>NC_135808.1:41175043-42400043 GCF_964213995.1 Mustelus asterias
CCCGCCCTCGCCGCGCCCCCCCGCCCTCGCCGCGCCCCCCCCGCCCTCGCCGCGCCCCCCCCGCCCTCGCCGCGCCCCCCCCGCCCTCGCCGCGCCCCCCCCGCCCTCGCCGCGCCCCCCCCGCCCTCGCCGCGCCCCCCCGCCCTCGCCGCGCCCCCCCCGCCCTCGCCGCGCCCCCCCGCCCTCGCCGCGCCCCCCGCCCTCGCCGCGCCCCCCCGCCCTCGCCGCGCCCCCCCCGCCCTCGCCGCGCCCCCCCCGCCCTCGCCGCGCCCCCCCGCCCTCGCCGCGCCCCCCCCGCCCTCGCCGCGCCCCCCCGCCCTCGCCGCGCCCCCCCGCCCTCGCCGCGCCCACCCCGCCCTCGCCGCGCCCCCCCCGCCCTCGCCGCGCCCCCCCCGCCCTCGCCGCGCCCCCCCCGCCCTCGCCGCGCCCCCCCCGCCCTCGCCGCGCCCCCCCGCCCTCGCCGCGCCCCCCCCGCCCTCGCCGCGCCCCCCCCGCCCTCGCCGCGCCCCCCCCGCCCTCGCCGCGCCCCCCCCGCCCTCGCCGCGCCCCCCCGCCCTCGCCGCGCCCCCCCGCCCTCGCCGCGCCCCCCCGCCTCGCCGCGCCCCCCCCGCCCTCGCCGCGCCCCCCCCGCCTCGCGCGCCCGCCTCGCCGCGCCCCCCCGCCCTCGCCGCGCCCCCCCCCGCCCTCGCCGCGCCCCCCCGCCGCGCCCCCCGCCCTCGCCGCGCCCCCCCCGCCCTCGCCGCGCCCCCCCGCCCTCGCCGCGCCCCCCCCGCCCTTGCCACGTGCAGGATGTTGTTCAGTATCTCTCTCTCTCTCTCTCTGTGTACAGGGTGTTGTTCAGTATCTCTCTCTCTCTGTACAGGGTGTTGTTCAGATCTCTCTCTCTCTCTGTGTACAGGGTGTTGTTCAGTATCTCTCTCTCTCTCTGTGTACAGGGTGTTGTTCAGATCTCTCTCTCTCTCTGTGTACAGGGTGTTGTTCAGTATCTCTCTCTGTGCACAGGGTGTTGTTCAGTATCTCTCTCTCTCTGTGTACAGGGTGTTGTTCAGTATCTCTCTCTCTCTCTGTGTACAGGGTGTTGTTCAGTATCTCTCTCTCTCTCTGTGTACAGGGTGTTGTTCAGTATCTCTCTCTCTCTGTGTACAGGCTGTTGTTCAGTATCTCTCTCTCTGTGTACAGGGTGTTGTTCAGTATCTCTCTCTCTCTCTCTGTACAGGCTGTTGTTCAGTATCTCTCTCTCTGTGTACAGGGTATTGTTCAGATCTCTCTCTCTCTCTGTACAGGCTGTTGTTCAGTATCTCTCTCTCTGTGTACAGGGTGTTGTTCAGTATCTCTCTCTCTGTACAGGGTGTTGTTCAGTATCTCTCTCTCTGTGTACAGGGTGTTGTTCAGTATCCCTCTCTCTCTCTCTGTACAGGGTGTTGTTCAGTATCTCTCTCTCTCTCTCTGTACAGGGTGTTGTTCAGTATCTCTCTCTCTGTGTACAGGGTGTTGTTCAGTATCTCTCTCTCTGTGTACAGGGTGTTGTTCAGTATCTCTCTCTCTCTCTCTCTCTGTACAGGGTGTTGTTCAGTATCTCTCTCTCTGTGTACAGGGTGTTGTTCATATCTCTCTCTCTCTGTGTACAGGGTGTTGTTCAGTATCTCTCTCTCTCTCTGTGTACAGGGTGTTGTTCAGTATCTCTCTCTCTCTCTCTCTCTGTGTCCAGGGTGTTGTTCAGTATCTCCCTCTCTCTCTCTCTGTGTACAGGGTGTTGTTCAGTATCTCTCTCTCTGTGTACAGGGTGTTGTTCAGTATCTCTCTCTCTCTGTGTACAGGGTGTTGTTCAGTATCTCTCTCTCTCTGTGTACAGGGTGTTGTTCAGTATCTCTCTCTCTCTCTGTACAGGGTGTTGTTCAGTATCTCTCTCTCTCTGTGTACAGGGTGTTGTTCAGTATCTCTCTCTCTCTCTCTGTGTACAGGGTGTTGTTCAGTATCTCTCTCTCTCTGTGTACAGGGTGTTGTTCAGTATCTCTCTCTCTCTCTGTACAGGGTGTTGTTCAGTATCTCTCTCTCTCTCTGTACAGGGTGTTGTTCAGTATCTCTCTCTCTCTGTGTACAGGGTGTTGTTCAGATCTCTCTCTCTCTGTGCACAGGGTGTTGTTCAGATCTCTCTCTCTCTGTGTACAGGGTGTTGTTCAGTATCTCTCTCTCTCTCTCTCTGTGTACAGGGTGTTGTTCAGTATCTCCCTCTCTCTCTCTCTGTGTACAGGGTGTTGTTCAGATCTCTCTCTCTCTGTACAGGGTGTTGTTCAGATCTCTCTCTCTCTGTGCACAGGGTGTTGTTCAGATCTCTCTCTCTCTCTCTCTGTGTACAGGGTGTTGTTCAGTATCTCCCTCTCTCTCTCTCTGTGTACAGGGTGTTGTTCAGATCTCTCTCTCTCTCTGTACAGGGTGTTGTTCAGTATCTCTCTCTCTCTGTGTACAGGGTGTTGTTCAGATCTCTCTCTCTCTGTACAGGGTGTTGTTCAGTATCTCCCTCTCTCTGTGTACAGGGTGTTGTTCAGTATCTCTCTCTCTCTCTGTACAGGGTGTTGTTCAGTATCTCTCTCTCTCTCTGTACAGGGTGTTGTTCAGTATCTCTCTCTCTCTCTCTCTGTGTACAGGGTGTTGTTCAGTATCTCTCTCTGTGTACAGGGTGTTGTTCAGTATCTCTCTCTCTCTCTGTACAGGGTGTTGTTCAGTATCTCCCTCTCTCTGTGTACAGGGTGTTGTTCAGTATCTCTCTCTCTGTGTACAGGGTGTTGTTCAGATCTCTCTCTCTCTGTGTACAGGGTGTTGTTCAGTATCTCTCTCTCTCTCTCTCTCTGTGTACAGGGTGTTGTTCAGTATCTCCCTCTCTCTCTCTCTGTGTACAGGGTGTTGTTCAGATCTCTCTCTCTCTCTGTACAGGGTGTTGTTCAGTATCTCTCTCTCTCTCTCTCTCTCTCTGTGTACAGGGTGTTGTTCAGTATCTCCCTCTCTCTCTCTCTCTGTGTACAGGGTGTTGTTCAGATCTCTCTCTCTCTCTGTACAGGGTGTTGTTCAGTATCTCTCTCTCTCTGTGTACAGGGTGTTGTTCAGATCTCTCTCTCTCTGTGTACTGGGTGTTGTTCAGATCTCTCTCTCTCTCTGTACAGGGTGTTGTTCAGTATCTCTCTCTCTCTGTGTACAGGGTGTTGTTCAGTATCTCTCTCTCTCTCTCTCTGTGTACAGGGTGTTGTTCAGTATCTCCCTCTCTCTCTCTCTGTGTACAGGGTGTTGTTCAGATCTCTCTCTCTCTCTACAGGATGTTGTTCAGTATCTCTCTCTCTCTGTGTACAGGGTGTTGTTCAGTATCTCTCTCTCTCTGTGCACAGGGTGTTGTTCAGTATCTCTCTCTGTGGACAGGGTGTTGTTCAGTATCTCTCTCTCTCTGTGTACAGGGTGTTGTTCAGTATCTCTCTCTCTCTGTGTACAGGGTGTTGTTCAGTATCTCTCTCTCGCTCTCTGTGTACAGGGTGTTGTTCAGTATCTCTCGCTCTCCGTGTACAGGGTGTTGTTCAGTCTCTCTCTCGCTCTCTCTCTCTCTGTACAGGGTGTTGTTCAGTATCTCTCTCTCTGTGTACAGGGTGTTGTTCAGTATCTCTCTCTCTGTGTACAGGGTGTTGTTCAGTATCTCTCTCTCTCTGTGTATAGGGTGTTGTTCAGTATCTCTCTCTCTGTGTACAGGGTGTTGTTCAGTATCTCTCTCTCTGTGTACAGGGTGTTGTTCAGTATCTCTCGCTCTCTGTGTACAGGGAGTTGTTCAGTATCTCTCGCTCTCTGTGTACAGGGTGTTGTTCAGTATCTCTCTCTCTCTCTCTGTGTACAGGGTGTTGTTCAGTATCTCTCTCTCTGTGTACAGGGTGTTGTTCAGTATCTCTCGCTCTCTGTGTACAGGGAGTTGTTCAGTCTCTCTCTCTCTCTCTCTGTGTACAGGGTGTTGTTCAGTATCTCTCGCTCTCTGTGTACAGGGAGTTGTTCAGTATCTCTCGCTCTCTGTGTACAGGGAGTTGTTCAGTATCTCTCTCTCTCTCTCTGTGTACAGGGTGTTGTTCAGTATCTCTCTCTCTCTGTGTACAGGGTGTTGTTCAGTATCTCCCTGTGTACAGGGTGTTGTTCAGTATCTCTCTCTCTGTACAGGGTGTTGTTCAGTATCTCTCTCTCTCTGTGTACAGGGTGTTGTTCAGTATCTCTCTCTCTCTGTGTACAGGGTGTTGTTCAGTATCTCTCGCTCTCTGTGTACAGGGTGTTGTTCAGTATCTCTCTCTCTCTGTGTACAGGGTGTTGTTCAGTATCTCTCGCTCTCTGTGTACAGGGTGTTGTTCAGTATCTCTCGCTCTCTGTGTACAGGGTGTTGTTCAGTATCTCTCTCTCTCTGTGTACAGGGTGTTGTTCAGTATCTCTCGCTCTCTGTGTACAGGGTGTTGTTCAGTATCTCTCGCTCTCTGTGTACAGGGTGTTGTTCAGTATCTCTCTCTCTCTCTCTGTGTACAGGGTGTTGTTCAGTATCTCTCTCTCTGTACAGGGTGTTGTTCAGTATCTCTCTGTGTACAGGGTGTTGTTCAGTATCTCTCGCTCTCTGTGTACAGGGTGTTGTTCAGTATCTCTCTCTCTCTCTCAGTGTACAGGGTGTTGTTCAGTATCTCTCGCTCTCTGTGTACAGGGTGTTGTTCAGTATCTCTCTCTCTCTCTCTGTGTACAGGGTGTTGTTCAGTATCTCTCTCTCTGTACAGGGTATTGTTCAGTATCTCTCTCTCTGTGTACAGGGTGTTGTTCAGTATCTCTCTCTGTACAGGGTGTTGTTCAGTATCTCTCTCTCTGTGTACAGGGTGTTGTTCAGTATAGAACATTACAGCGCAGTTCAGGCCTATCGGCCTTCGATGTTGCAGCGACCAGTGAAACCAATCTAAAGCTCCTCTAAGCTACACTATTCAGTATCTACACTATACAGTATCTCTCGCTCTCTGTGTACTGGGAGCTGTTCAGTATCTCTCTCTCCATCCTGATCATTTTATCTCTCCGTCTCTGCAGCATGTACAGCTTGCGATGCAGTTGATCATGTTGTACTGTGGACAGTACCTGATACACACCAGACAGATGAGCAGTGGAAATCTGGTCGCTTTCATCATGTACCAGATGGATTTTGGAATGTACGTGCGGGTAAGTGTAATCCCAATGCCTCCTTTCTCTCCTGGTATCATGTTTGTCTTCCGATTGAATTGTCGGTGTCCTGCGTTGGTTTCTCGAGTAGTTCCTTATTCTGTCCCAGTTATCCATTCTCTTCTCAGTCCAAGCATGTTGATCATGGGCTGGGGAATTCTCAATTACTCCACAGTTTAGGCTGAAGGCTTTAATACAAGCTGGAAATAAATAAAAGCTGGAGGATTTGTCTATTGGCACCTCAGCTCATTCCTATCTATTTCTGTACGTCCACTTTCTCATCTGACATCATTGTATTTCCATACATTCCCATGCATTGTCCATCCATCCCAACACTCCATTCCCAACCATTCCCTTTCAATTCTGATCAAATCCCTGTACATTGCATTGTGTGTTTTGTCTGTGTTTCCATGTGCTGTTGGTGTTGAAACATATAAAATAGGAGCAGTAGTCGACCGTTGGGCCCTTCGAGCCTGCTCCGCCAATCATTATGATCATAGCTACGAATTTTAGATTTCTTATCTGCATATTTTCTCATCGCATGCTTTGAAATGCTGACTGGCCAACTCACCAGCCCTAGTTAATCACTCCGTAAAGTTTGGCACACAGTCCAACAATGTAGTCTCAGAACATTGACTCACCAATTTCTCCTTGATCAATTTAAGTGGTCTTCTGATCTCATGACCAAAAATTAATTCATATGGACTGTATTTGCTTGACTCATTAAGTGCATCCCTAATTGCAATAAGTACAAAGTGAATTATTTTATCCCAATCCTCTGGATAATCCTGACTATCGGCCCTCAACATGATCTTTAAAGTTTGATATCACCATTCTAATGCCCCCTGCAATTCTGGATTATATGCAGTTGATTTAAATTGCTTTACTCCTAAGATATCCATAACTTCCCTGAATAACTTCGACATATAATTTGTTCCTTGGTCTGATTGTATTTCTGTGGGGAGATCATATCTGGTAAAAAACAGAGAAGTAATTGCTCAACAATCCTTTTAGCTGTGATATTGCATCATGGAATGGCCTCTGGAAATCTAATAGACACATCCATTATGATCAACAAATACTGATATCCACTTTTCGTTTTAGGCAGGGGTCCCATGCATTCAATTAGGACTCTTGTAAAAGGTTCCTCAAATGCCAGAATGGGTATAAAGGGTGCTGGTTTTATCACCGCTTGAGGTTTCCATATTACTTGACATGTGTGACATGACCGGCAAAATACAACGACATCCTTATGCAATCCAGGCCAATAAAAAATGTCTTCGTATTTCTGCTTGAATTTTCCTTACTCCTAAATGACCTCGTACCAGTACGTCATGTGCTACCCGTAACGCCTCCTTTCTATATCCTATCGGTAATATAACTTGATGAACTTCAGCGCATTTTTCATCTGCTTGAATATGTAAACATCTCCACTTCCTCATTAAGACATAATTTTTAATGTAATAACACTCTGGTATACACTCAGATTCTTATTCTGTGTATGCTTTCTAATACCACCACTCTATCTCTACATCTTTCTGTTTTAATTCTGCCAACTTTTCTCAACTAGAGATATCCACTTCGTCTTCCATCTGTTCTTGTTCTGTCTCAACCATCTGGTCAAAAATTGTTCCTGGTAACTGAACTTCAACCTCCTTATCTTTACTCTTTGATTTCTCCTCCTGTCTCAACCTGTGGCTTTGTGAACTTGTTATCACACAGTCAGGAAACATCCCAGGATATGCATCCTTCAACACCTCAGTTGTTTGGTTTTCCACTGGCTATTCAACCATAGTAGGTATCACTCCCACCTGTGATCTAGCTATATCGTTGACCAGGTTAAACTGTATACCTGGCAAAGATAATTTCTCTATTATTCCTCCCACTACTTTTCACTGGACTCGCTAACCTTGTCTTATATAAGGAATACTACTCTCTTCATCATGAATTCCACATATTATCACCTTTTCTGGCGATAGTCCTTCTGAACAACATACCTCCTCATCTCTCACCATTAAAAATTGACTTGTTCCTGCATCTCTTAAAATCTTAACTTTTTTACCTACTTGTCCCGTTACACATGAGTAAGCCTTATCAACACCAATAAATTATTCAAAGACATCTGGTAACCAACCCCTGAACAGGTTGTATACTCTTTTGAAACTCTTTAGCTTCAAGCATGGTTTCCTTTATCACTTTAACAAACCCCATTGGCTTATCCTGTTTTACCACATCTGTCTTCCCAGTGCTTTTCTTAAACCACCAGCACTGCGACTTTGTGTGTCCAACTTTATTACAATGAAAACCTCTGGGCTTTTTATTTCACTTCCACCTTCATATGTTTCTTTTTTAACCTGAGGAAAAGAATCTTCATTGCGTTTACTGCCTGAGGGTTTCTCTTTTCCCCAGTTTCTATCCGTCACAGATTGAAATTGATGTTGAATATCAAACCTTGATTCACGAACCAATGCAAACTCATCTGCCCTTTTTGCTTCTAATCTCACAGCCTTAACCCTTTGCACTTCCTTCATTTCAAGTTCAAATTCTCTTTCCAGTCCCTGAAGTTCTAATACTCGCTCCCTTTTTCTTTTTGTTCTGCCAGGGCTATTCTTTGTTTTTCTTTGGCCACTGCAATTGCCATTCTCTTTCTATTGCTTCAAATTTAATTTAAGCTGTCTCATTTCCTTTTCATGTTGCAACATTTTCATTTGTAATTGAATTCTAGCCAATTCCAAGCCTGTGTTTCTGGCTAATTTAAATGCTGAGCTCTCACTGAAATTACCTCTGCCTTCCGCACCCCTTCAGACAAAATCAACTGTAGTTTTTTTGCCAATTTCAAAATCTTTGCTTTAACCACCTTTTGTAAACCACCCCAAGTGACTTCTTCCACACTGAAAGAGCTATTATTCCACAAGGCACTCCCTATTTAAAATAACCGAATACAACACCTATACTCAGTACCTACTGTCTTTTGAGTTCAATAATCCCAAGAGAAACAAGGAATTCTACTTTTTAATCCCCCAAGAGCCCCAGTTTTGTAGGGACCTGATCAAAAACCCTAAAATATGTTATGAAATTAGACTAGACCCCAACTATATTTTGCATTTTGGAAGAAATAATGTAGGGAGGAGTTATACAATAAATGGCAGAGTCATCAGGAGTATAGAAACACAGAGGGACCTAGGTGTGCAAGTCCACAAATCCTTGAAGGTGGCAACACAGGTGGAGAAGGTGGTGAAGAAGGCATATGGTATGCTTGCCTTTATAGGACGGGGTATAGAGTATAAAAGCTGGAGTCTGATGATGCAGCTGTATAGAACGCTGGTTAGGCCGCATTTGGAGTACTGCGTCCAGTTCTGGTCGCCGCACTACCAGAAGGACGTGGAGGCATTGGAGAGAGTGCAGAGAAGGTTTACCAGGATGTTGCCTGGTAAGGAGGGTCTTAGCTATGAGGAGAGATTGGGTAGACTGGGGTTGTTCTCCTTGGAAAGACGGAGAATGAGGGGAGATCTAATAGAGGTATACAAGATTATGAAGGGTATAGATAGGGTGAACAGTGGGAAGCTTTTTCCCAGGTCGGAGGTGACGATCACGAGGGGTCACGGGCTCAAGCTGAGAGGGGCGAAGTATAACTCGGATATCAGAGAGACGTTTTTTACACAGAGGGTGGTGGGGGCCTGGAATGCGCTGCCAAGTAGGGTGGTGGAGGCAGGCACGCTGACATTGTTTAAGACTTACCTGGATAGTCACATGAGCAGCCTGGGAATGGAGGGATACAAACGATTGGTCTAGTTGGACCAAGGAGCGGCACAGGCTTGGAGGACCGAAGGGCCTGTTTCCTGTGCTGTACTGTTCTTTGTTCTTTGTTTGTTCTATATGTATTTTTTTATTTTGGCATTAGTGTGCGGATTAGGTGTTTCACACCAGTTGTGATTCTATTGACACACTCGGAAGTTTTTATCAAAACGAGCTTTTGTTAAACTATATTGTTAAATATAACTATTGAATTAGCTTAACTTTACCTATCGAATTACTTAAACACAACAAGGTATAATTGTTAACTGCTAATCTATCTATATTGGAAATATAGCTTCCAATTTAAGCAATATTCCTCATAGCCTTAAACTCCCCTCAAAATCAGTTAGCAAACAACACAAGCTTGCATGATTTTTATTTGTTAACGGTCCTAGAACCTGAACACTTTTAGAGAGAGAGACAGAGAAACATCTGTCTTCTGACATTCAAACAGCAGCCTGCAGAAAGAGAAAAAACTCTTGCTGCTTTCAAGATCAAGCAGAAACTGAAGTGTTTTTCCAGTAAGCCTAGCTCCACCTCCTCACATGACTCTGTCTCTTGTCATTCAACCTAATTAAACCCTACTCTGAATCCACAGGGGAAAACCCTAAAATACACAAAAATGCATTAACTCAGATTAAAACAAACCCCCCATTATCACAAAGCACCTATTGGACTAGACAGGATAGATGCAGGGAGGATGTTCCCGATGGTGGGGGAGTCCAGAACCAGGGATCACGGTCTGAGGGTTCGGGGTAGACCATATAGGACGGAGGTGAGGAGACATTTCTTCACCCAAAGAGTGATGAGCCTTGGAATTCATTTCCACAGGAAGCAGTTGATGCCAAAACATTGAATGTATTCACGAGGCGGCGAGATATAGCACTTGGGGCGAATGGGATCAAAGGTTATGGGGAAAAAGCAGGATTCGGCTATTGACTTGGATGATCAGCCATGATCGTAATGAACGGCAGAGCAGGCTCAAAGGGCAAAATGGCCTCCTCCTGCTCCTAACTTCTATGTTTTTATCGTTGTAGGTAAAAATATACCTCTGAGACTGTTAGTGAGTCAGAGTACAGTGGCATTATTACAAGAGCTTTTGGGAGAGATCTGGCACCTAACAGCGGTTTACCAGATTTCTCTCTGAACACAAATAAGTGTGGGTATTTATACATCATGGTTCCCAGCACCAGTCACAACGCAAACTCTGGTATCAGTCAGGACCCGCAACGCTACCGACTCCAGTCACGGCGCAGCCCCCGCCTTCAGCCAGGAGTTTCACCCGCAGTTCGTTTGGCAGTTTGAGTCACGACTCGCTGTTCTCCCGGCAGCTTCGGCAGTTTCTTCCCTTGAAGTAGGTTGTGGTCACGGGCTGTCTCAGCAGGAGTCCTCCTGTCAAACAGCCGTTATCGCACTCTACCATCTGCAACTGTTTAACTATGTTTAGCTCGTACAAACAGGTACGGTTTGTAATGTCTGCAAAATAACATTCACATTTAACTATCTGTCTTTATGGAAATGAAAGTTAAGGAATGAAAGACATGAACAAGTAAGGAAAACATGAATAAATAATTTATATTGATGCCAGGAGCAGTATAAGCCTGGGGAGATCAGCCATGAGGAAGGGTTATGTTTGTGATATATTCTAGGTACAACATTCATTCACCCTTTCCCTTCTTCATTCTGTTTCTAAAGCAATTATTCTCCTGCATTCTTAGCATGTGAGCTGCCTGGTGCACAGACAGATCTGCACCAGATAAACAGAGCTGAATTCTAAATAAAGTCCTTACCAGAAAGATGAAAAAAATACATGTCCTAAGGGCACAGTACCATCACTGCCCGTGTCCGTGTGCCCGTGAAAGCGGAGTCACAGATGGACAGAATGTGAAGAAGGTATTCCGCATGCTTGGTTTCATTGGTCAGAACATTGAATACAGGAGTTGGGACATCTTGTTGAAGTTGTACAAGACATTGGTACGGCCACACTTGGAATACTGTGTACAGTTCTGGTCACCCTAATATAGAAAGGATATGATTAAACTAGAAAGGGTGCGGAAAAGATTTACCAGATGCTACTGAGACTTGATGGTTTGAGTTATAAGGTGAGGCTGCATAGACTGGGACTTTTTTCTTTGGAGCATAGGAGGCTTAGGGGTGACCTTATAGAGGTCCATAAAATAATGAGGGGCAGAGATCAGCTGCAATATCTTTTGAAAAGATAGTCAATATCTTTTCCCAAAGGTAGGGGAGTCTAAAATTAGAGGGCATAGGTTTAAGGTGAGAGGGGAGAGATACCAAGGGTCCAGAGGGGCAATTTTTTCAGTATCTGCAACAAGCTGCCAGAGGTAATAGTAGAGGCAGGTACAATTTTGTCTTTTAAAAAGCGTTTAGGCAGCTACATGGGTAAGATGGGTATAGATGGATATGGGATATGGGCAATTGGGTTTAAAAAAAGGGGGCAGCATGGACAAGTTGGGCCGAAGGGCCTGCTTCCATGCTGTAAACCTCTATGACTCAATGGCTGCTTTGTGTTCTGGTTTTCCCTGTGAGAAAGTGAATGGATACATCCAGATTAATACTGATTTCTCTCAATTTGAACAGACCTTGGTTCACATGTACTCTGAGATGATTCATTCAGTGGGAGCAGCAGAGAAAGTCTTTGAATATCTAGACCGGAAATCCAGCGTTCCCAATGATGGGAAGTTAAAAATTGAGAAGCTGGAAGGAGATGTGAAATTCCAGAATATATCCTTCTGCTACCCAATGAGACCTGGTGTCCAGGTCTTAAAGGTAAGATTACAATTGAGTTAAACCCAATATAGCCCAAGATGTGATATTGATGGTCATGTTGCATGGATCTCAATGAAATCTAGGATCTGGCATTGATGATATTCTTATGATTGATCTCAATGAGTCTGAGACCAGGTATCGACAGTAGCTTTTAAAATTCACTGATGAGATGTGCGTGTCACTGTCTAGACCAGCATTTGTTGCCCTCCAGAAGGTGGTGATGAGCTGCCTTCTTGAACAGCTGCAATCCCTGAGGTGTAGGTACACCCACAGTGTTGTTAAGAACATAAAAACTAGGAGCAGGAGTAGGCCATCTGGCCCCTCGAGTCTGCTCCGCCATTCAATAAGATCATGGCTAATCTTTTCGCGGACTCAGCTCCACTTACCCGCCTTCTCACCATAACCCTTAATTCCTTTACTGTTCAAAAATGTATCTATCCTTGCCTTAAAACCATTCAATGAGGTAGCCTCAACTGTTTCACTGGGCAGGGAGTTCCACAGATTCACAACCCTTTGAGTGAAGATGTTCCGCCTCAACTCAGCCCTAAATCTGTTCCCGCTTTGTCAACATTAAGAGCATTGTCAACAGTAAGAGCATTCAAATGGTTATTGGATAAACATATGGATGATATTGGAATAGTGTAGATTAGAGGGGCTTTAGATTGGTTCCACTGGTCGGTGCAACATCGAGGGCCGAAGGGCCTGTACTGCGCTGTAATGTTCTATGTTCTATTATTTTGAGGCTATGCCTCTAGTTCTAGTTTCACCTGCCAGTGGAAACAACCTCCCTGCTTCTATCTTATCTATTCCCTTCATAATTTGATATGTTTCTATAAGGTCTCCCCTCATTCTTCTGAATTCCAATGAGTATAGCCCCAGTCTACTCAGTCTCTCCCCTTAAGCCACCCCTCTCAACTCTGCAATCAACCTCGTGAATCTCCTCTGCACCCCCTCCAGTGCCAGTATATCCTTTCGCAAGTAAGGAGACCAAAACTGTACATAGTACTCCAGGTGTGGCCTCACCAGCACCTTAGAGCTGCAACATAACCTCGCTGTTTTTAAAATCCATCCCTCCAGCAATGAAGGAGCTTAATTACCTGCTGCACCTGCAAACCAACTTTTTGTGATTCATGCTCAAGGACACCCAGGTCCCTCTGCACAGCAGCATGCTGCAATTTTTTACCATGTAAATAATAATCCATTTTGCCATTATTTCTGCCAGAATGGATGACTTTATATTTACCAACATTGTTCTCCATCTGCCAGACCCTTGCTCATTTACTTAGACTATCTATATCCCTTTGCAGACTTTGTGTCCTCTGCACATTTTGCTCTGCCATTCATCTTAGTGTCATCTGCGAATTTTGACACACTACACTTGGTCCCCAACTCCAAATCATCTGTGTAAATCGTAAACAATTGTGGTCCCAACACCGATCCCTGAGGCACACCACTAGTCACTGATCGCCAACCAGAAAAACACCCATTTACCCCCACTCTTTGCTTTCTGTTATTTAACCAATCCTCTATCCATGCTAATACATTACCTGTAACACCATGCACCTTACTAGAACCAGAGGTCACAACCTCAGGCTAAAGGGACAATCCTTTAAAACAGAGATGAGGTATTTCTTCAGCCAGTGAGTGGTGAATCTATGGAACTTTTTACCGCAGAAGGCTGTGGAGGCCAGGTCATTGAGTGTCTTTAAGACAGAGATTGATAGGTTCTTGATGAATAAGGGGATCAAGGGTTATGGGGGGGCAGGAGAATGGGGATGAGAAAAATATCAGCCATGATTGAATGACCTAGGTGTCCTTGTTATCTAGATGTTCCAGGGTTGAGTGCAGGGCCAGGGAAATGGCGTCTGTTGCGGCGGTCGGCAAATTGTAGTGGATCCAGGTAGTCCGGGAGGCTGGAATTGATTCGTGCTATGACTAGCCTTTCGAAGCACTTCATAATGATGGATGTCAGAGCCACCGGCCGATAGTCATTAAGGCACACTGCTTGGTTTTTCTTAGGTACCGGGATGATGGTCGTCTTCTTGAAGCAGATAGGGACCTCAGATTGTTGTAAAAAAAGGTTGAAGATGTCTGTGAATACCCCCGCCAGCTGATCCGCGCAGGATCTGAGTGCACATCCGGGTACCCCATCTGGGCCAGTTGCTTTCTGTGGGTTGACCTTTAAGAAAGCTGCTCTGACATCTGCAATGGTGACCTCAGATACAGGTTCATCCAGGGCTTCCAGGGTGGAGGGAATGCTCTCGCTGACCTCTTGCTCAAAACAGGCGTAGAATGCATTGAGCTCATCAGGGAGGGGTGCGTTGGAGTCAGTGATTTTACATGCCTTCACCTTGTAGCCTGTTATGTCTTGCAGATGTTGCCATAGTCAGTGGGGGTCAGTGTGGCTAGCCTGGGACTCTAGCTTGGTCTGATATTGTCTTTTGGCATCTTTGATGGATCTTCTTCGATGGTATCTGGCTTTCTTGTCTAGTCATGATGTGGAGATGCCGGCGTTGGACTGGGGTAAACACAGTAAGAAGTTTAACAACACCAGGTTAAAGTCCAACAGGTTTATTTGGTAGCAAAAGCCACACAAGCTTTCGGAGCTCCAAGCCCCTTCTTCAGGTGAGTGGATATCTATGTATCTATGCGCGGATCAGCACTCACCTGAAGAAGGGGCTTGGAGCTCCGAAAGCTTGTGTGGCTTTTGCTACCAAATAAACCTGTTGGACTTTATCCTGGTGTTGTTAAACTTCTTACTTTCTTGTATAGGTCAGTGTCACCTGACTTGAACGACTCAGACCTGGACTTCAGCAAGCAGTGGATATCCCTGTCCATCCATGGTTTCCGGTTGACCATTAAAGACTTCCCAATCCTCTAGTTTCCCACTAATCTTTGCTACTTTGTATGCATTTTCTTTCAATTTGATACTCTCCTTTATTTCCTTAGATATCCATGGCTGATTATCTCTTTTTCTACAGTTCTTCCTTACCACTGGTATATACTTTTGCTGAGCACTGTGAAAGATCGCTTTGAAAGTTCCACTGTTCCTCAATTGTCCTACCATAAAGTGTTTGCTCTCAGTCTACCTTAGCCAACTCCTCCCTCATCCCATTGTAGTCTCCTTTGTTTAAGCACAAGACATTGGATTGAATTTTACCTTCTCACGCTCCCTCTGTATTTTAAATTCAACCACACTGTGATCGCTTCTTCCAAGAGGATCCCTAACTGGAAGATCATTAATTATTCCTGTCTCATTACACAGTCATGATGTGGAGATGCCGGCGTTGGACTGGGGTAAACACAGTAAGAAGTTTAACAACACCAGGTTAAAGTCCAACAGGTTTATTTGGTAGCAAAAGCCACACAAGCTTTCGGAGCTGCAAGCCCCTTCTTCAGGTGAGCCCTCACCTGAAGAAGGGGCTTGGAGCTCCGAAAGCTTGTGTGGCTTTTGCTACCAAATAAACCTGTTGGACTTTAACCTGGTGTTGTTAAACTTCTTACTGTCATTACACAGGACCAGATCTAGGATAGATTGCTCCCTCGTAGGTGCCATTACATACTGTTCAAGGAAACTATCGCAGACACATTCTACGAACTCCTCTGACCTGGTTTAACCAATTGATATGTAGATTAAAATCCCCCATGATAATTGCTGTACCATTTTTACATGTATCAGTTATTTCTTTGTTTATTTCTTGCCCCACAATTATGTCATTATTTGGTGGCCTATAGATTACGCCTATCAGTGACTTTTGCTCCTTACTATTTCTAATTTCCACTCAAATGGATTCAACCTTTTTTCCATAGAACCTATATCATCTCTCACGTCCGCCCTGATGTCATCCTTAAATATCAGAGCTACACCACCTCCCTTACCTTCCTGTCGGTCCCTCCGAACAGCCTGATAGCCCTGGATATTTAACTCTTAGTCGTGACCATCCTACAACCATGACTCTGTAATGGTCACCAAATCATACTCATTTGTGATGATTTGTGCCGTCAACTCATTTACCTTGTTTCGGATACTACGACATTCAGATAAAGTGCCCTTGTGCTAGTTTTTGTGCCTTCTTTTTGAATTCTAACACCTTCATTAATAAGATCTCCTGAGTTCTTCTTCCTTTTAACTTTGTTCCTGATTTTTGATGTAGTTGGAACCTTCTCCCCACATACTAACCTGCTGCTTTGCTTTCCATTAACCGTTATATTTCTCGTAGTTTTACTCTTCCCTTCCCCCCCCCCCAAATTGCTAGTTTAAAGTCCTTGTGACCACCCTATTTATCCATTTCACGAGAACACTGGTCCCAGATCGGCTCAGGTGAAGACAGTCCCAACGGTACAGATCCCTCCTGTTCCAATACTGATGCCAATGCCTCATGAAATGGAACCCCTCTTTCCCGCACCATTCCTTTAGCCACATGTTAACATTTCTTAATTTTCTCAACCCTCTGCCAATTTGCACGTGGCTCGGGTAGTATCCAGAGATTATAACCCTTGAGGACCTGTTCTTTAATTTAGTTCCTGGTGGTTGATAGTCCCCAAACAGGGAGGGAGTTCCTGGATTTTGACCCAGTGACAGTGAAGGAATGGCGATACATTTTCAAGTCAGGATGGTGAGTGACTTGGAGGTGAACCTCCAGGTGGTGGTGTTCCCAGGGACCTGCTACTCTTGTCCTGGATGGTAGTGGTCAGGGGTTTGGAAGGTGCTGTCAAAGAAATTTTGGGAGTTCCTGAACTGCAATGCATCATGTAGATGCAGGTGAGGGCGGGGTGATGAGTGGCCCCTGAGACTGCGCTGGGGGTGGGGAGTGGAGGGGGCGGGGCGGGGGAGAGTGGTCTCCAGACTGTGATGGTGGGGGGAGGAGCGTGGCCCCCAAGACTGCGGTTGTGGGGGAAGAGGAGGGTCGCTCCAATGCTTTTGCGGGGGTGTCCATTGGAAGGGGTCTGGAGGGAGTTTAAACCTAGTTCTAATTAAGGTGCCCTTTAATAATGGTGCCTCGATCTCTGTCAGGCCCCACATCAGTGACAATGTACACTCCACCCATTGATTTTTGTCAGGTTGCCAGAAAATCTGGTCTGAAAACTCGGTTGTGCATCTGGAGAGATACACAGCCTGATGCTCTGTGACAAACCTCCAACCCACCCAGGATGTTGATCGAGAGGGTTTCAGCGATAGTAAAGTGTCAAGGGGTGATGGCTAGATCCTCTCTTGTTGGCAATAGTCATTTCCTGGTGGCACTTGTGTGGACAGAATGGTATTTGCCACTTGTCAGCCCAAGCTTGGATATTGTCCAGGCCTTGCTGCATTTAGACATGGACTGCTTCAGTATCTGAGGAGTTGAATGGTGCTGAACATTGTGCAGTCATCATCGAACATCCCCACTTCTGACGTTATAGTGGAAGGAAGGTCATTAATGAAGCAGCTGAAGATGGTTGGACCTGGACACTACCCTGAGGAGCTTCGACAATGATGTCCTCGAGCTGAGATGATTGACCTCCAACCACCACAACTATCTTCCTTTGTGCCAAGTATGACTCCAACCAGCAGTGAATTTGCCACCAGATTGCCATTGATTCCAGTTTTGCTAGGGCTCCTTGATGCCACACTTAGTCGAATGCGGCCTTAAGGGCTGTCACTCTCACCCGACCTCTGGAATTCAGCTCTTTTGTCCATGTTTGAACCAAGGCTGTAATGAGGTCAGGAGCTGAGTGACCCTGGCGAAACCCAAACTGGGCGTCACTGAGCAGGTTATTGCTGAGCAGGTGCTGCTTGATAACATGGTTGATGACCCCTTCCATCACTTTACTGATGATCGAGAGTAGACTGCGCGGTAATTGGCCAGGTTGGATTTGTGGATTTGTCCTGTTGCTTGTGTACAGGACGTACCAGGGCAATTTTCCATATTGCCGGGTAAATGCCAGTGTTGCAACTGTACTGGAAGATCTTGGATTGGAGCATGGCAAACATAGAAAATAGGAGCAGGAGTAGACTATTCAGTCCTTTGAACCTGTTCTGCCATTCATTGTGATCATGGCTGAACATCCATCTCAGTAACCTGATCCCGCCTTTCCCCCATATACTTTGAGCCCCATTGCCCCAAGAGCTAAGTCTAACTCCTCCTTGAAAATGTTTTGGCCTCAACTGCTTTCTGTGGTAGTGAATACCACAGGCTGACCACTCTGGGTGAAGAAAGTTTTCCTCATCTCAGTCCTAAACAGTCTACCCTGTATCCTCAGACTGTGACCACTGGTTCTGGACACCTCCACCATCGGGAACATCCTTCCTGCATTAATCCAGTCTAGTTCTGTTAGAATCTTATAAGTTTCTATGAGATTCCCCCCTCGTTCCTCTAAACCCAGCGAGTACAATCCTAACCTACTCAATCTCGCCTCATATGTCAGTCCACCATCCTAGGAATTGGTCTGGTAAACCAGTGCTGCATTCCCTCTAGAGCAAGAATATCCTTTCTCAGATAAGGAGACCAGACCTGCACACAATTTTCCAGGTGAGGCCTCACCAAGGCCCTGTATAACTGTAGCAAGACAGTTATACTGCATTTGCCCACTCATTTAATTTGTCTAAATCACACTGAAGCATCTCTGCATTCTCCTCACAGCTCACCCTCCCACCCAACATTGTGTTATCTGCAAATTGAGATATTACATTTAGTTCTCTCATCTAAATCATTTATGTACATTGTGAACAGCTGGGCTCATAGGCACAAAGGAAATAGGATCAGAAGTAGGCAATTCAGCCTTTCGAGCCTGCTCTGCCATTCAATCAGATCATGGCTGATCCCTTCCTGGTCTCAAATTGATCTTCATACCTGTTCCCCATATCCCTTTAATCCTTTTTTTAATCAGAAATATATCTATCTCCTTCTTGAAACCATTTAATGATTCAGACTCCACCGCGCTATGGGGTAGTGAGTTCCACAAATTCACCACCCTCTGTGAGAAGTAGTTCCTCCTCATCTCGGTTTTAAATCCACCATCTCTCAATCTATACCTATGACCTCTTGTTCTAGATTGCCCCATAAGAGGAAACCTTCAAAATTTTATATTCCTCGATCGGATCCCCTCTCATCCTTCTAAACTCCAGTGACTTCAAACTGTTTAAATCTCCTCACGCATCAACCCTTCCATTCCCAATCCGGTGAACCTCCTCTGAACTGCCTCCAATGCCACCTCATCCTTCCTCAAATAAGGAGGCCAAAACTGGACACACTACTCCAGATGTGGTCTCACCAACACCCTATACAATTGCAACAACACTTCTCTACTTTTATACTCCAGTCCTTTTGCAATAAATGCCAACATCCCATTTATCTTCTTTATTATGTGTTGCACCTGCATACCGACTTTCTGTGATTGACAAATGTAGACACCCAGATCCCTCTGCCTGGACGCATTTTGAATCTGCTTTCCATTTAGGTAATAAATTGCCTTTCTATTTTTTCTGCCAAAATGGACAACATAGAAGATAGGAGCAGGAGGAGGCCATTTTGCCCTTCAAGCCTGCTCTGCCATTCATTACGATCATGGCTGATCGTCCAACTCAATAGCCTAATCCTGCTTTCTCCCCATAACCTTTGATCCCATTCGCCCCAAGTGCAATAGCTAGCCGCCTTTTGAATACATTCAATGTTTTGGCATCAACTACTTCCTGTGGTAATGAGTTCCACAGGCTCACCACTCTGAGTGAAGAAATGTCTCCTCACCTCCGTCCTAAATGGGCTACCCTGAATCCTCAGACTGTGACCCCTGGTTCTGGACTCCCCCACCATCAGGAACATCCTCCCTGCATCTACCCTGCGTAGTCCTGTTAGAATTTCATAAGTCTCCCTCATTCGTCTGAACTCCAGCGAAAACAATCCTAACCTAGTCAATCTGACCTTGTACATCAGTCCCACCATCCCCGGATTCAGCCTGGTAAATCTTCGCTGTACTCCCTCAAGAGCAAGAACATCCTTCCTCAGAAAAGGAGAGCAAAAATGCACACAATTCTCTAGCTGTGGCCTCACCAAGGCCCTGTATAATCGCAACAATACATCCCTGCTCCTGTACTCAAAACCTCTCGCAATGAAGGCCAACATACCATTTGCCTTCTTGATCGCTTGCTGCACCTACATGCTTACCTTCAGTGACTTGTGCACAAGGACACCCAGGTCCCACTGCACACTCCCCTCTCCCAATTTACAGCCATTCAGGTAGTAATCTGCCATCTTGTTTTTGCTTCCAAAGTGAATAACCTCACATTTATCCAAATTATACTGCATCTGCCATTGATTTGCCCACTCACCCAACCTGTCCAGATCATACTGAAGGATCTCTGCATCCTCGTCACAGCTCACCCTCCCACCCAACTTGGTATCATCTGCAAACTTTGAGATGTTACATTTTGTTCCCTTATCCAAATCATTAATATACATTGTGAATAGCTGGGGTCCCAGCACCGATCCCTGTGGCACCCCACTAGTGACTGCCTGCCAATTTGAAAAGCACCCATTAATTCCTACTCTTTGTTTCCTCTCTGCCAACCAGTTTTCTATCCATGGCAATATACTTCCCCCAATCCCATGCGCTTTAATCCTCTCACTTATCCACATTAAACTTCATCTGCCAGACTTTGGCCCATTCTCCTAGCCTAACTATATCCATCTGTAGAATCTTTATATCCTCTTCACTGCCTGCTTTCCCACCTATTTTAGTATCATCATCAAATTTTACTATGTTATACTCTGTTCCTGCTTGCAGATCATTTATATAGATTGTAAACAGTTGAGGGGTGGCACGTTGGCACAGTGGTTAGCACTGTTGCCTCACAGCACCAGGGACCCAGTTCAATTCCGGCCTCGGGTTACTGCCTGTGTGGAGTTTGCACATTCTCCCCGTGTCTGCGTGGGTTTCCTCCACGTGGTTTCTGGTGTGTTAAATGGCCATGCTAAATTGACCCTAGTGTGAGGGGCATTCGTAGGATAGACACATGGGGTTACGGGGATAGGGCCTGGGTGGGATTGTTGTTATTGCAGTCTTGATGAGTTGAAAGGCCTCTTTCTGCACTGTAGGAATTCTATGATTCTGAGGTCCAAGCACTGACCTCTCCGGCACACCGCTAGTTACATTTCGCCAGCCAGTGAAGGACCCAAAACTAAGCAATTTTGAAATATCACTATCTCAGCTGCCACCTCCTTTAATACCCTAGCCCTGATCCCTGTGGTACCCCACGAGTCAATGCCTGCCATTCGGAAAAAGTTTATTCCTACGCTACAAACAAATGGTCTAGTTGGACCAATGAGCGGCACAGGCTTGGAGGGCCGAAGGGCCTGTTTCCTGTGCTGTACTGTTCTTTGTTCTTTGCTTTGTTTCCAATCTGCCAATCAGTTTTTATCCATCTCAATGTGCTACCTCCAACCCTGTGCTTGAATTTTACATGCTAATCTCTTATGCCGGTCTTTGTCAAAAAACTTCTCAAAGTCCAAATAAACCACATCCACTGGCTCCCCCTCATCAACTCTACTAGTTACACCCTTGAAGAATTTCCATAGATTTATTAAGTATGATTTCCCTGTCATAAATCCATGCTGACCCTGTGCAATCCTGCCACTGTTTTCCAAGCATTTTGCCATAAAATCTTTGGTAATGGATTCTAGAATTTTCCTCACTATTGACATCAGGTTGACTGGTCTAAAATTCTCTGTTTTCTTGCTACCTCCCTTTCAAATAGTAGGGTTACAGTAGCTACCCTCCAACCTATAGGAATGATTCCAGAGTCGATAGAATCTTGGAAGATGATCACCAATGCATCCACTATTTCTCGGGCCATTTTCTTAAATTCTCTGGGATGCAGATTATCGGGCCCTGGGGATCTATCGGTCTTCAATTCAATCAATTTGCCAAAAGACCTTTTAACATAAGGTGCTCCTACCTAGACACACAGTTTTTCCCTTTGGAGAATAGTGGGGGAAGGAAGGATTTACAATTTGATTATCAGCCCATTGAACCACATTGAATACTCCTTCCATGGTCAACAAGTCCTGGTGTTGGACTTGAACCCGGAGCTTCTGATCCAGCGGTAGGTACATCACCACTATACGACAAGACATCCTAGAAGAAATAGAAATCATAGAAACCCTACAGTGCAGAAGGAAGCCATTCAGCCCATCGAGTCTGCACAGACCACAATCCCACCCAGGCCCCACCCCCACATATTTACCCACTAATCCCTCTAACCTACGCATCTCAGGACTCTAAGGAGCAATTTTTTTTTAACCTGGCCAATCAACCGAACCCGCACATCTTTGGACTGTGGGAGGAAACCGGAGCACCCGGAGGAAACCCACGCAGACACGAGGAGAATGTGCAAACTCCACACAGACAGTGACCCGAGCCGGGAACCGAACCCGGGACCCTGGAGCTGTGAAGCAGCAGTGCTAACCACTGTGCTACCGTGCCGCCCTACTTTCATCCTACTTTCATCCTACTTTCATGTGCTCAAACTTTTACCAGAAGACAAATGAAGGGGTGTTTGAAATTGCAAGAATGAGAAGAACTCATGATCATCATTAGACTATTAATTCTAGATTTTTTATTGAATTCAAATTGCAGCACTTTCCCTGGTGACATTCAAACCCAGAGCATTGCCATGCATCTCTGGATTACTAGTGCAGTGACAATAAAACTGGTCCACTGCTTCCCCCTAAGAGGAGGGTGGTAGAACGATCTAGGCATAGTTAGATGACAGAAGCTTCAGAGAAATTGCAGGGCAGCTACAATGTCTGTGTAAGTGTGCTGCTAGTATGACATACCATGAGAGCAGATGTCCCAGCAGGAGTAGATGCTGTCGGTGTTAGAACTGTAAGAAGTCTCACAACACCAGGTTAAAAGTCCAACAGGTTTATTTGGTAGCACAAGCTTTCAGAGCACTGCTCCTTCATCAGGTGAATGGAGAGTTGGGTTCACAAACAGGGCATATATAGACACAGACTCATTCCAAGATAATGATTGGAATGCGAGTCTTTACAGGTAATCAAGTCTTTACAGGTGCAGACAATGTGAGTGGAGAGAGGGTTAAGCACAGGTTAAAGAGATGTGTATTGTCTCCAGCCAGGACAGTTAGTGAGATTTTGCAATCCCAGGCAAGTCGTGAGGGTTACAGATAGTGTGACATGAACCCAAGATCCTGGTTGAGGCCATCCTCATGCATACGGAACTTGGCTATCAGTTTCTGCTCAGCGATTCTGCGTTGTCGTGTGTCGTGAAGGCCGCCTTGGAGAACGCTTACCCGAAGATCAGAGGCTGAATGCCCTTGACTGCTGAAGTGTTCTCCGACTGGAAGGGAACATTCCTGCCTGGTGATTGTTGAGCGGTTCCCATTCATCCATTGTCGTAGCATCTGCATGGTCTCGCCAATGTACCATGCCTCGGGACATCCTTTCCTGCAGCGTATCAGGTAGACAACGTTGGCTGAGTTGCAAGAGCATGTACCGTGTACGGTGGATGGTGTTCTCACGTGAGATGATGGCATCCGTGTTGATGATCCAGCACGTCTTGCAGAGGTTGCTGTGGCAGGGTTGTGTGGTGTCGTGGTCACTGTTCTCCTGAAGGCTGGGTAGTTTGCTGCAGACAATGGTCTGTTTGAGGTTGTGCAGTTGTTTGAAGGCAAGTAGTGGGGGTGTGGGGATGGTCTTGGCAAGATGTTCGTCTTCATCGAAGACATGTTGAAGGCTCCGTTAGAACTGTGGGACCCTTTAACAATAACCAAGGACCACTTTCAGAGTGAATTGAGAGCAGCTGATGAATATTTAAGCTTGTATTTAAGAGATCGGAATTTCCCCAGTGGAGAATATTGCCTGCCCATTCTCACTTTGAGACCACATTTCCTGTCTTCTGTCTTGCTCCAAGCTGAAGTGCCACTTGTAACTATTCTTTTTCTTTTCAGAACGTGTCCTTTGAGCTGAAGTGTGGTGAGATCACAGCCCTGGTGGGCCCCTCTGGTGGGGGGAAGACCACCTGTGTAGCTCTGCTGGAGAGGTTTTATCAACCCCAGTCCGGAGAGATTCTGCTCGACGGGAAACCCATCGAGGAATACGAACACAAATATTACCACAACAAGGTGAGGAACAGAGTGTAATATACATATGGGGATGGGGGGGGTGATACAAACACACACACACACACACACACACACACACACGGGGGCAGAGCGTAATATGCGGACGGGACAGGCTGAGATGAGTACGGGGACGGGGTGTGATGCAGGCGCAGGGACGGGGTGTGAGGCAGATTGCGGTGCGCGGGCGGACAGAGTTTAATACTCTCCATGCTTTCTGGAACAATTTCTTCTCAGCCTCCGCTCCCTGCCTTCTCTCCATGAGGAGAAGGCCTATCAGCCCTTTTATCATGGTGCAGTATTAAATAGAGTTCAGATACAATATACTATCTGCTCACGTGGGTCTGTCACCCTTAATACCCTGTTAAACAGGAAGCCTGCTGCAATCCCTGTCTTTAAGTTTCTAATTGACCTCCATTCTCGACCACGAGTGGGTTTTAGATTTCCATTCAACCGACACCTTTTTAACTCAATCCCCCCTGTTACTGTTTCAGCAGTAATAATTCCCCCATTGTCCCTGATGATCGAGTAGCAGCCCCCTCTCTCAGCTCCAGGAAATCTCTGCAGGAGTCCATCAGAGCAGTGTCTTAAGTCTAACTAACCATCTTCAGCTGCTTCATCAAGGGTCTCCCTCCATCAATATGTCAGAAGTGGGGATGTTCACCGATGATTGCACAATGTTCAGCAGTTTTTGTGACTCCTCAGATACCGAAGCAGACTGTGTTCAAATGCAGCAAGACCTGGACAATATCCAGGCTTGAGCTGACAAGTAGCCAGTAACATTCACACCACCCACGTGCCAGGCAATGACCATCTCCAACATGAGAGGATCTAATCATCGTCCCTTGACATTCAATGACATGAGCATCATGAATTCCCCGTTATCAACATCCTGGGGGTTACCATCAACTAGAAACTGAACTGAACTCGCCATATAAATACTGTGGTTACCAGAGCAGGCCAAAAGCTGGGAATCCTGTAGCGAGTAACTTATCTCCTAACTCCCCAAAGCCTATCCACCATCTACAAGACAGTGTCAAGATTGTGATGGAATACTCTTCATTCATCTGGGTGAGTGCAGCTCCAACAACACCCAAGAAGTTCAACACCATCCAAGACAAAGCAGCTCCACTTGTTTGGCACCACATCCACAAACATTCAATCTCTCCAACACCGATGAACAGTGGCAGCCGTGTGTACGGTGGAGCACGGATTCGTGAAGGGCAAGTCGTGCCTCACAAATTTGATAGAATTTTTTGAGGAGGTAACTAAGTGTGTTGATGAAGGTAGGGCAGTTGATGTCATATACATGGATTTTAGTAAGGCGTTTGATAAGGTCCCCCATGGTCGGCTTATGATGAAAGTGAGGAGGTGTGGGATAGAGGGAAAGTTGGCCGATTGGATAGGTAACTGTGGCTGTCTGACCGAAGACAGAGGGTGGTGGTCGATGGAAAATTTTCGGATTGGAGGCAGGTTGCTAGCGGTGTGCCGCAGGGATCAGTGCTTGGTCCTCTGCTCTTTGTGATTTTTATTAATGACTTAGAGGAGGGGGCTGAAGGGTGGATCAGTAAATTTGCTGATGACACCAAGATTGGTGGAGTAGTGGATGAGGTGGAGGGCTGTTGTAGGCTGCAAAGAGACATAGATAGGATGCAAAGCTGGGCTGAAAAATGGCAAATGGAGTTTAACCCTGATAAATGTGAGGTGATTCATTTTGGTAGGACAAATTTAAATGTGGATTACAGGGTCAAAGGTAGGGTTCTGAAGACTGTGGAGGAACAGAGAGATCTTGGGGTCCATATCCACAGATCTCTAAAGGTTGCCAGTCAAGTGGATAGAGCTGTGAAGAAGGCCTATAGTGTGTTAGCTTTTATTAACAGGGGGTTGGAGTTTAAGAGCCGTGGGGTTATGCTGCAACTGTACAGGACCTTGGTGAGACCACATTTGGAATATTGTGTGCAGTTCTGGTCACCTCACTATAAGAAGGATGTGGAAGCGCTGGAAAGAGTGCAGAGGAGATTTACCAGGATGCTGCCTGGTTTGGAGGGTAGGTCATATGAGGAAAGGTTGAGGGAGCTAGGGCTGTTCTCTCTGGAGCGGAGGAGGCTGAGGGGAGACTTAATAGAGGTGTATAAAATGATGAAGGGGATAGATAGAGTGAACGTTCAAAGACTATTTCCTCGGGTGGATGGAGCTATTACAAGGGGGCATAACTATAGGGTTCGTGGTGGGAGATACAGGACGGATATCAGAGGTAGGTTCTTTACGCAGAGAGTGGTTGGGGTGTGGAATGGACTGCCTGCAGTGATAGTGGAGTCAGACACTTTAGAAACATTTAAGCGGTTATTGGATAGGCACATGGAGCACACCAGGATGATAGGGAGTGGGATAGCTTGATCTTGGTTTCAGATAAAGCTCGGCACAACATCGTGGGCCGAAGGGCCTGTTCTGTGCTGTACTGTTCTATGTTCTATGTTCTACCATCTCCAAGGTGCACTTTAGTAACTCACCAAGGTTCTTTAGCCAGCACCTTACAAACCCACAACCATGACAATCTAGAAGGACAAAGGCAGCAGATACCTGTGAACACCACCACCTGGAGGTTCCCCTCCAAGTCCCTCACCATCCTGACTTGGAAATGTATTGCCATTCCCTCACTGTCACTGGATCAAAATCCTGGAACTCCCTCCCTAACAACAGTGTGGGTGTACCTACACCATATAGAATGCAGCGGTTCAAGAAGAAGTCTTTAAAGTCTTTACAGCTCACATTCCAATCATTATTCATGTAAATTGAGTTTGTGTCTTTGTGCCTTGTTTGTAATCAGAACTCCCACCCACCTGACGAAGGGACAGCCTGTTCCGAAAGCTAGTGGCTTTTGCTACCAAATAAACCTGTTGGATTTTAACCTGGTGTTGTGAGACTTCTTACTGTGTTTACCCCAGTCCAATGCCGGCATCTCCACATCATGACTACCTTCTCTAGACTGCCAGATGAGATGTGAAATGTCTGCTCACTCCGGTGGACTATTTTGATGAAGAGTCAGGGTGTTCTCCCTCACGTCCTGACAGATATTTTTCCCTCAAAGCAACATCACCCATCCCTAATTGCCCTTAATATCCCTCGGGCAAAATCAGCTTACATTAAAACACTGACTACACCTCACAAGGAGCTTCGTTGACCTTAACGTGCTTTGGGACATTTGAAATATATTGTTCCTTTCTGTCTATTCATTCCACCCCCCTCTCTCGCTCTCTCATACATTTTTAGCCCAGTGGAGAACAGTTTCCACAGCATTCATTATTCTCCCCTAATATGCTCACATTGGCACCATTCTGTAACCGTACTGTATTCTGTGAATCTGCTGGTGATTTTGAACTAAGCTGGTGTGTTTTTGTTCTTCCCAGTTGGGTCTAGTAGGCCAGGAGCCTGTGCTGTTTGCACTCTCTATCCAGGAGAATATCTGCTACGGCCTCCCGAAATGTCCATTGAGCTCCGTCATTGCAGCAGCTCAAAGAGCCAATGCCCATGTGTTCATCAAGAGACTGGAGCACGGATACGACACAGGTATCATTGCACACCATCGCATTAAGCCACCAACACCAAGAGTGACCCAGGTGGCACGAGGCGTGATCTCGGCATTGGGCTGGCCCCGAGAATGACCCCAGCCCCAAGAGTGACCCCGGCCCCTGAGAGTGAACCCCCAGTGACCACGGCATCGCGAGAACCGGACATTGTGACTTGTCACCCTCATAGTGACACTGAACACTCCTGACTCCACAGATACCAGTTGATCTGAGCAGCAGATCCACCACTGGTAACTCACTTCATGCCTAGCATTGCAGCCAGGGTCTTATCAGAACCCCCTCTTATCCCCCACCCTGGGTTGCATACTTCCACCATCAACAGTATTTGACCATCACTGAACCATGTATTGTTCTGTTCAGATGTAGGCGAGGCAGGTGGACAGCTCTCTGCCGGGGAGAAGCAGAGAATAGCCATCGCCCGGGCACTCATCCGACAGCCACAGATACTCGTGCTGGACGAGGCCACCAGTTCCCTGGACGTGGAGAGTGAGCACACGGTAAGCTGGTCCCTGATTACTGGAGTGCTTTATTACTGCTATAACAGGGCTTTAATACAGTTCTGCAGAGTGGAGATTGCTTGGGTTTATTATTGATGTAACAAAGTGTAACGCGGTGTAATAGAGAACCCGCAGGGGGAGTGCAGGTGGAGAAGACATGACCAGCATTGTCACAGATTGAGTTACACTGATCCAGTGTGTTTAATATGAAGTGGTCGGAATCCCTGGGGATGGGGAGAATCACTAGTTTGACCTCCCAGTGAAGTGATCGGAGAGTAAGAGTGGGTGGGAAGTAGTGCCCCCTCAATGGGCTGAGAGGGGTTAAAATTGCCCCTATTTGTGGTTAAATTATGGAATTGTGCTCCAGTGTCTCTGCCCACTGTGCTGAAACCATCATAGAATCATAGAAACCCTACAGTACAGAAAGAGGCCATTCGGCCCATCGAGTCTGCACCGACCACAATCCCACCCAGGCCCTACCCCCATATCCCTACATATTTTACCCACTAATCCCTCTAACCTACGCATCTCAGGACACGAAGGGGTAATTTTAGCATGGCCAATCAACCTAACCCGCACATCTTTGGACTATTCTGCTCTCTCCCCAGATCCAACAGGCCTTATCCAGGGACACCAGGCAAACCATTCTGGTGATTGCCCATCGGCTGAAGACTGTGGAAAAGGCGGATAAGATTATTGTGATTGACAATGGGAGGGTGGTGGAAGAGGGAAAACACGAGCAACTAATGGAGCAAAAAGGCTACTATTTCCGCCTGCTGCAGAAACTGTCTCATTGCGGAGAGCAGGACACTGCTGTGTTTTAATCACACTCTCCATACATCCTTTAGTTTACTGTTTGACTCATTTTTATTTTGCTTCTGTACATTTTGCACTGAGCGACTGCTGTCATATTCAACACTGTAAAGGTTTGAAATTAGGAGTTGAAAATTAAACTGCGTTTGAATTAAAGCACTTTGTATTTCCAATCTGCATTCCTATCTTTCTTGCTTGCCAAGATAAAAGTAATTTTCTCACGGTCTACACTTCACACTGTGGCGCACTGTGTCACATGACACATTTCAAATGAACTCACTACAGTGTGTGTCATAAACCAATTGTGATCCAGGAGCCAGTATTCAGTGAGCTTCACAGATGAGATCTCAATGTGTTATTAAGAAGCCAGCTGTTTTACCTACTTGGTTCTGATGATATGTGATGAGCCTGAAATGTTAACTTTGTTTCTCTGTCTATAGATGCCACATTACCTGCTGAGTATTTCCAACATTATCAGTTTTTATTTCAGCTCCACCCGCCCACCTGCTCCCATCCCCGGGCAGTTTAAGCAGCAAGTGCAGTGCTGAACCAAACAGTTGCGTGCATTTCATTCTAGCCAAAACACACACCACATTCAGGCGACAGTGGCATTGTGGTAATGTTATTAGGCCAGAGGCCCAAGCTAATGCTCTTGGAACATAGATTCAAACACATTACAGCAACTGGTGGAATTTCATAGAATACCTACAGTGCAGAAGGAAGACATTCAGCCCATTGAGCCTGCACCAACTCCAACAGAGCATCTTACCCAGAATCTGTCCCCGTAACCCAACATATTTAACCCGCCAATCCACCTATCCCACACGTCTTTGGACTGTGGGAGGAAACCAGAGCACCCGGAGGAAACCCACACACACACAGTGGCCCAACGCTGGAATGGAACCCGGGTCCCTGGTGCTGTGAGGCAGCAGTGCTAACCACTCTGCGACTGTGCTGCCTCCAATTTAAAATAAATTAATGAAAGCTGAAATATTGGAAGTCTCAGTAATGATAACCAGGACAAAATTATCATAGATTGTCATAAAAACCCATCTGGTTCACTCATGTCCTTTGGGGAAGGAAATCTGCTGTCCTTACCTGGTCTGGTCTACATGTGACTCCAGACCCACAGCAATGTGGTTGACTTTTTAAAAATATTTTTATTGAAGGTTTTTTTTTTACCAACAATACCACAAACTCTTAAGGATTGATACAGTACAACAAGGATTAACAAAGAATTACAGAATATAATTACACAGAGTAATTGGCAAAATTCAACTCCGAACATAAGAACTAGGAGCAGGAGTCGGCCATCTGGCCCCTCGGGCCTGCTCCACCATTTAATAAGTTCATGGCTGATCTTTTGTGGACTCAGCTCCACTTACCCGCCTGCTCACCATAACCCTTCCTTTACTGTTCAAAAATATATCTATCCTTGCCTTAAAACCATTCAATGAGGTCGCCTCAACTGTTTCACTGGGCAGGGAGTTCCACAGATTCACAACCCTTTGTGTGAAGAAGTTCCTCCTCAACTCGGGTCTAAACCTGTTCCTCCTTATTTTGAGGCCATGCCCCCTAGTTTTAGTTTCACCTGCCAGTGGAAACAACTTCCCTGCTTCTATCTTATCTATTCCCTTCATAATCTTATGTTTCTCCCCTCATTCTTCTAAATTCCAGTGAGTATAGCCCCAGTCTACTCAATCTCTCCTCATAAGCCAACCCTCTCAACTCTGGAATCAACCTCGTGAATCTCCTCTGTACCCTCTCCAGTGCCAGTATATCCTTTCCTCAAGGAAGGAGACCAAAACTGTACAAAGTACTCCAGGTGTGGCCCCACCAACACCTTATACAGCTGCAACATAACCTCGCTGTTTTTAAACTCCATCCCTCCAGCAATGAAGGACAAAATTCAATTTGCCTTAATTACCTGCTGCACCTGCAAACCAACTTTTTGTGATTCATGCACAAGGACACCCAGGTCCCTCTGCACAGCAGCACGCTGCAATTTTTTACCATGTAAATAAGTCAATTTTGCTGTTATTCCTACCAAAATGGATGACCTCACGTTTACCAACATTGTACTCCATCTGCCAGACCCTCGCCCACTCACTTAGATTATCTATATCCCTTTGCAGACTTTCAGCATCCTCTGCACACTTTGCTCTGCCACTCATCTTAGTGTCATCTGTGAATTTTGACACACAACACTTGGTCCCCAACTCCAAATCATCTATATAAATTGTAAACAATTGCGGTCCCAACACTGATCCCTGAGGCACACCACTAGTCACTGATTGCCAACCAGAAAAACACCCATTTACCCCCACTCTTTGTTTTCTGTTAGTTAACCAATCCTCTATCCATGCTAATACATTACCCGTAACACCGTGCACCTTTATCTTATGCAGCCATCTTTGGTGCGGCACCTTGTCAAATGCCTTCGGAAATCCAGATGCACCACATCCACAGGTTCCCCATTGTCCACTGCGCATGTAATGTTTCCAAAGAATTCCACCAAATTAGTCAAACATGACCTGCCCTTCGTGAATCCATGCTGCGTCTTCCCAGTGGAACAATTGATATCCAAATGTCTCGCTATTTCTTCCTTGATGATGGATTCAAGCATTTTCCCTACTACAGAAGTTAAGCTAACCAGCCTATAGTTACCCGCCTTTTGTCTACCTCCTCTTTTAAATAGTGGCGTCACATTTGCTGTTTTCCAATCTGTGGGAACCACCCCAGAGTCCAGTGAATTTTGATAAATTACCACGAGTGCATTTGCTATTTCCCCCGCCATCTCTTTTAGTACTCTGGGATGCATTCCATCAGGGCCAGGAGACTTGTCTACTTTTAGCCCCATTAACTTGCCAAACACCATGTCTTTAGTGATAATAGTTTTTAGGTTCTCACCTGCCATAGTCGCCTTGTCGTCAATTTTTGGCATGTTATTTGTGTCTTCCACTGTGAAGACCGACACAAAATACCTGTTCAATGTCTCAGCCATTTTCTCATTTCCAGTTATTACATCCCCCGTCTCATCCTCTAAAGGACCAAGGTTTACTTTAGCCATTCTTTTTTGTTTCATATATTTGTAGAAACTTTTGCTATCTGTTTTTATATTTTGAGCTAGTTTACTCTCATAATCCATCTTACTTTTCTTTATAGTTTTTTTCGTGGCTTTCTGTTGACCTTTAAAAATTTCCCAATCCTCTCATTTCCCACTAATCTTTGCCACTTTGTATGCATTTTCTTTCAATTTGATACCCTCCTTTATTTCCTTAGATATCCATGGCTAATTATCTCTTTTTCTACAGTCCTTCCTTATCACTGGTATTTACTTTTGCTGAGCACTGTGAAAGATCACTTTGAAAGTCCTCCACTGTTCCTCAATTTTCCCACCATAAAGTGTTTGCTCTCAGTCTACCATAGCCAACGCCTCCCTCATCCCATTGTTGTCTCCTTTGTTTAAGCACAAGATACTGGTGTTGGATTTTACCTTCTCACGCTCCATCTGTATTTTAAATTCAACCATACTGTGATCGCTTCTTCCGAGAGGATCCCTAACTGTAAGATCATTGATTAGTCCTGTCTCATTACATAGGACCATAGGATAGCTAGCTCCCTCGTAGGCTCCATTATATACTGTTCAAGGAAGCTATCGTGGATACATTCTATGAGCTCCTCCTCAAGGCTGCCTTGACCTACCTGGTTTGACCAATTGACGTGTAGATTCAAATCCCCCATGATAATTGCTGTACCAGTTTTACATGCATCAGTTATTTCTTTGTTTATTTCTCACCCCACTCTGATGTTATTATTTGTCGGCCTATAGATTACGTCTATCAGTGACTTTTTCTCATTATTTCTAATTTCCACCCAAATGGATTTAATCCTCTTTTCCATAGAACCTACATCATCTCTCACTACTGCCCTGATGTCATCCTTAAATATCACAGCTACACCACCTCCCTTACCTTCCTGTCTGTCCCTCTGAACTTTCTGATACCTCTGGATATTTAACTCCCAGCCATGACCATCCTGCAACCATGTCTCTGTAATGGCCACCAAATCATACTCATTTGCGATGATTTGTGCCGTCAACTCATTTACCTTGTTTCGAATGCTATGAGAATTCAGATAAAGTGCCCTTCTGCTAGTTCTCGTACCTTCTTTTTGAATTCTAACACTTCCATTAACAACATCTCCTGAGTTCTCCTTCCTTTTAACTTTTTTCCTGATTTTTGATGTAGTTGGAACCTTCTCCCCACATGCTAACCTGCTGCTTTGCTTTCCATTAACCCTTATATTTCCTGTAGTTTTACTCTTCCCTTCCCCCCCAAATTGCTAGTTTAAAGTCCTTGTGACCACCCTATTTATCCATTTCACCAGAACACTGGTCCCAGATCGGTTCTGGTGAAGACAGTCCCAACGGTACAGATCCCTCCTGTTCCAATGCTGATGCCAATGCCCCATGAAATGGAACCTCTCTTTCCCATACCATTCCGTTAGCCACGTGTTAACTTCCCTAATTTGCTCAACCCTCTGCCAATTTCCATGTGACTCGGGTAGTAATCCAGAAATTATAACCCTTGAGGACCTGTTCTTTAATTTAGTTCCTAGTGCTTGATAGTCACCAAACAGGTCCTCCTAGTCTTGCCTATGTTGTTTCTCCCAACGTGGACCAGAACAACTGGATCCTCCCCCTCCCACTCCAATATGCTTTGAAGCTGGTCAGAGATGTCCCTCACCCTGGCACTGGGCAGGCAACATACTATGCGGTATGTTACAGGATTGCCCCAATCAATATGAAAAAGCACAATTTGGGATCAACACAAGGATATAATTACAGGGTTAATTCCAGGATTAACAAGGAGTTGCAGATCACAATTTCAAATTAATGCCTTTCACAGATTCTAAAAAAGCCAAAGTCGCAGCAGGATTGTTGAACGTAATAACAGACCCTTCGAGAGTGACCCTCAGGACAGTAGGATCATAGAATCCATAGAAGGAAGCTGTTCGGCCCATCGAGTCTGCACTGACCACAATCCCACCCAGGCCCTATTCCCGCAACCCCGCACATTTACCCTGCTAACCTGATAGTCGGGACAATTTACCATGGCCAAACAACCTAACCTGCATATCTTTGGACTTAGGTAGGAAACTGGAGCACCCGGAGGAAACCCATGCAGACACGAGAAGAATGTGCAAACTCCACACAGTCACCCGAGGCCGAAATTGAACCCAGGTTCTTGCGCTGTGAGGCAGCAGTGCTAACCACTGTAGCACCGTGCCGCCCCAATCACTGTGCCACAGTGCTGTGCGTTGCAGGCCGTACTGGATTCCAAAAGTGTTTAGACAAATTGGCTGTGGACATTGGTTGTCCCTGCGCCTCAAGGATAGGATACGATGTGTTCCTTCGAACTTGATCCGCCCTGCCTTCGTGTCGCGGTTAAGGGAATGTGGCAGCCAGCATTTGAAAATAAATTTAACCGGGGGTTTACCCTCAGCTCCCTCTGCAAAACCAATCCCGCAGATATTCTTCTTCCAGCCCTGATTTTCCAGATCCATCAGCAAATTTGACAGACAATGCAGCTGATTCTCTAAGGATTGCAGCTGAGCCTCGATTAAAGAAGCAGCACTTTTGGCATTAAGGATTCTATTTCCTGCTCACTGAGCCTCTTGCCAGTATTCTGCAGTTCATCCGAATGAGCATTAATGTCAAAACACTGAGTTTGTCACCTATAACTTTGATAATGTTTGCTGTCATCTCCTCCAACGCCTTCTAGAGCACGAGACCCAGTGCCTGCTTCCCAACCAGGTTGCGATGCTGAAGGCGCAGCTCCATTCCACATACCCACAGCTGCCCCTTTTTATCGAGGATTTTCTTAACACTCCTCTGCATTTTGTCATAAAAACTTCACTAAAAATGTTCCAAGGACATAGCACTGAGTATACACTCCAGGATAAATCAATTATGAGCGTGCATCAAGATGAAAGGATTAGAAAATGAGCAACACCATAGTTCACAGAAACACGATATTCCTGTGCTCGCATCACGTGACCCTTGTGGTTGACTTTTAACTGCCCTCTGAAATGGCCGAGCAAGCCACTGACTCCAAAGGCAACTAGGGATGGGCAACAAATGCTGGCCCAGCCACTGACGCCCACATCCCATGAATGAATAAATAAAACCATCTCACCATCCTCTCCAAACTTCTCCCTCCAATGAAACAGGTTTCTTCCCTTTATCCTGATGAGCTGATTTCTCCTTGGCATACAGGAGGCTGAGATGTTCAAGTTGTATTGGACCTGGAAAGAATGGATTGGAAGGGCCTCTTTACTTTAGCAGAGAAGTCAGTGTCTCGGGAACATTGATTTAAAGTGATTGGTAAGAAGATGAGAAGGGACATGAAGGGAAATGTTTTCACACAGAGAGTAGCAAAGCTCTGGAACTCACTCCCTAAAATGGTAGTAGAGGCAGGAACATTCAACTCATTTAAAAGGTGTCTGGATTTGCGCTTCAGGTGCTGTAACCTGCAGGACAATGGAGCACATGCTGGAAAGTGGGATTAGGTTTTTCAGCTGGAGCAGACAAGATGGGCCAAGTGGCCTCTTTCTGTGCTCTAAACTTGCTATGATTCTATGACTTATTATAGAACATAGAACATAGAACAGTACAGCACAGAACAGGCCCTTCGGCCCATGATGTTGTGCCGAGCTTTATCTGAAACCAAGATCAAGCGATCCCACTCCCTATCATCCTGGTGTGCTCCATGTGCCTATCCAATAACCGCTTAAATGTTCCTAAAGTGTCAGACTCCACTATCACTGCAGGCAGTCCATTCCACACCCCAACCACTCTCTGAGTAAAGAACCTGCCTTGGACATCCTTCCAATATCTCCCACCATGCCCCCTTGTAATAGCTCCATCCACCCGAGGAAATAGTCATAGTCATAGTCATAGAGGTTTACAGCATGGAAACAGGCCCTTCGGCCCAACTTGTCCATGCCGCCCTTTTTTTTTAAACCCCTAAGCTAATCCCAATTGCCCGCATTTGGCCCATATCCCTCTATACCCATCTTACTCATGTAACTGTCTAAACGCTTTTTAAAAGACAAAATTGTACCCACCCTCTACTACTTCCTCTGGCAGCTTGTTCCAGACACTCACCACCCTCTGAGTGAAAAAATTGCCCCTCTGGACACTTTTGTATCTCTCCCCTCTCACCTTAAACCTATGCCCTCTCGTTTTAGACTCCCCTACCTTTGGGAAAAGATATTCACTATCTACGTTGTCTATGCCCCTCATTATTTTATAGACCTCTATAAGATCATCCCTCAGCTTCCTACGCTCGAGAGAAAAAAGTCCCAGTCTATCCAGCTTCTCCTTATAACTCAAACCATCAAGTCCCGGTAGCATTCTAGTAAATCTTTTCTGCACTCTTTCTAGTTTAATAATATCCTTTCTATAACAGGGTGACCAGAACTGGACACAGCATTCCAAATGTGGCCCTACCAATGTCTTGTACAATTTCAACAAGACGTCCTAACTCCTGTATTCAATGTTCTGACCGATGAAACCAAGCATGCTGAATGCCTTCTTCACCACTCTGTCCACCTGTGACTCCACTTTCAAGGAGCTATGGACATGTACCCCTAGATCTCTTTGTTCTGTAACTCTCCCCAACGCCCTACCATTAACTGAGTAAGTCCTGCCCTGGTTCAATCGACCAAAATGCATCACCTCGCATTTATCTAAATTAAACTCCATCTGCCATTCGTCAATCCACTGGCCCAATTGATCAAGATCCCATTGCAATCGGGGATAACTTTCTTCACTGTCCACTATGCCACCAATCTTGGTGTCATCTGTAAACTTACTAATCATGCCTCCTATATTCTAATCCAAATCATTAATATAAATGACAAATAACGGTGGACCCAGCACTCAACCCTGAGGCACACCGCTGGTCACAGGCCTCCAGTTTGAAAAACAACCCTCCACAACCATCCTCTAAAAACAACCATCTACAACCAAAGAAATAGTCTTTGAACGTTCACTCTATCCATTCCCTTCATCATTTTATAAACCTCTATTAAGTCTCCCCTCAGCCTCCTCCGCTCCAGAGAGAACAGCCCTAGCTCCCTCAACCTTTCCTCATAAGACCTACCCTCCAAACCAGGCAGCATCCTGGTAAATCTCCTTTGCACTCTTTCCAGCGCTTCCACATCCTTCTTATAGTGAGGTGACCAGAACTGCACACAATATTCCAAATGTGGTCTACCAAGGTCCTGTACAGTTGCAGCATAACCCCACGGCTCTTAATAAAAGCTAACACACTAGAGGCCTTCTTCACAGCTCTATCCACTTGAGTGGCAACCTTCAGAGATCTGTGGATATGGACCCCAAGATCTCTCTGTTCCTCCACAGTCTTCAGAACCCTACCTTTGACCCTGTAATCCACATTTAAATTTGTCCTACCAAAATGAATCACCTCACATTTATCAGGGTTAAACTCCATCTGCCATTTTTCAGCCCAGCTTTGCATCCTATCTATGTCTCTTTGCAGTCTACAACAGCCCTCCACCTCATCCACTACTCCACCAATCTTGGTGTCATCAGCAAATTTACTGATCCACCCTTCAGCCCCCTCCTCTAAGTCATTAATAAAAATCACAAATAGCAGATGACCAAGCACTGATCCCTGTGGCACTCCGCTAGCAACCTGCCTCCAATCCGAAAATTTTCCATCCACCACCATCCTCTGTCTTTGATCAGATAGCCAGTTACCTATCCAATCGGCCAACTTTCCCTCTATCCCACACCTCCTTACTTTCATCATAAGCCGACCATGGGGGACCTTATCAAACACTTTACTAAAATCCATGTATATGACATCAACTGCCCTACCTTCATCAACACACTTAGTTACCTCCTCAAAAAAATCTATCAAATTTGTGAGGCACGACTTGTCCTTCACGAATCCGTGGTGACTATCCCAGATTAATCCACATCTTTCTAAATGGTCGTAAATCCCATCCCTAAGGACCTTTTCCATCAACTTACCAACCACCGAAGTAAGACTAACCGGCCTATAATTACCAGGATCATTTCTATTCCCTTTCTTAAACAGAGGAACAACATGCGCCACTCTCCAGTTCTCTGGCACCATCCCTGTGGACAGTGAGGACCCAAAGATCAAAGCCAAAGGCTCTGTAATCTCATCCCTTGCCTCCCAAAGAATCCTAGGATATATTTAATCAGGGTCAGGGGACTTATCGACCTTCAGTTTATTCAAAACTGCTAGTACATCCTCCCTCCGAACATCTACTTCCTCCAGCCTATTAGCCTGTACCACCTTCTCTTCCTCAAAAACATGGCCCCTCTCCTTGGTGAACACTGAAGAAAAGTATTCATTCATCAACTCTCCTATCTCTACTGACTCCACACAAGTTCCTCTACTGTCCTTGACCGGCCCTAACCTCACCCTGGTCATTCTTTTATTCCTCACATAAGAAAAGTTATCAAAAGTTATACTCTTAAGCATTGGTCACTCTCATCTTTTAACAAGTTATCACACACACAGATCTCTCAAAACTTTGCTGTCACTCCTCTCTCACTTTCTGCTCCATGTTCCCCCTGCCCCTCTGAGATATTAAAGAGTTAATGTCCACTGTAGAGGGCAAGGTGAACTATTGGGCTTGCAAGAACGGCAGAGAAACAGCTCATGGGAGCAAACTGACAAAACAGGTTAACATGATGTGGAGATGCTGGTGTTGGACTGGGGTAAACACAGTAAGAAGTTTAACAACACCAGGTTAAAGTCCAACAGGTTTATTTGGTAGCACAAGCCACAAGCTTTCGGAGCTCTAAGCCCCTTCTTCAGGTGAGTGGGAATTCTGTTCACAAACAGGGCATATAAAGACACAAACTCATTTTACAGAATAATGGTTGGAATGTGAATACTTACAGCTAATCAAGTCGTAAAGGTACAAACAATGTGAGTGAAGAGAGCATTAAGACAGGTTAAAGAGATGTGTATTGTCTCCAGACAGGACAGCCAGTGAGAGTCTGCAAGCCCAGGCAAGCTGTGGGGATTACAGATAGTGTGACATGAACCCAATATCCCGGTTGAGGCCGTCCTCATGTGTGCGGAACTTGGCTATCAGTCTCTGCTCAGCGACTCTGCACCATCGTGTGTCGTGAAGGCCACCTTGGAGAACGCTTACCCGAATATCAGAGGCCGAATGCCCGTGACCGCTGAAGTGCTCCCCAACAGGAAGAGAACAGTCTTGCTTGGTGATTGTCGAGCGGTGTTCATTCATCCATTCACCTAAACAGGTTAAGCACAGGCTCCTGCTTGCTGAGCCCGGCTGGGGTGCGAGTCTAGCTGAGTACGTGATAATGTTCTCTTTTGCGCTAACAAATGGCGTATCCTAAAGACATTATGCTTATGTTCTGATGGGTGGGGGTTGTAAGTAGTAAATGCCTATTTTAATAGGATGTTCTTTCTTATGCAGCAATTCTGATGCAGCAATTCTGATGCAGCAAATACAAGGCTATCTAAGAGGAAGGGCATTCTGGGGGAGGATGACCTCAGTGGGCCTGGAGGTCTGGAGTGCATCTGCTTCAATGCAAGGAGCGTCACGGGCAAGACAGATAAGCTTAGAGCCTTAATGCTTGCGCGGAACTTGGATGTGGTTGCAGTGACGGAGACTTGGTTAAAAGAAGGACAGGACTGGCAGCTGAATATTCTGGGGGAAAGTGTTTTAGGCGAGACAGAGGAGGGGCGAGGAGAGGTGGGGGAGTAGCAATGCTGGTTAGGGAGCATATTACAGCGGTACAGAGGGTGGACAATATGGAAGGGTCAGGTAACGAGTCACTATGAGTGGAGCTCAGAAACAGGAAGGGCGCAGTCACTATGCTGGGGGTATACTACAGGCCTCCCAACAGCCCATGGGAAGTTGAGGAACGGATATGTAAGGAGATTCTGGACAGGTGCAGAAAAAATAAGGTTGTTGTAGTGGGAGATTTTAATTTCCCTTGTATAGACTGGAAATCACTTCGGGCTGGGGGCCTGCACGGGGAAGAATTTATAAAAAGCGTAGAGGAAGGTTCTTTGGAACAATATGTTGACAGTCCAACTAGAGAGGGGGCTATACGGGACCTAGTACTGGGGAATGAGCCCGGTCAGGTCATCAAAGTTGCAGTAGGGGAACATGTGGCAAATAGTGACCACAATTCTGTAAACTTTAGGATAGTAATGGAAAAAGATGAGTTTTGTACTATGGGTAAGGTACTGAATTGGGGGAACGCTAACTACAGCCGGATTAGGCAGGATTTGGTGGCTGTTGATTGGGAGAGGCTGTTCGAGGGTAAATCCACATCTGGCATGTGGGAGTCTTTTAAGGAGCAGTTGATAGGACTGCAGGACAGGCATGTGCCCTTAAAGAGGAAGGATAGGAAAGGTAGGATTCAAGAGCCGTGGATAACCAGTGAAATTGTGGGTCTAATCAAAAAGAAAAAAGAGACATACATGAGGTCCAGGCAGCTAAAAACAGTTGGAGCACTGGAGGAATACAGAGAAAGTAGAAAAGAACTCAAACAGGGAGTTAGAAGGGCAAAAAGGGGTCATGAAATGTCCTTGGCAGACAGGATTAAGGAAAATCCTAAGGCATTTTATACATACGTTAGGTACAAGAAGGTTTTTAGGGAACGAATCTGACCTCTCAGGGACAAAGGAGGGGAATTATGTTTAGAACCAAAGGAAGTAGGAGAGACCCTAAACGAATACTTTGCATCAGTATTCACAAAGGAGAGGGACATGTTGACTGGTAGTGTCTCAGAGAGATGTGTTGACCCGTTAGGAAAAATCTCAATTACAAGGGAAGAAGTGTTAGGTTTTTTTAGGAAACATTAAGACAGACAAATCCCCAGGGCCAGATAACATCTATCCTAGACTCCTCAGGGAGGCAAGAGATGAAATTGCTGGGCCTCTAACAGAAATCTTTGTCTCTTCACTGGACACAGGTGAGGTCCCAGTGGATTGGAGGATAGCAAATGTGGTCCCGTTATTTAAGAAGGGTAGCAAGGATAGCCCGGGTAATTATAGGCCGGTGAGCTTGACGTCCGTGGTAGGGAAGTTGTTGGAGAAGATTCTTAGAGATAGGATATATGCGCATTTAGAACTGAATAATCTCATTAGCGATAGACAGCATGGTTTTGTACGAGGGAAGTCATGCCTCAAAAATTTGGTTGAGATTTTTGAGGAGGTGACAAAAATGATTGACGGGGGAAGGGCCATGGATGTCGTCTATATGGATTTTAGTAAAGCGTTTGACAAGGTCCCTCATGGCATGCAAAAGGTTAAATCTCATGGGATAAAAGGTGAGCTTGCTAGATGGGTGGAGAACTGGCATAGCCAAAGAAGACAGAGGGTATCAGTGGAGGGGTCTTTTTCCGGTTGGAGGTCTGTGACTAGTGGTGTTCTGCAGGGCTCTGTACTGGGACCTCTGCTGTTTGTGATATATATAAATGATTTGGAGGAAGATGTAGCTGGTGTTTTCAGTAAGTTTGCAGACGACACGAAGATTGCTGGAGTTACGGATGGTGATGAACATTGTCAGAGAATACAGCAGGATATAGATAGGCTGGAACATTGGGCGGAGAAATGGCAGATGGAATTTAATCCAGATAAATGCGATGTGATGCATTTCGGTAGATCTAATGTAAGGGGGAGCTATACAATAAATGGCAGAACCATCAGGAGTATAGACACACAGAGGGACCTGGGTGTACAAGTCCACAGATCCTTAAAGGTGGCAACACAGGTGGAGAGGGTGGTGAAGAAGGCATATGGCATGCTTGCCTTTATTGGACGGGGCATAGAATATAAAGGTTGGCATACGATGTTGCAGCTGTATAGAACGTTGGTTAGGCCACATTTGGAACTGCGTCCAGTTCTGGTCGCCACACTACCAGAAGGACGTGGAGGCTTTGGAGAGAGTGCAGAGAAGGTTTACCAGGATGTTGCCTGGTATGGAGGGTCTTAGCTATAAGGAGAGATTGGGTAAACTGGGGTTGTTCTCTCTGGAAAGATGGAGGATGAGGGCGACCTAATAGAGGTGTATAAAATTATGAAGGGCATAGATAGAGTGAACAGTGGGAAGCTTTCTCCCAGGTCGGAGGTTACGAACACAAGGGGTCCTCCACCGGGTTCCAGCAACATCTACCAAGAAGTGGGAAGCGGAAGATCTGGTGTCAAGGAGTGGTAAACCCGAACACTACATTAGTGTTTCCCTCCCTCCTCCTCTGACCAAAAAAAAAAGTCCACTGTGAGAAGGTAAAAGTGAAGATAAGAGTTATAAATTTTCTCAAATATTTATGAAATTGGGTTAATGATTGTGGCATAAGTGCTGCACGTGTGAGATGTGGAGGGATCCGTGACGCTTCCAGCATCTCAGAATGACTACGTCTGCAGGAAGTGGACCCAATTGTAGCTTCTACAGATGGAGCAGAGTGGATCACTTAGGAGCATGAAGGGGCGCAGTTGGATCACAGATGGAGCATTAGAGACATGGTCGCACTGAAGGTGCAGGCAGATAGATGGGTGACAACTAGAAGGACAGGCAGCCAGTGCAGGAATCCCCTGTGGTCATCCCCCTCTCTAGCAAGTATACCGTTTTGGATACTGTTGGGGGAGATGGGCTATCAGGGGATAACAGCAGCAGCAGCCAGAGCAGTGGCACCATGGCTGGCTCTGTTATTAAGCAGGGAGGGACAAAGAGGACTCGAGCAATAGTTATAGAGGACTCTATAGTGAGGGGTGCAGATAGGCGCTTCTGGGGATGTGAAAGAGACTCCAGGATGGTATGCTGCCTCCCTGGTGCCAGGGTCCAGGATGTCTCTGAACGGACAGAAAGCATTCTGAAGGGAGAGGGTGAACAGCCAGAGATTGTGGTACATATTGGTACGAATGACATAAGTAGGAGCTGCAGCAGCAGTTTAGGGCGTTAGGTAGAAAGTTAAAAAGCAGGATCTCGAGGGTTGTAATCTCAGGATTATTCCCTGTGTCACGTGCTAGTGAGGCTAGGAATAGGAAGATAATGCAGCTCAACACGTGGCTAAACAGCTGGTGTAGGAGGGAGGGTTTCAGATATCTGGACCATTGGGGTCTCTTCCGGGCAGATGGGACCTGTAGAAGAAGGATGGGTTGCCTCTAAACTGGAAGGGCATAAATATTCTGGCTGGGAGGTTTGCTAGTGTCACACAGGAGGATTTAAACTAGTTTGGCAGGGGGATGGGAACCAAAGCAAAGGGGAATTAGCTGAAGGGGAACCAGAGAGTAGGGCCAGTAAGACTCAGAGAAACAGCAGGCAGAATGGGATTGCTAATCAAAGAGGGTCTGGTGGACTGAAGTGCATTTGTTTCAATGCGAGAAGTTTAACAGGTAAGGCAGATGAACTTAGAGCTTGGATTAGTACGAGGAACTATGATGTTGTTGCCATTACAGAGAGTTGGTTAAAGGAAGGACAGGATTGGCAGCTTAACATTCCAGGATACAGATGTTTTCAGGCGGGATAAAGGGGGATGTAAAAGGGGTGGGGGAGTTGCACTACTGGTTAAAGAGAATATCACAGCTGTACTCCGGGAGGACACCTCGGAGGGCTCATACAGCGAGGCAATATGGGTAGAGCTCAGGAATAGGAAGGGTGGAGTCACAATGTTGGAGATTTACTATAGGCCACCCAACTGCCAGTGGGAGATAGAGGAACAGATATGTAGGCAGATTTTGGCAAGGTGTAAAAGTAACAGGGTTGTTGTGGTGGGAGATTTTAACTTCCTCTATATTGACTGGGACTCATTTAATGCTAGTGGCGTGGATGGGGCAGAGTTTGTAAAGAGCATCCAGGAGGGCTTCTTGAAACAGTATGTAGATAGTCCAACTATGGAATGGGCCATACTGGACCTGGTATTGGGGAATGAACCTGGCTAGGTGGTCAATGTTTCAGTAGGGGAGCAGTTCGGGAACAGTGACCACAATTCAGTAAGCTTTAAGGTATTGATGGATAAAGATACGTGTAGTCCTCAAGTTAAGGTGCTAAACTGGAGGAAGGCTAATTGCAACAACATTAGGCAGGAACTGAAGAATGTAGATTGGGGGCAGATGTTTGAGGGCAAATCAACATCTGGCAGGCTTTCAAGTGTAAGTTGATAGGGATTCAGGACCGGCACATTCCTGAAAGGATGAAGGATAAGTATGGCAAGTTTTGGGAACCTTGGATAACAAGAGATATTGTGAGCCTAGTCAAAGAGAAAAAGGAAGCATTTGTCAAAGCTAGGAGGCTGGGAACACATGAAGCAAGTGTGGAATATAAGGAAAGTAGAAAGAAACTTAAGCAAGGAGTAAGGAGGGCTAAAAGGGGTCATGAAAAAGTATTGGCCAGCAGGAAGAAGGAAAATCCCAAGGCTTTCTATACATATATAAAGAACAAGAGGGTAGCCAGGAAGAGGGTTGGCCCACTCAAGGACAAGAGAGGGAATCTATGCTTGGAGCCAGAGGAAATGGGCGAGGTATTAAATGAGTACTTTGTGTCAGTATTCACCAAAGAGAAGGACTTGGTGGATGATGAGTCTGGAAAAGGATGTGTGGATAGCTTGAGTCATGTCGAGATCAAAAAGGCGGAAGTATTGGGGTTCTTGAGAAACATTAAGATAGACAAGTCCCCAGGGCCTGATGGGATATACCCCAGAATACTGAGAGAGGCAAGGGAGGAAATTGCTGGGGCCTTGAGTGAAATCTTTGTATCCTCACTGGCTACAAGGGAGGTCACAGTAAGAAGTCTCACAAAACCAGGTTAAAGTCCAACAGGTTTATTTGGTAGCAAAAGACTCTAGCTTTCGGAATGCTGCTCCTTCATCACGTGAGTGGGATTTCAGTTCACAAACAGGGCATATAAAGACACAAACTCAATTTACAAAATTATGGTTGGAATGCGAGTCTTTACAGGTGATCAAGTCTTAAAGGTACAGACAATGTGAGTGGAGGAAGGGTTAAGCACAGATTAAAGAGATGTGTATTGTCTCCAGCCAGGACAGGGTGGTCCCAGAGGATTGGAGAATAGCCAATGTTGTTCCTCTGTTTAAGAAGGGTAGCAAGAATAATCCAGGCAATTACAGGCCAGTGAGCCTTACATCAGTGGTAGGGAAATTATTGGAGAGGATTCTTCGAGACGGGATTTATTCCCACTTGGAAATAAGTGGACGTATTAGTGAGAAGCAACATGGTTTTGTGAAGGGGAGGTCGTGTCTCACTAACTTGATCGAGTTTTTCGAGGAAGTGATGAAGATGATTGATGAGAGTAGGGTAGTGGATGTTGTCTACATGGACTTCAGTAAGGCCTTTGACAAAGTCCCTAATGGCAGACTGCTGCAGAAGTTGAAGTCACATGGGATCAGAGGTGAGCTGGCAAGGTGGATACAAAACTGGCTCGGTCAAAGAAGACAGAGGATATTGGAAGGGTGCGTTTCTAAATGGAGGGCTGTGACAAGTGGCATTCCTCAGGATCAGTGCTGGGACCTTTGCTATTTGTAATATATAAATGATTTGGAGGAAAATGTAACTGGTTTGATTAGTAATTTTGCAGATGACACAAAGTTTGGTGGATTTGCGGGTAGCGATGAGGAGCATCAGAGGATACAGCAGGATATAGATCGGTTGGAGACTTGGACGGAGAGATGACAGATGGAGTTTAATCCGGACAAATGTGAGGTAATGCATTTTGGAAGGTCTAATACAGATAGGAAATATACAGTAAATAGCGGAACCCTTAAGAGTATTGATAGGCAGAGAGATCTGGGTGTACAGGTACACAGGTCACTGAAAGTGGCAATGCAAGTGGAGAAGGTGGTTAAGAAGGCATACGGCATGCTTGCCTTCGTCGACCAGGACATTGAGTTTAAAAATTGGCAAGTCATGTTACAGCTTTATAGAACCTTAGTTAGGCCACACTTGGAATATAGTGTTCAATTCTGGTCGCCACACTACCAGAAGGATGTGGAGGCTTTGGTGAGGATACAGAAAAGATTTACCAGGATGTTGCCTAGTATGGAAGGTATTAGTTATGAGGAGAGGTTGGAGAAACCTGGTTTGTTCTCACTGGAGCGACGGAGGTTGAGGGGCGACCTGATAGCAGTCTACAAGATTATGAGAAGCATGGACAGAGTGGGTAGTCAGAAGCTTTTTCCCAGGGTGGAAGAGTCAATTACTAGGGGGCACAGGTTTAAGGTGCGAGGGGCAAGATTTAAAGGAGATGTACGAGGCAGATTTTTTACACAGAGGGTGGTGGGTGCCTGGAACTCGTTGCTGGGAGAGATAGTGGAAGCGGGTACAATAGTGACTTTTAAGGGGCGTCTTGACAAGTACATGAATAGGATGGGAATAGAGGGATATGGTCCCTGGAAGGGTAGGGGGTTTTAGTTAAGTCAGGCAGCATGGTCAGTGCAGGCTTGGAGAGCTGAAGGGCCTGTTCCTGTGCTGTAATTTTCTTTGTTCTTTGTTCTATTCTTCCCTAATACACCCAACAATCACTTCTAGAGGAGTGTGATCCAGTACCAGCTAGATAATTCTCCCTCTGACATATTTGTTTCCACATCTCCACTGCCCATTTGTTTGTTAAACACGCCTTGTCGATTGTAACGTTGACATTTTCACGAGCTGGTGTATGTCTCGTCAGGATATTATTTGACGCTCATCCTTTGCTAATCTGGGATAAATTCTACCCAAATCTAGCAGCCAATACATCCACCCAGAGAATGAACTCCTGAGAGAAACAAGGAATGATCAATAATGTTTCTGAGCACAAGGAACCTGGAGATTCCCAAATACTCTTTCCAACCTATGGAGCAACACCATGGAGCAACTGAGCCTGTGGAATTCATTACTAGCACTTGGGGTGAATGGGATCAAAGGTTATGGAGAGAAAGCAGGATTAGTCTATTGAGTTGGATGATCAGCCATAATCGTAATGAATGGCGCAGCAGGCTCGAAAGGCCAAATGGCCTCCTCCTGCTCCTATAGAAACATAGAAACATAGAAAAACCACAGCACAAACAGGCCCTTCGGCCCACAAGTTGTGCCGAGCACATCCCTATCTTCTATGTTTCTATCCCAAAATCCTCTGGTATATGTTCAGCTCCTGAGGTTTGCTTAGATCTGTCAGAGGGACCACCCTGGTAGCGAGGTCATAGAGAAAACAGTAAATATGCCGCCTCGCCATCTTTGGTTGTGTTGTGGGGAACGGGGTCATTGGCCCCCGACCCCGACCACATGCGTCCCCTCCTGGAACTTCCCCTCCCCACCAGCCTCAAAGCACTGAGGAGATGCCTGGGCTTCTTCTCGTACTACGCCCAGTGGGTCCCCAATTATGCGGACAAAGCCCATCCGCTCATCAAATCCACATCTTTTCCCCCAGCAGCGGAGGCTTGGCTGGCCTTTGACCGTATCAAAATGGATATCGCGAAGGCCACGATGCACGCTGTAGACGAATCCATCCCATTCCAGGTGGAGAGCGATGCGTCTGATTTTGCCCTAGCTGCCACTCTTAACCAGGCGGGCAGACCCGTGGCCTTCTGCTCGCGCACCCTCCAGGGCCCTGAAATTCGACACTCCTCTGTCGAAAAAGAGGCACAAGCCATCATGGAGGCTGTGCGACACTGGCACCACGACTTAGCTGGCAAACGGTTCACCCTGCTCACGGACCAACGGTCCGTTGCCTTTATGTTCAGTAACGCGCAGTGGGGCAAAATCAAGAACGATAAGATTTTGAGGTGGAGGATCGTGCTCTCCACCTACAATTACAACATTTTATACCGGCCTGGGAAGCTCAATGAACGTCCAGACGCCCTGTCCCGGGGGACCTGTGCCAGCGTGAACCTAGACCGGTTACAGACTCTCCACGACGACCTCTGCCACCCAGGGGTGACCAGGTTCTTCCACTTCATCAAGGCCCGGAACCTGCCCTATTCCATTGAGGAAGTCAGGTCTGTAACCCGGCACTGCCACGTCTGCGCGGAGTGCAAGCTGCACTTCTATCGGCCAGACAGAGTGCACCTCATCAAAGCCACCCACCCTTTCGAACGCCTAAGCGTTGACTTCAAAGGCCCCCTCCCCTCTTCTGACCGCAACATATGTTTCCTCAACATCATCGATGAGTATTCGCGGTTCCCCTTCGCTATTCCCTGCCCAGATATGACCTCGGCCACAGTCGTCAGGGCCCTGCACAGCCTCTTCACCCTGTTTGGTTTCCCCAGCTATATTCATAGCGACCGGGGTTCCTCTTTTATGAGTGACGAGTTGCACCAGTACCTGCTTTCCAAAGGTTTAGCCTCGAGTAGGACCACCAGCTACAACCCCAGGGGGAATGGACAGGTAGAGAGGGAGAATGCGACAGTCTGGAAGGCCATTTTATTAGCTCTCCAGTCTAAGGGTCTTCCAGTCTCCCGCTGGCAAGAGGTCCTCCCTGATGCGCTACACTCAATTAGGTCACTACCGTGCACGGCTACCAATGCTACCCCTCATGAACGGATGTTTGTTTTCCCCAGGAAGTCCTCCTCGGGGACCTCACTACCGTCGTGGCTGATGTCCCCAGGCCCTGTCCTGCTCTGGAAGCACGTGCGGACCCATAAATCGGACCCCCTGGTCGAAATGGTCCAACTCCTCCACACCAACCCCCAATACGCCTATGTGGCATATCACGATGGGCAGGAGGACACGGTCTCCATTTGCGACCTGGCACCCGCAGGTACTACATCCCACGGCCCCTCACCCCCAGCTCCCAACGTCGTCCATGATGCACCAGGGTCGCAGCATGCTCATCTAGCCCCCGTGTACGGCACGCCTGAGCCCCAGGAGCAGCCTCCACACACCCGGCAGTCTGAAGGCGCGACGGACGATTTCACCGATTATGGACTGGCGTCTGACTCATCACCGCGGTCTCCGGAACCGGCATCACGGCCGACACTGCGGCAGTCGCAGCGGCAGATCAAGCCCCCGGAGAGACTGAACTTGTAACTCTGTGACTGTTGTTCCACCACCTCGCCCCCGCCGAACCTTTTTTAAACAGGGGGTGAATGTGGTGAACGACTATAGTATTGTCTGTTATGTGATATGCCTGGACACGCCCCTGCTGCCTCAATCCGGGGCTCCGCCCTTCTCTGGGTATAAAGGTGACTGCTCTCCGCCCCTTTTGCCTCAGTTCGGATTAGCTGTCAGTTCGGGTGCGCTCCAGTTCTTTCGTTAATAAAAGCCTGTTATTTCGCAACAACGAGTCTTTGCGCAATCAATGGTGCATCAGAGGCCACACTTGAAATACTGTGTACAGTTCTGGTCACCCTATTATAGAAAGGATATTATTAAACTACAAAGAGTGCAGAAAAGATTTATTAGGATGCTAGCGGGACTTGATGGATTGAGTTATAAGGAGGGGCTGGATACACTAGGACTTTTTTCCCTGGAGCGTAGGAGACTTAGGGGTGATTTTATAAAATAAAGAGGGACATAGATCAGCTCAAACTGGCAATGGTAGCCATTTTGTTCCCGACAACTGCTGATAAAGTGGCCGCATTCAGTGAAACCACTGTCCTACAGAATGCAGGCTCAGTCTACTACCTCATCCCATCAAACCTTGCTGCATCTTGCTGTTGGCTGGAGTTTTACAAAATGTATTCTAAAAGCAAACTGCATCCATTTTATAAATTCAAAATACACATGTTAAATGAAAAATACTTGTTATTTAGTTAGAGCTATCTTTTATAGTGACAGCCTCTTGTCAGCTGTCTATAGTCTAAGATCATTCGCTCTTAAATCAATATTGTGTTAGTGTTCTTAAAACCATGAATGTGTGTTTTATTAGTCTAATTTAGCCCCCCCTCCTACATCAGGGTAGATTTAGAAAGAATGTTCCCAATGGTGGGGGTATCCAGAACTAGACGTCATCGGAGGATAAGCATCTTTTAGAGCTGAGGTGAGGAGACATTTCTTTACCCAGAGGATGGTGAAGTGTGGAATTCACTACCACAGAATGTAGTTGAGGCCAAAACATTGGCTGTTTCAGGTAAGATTTGCATAGGTGCAGTCACTGCTACCAGAAGGTGGACCTCCGGAAGACACCCTCCATCTTCATGTGAAGGCAAGTGTCCACGTGAGGGCAGCAGAGCGGTGACGCTGATTGGCTGTTTCAGGTAAGATTTGGACAGGCGCAATGACTGCTACCAGATGGTGAACCTCTGGAAGACACCCTCCGTCTTTGTGTTAAGTCAAGTGTCCACGTGAGGGTAGAAGAGCGGCGACGCTGATTGACTGTTTCAGGTAAGATTTGCACAGACGCAATCACTGCTACCAGAAGGTGGTTTGTGGAGGAGCTGTTGTAAAGGGACAGTTAAACCCCAAAGACTACTTCAGTATTTCCCTCCCTACCCCCGCCTCTAACCAAAAAAAAAGTCACTGGGGGGACCGCAAGCAGGGGAAAGATGAGTTAAAATTATTTTATCCTTTTACCTGTATAAGGGCAGTATGGCAGCGAGGGCAGTGGTATACGCCTTCTGCCAGATGTGGGAAATTAGGGAGAAATCTCATCTCCCTGAGAACTTTGTCTGCAGGAAGTGTGTCCAGCTGCAGCTCCTCACAGACCGCATTGTTCGGTTAGGGCAGCAGCTGGATGCACTGCGGAGCATACAGGGGACAGAGATAGACACTAGTTACAGAGAGGTTGCCATACCACAGATTCAGTCAGGTAGATGGGTGACCGCCAGGAGAGGCAGGCAGGTCGTGCAGGAATCTCCTGTGGCTATTCCACTTTCAAACAGGTATACCATTTTGGATACTGTTGAGGGGGATAGCCTGTCAGGGGGAGATACCAGCAGCAGCCAGGCCTGTAGCACCACACCTGGTTCTGCTGTAGAGCAGGGTCAGGCAAAGAGCAAGTGAGCAGTAGTAAGAGGGGACTCACTAGTTAGAGGCACAGACTTTGTGTGTTGCCTCCCTGGTGCCAGGGTCAAGAATGTCTCTGAGCGGTTGCAGGATATTCTTAAAGGGAAGGCTGAGCAGCCAGAGGTCGTTGTACATATTGGTACCAATGACATAGGTGGGAAAAGGGATGAGGTCCTGAAGTGTGAATATAGAGAGTTAGGCAGAAGGCTAAAGTGCAGGACCTCGAAAGTAATAATTTCAGGACGACTACCGGTGCCACGCGCTCGTGAGAGTAGGAATAGGAAGATTAGGCAGATGAATGCGTGGCTTGAGAGCTGGTGCAGGGGGCAGGGATTTAGATTTTTGGATCATTGGGATATCTTCTGGGGAAAGGGTGACCTGTTCAAGAGGGACGGGTTACACCTGAACTGGAGGGGGACTGATATCCTGGTGCGGTGATTTGCTGGAACCACTTGGGAGGGTTTAAACTAGTTTGGCAGGGGGTGGGATCCAAAGCAGTAGGGAGACAGAAGGGAAGGTTGAGGACAGCTCAGAACTTAAAGAGAGCACATTAAATAGTAAAGGCAATGTTAGTAATCCTAGTACCAGACAGATCAGGCAAAAGCAAGACAGAGAGCAAGGGAATTCCAGGTTAAACGCCATTTATTTCAATGCAAGAGGCCTGATTGGCAAAGCAGATAAACTCAGGGCATGGATGGTACATGGGACTGGGATATTATAGCAATTACTGAAGCATGGCTCAGCGAAGGACAGGACTGACAGCTCAATGTTCCAAGGTACAGATGCTTTGGGAAAGATAGAGCAGGAGGTAAGAGAGGAGGGGGAGTTGCACTTTTGATTAAGGCAAACATCACGGCAGTATTGAGAGGGGATATATCCGAGGGTTCGCCCACTGAGTCTATATGGGTAGGACTGAGAAATAAAAAGGGGGAAATTACTTTAACAGGGTTGTACTATAGGCCCCCAAATAGTCGGTGGGAAATTGAGGAGCAAATAGGTAAGGAGATTACAGATAGCTCCAAGAAAAATAGAGTGGAAATAGTAAGGGATTTTAACTTTCCCAACATTGACTGGGACAGCCATAGTATTAGAGACTTGGATAGAGAGAAATTTGTTGCGTGTATTCAGGAGGAATTTCTCATTCAGTATGTGGATGGCCCGACTAGAGACGAGGCAAAACTTGACCTCCTCTTGGGAAATAAGGAAGGGCAGGTGTCAGAAGTGTTAGTGAGGGATCACTTTGGGACCAGTGACCATTATTCCATTAGTTTTAAGGTAGCTATGGAGAATGATAGGTCTGACCCAAAAGTTAAAATTCTAAATTGGGGCAAGGCCAATTTTGACGGTATCAGGCAGGAACTTTCAACGGTTAATTGGGGGAGTCTGTGGGATGGGAAAGGGACTTCTGGTATGTGGGAGGCTTTCAAAAGTGTGTTAACCAGCGTTCAGAGTAAGCACATTCCTATTAGAGTGAAGGTCAAGGCTGATAGAAGTAGGGAACCTTGGATGACTCGGGATATTGAGGCCCTGGTCAAGAAGAAGAAGGAGGCACATGACATGCATAGGCAGCTGGGATCAAGTGTATCCCTTGAAGAGTATAGAGGGTGTAGGAGTAGAGTTAAGAGAGAAATCAGGAGGGCAAAAAGGGGAAATGAGATTATTTTGGCAGATAAGGCAAAGGAGAATCCAAAGAGCTTCTATAAAAACATAAAGGACAAAAAAGTAACTAGGGAGAGAGTAGGGCCTCTTAAGGATCAGCAAGGTCATCTATGTGTGGATCCACAAGAGATGGGTGAGATCCTAACTGAATATTTCTCATCAGTATTGTTGAGAAAAGCAAGGATGTTAGGGAACTTGGTGAAATAAATAGTGATGTCTTGAGGATTGTACAAATAACAGAGAAGTCTTAAAGCGCATCAAGGTAGATAAATCCCCGAGACCTGGTGAAGTGTATCCCAGGACACTGTGGGAGGCTAGGGAGGAAACTGCGGGTCCCCTAGCAGAGATATTTGAATCATCGATAGTCACAGGTGAGGAGCCTGAAGATTGGAAGGTGGCAAATGTTGTGCCTTTGTTTAAAAGGGGCTGCAGAGAAAAGCCTGGGAACTACAGGCTGGTGAGCCTCACAGAAATGGGTAAGCGTCACAGTAGTGGGTAAGTTGTTTGAAGGTACTTTGAGAGACAGGATCTACAGGCATTTAAAATGCAAAGACTGATTAGGGGCAGTCAGCATGGCTTTGCGAGTGGAAAATCATGTCTCACAAATTTGATTGAGTTTTTTGAAGGGGTAACCAAGAAGGTAGATGAGGGCAGTGCAGTTGATGTTGTCTACATGGACTTTAGCAAGGCCTTTGATAAGGTATCGCGTTGTAGGTTGTTGCATAAGGTTAAATCTCACGGAATCCAGGGTGAGGCAGCCAAATGGATACAAAATTGGCTTGACGACAGAAGCCAGAGGGTGGTTGAAGAGATTTGTTTTTCAAACTGGAGGCCTGTGACCAGCAGTGTGCCTCAGGGATTGGTGTTGGGACCACTGTTATTTGTCATTTATATTAATGATTTGCATGAGAATTTAGTAGGCATGGTTAGTAAGTTTGCAGATGACACCAAGATTGATGGCATAGTGGACAGTGAAGAAGACTATCTCAGATTGCAACAGGATCTTGCTCAATTGGGCCAATGGGCTGACGAATGGCAAATGGAGTTTAATTTAGATAAATGCGAGATGATGCATTTTGGTCGATCGAACCAGGATAGGACTTATTCAGTTAATGGTAGGGTGTTGGGGAGAGTTATAAAACAAAGAGATCTAGGGGTACAGGTTCATAGCTTCTTGAAAGTGGAATCACAGGTGGACAGAGTGGTGAAGAAGGCATTCGGCATGCTTGGTTTCATTGGTCAGAACATTGAATACAGAAATTGGGACATATTGTTGAAGTTGTACGAAACATTGGTAAGGCCACACTTGGAATACTGTGTACAGTTCTGGTCACCCTATTATAGAAAGGATATTATTAAACTAGAAAGAGTACAGAAAAAAATTACTAGGATGCTACCGGGACTTGATGGTTTGAGTTATAAGGAGAGGCTGGATAGACTGGGACTTTTTTCTCTCGAGCGTAGGAAGCTGAGGGATGATCTTATAGAGGTCTATAAAATAATGAGGGGCATAGACAACGTAGATAGTCAATATCCTTTTTCCAAAGGTAGGGGAGTCTAAAGCTAGAGGGCTTAAGGTGAGAGGGGAGAGATACAAAACAGTCCAGAGGGGCAATTTTTTGACACAGAGGGTGGTGAGTGTCTGGAACAAGCTGCCAGAGGTGGTAGAATAGATGGATACAATTTTGTCTTTTAAAAAGCGTTTAGACAGGTTAGAAATGGGTAAAATGGGTATGGAGGGATATGGGCCAAACGCGGGCAATTGGGATTAGTTTTGGGGTTAAAAAAAGGGATAGCATGGACAAGTTGGGCTGAAGAGCCTGTTTCCATGCTATAAATGCCTATGACTCGATGATTTTATTTCAAGAAGAAATTAGATATAGCTCTTGGGACTAAAGGGATCAAGGGATATGGGAGGAAGGGGGGTATCAGGATATTGAATTCGATAATCAGCCATGATCAAGATGAATGGTGGAGCAGACTAGAAGGGCCAAATGGCCTACTCCTGCTCCTAGTTTCTATGTTTATATGACCCCCTCATCCTCCTACACTGCAGGGAAAAGTGTCACAGACTATTCAGCCTCTCCTTATAATTCAAACATCCCAAACTGAAGACAAACAAAGGTGAAAGAACGCAGAGTGTAATTATACAGTGACTGAACGGATTCAGTTCTGAGGGATTTGGAATGCAATCTTGATTTCATGATAGGAATGTCACTTCCAATATTGAGACAATGTAGGGAAGCTTTTTTAAAAATCATTCATGGACACGTGGGCATTAATGGTGAGCCAGCATTTATTACCTCTTCATAATTTCCCTTGAGCTACCTTCTTGAAGCCCTGCAGTCCCTGGGGTGTATGGTTACCCACAATGCTATTAGGAAGGATTTTGACCCAGCAACAGTGAAGGAATAGTGAGCGATATATTTGCAAGTCAGGATGGTGTGCGGCTTGGAGGAGAACTTGGTGTTCCCATGGTGGTCTCATCCCTTGGTGGTGTTCCCATGCATCTGATGTACATGTCCTTCTAGATGGTTGAGTGATCCTATGTATGCTTAGCACTGTTTGCTTCAGTCTATGCAAAGACTTCATCCATGCAAAGTCTTCATTTTAAGATATTTCTGCCTATGCAACTAACTCTGCTAAGCTTAAAAAATTGACGGCTAACTTAACTAAAACTCAGAAGGCATGCCGGGTTAGCTAAGAATTGACTGCATTCCTGAAGAGTACACAATTCAGGCAAACAACAGCAGCTGCAAGGCTTGTTTCTATAGACAGAGACATCTTGCGGCAAACATTTCCAGTAACGAGATAAGGGTTGAAATATGTTTTGGTTTCAGAGTGTGCGTGTGCAGTTTGTTTTCAAGATCCAGTTCAGTGTGATCAGTACAGCAGCTGACAGTAAAAGCCAGTCTCTCCAAGTTTGCTTTGTTTTTTCTTTTCGCTGCTGTAATGATTTAATTTTCTTTAAGTTCTGTTCAATAAAAGAAAAATCGTACCAAGTGCTGTCCTTTCATCTGTTCAAAGGAATAAACGGACCCTACTGAGGTAGAGGCTATGGATTTGGAAGGTACTGTTGAAGGAGCCTTGGTGAGTTGCTGCAATGCATCTTGTTTTTAGTGCACATTGATGCAACTGTACATCAATGGTGGAGGGAGTAAATGTTTAAAGTAGTGAATGGGGTGCCAATCAAGTGGGCTGCGTCTATAGGTACGTAAAGAGAAAAAGATTGACAAAAATGAATGCCCTTATGGTCAGAAACAGGAGAATTCATAATGGGGAATAAAGAAATGGCTGAGGAACTAAATTCGTACTTTGCTTCTGTCTTCACAAAGGAAGACGGAAGTGCTGAGAGAAATATGTTTTAGTGAGGAGCTGAAGGAAATCAGTATTAGTACAGAAATGGTTTTGGGGAAATTAATGGGATTGAAGGCAGATAAATTTCCAAGTCATAAGAACATAAGAAATAGGAGCAGGAGTAGGCCATCTAGCCCCTCGAGCCTGCCCCGCCATTCAATAAGATCATGGCTGATCTGAAGTGGATCAGTTCCACTTACCCGCCTGATCCCTAAAACCCCTAATTCCCTTAGCGATCAGGAATCCATCTATCCGTGATTTAAACATATTCAACGAGGTAGCCTCCACCACTTCAGTGGGCAGAGAATTCCAGAGATTCACCACCCTCTGAGAGAAGAAGTTCCTCCTCAACTCTGTCCTAAACTGACCCCCCTTTATTTTGAGGCTGTGCCCTCTAGTTCTAGCTTCCTTTCTAAGTGGAAAGAATCTCTCCACCTCTACCCTATCCAGCCCCTTCATTATCTTATAGGTCTCTATAAGATACCCCCTCAGCCTTCTAAATTCCAACGAGTACAAACCCAATCTGCTCAGTCTCTCCTCATAATCAACACCCCTCATCTCTGGTATCAACCTGGTGAACCTTCTCTGCACTCCCTCCAATGCCAATATATCCTTCTGCAAATAAGGGGACCAATACTGCGCACAGTATTCCAGCTGCGGCCTCACCAGTGCCCTGTACAGATGCAGCAAGACATCTCTGCTTTTATATTCTATCCCCCTTGCGATATAGGCCAACATCCCATTTGCCTTCTTGATCACCTGTTGCACCTGCAGACTGGGTTTTTGCGTCTCATGCACAAGGACCCCCAGGTCCCTTTGCACAGTAGCATGTTGTAATTTTTTTCCATTTAGATAATAATCCAATTTGCTATTATTTCCTCCAAAGTGAATAACCTCACATTTGTCAATGTTATACTCCATCTGCCAGATCCTCGCCCACTCACTCAGCCTGTCCAAATCTCTCTGCAGACCTTCTACGCCCTCCACCGATTCACTTTTCCACTTATCTTTGTGTCGTCTGCAAACTTTGTTACCCTACACTCAGTCCCCTCCTCCAGATCGTCGATATAAATGGTAAATAGTTGAGGCCCCAGTACCGATCCCTGCGGCACGCCACTAGTTACCATCTGCCAACCAGAAAAGCACCCATTTATTCCGACTCTCTGCTTCCTGTCAGATAGTCCTGATAGTCTTCATCCCAGAGTACTTAAGGAAGTGGTCCTGGATATAGTAGATCAATTGGTGGCCATTTTCCAAAAGTCTTTGGACTCTGGAATGGTTCCTAAAGATTGGAGGGTAACTAATGTAAGCCTGCTATTCAAAAAGGAGGAGTAGAGAGCGAAAAGGGAGCCAGTGACCCTAACGTCAGTACTGGGGAGGTTGCTCGAGTCCATTATCAAGGATTTCATAACTCGGTATTTGGAAGGCAGTGGTACAATCAGATAAAGTCAGCATGGATTCACAAAGGAGAAATCATGCTTAACAAAGTTATTGGAATTCTTGGAGGATGTAACTAGTAGAGGTGACCAAGGATAACCAGTGGATGTGGTTTATTTAGACTTTCAGAACGCTTTTGATAAAGTCTCACATAGCAGATTACTATGTAAAGTTAAAGCACATGGGATTGCAGGAAATATCTTGAGATGGACAGAAAGCTGGTTAGCAGATGGGAAACAAAGGGTTGGAATAAATGGGTCTTTTTCTGATTGGCAGTCAGTGATTAGTGGGCTTCCGCAGGGATCTGTGCCAGGACCCCAACTGTTCACAATATATATTAATGATTTGGACCAGGGTATTATCTCCAAATTTGCAGATGATACAAAGTGCTTCGAAAGGCTAGTCATAGCATGAATCAATTCCAGCCTCCCAGCCTGCCTTTGTCCATTACAGTTTGCCTACTGCTGCAACAGGTCCACAGCAGACTCCATCTCCCTGGCCCTGCACTCAACCCTGGAACACTAAAAATACAAAGACACCTATGTCAGACTCCTCTTTATTAACTACAGCTCAGCCTTCAACACCATTATTCCTACAAAACTCATCTCCAAATTCCATGGCCTGGGCCTCGGCACCTCCCTCTGCAACTGGATCCTGAACTTCCTTACGCACAGATCTCAATCAGTAAGGATAGGCATCAAAAGCTCTTCAATGATCATCCTCAACACCGGTGCCCCCCAAGGCTGTGTCTTCAGCCCCCTACTATACTCGTTGTACACCTATGACTGTGTGGCTAAATTCCCCTCCAACTTGATTTTCAAGTTTGCTGATGACACCACCGTAGTGGGTTGGATCGCAGACAATGACGAGACAGAGTACAGGAAGGAATGTGATAGGAGAATCTGGTGAATTGGTGCGGCAACAATAATCTCTCCCTCAATGTCAACAGAATGAAGGAGATTGTCACCGACTTCAGGAAGCGTAAAGGAGAACATGCCCCTGTCTACATCAATGGGCATGAAGTAGAAAGGTTCGAGAGCTTCAAGTTTTTAGGTATCCAGATCACCAACAACCTGTCCTAGTCCCCGCATGCTGGCACTATAGTTAAGAAAGCCCACTAATGCCTCTACTTTCTCAGAAGACTAAGGAAATTTGGCATGTCAGTTATGGTCTCACCAACTTCTACAGATATGCCAAAGAAAACATTCTTTCTGGTTGTATCACAGCTTGGTATGGCTCCTGCTCTGCCCAAGATCACAAGAAACTACAAAAGGTCGTGAATGTAGCCCAATCCATCACGCAAACCAGCCTCCTATCCACTGACTCTGTCTACACTTCCTGCTGCCTCGGCAAAACAGCCAGCATAACCAAGGACCCCATGCACCACCTTCTTCCATTGGGAAAAAATACAAAAGTCTGAGGTCATGCACCAACCGACTCAAGAGCAGCTTCTTCCCTGCTGCTGTGAGACTTTTGAATGGACCTACCTTGCATTAAGTTGATCTTTCTGTATACCCTGGCTATGATTGTAACATTACATTCTGCACTCTCTCGTTTCCTTCTCTATGAAAGGTATGCTTTGTCTGTATAGCGCGCAAGAAACAATATTTTTCACTGTATACTAATACATGTGACAATATTAAATCAAATCAAGTCCAATCAAAGTTGGGTGGGAGGGTGAGCTGTGAGGAGGATGCAGAGATACTTCAGCATGATTTGGTCAGGCTGTGTGTGGGCATCTGTATGGAAGATGCAGTATAATGTGGATAAATGTGAGGTTATCCACTTTGGTAGCAATAATAGGAAGACAGATTATTACTTGAATGGGTGTAAATTGAGAGAGGTGGATACTCAGCAAGACCTTGGAGTCCTCGTGCATCAGTGACTGAAAGTAAGTGTGCAGGTACAGCAGGCAATAAAGAAGGCAAATGGTATGTTGGTCTTCATAGCGAGAGAATTTGAGTATAGGGGTAGGCATGTTTTGCTGCAATTGTATGAGGCATTGGTGAGGCCACACCTGGAGTATTATGTGCCGTTTAGTGTCCTTATCTGAGGAAGGATGTCCTTGATATAGAGGAAGTGCAACGGAGGTATAGTAGGCTGATTCTGGGATGGCAGGTCTGTCATATGAGGAGAGACTAAGTTGGTTAGGATTATATTCACTGGAGTTTAGAAGAGTGAGAGGAAATGTCATAGAAACTTATAAAATTCTAACAGTTTTAGAAAGGGTAGATTCAGAAAGAATGTCCCCAATGGTGGCGGAGTTCAGAACCCGGGGTCATAGTTTGAGGATAAGGGGTAAACCTTTTAGAACTGAGGTGAGGAGAAATTTCTTCACCCAGAGGGTGAATGTGTGGAATTCACTACCACAGACAGTAGTTGAGGCCAAAACGTTGTCTGATTTCAAGAAAAAATGAGATGTAGCTCTTGGGCTAAAGGGATCAAGGGATATGGGCGGGGCGGGGGGAGGGGGATCAGGATATTGAATTTGATGATCAGCCATGATAGGTTCTATATTTCTAAAGGTTTACCAGGTTGACTCCTGGGATGGCAGGTCTGTCATCTGAGGAGAGACTAAGTCGGTTAGGATTATATTCACTGGAGTTTAGAAGAGTGACAGGGATTTTATAGAAACTTATAAAATCCGAACAGAGTTAGACATGGTAGATTCAGAAAGAACATTCCAGATGGTGGAGGAGTCCAGAACTAGTGGTCATAGTTTGAGGATAAGGGACCTTTTTGGACTGAGGTGAGGAGAAATTTCTTCACCCAGATAATGGTGAATGTGTGGAATTCACTACCACAGAAAGTTGTTATCTGATTTCAAGAAGGAATTAGATATAGCTCTTGGGGCTAAAGGGATCAAAGGGTATGGGGAGAAAGACAGGATCAGGATATTGAATTTTATGATCAGCCATGATCATAGTGAATGGTGGAACAGGCTCAAAGGGCTGAAGGGCCTACTCCTGCACCTACTCTATGTTTCTATTGTTATACAAACCTCTGTGTGTTAACCTCTGCAGCAAATAAAGACACAAAGTCGACACTAAATACTTCAACACAATTTCCTTTATTCTGTAGCTACTTAAACAACAATAAATTCTTGTAATGCGTAAGTTGATTCCCACTTGCAATTAAAACCCAGCCAGGGTTTTGTTGTCACATGGAATCAGTCCTTTGTTCTCTTCTTCTTCTAGATGTCATCTCTCCTTGTGAGCATGGCCCTGGGTTCTTCAAACTCCCTTCTGAACAAGCTCTTTGTGTCAGCATAGTTAAACTCCAAATGTTCCTTGGTAACCAGCCAATGAACTTATCAAAGACCCCAATTGCATTGTTCAATTAGGCCAATCAAATAGAGCCAGAAGTCTTATTGGTCACTCAAGACCCCACCATATCTTGGCCCCTTGAGTGAATATTGTTTATATTCCAATGCCCAGATAAGGAATACTGGCTCCAAAAGTCTGTAAAGAACTCCTCCCTGTCAAAGACAATCTGTTACATCTGACACCTTGTGTCCTTTGATAAGTTCCAGGCCCATCTGGCCACAAGAAATCCCAGCATAGTGAAAAAAACAATTTTAACCAAAAATCAGGTTTGCTTGATTGAAGATTTTTCAGCTTTGTAAAAGTTAAATCTCTGCAGACCATTCAGCCACACTATGTAACAACTAAGCTTCCACAGCTCTTTAACATAGAGAATTTCAAAGATTCACAATCCTTTTGGTGAAAAAATTTCTCCTAATCTCAATCCTTGATAATTATACACTTATCCTGAGACTGTGACCCCATGTTTTAGATTCTGCAGCCAATGGAAACAGTGTCAACCCTGTCAAGCTCTTTCAGAATCTTGCATGTTTCAATAAAATCACCTCTCATTATTCTAAACTCTAAAGAATTTTGATCCAATTTACTCAGCCAATCAAAAGTATTGTGACGTTGAGTTTATAAAGACGTACAGGATGTAATGAAAATGTTAGAAGGACAAAACATTGTGTGGTCCCTTTAAAAGCTGGTTTTGTTTCAGTACTTGGAGGTAAAATGCAAAGCACATCCAAAGTCCTCGACTAAAACATTTGTATCCAAAGCAATAGAGCATGGTTTACAATAGAGCCTTGCTAACAGGCTTCAGGCATTTGAATGTTTGAATTTTGCCCAATCAATTTAAAGCAAGCATTCAGCCACCCAAAAACCTATAAGATTTGAATTGATGTTGTGGACAACAGCAGACAAGTCCTATTGTAGGAAAATTGATAGGTCATCACACATATAAAAATGAGTGCATAGAGAACAATCAGTTAACCACTGCCACTTCTCAAGTCTAGAGGGCGAGAGCAGCTCAACATCCTGCCTTCTAACCAGCGAAAGGTACAAAATTTAAAATAACTTACAGACAGAGGGAATCCACAGAAGAACTCCAAAAGTTTCCGAAAGCCACAAAACCCAATTGTATTTTTTGAGAGTGACGGAGTTCGATTATTATATTTTTGGTTAATGAATTTGAATAGCATTCCAGTGGAATCCTATTTTATTCAGTATGTTACATGTTTAGTTAAAGTTCCCTGTTAGTTAAATAAATAAATAGTTAAATGTTCATTTTAAAGTGAGTGTCAGGTATTTCTGTTAGTTACCCACTAAACGTTACTAAAGGACAGTTCACACCTTCCCACACACTTTTTACAGATTACGAGGTGAGGTATTCCTCTTTGGGGGATTTGGCGTTATGTCTTAAAGGGGGACTACCTCTTCATTGTAACAAAAGATAACTCTCTGATCGCAGGGACAATCTAGTGAATCTGTGCTAAAGTTTCTGCAATAGAAGCATATTCTTCAGATAGACAACGTTGGCCGAGTACCATGTACCTGGTGGATGGTGTTCTCACGTGAGACGATGGCATCCGTGTCGATGATCTGGCACATCTTGCAGAGGTTGCTGTGGCAGGGTTGTGTGGTGTCGTGGTCACTGTTCTCCTCAAGGCTGGGTAATTTGCTGCAGACAATGGTCTGTTTGAGGTTGTGCGGTTGTTTGAAGGCAAGAAGTGGGGGTGTGGAGGTGGCCTTGGTGAGATGTTCATCTTCATCAATGACATGTTGAAGGCTCCGGAGGAGATGCCGTAGCTTCTCCGCTCCAGGGAAGTACTGGACAACGAAGGGTACTCTGTCCACCATGACCCGTGTTTGTCTTCTGAGGAGATCGGTGCGGTTTTTCACTGTGGCACATCTGAACTGTCGATCGATGAGTCGAGCGCCATATCCTGATCTTATGAGGGCATCTTTCAGCATCTGGAGGTATCTGTTGCGATCCTCCTCATCCGAGCAGATCCTGTGTATACGGAGGGCTTGTCCGTAGGGGATGGCTTCTTTAACGTGTTTAGGGTGGAAGCTGGAGAAGTGGAGCATCGTGAGGTTATCCATGGGCTTGCGGTCCAGTGAAGTGCTGAGGTGACCGTCCTTAATGGAGATGCGTGTGTCCAAGAATGCAACCGATTCCGGAGAGTAGTCCATGGTGAGTCTGATGGTGGGATGGAACTTGATGATGTCATCATATAGTTGTTTCAGTGATTGTTCACCATGAGTCCCAAGGAAGAAAATGTCATCGATGTATCTAGTGTATAGCATCGGTTGAAGGTCCTGTGCAGCGAAGAAGTCTTGTTCGAACCTGCGCATGAAGATGTTAACTTATTGAGATGCGAATTTGGTCCCCATGGCACAATCCCCAGGCATGTCCTCCACTATGAAGTCGATGACTATCTCCTGCATTTTGCTGACATTGAGGGAGAGATTATTGGCGTCACACCAGTTCACCAGATTCTGTATCCCTTTCCTGTACTCCGTCTCATCATTGTTTGCGATGAGACCCACTACGATAAAGCGATAAAGAAAGGAAAGATAGGTTATGAAGCTAGGCTAGCTCTAAATATAAAAAAATGATAGTAAAAGCTTTTACAAATATATAAAAAGGAATAGAATGGCAAGAGTGAATGTTGGACCCTTGGAGGACGAGAGGGGGGATTTAATAGTGGGAAATGAGGAAATGGCTGAAACTTTAAAGAAGTTTTTTGTGTCGGTCTTCACGGTGGAAGACACAAATAGTTTACCGAATATTAACGATAGAGGGTTGGTAGGAGGAGAGGTACTCAATACAATTAATGTTACCAGGGAGGCAGTGCTTGGTAGACTAACGGGACTGAAGGTGGACAAGTCCCCGGGCCGGATGGAATGCATCCCAGGGTACTGAAAGAAATGTCAGAGGTAATAGCGGATGCGTTAGTGGTTATTTATCAAAATTTGTTGGATTCTGGGGTAGTGCCGGCGGATTGGAAAACGGCTAATGTTACGCCGCTGTTTAAAAAAGGAAATAGACAAAAGGCAGGTAACTACAGGTTGGTTAGCTTAACGTCTGTAGTTGGGAAAATGCTGGGATCCATCATTAAAGAAGAAATAGCAGGCCATCTGGATAAGAATGGTTCGATTAAGCAGACGCAGCATGGATTCATGAGGGGAAAGTCGTGCTTGACGAACTTGTTGGATTTTTATGAAGATGTGACTAGTGCGGTTGACGGAGGGGTACTGGTGGATGCGGTGTTTTTGGATTTACAAAAGGCGTTTGATAAGGTGCCTCACAAAAGGTTGCTGAAGAAGATTGGGTCACACGGAGTTGGGGGTAGGGTGTTAGCATGGTATGGGGATTGGCTATCCGACAGGAAGCAGAGTGTCGGAATAAATGGGTGCTTTTCTGGTTGGCAGATGGTAACTAGTGGTGTGCCGCAGGGATCGGTACTGGGGCCTCAACTATTTACCATTTATATCGACGATCTGGAGGAGGGGACTGAGTGTAGGGTAACAAAGTTTGCAGACGACACAAAGATAAGTGGAAAAGTGAATTGTGTGGAGGGCGTAGATTTGGACAGGCTGAGTGAGTGGGCGAGGATCTGCCAGATGGATTATAACGTTGACAAATGTGAGGTTATTCACTTTGGAGGAAATAATAGCAAATTGGATTATTATCTGAATGGAAAGAAGTTACAACATGCTACTGTGCAAAGGGGCCTGGGGGTCCTTGTGCATGAAACACAAAAACCCAGTCTGCAGGTGCAACAGGTGATCAAGAAGGCAAATGGGATGTTGGCCAAATCGCAAGGGGGATAGAATATAAAAGCAGAGATGTCTTGCTGCATCTGTACAGGGCATTGGTTAGGCCGCAGCTGGAATACTGTGTGCAGTATTGGTCCCCTTATTTGCGGAAGGATATATTGGTCTTGGAGGGAGTGCAGAGAAGGTTCACCAGGTTGATACCAGAGATGAGGGGTGTTGATTATGAGGAGAGACTGAACAGATTGGGTTTGTACTCGTTGGAATTTAGAAGGCTGAGGGGGTATCTTATAGAGACCTATAAGATAATGAAGGGGTTGGATAGGGTAGAGATGGAGAGATTCTTTCCACTTAGAAAGGAAGCTAGAACTAGAGGGCACAGCCTCAAAATAAAGGGGGGTCAATTTAGGACAGAGTTGAGGAGGAACTTCTTCTCTCAGAGGGTGGTGAATCTCTGGAATTCTCTGCCCACTGAAGTGGTGGAGGCTACCTCGTTGAATATGTTTAAATCACGGATGGATGGATTCCTGATCGGTAAGGGAATTAGGGGTTACTAGGATCAGGGGGGTAAGTGGAACTGATCCACTTCAGATCAGCAGTGATCTTATTGAATGGCGGGGCAGGCTCGAGGGGCTAGATGGCCTACTCCTGCTCCTATTTCTTATGTTCTTATGTTCTTACGGTGGTGTCATCAGCAAACTTGAAAATCGAGTTGGAGGGGAATTTGGCCGCACAGTCATAGATGTATAAGGAGTACAGTAAGGGGCTGAAGACACAGCCTTGTGGGGCACCGGTGTTGAGGATGATCGTGGAGGAGGTGTTGTTGCCTATCCTTACTGATTGCGATCTGTGGGTTAGGTAGTTCAGGATCCAGCCGCAGTGGGAAGAGCAGGGCCCCAGGCCACAGAGTTTGGAGATGGGTTTCATCAGAATAATGGTGTTGAAGGCTGAGCTGTAGTCAGCAAATAGGAGTCTGACATAGATGTCTTTGTTATCTAGGTGTTCCAGGGTTGAGTGGAGGGCCAGGGAGATGGCGTCTGCTGTGGACCTGTTGTGGTGGTAGGCAAACTGTAATGGACCCAGGCAGTCCAGGAGGCCGGAATTGATTTGTGCCATGACTCGCCTTTCAAAGCACTTCATAATGATAGATGTCAGAGCCACCAGACAATAGTCATTAAGGCTGCTTGGCTTTTCTTTGGTACCGGGATGATTGCCGTCTTCTTGAAGCAGATAGGGATCTCAGATTGTTGTAAAGAGAGGTTGAAGATGTCTGTGAATACCCCCGCCAGCTGATCCGCGCAGGATCTGAGTGCACGCCCAGGTACCCCATCCGGGCCAGTCGCTTTTTGTGGATTGACCATCAAGAAAGCTGCTCTGACATCTGCAATGGTGACCTAGGATATAGGTTCATCTGAGGCTTCCAGGGTGGAGGGCATGCTCTCACAGACCTCTTGCTCAAAACAGGCCTAAAATGCATTGAGCTCATCAGGGAGGGATGTGTTGGTGCTGGCGATTTTACATGCCTTCATCTTATAGCCTGTTATATCTTGCAGACCTTGCCATGGTCGGCGGGTGTCCGTGTGGCTTGCCTGGGAGTCTAGCTTGGTCCGATACTGTGTTTTAGCATCATTAATGGATCTCCTTACATCATAGAACATAGAACAGTACAGCACAGAACAGGCCCTTCGGCCCACGATGTTGTGCCGAGCTTTATCTGAAACCAAGATCAAGCTATCCCACTCCCTATCATCCTGGTGTGCTCCATGTGCCTATCCAATAACCGCTTAAATGTTCCTAACGTGTCTGACTCCACTATTACTGCAGGCAGTCCATTCCACACCCCAACCACTCTCTGAGTAAAGAACCTACCTCTGATATCCTTCCTATATCTCCCACCATGAACCCTATAGTTATGCCCCCTTGTAATAACTCCATCCACCTGAGGAAATAGTCTTTGAACGTTCACTCTATCTATCCCCTTCATCATTTTATAAACCTCTATTAAGTCTCCCCTCAGCCTCCTCCGCTCCAGAGAGAACAGCCCTAGCTCCCTCAACCTTTCCTCATAAGACGTACCCTCCAAACCAGGCAGCATCCTGGTAAATCTCCTCTGCATTCTTTCCAGCGCTTCCACATCCTTCTTATAGTGAGGTGACCAGAACTGCACACAATATTCCAAATGTGGTCTCACCAAGGTCCTGTACAGTTGCAGCATAACCCCACGGCTCTTAAACTCCAACCCCCTGTTAATAAAAGCTAACACACTATAGGCCTTCTTCACAGCTCTATCCACTTGAGTGGCAACCTTTTAGAGATCTGTGGATATGGACCCCAAGATCTCTCTGTTCCTCCACAGTCTTCAGAACCCTACCTTTGACCCTGTAATCCACATTTAAATTAGTCCTACCAAAATGAATCACCTCACATTTATCAGGGTTAAACTCCATTTGCCATTTTTCAGCCCAGCTTTGCATCCTATCTATGTCTCTTTGCAGCCTACAACAGCCCTCCACCTCATCCACTACTCCACCAATCTTGGTGTCATCAGCAAATTTACTGATCCACCCTTCAGCCCCCTCCTCTAAGTCATTAATAAAAATCACAAAGAGCAGAGGACCAAGCACTGATCCCTGTGGCACTCCGCTAGCAACCTGCCTCCAGTCCGAAAATTTTCCATCCACCACCCTCTGTCTTCGATCAGGTAGCCAGATACCTATCCAATCGGCCAACTTTCCCTCTATCCCACACCTCCTTACTTTCATCATAAGCCGACCATGGGGGACCTTATTAAAACGCCTTACTAAAATCCATGTATCAACTGCCCTACCTTCATCAACACACTTAGTTACCTCCTCAAAAAATTCAATCAGTTACCTCCTCAAAAAATTCAATCAAATTTGAGAGGCACGACTTGCCCTTCACGAATCCGTGCTGACTATCCCGGATTAATCCGCATCTTTCTAAATGGTCGTAAATCCCATCCCTAAGGACCTTTTCCATCAATTTACCAACCACCGAAGTAAGACTAACCGGTCTATAATTACCAGGGTCATTTCTATTCCCTTTCTTAAACAGAGGAACAACATTCGTCACTCTCCAGTCCTCTGGCACCACCCCCGTGGACAGTGAGGAGCCAAAGATCAAAGCCAAAGGCTTTCTTGTATAGGTCAAGTTCGCCTGACTTGAACGCTTCAGACCTGGACTTCAGCAAGCAGTGGATATCCCTGTTCATCTATGGTTTCTGGGTGGGAAACAAGCGGATTTGCTTCTTTGGCACACAGTCTTCTACACACTTACTGATGATGTCAGTTACTGTAGTAGCGTACTGGTTGAGGCTGGTCGCAGAGTTTATAAATACTGACCAGTCCACTGACTCTAGGCAGTCCCATAGGAAATCATCCGAGGAGATCATCCCCTCAGATCAACATTGCACAACTTTCTTTGACGGATTCTCCCACTTCAGTTTTTGCTTGGAAGCCGGGAGCAGGAGCACAGCCTTGTGGTCTGATTTGCCAAAGTGTGGGTGGGCGATAGGGTGCTAGGTCTGTTTGATATTTGTGTAGCAGTAGTCTAGGATGTTTGGGCCTCTGGTGGAACAGGAGATGTGTTGGTGGTATCTTGATAGGACGCTCTTGAGCTTGGCCTGGTTGAAGTCCCTGGCCACCAGGGAGATAAGAATTGCTTCCCTTTATGCTGTCCAAGTTGATTACCTAACTGTTAGAAAGTTCAGCTTGTATCATTATAAATTTCTAATTACACTGGGAGAATTTTAAAATCCCACTGTTTGACACGAGAGGACATTGTGTTTTCCCTGGGAAAAACTTGGACAGATGTTTGGAAGGTGTGGACACAATACTCCAGCTGAGACTGAACTAGTGTTTACAACTGAGGTGAGGAGAATTTTTTTTCACCCAGAGAGTGGTGAATGTATGGAATTCACTACAACAAAAAGTATTTGAGGCCAAAACATTGTATTGATTTCAGGAAGAAATTAGATATACCTCTTGGGGCGAAAGGGATCAAGGGGCATGGGGGGAAAATGGGGTCAAGATATTGAATTTGATATTCAGCCATGATCAAAATGAATGGTGAAGCAGGCTTGAAGGGCCAAATGGCCTACTCCTGCTTCTATTTTCTATATTTCTATATTCTAGGTGGGCATGGTGGCACGGCGGTTAGCACTGCTGCCGCACAGCACCAGGGACTTGGGTTCAATTCCGGCCTTGGGTGACTGTCTGTGCAGAGTCTGCACATTCTCCTCGTGTCTGCGTGGGTTTCCTCCGGGTGCTCCGGTTTCCTCCCACAGTCCAAAGATGTGCGGGTTAGGTTGATTGGCCAGGTTAAAAATTGCCCCTTAGAGTCCTGGGATGTGTAGTTTAGAGGGATTAGCAGGTAAATATGTGGGGGTAGGGCCTGGGTGGGATTGTGGTCGGTGCAGACTCGATGGGCCGAATGGCCTCCTTCTGCACTGTAGGGTTTCTATGATTTCTATGATTTCTATGGTGGGATTGTTGTTGGTGCAGATTCAATGGGCTGAATGGCCTCCTTCTGCACTGTAGGATTCTATGTTTCTCATATCCTATTTTTGTACTCAGTGACTCTATAAATCCCAGAGTCCCATGTGCCTTATTAACCGCACTCTCAATCTGTCAATGATGTGGAGATTCCAGTGTTGGATTGGGCTGGACAAGATGAGAGGTCACACGACACCAGCTTGGGTGGCACGGTAGCGCAGTGGTTAGCACTGCTGCTCCACAGCTCCAGGGACCTGGGTTCGATTCCCGGCTTGGGTCACAGTCTGTGTGGAGTTTGCACATTCTCCTCGTGTCTGTCTGGGTTTCCTCTGGGTGCTCCAGTTTCCTCCCACTGTCCAAAGATGTGCGGGTTAGGTTGATTGGCCATGCTAAAATTGCCCTTAGTGTCTTGGGATGCGTAGGTTAAAGGGATTAGTGGGTAAAATATGTAGGGGTATGGGGGTAGGGCCTGGGTGGGATTGTGGTCGGTGCAGACTCAATGGGCCGAATGGCCTCTTTTCTGTGCTGTAGGGTTTCTATGATTCTATAGTCCAACAGGTTGTTTTGAAATCACAAGCTTTCAGAGTGCTGCTCTTTCATCAGGTGAAGTCACTCCACTAACCTGGTGTTGTACGATCTCTCATCTCAACCTGTCAATGATTTCTGCTCCTGAAGCCCTTTTAGAATGAGTGGGGAGCTCTCGCTCCATCCCACTATCAGCCCAGTCCTGTCTCTTTCATACTCCTGCCACTGCAGATCCTCCTTTCTCCACAGGGGGCGGCAGAGGCTGTTGCTCTGCTGGGCTGACTGGAAGCAACCTGAATTCTCAGACTCTGCCCGGCAACAGATGATTCACACCGGCTGTTGATTCTCATTGGTTTATCTCAGGACGGGAACGGTTCCCAACTGCTCCCGCCCTGACCGGGAGTTTCCCGGAATTGTTGTCACTTTCCAGGAATCCCTGAGCCTGGGGGAGGGGAAGAAAAAGAGATTCACATTCTGGGGGAGGGATTGAGGGAGTGACAGCGTGAGGGTTTGAGGATTGAGTGGTTAATTAGCTTGGGAGAAGGACGCAGAATTTCCTGAAGAGTTTGGAGCAGAGAGTTGGCAATTGGCAGAATCCGGGGAGAGGGATTATTCAAGCGTGACCAACTGATAATTATTTTCTGTCTGTGGGATCGTGCTGTGAGCAAACAGGCTGTGATGTTTCTAACAGTATTTGATTGGTTGTAAAGCTCTTTGGGATGTGTTGGGGATGAACACGGTGCTACGTAAATGTAACTTCCTCTCTCTGACATTGTGAAAGAGTGATGTGGAGATGCCGGCGTTGGACTGGGGTAAACACAGTAAGAAGTTTAACAACACCAGGTTAAAGGTTTATTTGGTAGCTTTTGTGTGGCTTTTGCTACCAAATAAACCTGTTGGACTTTAACCTGGTGTTGTTAAACTTCTTATTGTGAAAGAGTCCCAGAATATAACTAATGTCTCAATCTAATCTACCCAGTAACAGGTGATGAATTGACACAGAGCAGCCTGATTGCTGTGTTTCAGGCTGTGTTTAACAAGAGTTTAGTGGGTTTGAATGTGGAGAATGGACAGGAAGGGGATGGAAATCAAACCAGTTTAACACAGGGGGAATTCCAGGGAATGTGTGCCCGGAAGAGGCTGAGTGGAAAATCCCGGAGAGAGGTGGAGAATAAACAGAAAGTGGGGCAGGTCAGGGACAGAGAGAGAGTAAAAGTGTTTAACTGGGGAATGAGACAGGGTGAGAAAGATCAGCATTAATCACCTAACCCTGTGAGAGAGACACTCGCTGGAGCTCCCCAGGGCCTTTCCAGTGCTACGGTTTACCAAACCTGTGATAAATGGGGGAATTCCCACCTAGATTCATTTTCCTGTTTTTATCATGACCTCACCTTTAGAAGCATGTTTAGAGCTGTACGGCCTTTCTACTCGGGAAAGCACAGACTTCATCAATTTCAGCAATTATTCTATCTTTGTAGTTTAGTGTTATCTCCAGCAGGCCTTGAACATTTAATTTGATCCCTTTGGACCTTGGAGTTGAATAGAGAATGATTGTAACGCCACTTGATTGAACCATGTCCGATAACACTAATACACCAGCTCCTGTGTCTGGCTTCAATTTACTCAGAAGCCTATTTACATAAAGGTCAGCACTCCAGTACTGGTTTGTATTTTCCTTTAGTTCCCCCAGGAAGTTGTTTATTTGGTCTTTAAGGTCTGGAATTTCATGAATGGGGGTTCCTTTAACCAGTGTGTCCTTCTGTCTTGTAGGTACAGATTTTCAGGAACAGCAGAACAGTTTAAAATGGCTGAACTGGCCACACCCATGGCACTGTGCAGTCCTTGCAGAGCATTCTTCACACCCATTGACCTTCATCCCATTTCAACGGGGACATTGAAAAATGGCTGTTCTTGAGAAATTTCCCTCACATCTCTGACAAAACCCTGATCCTGCCTCTACTCTTCAGCCTGTCTGGCCAGCTGGACCATATTGCTTAAATTTAAATCTTCCTGAGATTGTAAGGAGTCAGAGAAGCTCTCATCTCTATCTCTGATCAGGTCATCTTTTAGTGTTGCATACTCATCACTTTTGGCAAGATGGTACAATTTGTTCATGAAGGAGTCAATCCCTTCACTCTGCATTGATTAAACTTTGCTCTCTCAATTACAATATTTTTACAAAGACTAAAGTATGAATTTAATGCTCCAATGACGCCTTTGTCTTTGTTCACCTCCATGTCCAGTGAGCACATTGTTATACACTTTTGGAAGCATAGCAGACAAAGTACTACCTTGATCTTTGTTCACTTGACATGCGAGACCTGAGACATTGCGGTACTAGGTAAAATGTCTTCTCCAATTTTGTATTGGCCAGCTTGTCATAGAGTCAGAGGTTTACAGCATGGATACAGGCCCTTTGGCCCCACTTGTCCATGCTGCTTTTTTTCACCCCTAAGCTAGTCCCAATTGCCCGCGTTTGGGCCACATCCCTCTATATCCATCTTCCACATGTAACTGTCGAAACGCTTTTAAAAGACAAAATTGTACCCGCCTCTACTACTTCCTCTGGCAGCTCGTTCCAGATACTCACCACCCACTGTGTGAAACAGTTGCCCCTCTGGACCCTTTTGTATCTCTCCCCTCTCACCTTAAACCTATGCCCTCTAGTTTTAGACTCTCCGACCATTGGGAAAAGATATTGACCATCTAGCTGATCTATGCCCCTCATTATTTTATAGACCTCTATAAGATCACCCCTTAGCCTCCTAAGCTCCAGAGAAAAAAGTCCCAGTCTATCCAGCTTCTCCTTATAACTCAAACCATCAAGTCCTGGTAGCATCTGGTAAATCTTTTCTGCACTCTTTCTAGTATAATATCCTTTCTATAATAGGGTGACCAGAACTGTACACAGTATTCCAAGTGTGGCCTTACCAATGTCTTGTACAACTTGAACAAGATGTCCCAACTCCTGTATTCAATGTTCTGACCAATGAAACCAAGCATGCCGAATGCCTTCTTCATCACTTTGTCCACCAGTGACTCCACTTTCAAGGAGCTATGAACCTCTACCCCTAGATCTCTTTATTCTATAACTCTCCCCAATGCCCTACCATTAACTGAGTAAGCCCTGCCCTGGTTCAATCTACTAAAATGCATCACCTTGCATTTATCTAAATTAAACTCCATCTGCCATTCGCCAGCCCACTGGCCCAATTGATCAAGATCCCGTTGCAATCCTAGATAACCTTCTTCACTGTCCGCTATGCCACCAATTTGGTGTCACCTACAAACTTACTAACCATGCCCCCTACAGTCTCATCCAAATCATTAATATAAATGACAAATAACAGTGGACCCAGCACCAATTCCTGAGGCACACCGCTGGTCAAAGGCCTCCAGTTTGAAAAACAACCCTCCACAACTACCCTCTGTCATCAAGCTAATTTTGTATCCATTTGGCTACCTCACCCTGGATTCCGTGAGATTTAACGTTATGCAACAACCTACCATGCGACCTTGTCAAAGGCCTTGCTAAAGTCCATGTAGACAACATCAACTGCACTGCCCTCATCTACCTTCTTGGTTACCCCTTCAAAAAACTCAATCAAATTTGTGAGACATGATTTTCCACTCACAAAGCCATGCTGACTGTCCCTAATCAGTCCTTGCGTCTCTAAATGCCTGTAGATCCTGTCTCTCAAAATACCTTCCAACAATTTACCCACTATAGATGTGAGCCTCACCGGCCTGCAGTTCCCAGGCTTTTCCCTGCAGCCCTTTTTAAACAAAGGCACAACATTTGCTACCCTCCAATCTACAGGCACCTCACCATGACTATTGATGATTCAAATATCTCTGCTAGGGAACCCGCAATTTCCTCCCCAGCCTCCCACAGTGTCCTGGGATACACTTCATCAGGTCCTGGGGATTTATCTATCTTGATGCGCTTTAAGACTTCCAGCACCTCCTTCTCTGTTATATGTACACTCCTCAAAACATCACTATTTATTTCCCCAAGTTCCCTAATATCCATGCTTTTCTCAACAGTGAATACTGATGAGAAATATTCAGTTAGGATCTCACCCATCTCTTGTGGATCCACACATAGATGACCTTGTCGATCCTTAAGAGGTCCTATTCTCTCCCTAGTTACTCTTTTGCCCTTTATGTATTTGTAGAAGCTCTTTAGATTCTCCTTTGCCTTATCTGCCAAAATAATCTCGTTTCCCCTTTTTGCCCTCCTGATTTCTCTAACTCTACTCCTACACCCTCTATACTCTTCAAGCGATACACTTGATCCCAGCTGCCTATGCATGTCATGTGCCTCCTTCTTCTTCTTGACCAGGGCCTCAATATCCCGAGTCATCCAGAGTTCCCGACCTCTGCCAGCCTTGCCCTTCATTCCAAGAGGAATGTGTTTACCCTGAACCCTGGTTAACACATTTTTGAAAGCCTCCCACATACCAGAAGTCCCTTTCCCTTCCCACAGACTCCCCCAATTAACTGTTGAAAGTTCCTGCCTGATACCATCAAAATTGGCCTTGCCCCAATTTAGAATTTTAACTTTTGGGCCAGACCTATCATTCTCCATAGCTACCTTAAAACTAATGGAATAATGGTCACTGGTCCCAAAGTGATCCCTCACTAACACTTCTGTCACCTGCCCTTCCTTATTTCCCAAGAGGAGGTCAAGTTTTGCCCCTCTCTAGTCGGGCCATCCACATACTGAATGAGAAATTCCTCCTGAATACACTCAACAAATTTCTCTCTATCCAACCCTTTAATACTATGGCTGTCCCAGTCAATGTTGGGAAAGTTAAAATCCCCTACTGTTACCACCCTATTTTTCCTGGAGCTATCTGTAATCTCCTTCCTATTTGCTCCTCAATTTTCTGCCGACTATTTGGGGGCCTATAGTACAACCCTATCAAAGTGATTTCTCCCTTCTTATTTCTCAGTTCTACCCATATAGACTCAGTGGATGAACCCTCGGATTTTTTCCCCTCTCAATACTGCCATGATGTTTTCCTTAATTAAAAGTGCAACTCCCCTCCTCTCTTACCTCCTGTTCTAACTTTCCTATAACATCTGTACCCTGGAACACTGAGCTGCCTGTCTTGTCCTTCGCTTAGCCATGTTTCAATAATTGCTATAATATCCCAGTCCCATGTACCATCCACGTCCTGAGTTCATCTGCCTTGCCAATCAGGCCTCTTGCATTGAAATAAATGCAGTTTAATCTGGAATTCCCTTGCTCTCTGTTCTGCTTTTGCCTGATCTGTCTGGTACTAGGATTACTCAGTAAGAGGTCTCACAACACCAGGTTAAAGTCCAACAGGTTTATTTGGTAGCAAAAGCCACACAAGCTTTCGGAGTGCTGCTCCTTCGTCAGGTGAGTGGGAGTTTGATTCAAAACATGGCATATAAAGACACAAACTCAATTTACAAAATAATGATTGGAATGTGAGTCTTTACAGGTAATCAAGTCTTAAAGGTACAGACAATGTGAGTGGAGAGAGCGTTAAGCACAGGTTAAAGGGATGTGTATTGTCTCCAGACAGGACAGTTAGTGATATTTTGCAAGCCCAGGCAAGTTGTGGGGGTTACAGATAGTGCGACTCTGCGTTGTCGTGTATCATGAAGGCTGCCTTGGAGAACGCTTACCCGAAGATCAGAGGCCGAATGCCCGTGACCACTGAAGTGTTCCCCGACAGGGAGAGAACACTCTTGCCTGGTGATTGTCGAGCGGTGTTCATTCATCCGTTGTCGTAGCATCGAGAGAGCAGAAACTGATAGCCAGGTTCCGCACACATGAGGACGGCCTCAACCGGGATCTTGGGTTCATGTCACACTATCTGTAACCCCCACGATTTGCCTGGGCTTGCACAATCTCACTAACTGTCCTGTCTGGAGACAATACACATCTCTTTAACCTGTGCTTAACCCTCTCTCCACTCACATTGTCTGTACCTTTAAGACTTGATTACTTGTAAAGATTCACAATCCAATCATTATTTTGTAAATTGAGTTTGTGTCTTTATATGCCCTGTTTGTGAACAGAATTCCCACTCCCCTGACGAAGGGACAGCGCTCCGAAAGCTAGTGGCTTTTGCTACCAAATAACCCTGTTGGACTTTAACCTGGTGTTGTGAGACTTCTTACTGTCTTTACCCCAGTCCAAGGCTGGCATCTCCACATCATGACTAGGATTACTAACATTGCCTTTACCATTTAATGTGCTCTCTTTAACTTCTGAGCTGTCCTCAACCTTCCCTTCTGTCTCCCTACTGCTTTGGGTCCCATCCCCCTGCCAAACTAGTTTAAATCCCCCCGAGTGGCTCCAGCAAATCTCCCTGCCAGGATATCAGTCCCCCTCCAGTTCAGGTGTAACCCGTCCCTCTTGAACAGGTCACCACTTCCCCAGAAGAGTTCCCAATCATCCAAAAATCTAAATCCCTGCCCCCTGCACCAGCTCCCAAGCCACACATTCATCTGCCTAATCTTCCTATCCCTACTCTCACTAGCACGTGGCACCGGTAGTAGTCCAAAGATTACTACCTTCGAGGTCCTGCACTTTAGCCTTCTGCCTAACTCTCTATATTCACACTTCAGGACCTCATCCCTTTTCCCACTTATGTCGTTGGTACCAATATGTACAATGATCTCCGGCTGCTCACCCTCCCCCTTAAGAATGTCCTGCAATCGCTCAGAGACGTCCATGACCCTGGCACCAGGGAGGCAACACACCATCCTGGAGTCTCGGTTGCGGCCACAGAAACACCTGTCTATGTCTCTAACTAGCGAGTCCCCTATTACTACTGCTCGCTTGCTCTTTGCCCGACCCTGCTCTACAGCAGAACCAGCTGTGGTGCCACAGGCCTGGCTGCTGCTGGTATCTCCCCCTGACAGGCTATCCCCCTCAACAGTATCCAAAACGATATACCTGTTTGAAAATGGAATATCCACAGGACTCCTGTACTACCTGCCTGCCTCTCTTGGCAGTCACCCATCTACCTGACTGAACCCGTGGTGTGACAACCTCCCTGTAACTAGTGTCTATCACACTCTCTGTCCCCTGTATGCACCGCAGTGCATCCAGCTGCTGCTCTAACCGAACAATGTGGCCTGTGAGGAGCTGCAACTGGACACACTTTCTGCAGACAAAGTTATCAGGGAGACTAGATTGCTCCCTAATTTCCCACATCTGGCAGGAGGAGCATACCACTGCCCTGTCATACTGCCCTTATACAGGTAAAAGGATAAAAAAAATCTCAACTCACCTATCTCCTGCTTGTGGTCCTCCCAGTGACTTTTTTTTGGTTAGAGGAGGAGGCTCTCTATATTTTGGGCTCTCTATATTTTGAAAGTAGGGGCAAAGTAGTAACCATTTCTCACCTGGGTTTGAGGTTGACTTTTCCCTTGCTATGAGTCTTCCAATTACTGGGCTGCCCTGGTTATTTGTTGCTGAGGATTGGCTTCAAAGTCCTCCACCTATTGAGATACACGGTGATGGGTTTGACTGGAGGCTTTTCTCACCATTTTCTACTGTTTGTTTGTGTGAGTAGTCACTGCTGCCACAATGTTATTGTGGTTTGATCTCAGGATTGTTAGCTTCTTAGTCTAGAAGAGACTTTGCAGGAGGCCATGATCCTCATTGAAAACACATTTATTGAGGGACTAACTATTTACCAATGTTAAAAATAAGACCAAAACTGAAAAGGTTAATAATCTCACAGGTTTAAAAATCACATAAGCCTATGAAAAAGACTTTCTTATAAAAGTCTTCACAGATAAGCACCAAGGCCATTAGTCTGAGAAAATGCATTAAATTGGACATCTGGAGCTAGGAAAAGGGAGAGATATACACAGACGCAAGCTGAGACCATAATAACTTGTAACAATGAAGTATTAAGTCTTCATGCCAATTAGGTATTATAACGAAGCAAGTGTGAGGTTATTGTGATTGGTCGAAATATCTAAATGATGTAACCTTATCAATAACTGAGTGGATAGAGATAACTTCTAAAATGTGACTGTTATATGCTAATTATTTGTAATCAAATTTGAAACTATAATTGCCTGTGTATTCTGATCCTGCACCCTGGCTAGTTACCGACTGTGAGCTGTGACTTTCCAGGATCTGAGCTATATAGCTTGATTAAAACAGCTGTTTAAGAGAACTCTGTGACTTGGCCTGGTTATTGAAGAGTAAAATTGTGATCAATTAAAAGGCTGAATATCAAAACCTGCAGAAAAGACTTAGCTACAGCTACAGATGATACCCTCAGTCATCTTGTCTCATTGGGTGAATTTACTGTGACGTAGCTCCTTACACACATACTCAATACCCACCATTAGAGATAAGCTTTTACTCTTGCAAAACTGTGAACCAGCAAACAATATCAAAGAACCTAATTTAATCTAACACTCTCTAATGTAATGATTATTGATAGTGTAGATTGTACATAAAAGAATCTAGTAACTGTTGTGAGAAGACAGAGTATTACAGCATGTGAGCAATGTTACACGTTGTAATGTGCACTTCCTCTCATTCACATCCTGTGAAAAATGTAAAATAATCAGTATCATAATGTTTTAAATTGCCCGTTAAATAAATCTGTAATTATAAGCATAGAAACATTCTAATGCACAAGATTCATTTTCAAAAGTTAACTGTGGGGGTGGAGGGGGAGCACAAGGCTGAAGGTTCACCAGACGCACCCTAATACTCTTGCACCACTGCTGGTGATCTCTCATTTCCACTCCATCTGACAAAGGAGCAGAGCTCCGAAAGATTATGGTATTTGCTACCAAATAAACCTTTAACCTGGTGTTGTGAGACTTCTAACTGTGTTCACCCCAGTCCAACGCCGGCATCTCCACATCGTGATCTCTGTGTCAGAGTCTGCTTTTACTAACGCTCAACATCTTACACACACACCATCTACACAAAGGTTCAAGCTGTGGGCAGACCAAGCGAGAGTAACTGACCCCACACATTGGTGGTTGTGTAGTGGTAATGTCACTGAACTCGGAGCCCAGTGACCCAGATTGATACTTTGAAGATGCGGGTTGAACTCCTACCACAGTAGTTGGTGCAATGTAAATTCTATTAATAAATCTGCATTTAAAGCTAATCTCAGTAACAGTGACCATGAAAGCATTGCCATAAAAATGGCCAGGTTAATTAATATCTTTTTACGGAAGAAATCTGCCATCCATAGCTGGCCTGCATGTGACTCCAGATCCACAGCAATGTGGTTGACTCTTAAACACCCCTGAAAAGGTCCAAACTATGACAGAAATAAGTTGATAAGGAATGGAACTGGTCAAACCACCCAGCATAGACCAGCAAAGTCTTCCTTACTAACACCTGGGGCTTGTGCCAAATTGGGAGAGCTGTCTCACAGGCTAGTCAAGCAGCAGCCTGACATAGTCACATCATGCAGATAATGTCCCAGACACCACCATCAAATTTCCTGGTTATGTCCTGCTTCCCTGGGAGTCCCAAAAATTGACTTTGTACCCCATGAAGAATCTTGGGAAGGAAATCTGCTGCTGATTTCCACATACTACCCCTCCACAGTTGATGAACTAGCTCTCCTCCATGTTGAGCGCCACTTCAGGGAAGTGCTAAGCGTGACAAGGGCACAGAATGTGCTCTGGGTGGGAGACTTCAATGTCCATCACCAAGACTGGCTCAGTTGTACCACCACAGACCAAGCTGGGTGCTAAAGGACTGAACTGCTAGACTGGGGCTGTGGCAGGGGTGAGGGAACCAACAAGAGGGAAAAAACATACTTGACCTCATCCTCACCAACCTGCCTGCCACAGATGCATCTGTCCACAACAGCTTTGGTAGGAGTGACCACTGCACAGTCCTTGTGGAGACAAAGTCCTGTCTTAACATTGAGGATTCCCTCCATTGTGTGGTGTGGCACTACCGTTGTGCTAATTGCGATAGAGTTTGAACAGATCGGGCAACTCAAAACTGTGCATCTATGGGGCACAGTGGGGCATCCGCATCAGCAGGATTGAACTCAGCCACAATCTGTAACCTCATTAATCAGCATCTCCCCCACTCACTCTGAAATAACTCCTCAGAAACTGATGTCCCTTCACCAGATTTCCTTTATTTACAAACCCTATTCCACTCCTCAATTGCTTCAGGTACACAGTCAGAACCCAGAGTGCCAAAAGACCTGACACTCCCAGTTTTATATACAGGTGAGGCTCCCTGATTAGGCAGGCAATTTAACTGCTCTTTTTGGTCAACCAAATAAACTAAATCAAAACAATGAAGGGACAAATTAAAAGGGGCAGCTCCCTAAAGGAAGGGAACTGCCCGAAACAAAGGACAAAGTGGAATGGAAACTTGAAACATCAAATTAAAATGTGATTAAAGGGTCAATAATACACCCCAGTCCTTATGGTGCCCAACAGGCACGTAAGGCATTAATGGTGTCCTCGGACACTGCATGCTCCCTCTCCAGGGACACCCGGCTGCAAATGTAACCATGGTAGAGGGACAGACAGTCAGGTCAGATGACCTCTTGGTTCCCTGGACCTGTTTCCGGCAGGTTTTGCCAGGCCCAGGAGCAGGTTCACGAGGAGGTCCTTCACCTTCTCCGTCCCCTCTGCACCGGGTGTCTGTAGGTCAGGAGCGTGGGACTGAAGTGTAAACAAGACATCAACAAAAGGTTTTTGAGGAAACAAAAATGGTTGTGCAGCCTATAATATTCAACATAGACATGATCCATGGACTCAAAAAGGTTGCAAAAAGGGCAAATCGGTTGGGAGTCCGTGAACCAGTTTAACCTTTTATTGTGCAGCACCACCCTCCATCCCAGGTCTTCAAGATAGTTGGGGGAGATCCCTCCGTAGAGGGATCCACTGGGGACCTCCGCCGCCCAGCAGCAACAAGGCCCGCCAAGGTGTATCTGGGCGAGGAAGTGGTGGTGGAAGGTGTGCATCAGCAGCCCGTACAGGAAACGCCTCCTTGCAATAACAAAGGGCACGGACAGCATTTCCGCGAGGTGGCTCAAGCTGTGGGCCCCTGACCCAGGAGGAGGGGTCTAAGTTTGGGGCCAATGTGAAATTCTGTCCAAGCAGTGGTGCACTCTGACGGGATACCACTGCACCTCCTTGAGACCACGTGTGCCCTTGAGTCCGAGCACAACCATTCTAAGGTCTTGGATGGCATTGGCTGCGCACTGGATGCCCATCCCTGCACGCTCAGCAAGCTCATGAGATGTCATGCAGCCCACTCCTCCGCCACCCATCACGTCCCCTATCCTGGTCACCCCGGCATCCACGGTCCTCCTCTCCGCCAGCTGCTGGAAGTTATATGGGTGGAGGAGCGGATTCCTGAGCAGCAGCTCTCGAACGAGAGCTGCTACTACAGACGGGGGAGAGCTGCGTCGCGAGGCGACCATGTTCCAGACTTTGAGAAGGTCCTGGTAGCAGGCAATTATAACCTCAATCAGGGGACTCATACTCCAAGAGACCAACCTTATGAGTCTTGTTGAAGTCATTACACTACCATTACCACCAAGCCAAGAGGTCAACCCTGGATCAATGAAGAGTGCAAGAGGAAATGCCAGGAGCAGCACAAAGCATACCTAAAAATAAGGAGTCAACCTGGTGTATCTCCAAACAGGATTACTTGCATGCCAAACAGCATAAACAGTAAGTAATAGACAGAAATAAGTGATTCAACAAACAATGTTTCTGATCCAAGCTCTGCAGCCCTGCCACATCTAACTGTGAATAGTGGAAGAGGCTCCACAAAATCCCCATTCTCAGTGATGGAGGAGATCAGTGCAAGAGATAAGGCTGAAGCATTCACAACAATCTTCAGTCAGAAGTGCCGAGTGGACGATCAGGAGTATGATGGAATACTCTTCATTTGTCTGGATGAGTGCAACTCCAACAACACTCAAGAAGCTCAACACCAAAGCAGCCCTGCTTGATTGCTACTCCCTCCACAAACATCCACTCCCACCACCACCGACGCTCAGTAGCAGCAGTGTGTACCATCGACAAGATACGCTGCAGGAACTCATCAAGATTCTTTAGACAGCACCTTCCAAACCCACAATCACTTCTTGATTTGATTTGATTTGATTTATTATTGTCACATGAATTAACATACAGTGAAAAGTATTGTTTCTTGCGCGCTATACAGACAAAGCATACCGTTCATAGAGAAGGAAAGGCGAGAGTGCAGAATGTAGTGTTACAGTCATAGCTAGAGTGTAGAGAAACATCAACTTAATACAATGCAGGTCCATTCAAAAGTCTGACAGCAGCAGGGAAGAAGCTGTTCTTGGGTCGGTTGGTACGTGACCTCAGACATTCGTATCTTTATCCCAGCAAAAGAAGGTGGAAGAGTCCGGGGTACGTGGGGTCCTTAATTATGCTGGCTGCTTTGCCGAGGCAGCGGGAAGTGCAGACAGAGTCAATGGATGGGAGGCTGCTTTGCGTGATGGACTGGGCCTCTCCCCCAGTCTCTCAGTGTGTGATGACCCCCCCTCTCCCCCAGTCTCTCAGTGTGTAGTAACCCCCCTCTCTCCCAGTCACTCAGTGTGTGGTGACCTCCTTTCTCCCCCAATCTCTCAATACGTGGTGACCCCCCCCTCTCCCCCAGTCTCTCAGTGTGTGGTGACCCCCTCCCCCCCAGTCTCTCAGTGTGTGGTGACCCCCCCCCTCTCCCCTGTCTCTCAGTGTGTGGAGGTTCCTCTGCACTCCTGGGTGTTTTCACAGCCATGATGTGGAGATGCCGGCGTTGGACTGGGGTAAGCACAGTAAGAAGTCTCACAACACCAGGTTAATCATAGAAATCATAGAAATCATAGAAACCCTACAGTACAGAAAGAGGCCATTCGGCCCATCGAGTCTGCACCGACCGCAATCCCACCCAGGCCCTACCCCCATATCCCTACATATTTTACCCACTAATCCCTCTAACCTACGCATCCCAGGACACTAAGGGGCAATTTTAGCATGGCCAATCAACCTAACCCACACATCTTTGGACTGTGGGAGGAAACCGGAGCACGCGGAGGAAACCCACGCAGACACGAGGAGAATGTGCAAACTCCACACAGACAGTGACCCAAGCCGGGAATCGAACCCAGGTCCCTGGAGCTGTGAAGCAGCAGTGCTAACCACTGTGCTACCGTGCTGCCCCACATTTGGCTGCAAAAGCCACTAGCTTTCGGAACGCTGCTCCTTCAGCAGCATTCCGAACGCTTGTGGCTTGTGCAGCCAAATAAACCCGTTGGACTTTAACCTGGTGTTGTGAGACTTCTTACTGTGTTTTCACGGCTCCAGCCCTGTGTGTTGTTGGTGTGTGTATGTGTGTGTGCGAGTTGCTGAGTGACAGTAAGAGCAGACTCTTACAGAGAGTGTCTCTCTCACAGGGTGAGGGGATTAATGCTGATCTTTCTCACCCTGTCTCATTCCCCAGTTAAACACTTTTACTCTCTCTCTGTCACTGACGTGCCCCACTTTCTGTTTATTCTCCACCTCTCTCCGGGATTTTCCACTCAGCCTCTTCCTGGCACACATTCCCTGGAATTCCCCCTGTGCTAAACTGGTTTGATTTCCATCCCCTTCCTGTCCATTCTCCACATTCTCTGCTAAACACTGCCTGAAATACACCAATCAGGCTGCTCTGTGTCATTTCATCCCCTGTTACTGGGTAGATTAGATTGAGATAGGTTAGTTCTATTCTGGGACTCGAAGCTTAACAACCTCTTTCACAATGTCAGAGAGTGAGAGCAGAGAGAGGAAGAGTTGCATTTCTATAGCGCTGTGCTCATCCGTACCACATCCCAAAGAGCTTTACAACCAATCAAATACTGTTAAATCCTTTTCTGCTGGTTATCACAACACTCAATCTCAATTATGAACATTTTAATTGACACCGATCAACTGCCTTCTGCAGGGAGAGAGTTCAGATTTTCACTCCCCTCTGTGTGAACAAGTGTCTCCTGGCATCACCCCTGAATTTTAACCTTACCTCAGATGTCAGCGACAAGCCAATATTTGAAGCCTCAAACGATCCTTCCAAATACAGTGGTCAACATGTATAGCATTACCTTGGATCTCAGCAAGGGGTATGTGGCGAGAGCGGGAGTATGGCCTTGAGATAGAGGATCAGCCATGATCATATTAATTGGTGGAGCAGGATCAAAGGGCTGAATGGCCTACTCCTATTCCTCGTTTTGATGTTTCTTTATTTCCGGTTGAAACATCCAATTTAATCATAGATTAAAACAATGCATTAACTTGTCCTGTTTCTGGGCACATTTCTCTGGCCCTCCTCACTGCATGTTTCTCACGGTGGGAGATGGCCCACCATTGGCCAGCTGTGTCAGCATGGCTTTGCTCCAGTTTCCTCCCACACTCCAAAGATGTTCTGGTTAGATGGATTGACCATGTTAAATGCACAAGCTTACAGGGATAGGGTGAGGGGAGGGCCATGGTGGGACGCTCTTCTGGAGAGTCAGTGCAGACTCAATGGGCCAAATGGCTTCTTTCTGCACTGCAGGGATTCTATGGATCAAAAATCTACTCCTTCAGCTCAATTTTGACTTAAATCACAAGGTTGGAGACTTTAGAGAAAAGGATTCCTTAGATTAAAAAGACAGTGGGAGTGATGTTTGGGCTCTACCTGGCAACAGGGGGTGGATTCAATGTGAAATCCCACCTGGCGGGAGCAGAAGGTCCCACTGCTGACTAATGGTGGACCACATCCCGCGCAAGAAACTTGCCATGTGATGTGGAGAGAGAGGTGGGGAGGCAGGAGAAGTGGTGGGGGGCAGAGACTCCCACCTGGAAGCTGGACAAGTTAACACACTGCTTTACTCTGTAGGTTTAGTAGCAGATGATGTTATTGCTGGACAAAGAATCCATAAAGCTCCTGCAAAATTTGATGATGCTATAAAATTATTTTAACCTCAGAGGTAACGGAATCCTTGAAAAGGCTCAATTCAATAAATGTTCCCAGCAGCCAGGAGAACCTGTCATCTCCTTCAGTAACGATCTGTACAGAATGATTGAAAGCTGTGATTTGCTGTGACCTGAAATCTGAGCTAATCAGGGATTAAATAGTTGGAGGAATAGCAGACGACAATTTCCAGGCTTAGGGTGACAAGTGATAAGGAATATTTGTGCCAGACAAGTGCCAGGCAATGACCATCCCGAACAAGAGAGAATCTAACCCTCGCCCTTTGACATTCAATGGTGATTCAAATCCAGCAACAGGTGGACAAGGTGACGAGCATGAGAATAATCTCCCCAGTCACGCAACCAATGTCATGGTATTCTGGGATGGACCCTATTCCAAAACCAAAATAGGTCCATCCATATTTGCATCGACATAACACAGTTCAATAAAGCAAACCACATCCCATGTCCTCAGTGGACGAAAGCCTGACTAAATCCTTGAAGAGCATGGTGTTTTAAAAACTTGATGCCAACAGTGGCTTTTGACATCTTTCCCTAGATGCTGCATGACCACATTCATTATCCCGTTCGGCAGATTCTGCTTCAACCACTTGTCATTTGGAATCACGTCAGTTGAAATAGTTCAATGCGTGATGCTGACTATCTTGCAGGATCGACGGGACCATCTGTCACATGGATAATGTATTTGTTCATGCCACGACAGTGGAGGAACTCACAGCAGTCTTAGAGAACCGGCAGGGTGCAAAGGTTGACACTGAATGAGAAACGTGAGTTCTCGAAACATCAATTTAATTCCTGGGCCACATTGTCAGCAAGAAAAGCATTAAGATGGCCCACAGAAAACTAAATCTTTTAGTGAGTTCCATGATTCCAGACCTCCTGCAATTCTTGGAGAAGCTGAACCAGCTGGCAAAACGTTTACCAAATTCAGCCCAGGTCACAGAAGTTTTGAGGCATTTGCTTAGGAAAGACAAGGCCCGGTGCTGGGAGTCACATCAAGAGCAAACCTTCAAACTTATCAAGGCGATGCTCTGTGCTGACATTTTGACTACCCTGCCCGATACCATAGCAATGGATGCTTCATCCATAGGCCTTGGAGCCATTCCATTCTAGGAACAACTGGATGAAAGTTGCTGGCCAGTGTACTATCCTTCCAGTGGGCCGACAGACACGGAGACAAGGATACACCATCATAGAAAAGTCGCATGGGCAGACTACATCATCAGCCTCAAGATTACAATCAAAACAGACCATTTCTTATTAATATATTTGGTGGCAGTTGCTAAGGTGCCTCCCAGAATCCAGAGGTTCCACCTCTGCCTCATGAGGCTCTCCTGCAAGATGGCATATGTCCAAGATAAACACCAGAAAATGACAAACAGTTATTTCCTAGCCCTTCCAACAAAACAGAATGGCAGTCTCTTCACAGAGCTGGAAGCATTCTCCCAATTGACCAGGAGACAACTACCAGTAACCACAAGTAAACTCCAACAGGTTCACCAGGAACAAATGCATGATGAGTGTGCTGGCATCCACCATTGCTCACAACACTGGTGGCCAAGCAAGAGGACGAAGGAGCAGCGCTCCGAAAGCTAATGGTATTTGCTACCAAATAAACCCGTTGGACTTTAACCTGGTGTTGTTAAAATTCTTACTGTGTTTACCCCAGTCCAACGCCGGCATCTCCACATCATGGCCAAGCAAGAGAGCAGTCCTACAGGCTCCCACCTACAATAAAAAGTACCACACCAGACACTTGCCACACTACAAAAGGATGCCAAGGATGGATTAAAGATCATGAGATAGAGGGTAATATCATCAAGAAAGATATTCACCAACCTCGGTCCTACCTGGTTGGCACCCCAGAGGGTAGAGTCAGGGGAAACAGGAGGAGTCCCCTCCTCACCCCTGGACTGCCTGTTCCCACAGTACAGTGTAGAGACATAGAGGAAAACGTCCAGTTTGAAGAACGTCTCCAAATCAACAGAGTTTACCTGCAGCGACAGAACCTCCAACGGTATTGCGAATGCGATATGGTAGGGAAATAAGGGCTCCGGACCACCTGAACCTATGAACTCCAAGACCCGAGTTGGGTGATGGGGTAGTAATAACAATGTAAATACAAGGGGCAAACTGGAATAACTTACAAATACATTGGATAAAGACTTAGGAGGAGGTGTGATATTAGGGTCCGACACACAAAGGATTAGTGTGGGACTGAGTACAGTATCACCCACACAGTGATGTAAGGGATCACATGATACATATCTAGAGGCCGGGTTCAGAAGCAAGCATGGAGACTGCTGCTAGATTAGACCCTTTACCATACCTATGCATATAATTTCAATGTAGAGATGCCGGCGTTGGACTGGGGTAAACACAGTAAGAAGTTTAACAACACCAGGTTAAAGTCCAACAGGTTTATTTGGTAGCAAAAGCCACACAAGCTTTCGGAGCTCCAAGCCCCTTCTTCAGGTGAGTGGGAATTCTGTTCACAAACAGGGCATATAAAGACACAGACTCAATTTACATGAATAATGGTTGGAATGCGAATACTTACAACTAATCAAGTCTTTAAGATACAAACAACATGAGTGGAGAGAGCATCAAGACAGGCTAAAAAGATGTGTATTGTCTCCAGACAAGACAGCCAGTGAAACTCTGCAGGTCCAGGCAAGCTATGGACCACCACCAGCAGCAACCAAGCCTCCCCCGGTACCACAGTAGAAAACAGTACCACTGCAGGGAAGTCCATTGTCAACTTGTCCGACTACACACTACAACCAGATGAAATCGAAGTTCTCAGCCGAGGGCTTAATTTTTGCCCCACCACCAAAATAGACCCCATCAGTCTCGCAGCAGACGCAGAGGAATTCATCAGGCAAATGAGGCTGCGGGAGTTCTTCCACAAACCCCAAGAGGCAACAGCGAACACAATGAGACAGCCAATGAACCGGAACAGCTGAAGAGAGATCCGCAGTGCATCCGAAGAGGAAAGAGTCGAATTGGACTCCTCCAGAAGGCCGCTGCCCTCGACTTGACATGTATGCCCAAGCCATCAGGAGATGCGTCAACACCAAATTCATCAGCCGCACTCACAAGACAGCCCCGAACATCACCCAAGCACAACGCAATGCCATCCGCGCTCTCAAGATCAACCGCAACATTGTCATCAAACCAGCAGACAAAGGAGGGGCCATCGTCATATTGAACAGAACGGATTACTGCAAAGAAGTGTACCAACAACTGAACAACGAGGAACACTACAGACAGTTACCTGCAGATCCAACCAAAGAACACACCCGTCAACTCAACACTCTGATCAAGACCTTTGATCCGGACCTTCAGAGCACCCTCCGTGCTCTCATCCCACGTACTCCCCGCGTTGGAGATCTCTACTGCCTCCCAAAGATACACAAGGCAAACACACCCGGCCGTCCCATCATATCGGGCAATGGGACCCTGTGCGAGAACCTCTCCGGCTATGTCGAGGGCATCCTGAAACCCATTGTACAAAGAACCCCCAGCTTTTGTCGTGACACTACGGACGTCCTACAGAAACCCGGCACACATGGAGCAGTTGAACCAGGAGCACTCCTCGTCACAATGGATGTCTCGGCACTCTACACCAGCATCCCCCACGACGATGGCATTGCTGCAACGGCCTCAGTGCTCAACGCCGACAACTGCCAGTTTCCAGATGCAAATTTACAACTCATCCGCTTCATCCTGGACCACAATATCTTCACCTTCAACAACCAGTTCTTCATCCAGACACACGGAACAGCCATGGGGACCAGATTCGTACCTCAATATGCCAACATCTTCATGCACAGGTTTGAACAAGACTTCTTCGCCGCACAGGACCTTCAACCGATGCTATACACTAGATACATCGATGACATTTTCTTCCTTTGGACTCATGGTGAACAATCACTGAAACAACTCTATGATGATATCACCAAGTTCCATCCCACCATCAGACTCACCATGGACTGCTCTCCGGAATCGGTTGCATTCTTGGACACACGCATCTCCATTAAGGACGGTCACCTCAGCACCTCACTGTACCGCAAGCCCACGGATAACCTCACGATGCTCCACTTCTCCAGCTTCCACCCTAAACACGTTAAAGAAGCCATCCCCTACGGACAAGCCCTCCGCATACACAGGATCTGCTCGGATAAGGAGGATCGCAACAGACACCTCCAGATGCTGAAAAATGCCCTCATAAGAACAGGATATAGCGCTCGACTCGCCACACTACCAGAAGGACGTGGAGGCTTTGGAGAGAGTACAGAGGAGGTTTACCAGGATGTTGCCTGGTATGGAGGGGCTTAGTTATGAGGAGAGATTGGGTAAACTGGGGTTGTTCTCCCTGGAAAGACGGAGGATGAGGGGAGACTTAATAGAGGTGTATAAAATTATGAAAGACATAGATAGGGTGAACGGTGGGAAGCTTTTCCCCAGGTCGGTGGTGACGTTCACGAGGGGTCATAGGTTCAAGGTGAAGGGGGGGAGGTTTAACACAGATATCAGAAGGACATATTTTACACAGAGGGTGGTGGGGGCCTGGAATGCACTGCCAGGCAAGGTGGTGGAGGCGGACACACTGGGAACGTTTAAGACTTATCTAGACAGCCTTATGAACGGAGTGGGAATGGAGGGATACAAAAGAATGGCCTAGTTTGGACCAGGGAGCGGCGCGGGCTTGGAGGGCCGAAGGGCGTGTTCCTGTGCTGTATTGTTCTTTGTTCTTTGACTCATTGATCAACAGTTCCAACGCGCCACAGCGAAAAACCACACAGACCTCCTCAGAAGACAAACACGGGACACAGTGGACAGAGTACCCTTCATCGTCCAGTACTTCCCCGGAGCGGAGAAGCTACGGCATCTCCTCCGGAGCCTTCAACATGTCATTGATGAAGACGAACATCTCGCCATGGCCTTCCCCACACTCCCACTTCTTGCCTTCAAACAACTGCACAACCTCAAACAGACCATTGTCTGCAGCAAACTACCCAGCCTTCAGGAGAACAGTGACCACGACACCACACAACCCTGCCACAGCAACCTCTGCAAGACGTGCCGGATCATCGACATGGATGCCATCATCTCACGTGAGAACACCATCCACCAGGTACACGGTACATACTCTTGCGACTCGGCCAACGTTGTCTACCTGATACGCTGCAAGAAAGGATGTCCCGAGGCATGGTACATTGGGGAAACTATGCAGACGCTGCGACAACGAATGAATGAACACCGCTCGACAATCACCAGGCAAGACTGTTCTCTTCCTGTTGGGGAGCACTTCAGCGGTCACAGGCATTCGGCATCTGATATTCGGGTAAGCGTTCTCCAAGGCAGCCTTCACGACACATGACGGCGCAGAGTCGCTGAGCAGAGTCGCTGAGCAGAAACTGATAGCCAAGTTCCGCACACACGAGGATGGCCTCAACCGGGATATTGGGTTCATGTCACACTATTTGTAACTCCCACAGTTGCGTGGACCTGCAGAGTTTCACTGGCTGTCTTGTCTGGAGACAATACACATCTTTTTAGCCTGTCTTGATGCTCTCTCCACTCACATTGTTTCATTTCTTAAAGACTTGATTAGTTGTAAGTATTCGCATTCCAACCATTATTCATGTAAATTGAGTCTGTGTCTTTATAAGCTCTGTTTGTGAACAGAATTCCCACTCACCTGAAGAAGGGGCTTAGAGCTCCGAAAGCTTGTGTGGCTTTTGCTACCAAATAAACCTGTTGGACTTTAACCTGGTGTTGTTAAACTTCTTACTGCAGAAACTGATAGCCAAGTTCCGCACACACGAGGACGGCCTCAACCGGGATATTGGGTTCATGTCACACTATTTGTAGCCCCCACAGCTTGCCTGGACCTGCAGAGTTTCACTGGCTGTCTTGTCTGGAGACAATACACATCTTTTTAGCCTGTCTCGATGCTCTCTCCACTCACGTTGTTTGTATCTTAAAGACTTGATTAGCTGTAAGTATTCGCATTCCAACCATTATTCATGTAAATTGAGTCTGTGTCTTTATATGCCCTGTTTGTGAACAGAATTCCCACTCACCTGAAGAAGGGGCTTGAAGCTCCGAAAGCTTGTGTGGCTTTTGCTACCAAATAAACCTGTTGGGCTTTAACCTGGTGTTGTTAAACTTCTTACTATAATTTCTAATACAGTGGTGGGCAGCCTGGGGGTCACATGCAGCCTACCTGGGTTCTGAGTGCGGCCTATGAGACATTTTGTTAACATTGCCCACACGCAGGGTTGTACATTCCGCTGATTAACCCGTCTGCATAGTGTTTTTTCCTATCGGTATGACTGAAGTCATATGCAAATAAAGTAAGGACAAGTGAAGTTAGGTGCATGCTGATTGCTCACAACATTGACTGTGAGAGCCATGTGCTCCCTCTGTGTGCAAAGTGTAAATATTTATTCTATTTTTCCCATTGAGAAACATAGAAACTATCATGGCTGATCAAAAATTCAAAATCCTGATCCCCCTTCCCCCCCCTCCCCCCCCCCCACCCCCGCACCCTCCCTGCCCCCCTCCCCCCGCCCATATCCCTTGATCCCTTTATCCCAAGAGCTACATCTCATTTTTTCTTGAAATCAGACAACGCGTTGGCCTCAACTACTGTCTGTGGTAGTGAATTCCACACATTCACCCTCTGGGTGGAGAAATTTCTCCTCACCTCAGTTCTAAAAGGTTTACCCCTTATCCTCAAACTATGACCCCGGGTTCTGGACTCCGCCACCATTGGGGACATTCTTTCTGAATTGACCCTTTCTAACCTGTTAGAATTTTATAAGTTTCCATGACATTTCCTCTCACTCTTCGAAACTCCAGTGAATATAATCCTAACCAACTTAGTCTCTCCTCATATGACAGACCTGCCATCCCAGGAATCAGCCTGGTAAACCTTCACTGTACTCCCTCTATAGCAAGCACATCCTTCCTCAGATAAGGACACTAAACCGCACATAATACTCCAGGTGTGATCTCATCAACACACTATTGCAGCAAAACATCCCTATCCCTATACTCAAATCCTCTCGCTATGAAGGCCAACATACCATTTGTCTCCCTTACAGCCTGCTGTATCTGCATGCTTACTTTCAGTGACTGATGCACGACGACTCCAAGGTCTCACTGAGTATCCACCTCTCTCAGTTTACACCCATTCAAGTAATGCTCTGTCTCCCTATTATTGCTGCCAAAGTGCATTACCTCACATTTATCCACTTTATACTGCATCTTCCATACAGATGCCCACACACACACCTGTACAAATCACGTTGAAGCATCTCTGCATCTTCTTCACAGCTCACCTTCCCACTCAACTTCATATCATCTGCAAATTTGGAGATAATACATTCAGTTCCCTCTTCAAAATCATTAATATATAATGTGAACAGTTGGGGTCCTAGCACAGATCCCTGTGGAACCCCATTAGTCACTTACTGTCAATCAGAAAGAGACCATTTATGCTTTGCTTCCTATCCGCTCACCAGTTTTCTATCCATCTCAAGAAATTACCTGCAATCTTTAACTTTAACTGTGCTTTAACTTTACATAGTAATCTGTTATGTGAGGCCTTGTCAAAAGAATCATAGAATCCGACAGTGCAGAAAGAGGCCATTCGGCCTATCGAGTCTGCACCAACCACAATCCCACCCAGGCCCTATCCACATATCCCTACATATTTACCCACTAATCCCTCTAACCTATGCATCCCAGGACACTAAGGGGCAATTTAGGATGGCCAATCAACCTGACCCGCACATCTTTGGACTGTGGGAGGAAACCGGAGCACCCGGAGGAAACCCACACAGACACAGGGAGAATGTGGAAACTCCACACAGACAGCGACCCAAGCCGGGATTCGACTTCTGAAAGTCTTAATAAAGCACATCCACTGGTTCTCCTCGGTCAGCTCTACTCGTTACATCCTCAAAGAATTCCAATAGATTCGTCAAGCATGATTTCCCTCATGTAAATCCATGCTGACTTTGTCTGATTATACCACTGCCTTCCAAATGCTGAGTTATGAAATTCTTGGTAATAGACTCGAGCAACTTCCCCAGTACCAGCGTTAGGCTCAGTGGTCTATTGCTCCCTGTTTTCTCTCTACCTCCCTTTGTGAATAGCGGGTTTACATTAGCTACCCTCCAATCTGTAGGAATCAATTCAGGGTCCAAAGAATTTTGGAAAATAACCACCAACGGATCTACTATTTCCAGGGACACTTCCTTAAGTACTCTGGCATGAAGATTATCAGGACCTGGAGATGTATCCACCTTCAATCCCATCAATTTCCCAAGATCATTTCTCTACTAATGTTAATTTCCTTCAGCCCCTCAGTTGATGACAGCTTTATTAATATATAAATATATTACTGTACTAAACATATCAATATAATATATTAATATATAAATGATTATGCATTTTCTATAACGTTATGAAATATCCAGTGTGTATTAAATGTATTTCATCTTATTCATGAAGTCATGGTTAGTGATCAAACCAGATTCCAATCTTGTGACCCACTTAGATGAAGGAGAGCCACTCATGCAGCCCACTCACTAGCCTAGGTTGCCCATCATTGGTCAATTAGTTAATGATTACTTACTGTTGAACAACCTAAGACTACAAAGACTTCATTTATACAGCTTACAACAGGAGGCTTTCAAAAAGCAGATAGTTTGGGTATAAAATGGACACCTTCCCAAGACAACATCCAAAGCTAAGCTGTGTGGTTAAAAATGTAGTGAAAATAATTTTATAATTCAGCCGAAAATCGTGCTGAATATAGAAAGTACAGAGGAGATCAAAGAAAGGAAATGCGAGGAGGAAAGAGAGTATATGAAAATAGATTATTCGCTAACATAATCTTATGTAAACAGAAGTAGCAAATGGACAGTCAAAAATTGGCTGGGTCTGGTTACGAACTGAAAAGATAATGTGTGGGATTTTACAGCCCCATTCGTCCTGAAACCGTAAAATCCAGCCCGAGGTCAACAGACCTTTCCATGTTCCACCCTTTGCCGCTCCGATTCCCGTGGCAGGCGGGGTGGTAAAATTCCAGCCCACATCTTTTGGAATCAGAGGCGTGTCTGAGTTACAAAATGAATACTTGGCATTGGTCTTTACTGGAGAAGATACTGCTGCCAATGTCACAGTGAAGTAAGAAGTATCATAGAATCATAGAAACCCTACAGTGCAGAAGGAGGCCATTCGGCCCATCGAGTCTGCACCGACCACAATCCCACCCAGGCCCTACCCCCACAGTAGTAGAGAAATTGGATACAATAGAATTAAAGAGGAGGTAATTAAATGGTTGGCAGTGCTCAAAGGTCACCCAGTCTGTATTTTATCAGACTGGGTGACCTTTGAGCACTGCCAATCATTTAATTAGAGTATTGAGGGTTGAAATTGCAGAGGCACAGGCCATCTTTTCACCAACCTCCTTAAATCCTGGAGTGGAGCGAGAGGAGCATCGATTAAAATAATTGTGACAAGTGTTAGAAATATACAAATCATCAATGAATGGATGGTCTCAGAGTGGTGTATCGTGACAGTGATAAATAATGTCACTGAACGATAAAGACCCAGGCTATTGCTCTTGAGCCGTGTGTTCAAACCCCACCCCATGTCAGCTGCTGGAATTTAAATTCAATTAATTAATAAAGATAGAATAAAAATCTGGACTGGAATTCTCCAGTCGTTCACATCCCACGACTGCTGCCAGCAAAACGGAGAATTTGCTGCTCAGCCAAAACTCCATCCATAGCAGCAGGACTGGATAATCCCGGCCGGAGGTGATGTCAAAGAATTCCTGCCCTGGCCTCCTTAAAATGATCACAAAATTACTGGATTATTATAAAAGCCCACTATTGTCCTTTCGGGGAGCAAATTTGCCATCCTTACCTGTACTGGACAACATGTGACTCTAGGTCTGGCTGACTCTTAACTGCCCAATGAAATGGCCTAGCCAGTTATTCAGTGGTTTAGGGGAGACAGTGGCCTAGAACAAAGAACGGTACGGCACAGGAAACAGGCCCTTCGGCCCTCCAAGCCTGTGCCGCTCATTGGTCCAACTAGACCATTCGTTTGTATCCCTCCATTCCCAAACTGCTCATGTGACCATCCATGTAAGTCTTAAACGATGTCAGCGTGCCTGCCTCCACCACCCTACTTGGCAACGCATTCCAGGCCCCCACCACTCTCTGTGTAAAAAACGTCCCTCTGATATCTGAGTTATACCTCGCCCCTCTCACCTTGAGCCTGTGGCCCCTCGTGATCGTCACCTCCGACCTGGGAAAAAGCTTCCCACTGTTCACCCTATCTATACCCTTCATAATTTTGTACACCTCTATTAGGTCTCCCCTCATTCTCCGTCTTTCCGGGGAGAACAAGCCCAGTTTACCCAATCTCTCCTCATAGTCAAGACCCTCCATACCAGGCAACATCCTGGTAAACCTTCTCTGCACTCTCTCTAAAGCCTCCACGTCCTTCTGGTAGTGCGGCGACCAGAACTGGATGCAGTACTCCAAATGTGGCCTAACCAGCGTTCTATACAGCTGCAACATCAGACTCCAGCTTTTATACTCTATACCCTGTCCTATAAAGGCAAGCATACCATATGCCTTCTTCACCACCTTCTCCACCTGTGCTGCCACCTTCAAGGATTTGTGGACTTGCACACCTAGGTCCCTCTGTGTTTCCATACTCTTGATGGCTCTGCCATTTATTGTATAACTCCCCCCTACATTAGTTCTTCCAAAATGCATCACTTCGCATTGATCTGGATTAAATTCCATCTGCCATTTCTCCGCCCAATTTTCCAGCCTATCTATATTCTGCTGTATTGTCCAACAATGTTCATCGCTATCTGCAAGTCCAGCCATCTTCGTGTCATCCGCAAACTTGCTGATAACACCAGTTACACCTTCTTCCAAATCATTTATATATATATCACAAATAGCAGAGGTCCCAGTACAGAGTGGAATTGTCACTGTAATCCCGAGATCCAGCGTAATGTTCTGGAGATCCAAGTTCAAATCCCACCAGGGGAAATTATGAAATTTGAGTTCAATAAAAATCTGGAATTAAAAGCCTGATTGTTGAAACCATTGTCGATTGTTGTAAAAAAAACCATTTGGTTCACTAATGTCCATTAGGGAATGTATTCTGCCATCCTGTCCTGGTCTGGCCTACATGCGACTCCAGACCCACAGAAATGTGGTTGATGCTTAACTGCCCCTTCCAGGGTGAATAGGGATGGGTAATAAATGCTGATCCAGCCAACGACACCCACATCCCATAAAATAATTTAAAAAACACTACAGAAAAGCCAAATGATGCAGGGTGTCCTCAACATTATCTCCAGATCCTATGAAGTCTCATGGTATCATTGGAGTCAATGGGAATCGTGGGGAAAACCCTCCACTCGTTGGAGTCAAACTTGGCACAAAGGAAGATGGTTGTGGTGATTGAAAGTCAATTATCTCAGCTCCAGGACATCACTGCAGGAGTTCCTCAGGATAGTGTCCTAGGCCCAACCATCTTCAGCTGCTTCAATAATAACCTTCTTTCCATCATAAAGTCAGAAATGGGGATGTTCGCCGATGATTGCACAATGTGCAGCACCATTCACAACTCCTCAGATATGAAGCAGTTCATGACCAAATGCAACACGACCTAAACAATATCCAGGCTTGGGCTGACAAGCCTTGTCAGCCCAAGGGCGGCACGATAGCACAGTGGTTAGCACTGCTGCTTCACAGCTCCAGGGACCTGGGTTCGATTCCCGGCTTGGGTCACTGTCTGTGTGGAGTTTGCACATTCTCCTCGTGTCTGCGTGGGTTTCCTCCGGGTGCTCCGGTTTCCTCCCACAGTCCAAAGATGTGCGGGTTAGGTTGATTGGCCATGCTAAAAAATTGCCCCTTAGTGTCCTGAGATGCGTAGGTTAGAGGGATTAGCGGGTAAAACATGTAGGGATATGGGGGTAGGGCCTGGGTGGGATTGTAGTCGGTGCAGACTTGATGAGCCAAATGGCCTCTTTCTGCACTGTAGGGTTTCTATGATTTCTATGACAAGTGGCAAGTAACATTCACGCCACACAAATGCCAAACAATGACCATCTCCAACAAGAGAGGATCTAACTCTGGCCTCATGACATTCAATGTCATTACCATCACTGAATCCCTCATTATCAACATCCTCGCGGTTACCATTGACCAGAAACTGAACGGGACTAGCCATATAAATACTGTGGCTACTAGGCTAGGAATCCTGCAGCGACTAACTCACCTCCTGACTCCCCAAAGCCTTTCCACCATCTACAAGGCACATATTTGCAAATGACACAAAACTCGGAAATATTGTAAATTGTGAGGACAATGTAGAACTTCAAAAGGGCATAGGTTAGTGAAATGGACAGTTAAATGGCAGATGAAATTCAATGCAGAGAAGTGTGAAGTGATTCATTTTGGTAGGAAGGATACAGAGAGACAATAGAAAATAAAGGGGACAATTCTAAAGGGGCGCAGGAGAAGGGGAACTGGGAGTATATGTACATAAATCAATGAAGGTGGCAGGACAGGTTGAGAGAGTGGTTAATAAAGCACATGGTATCCTCGGCTTTATCAATAGGAGCATTGGGTACAAAAACAAGGAACTGATGTTAAACCCATATAAAGAAGTCTCACAACACCAGATTGAAGTCCAACAGGTTTATTTGGTAGCACAAGCTTTTGGAGTGTCACTCCTTCAGGTGAGTGAAGAGGTGAGTGAAGACACAACTCTTCACTCACCTGAAGAAGGAGTGACACTCAGAAAGCTTGTGCTACCAAATAAACCTGTTGAACTTTAACCTGGTGTTTGTGAGACTTCTTACTGTGCTTACCCCAGTCCAACGCTGGCATCTCCACATCAAACCCACATAAAACAGTGGTTCAAATCCAACTGGAGTATTGTGTCCAGTTCTGAGCACCACACTATAAGATGGATGTGAAGATGTTCGAGAGAGTGCAGAAAATATTCATGGGATTGGTTCCAGAAATGGGGAACTTCAGTTAAGTGGACAGATTGGAGAGGTTGGGCTGTTCTCGTTGGAGAAGAGAAGATTGAGAGGAGACTTTGATAAAGATTTTCAAAATCATGAGAAGTCTGGACAGGGAAGATGGGGAGAAATTGTTCCAATTGGTGGAAGGATTGAGAATCAGAGGTAATTGGAAAAAGAAGCAATGGAGACATGAGCAAAAACTTCTTCACACAGTGAGTAGTTAGGATCTGGAATGCACTGTCTGAGAGTGTGGTGGAGGCGGGTTCAAAAAGAGGGTGATTAGGATCTGGAATGTGCTGCCTGAGGGTACTCCTTGGGTACGTTCTCTCCTTCAATACTGCCTTCATTACCTCTCTCCTCAAACAGACCACCATCTTTCCTCTGTCCTGTCAAACTACCGTCCAATTGCCAACATCCAATTTTCCTCTCCTAAATCTTTGAACAGGTTGTTACATCCCAAATCCATGCTCAGCTTACACATTTGAATATATTCAATTTGATTTCCACCCAGCCACACACTGAAACTGTCCTCATCAAAGTTACAAACCACATCCTGAGTGACTGTAACAAGGGTAAACATTCCCTCCTCACCCTTTGACATGTTGACCACACTATCCTCCTCCAACACCTCTCCACTGTTTTCCAGCTGCTCTCCCCTGCTTCCATTCTTATCCAGCCTGTTACAGACAGAGAATCACTGACAATGGCTTCTCGTGTTGTTTCTGCACTGTTACCTCTGGTTTCCTACAAGGTCTGTCTTTGAGCACCACTATTTCTCATCTACATGGTGCCCCTCGGCGATAACATCTGAAAAATTATTGGTCAGGATTTTCCGGTCCTGCATGACGGGATGCACTGTGGGAAATGTGGTGGGAAAGCCGAAAGTCCATTGACTTTCGGCAGGACTGGATGATCCCAGTGGCTGGCAGTGCTGGAAACTTTGCCCATCATTTTCCACTTGTGTGTCGACGACACTCAGCTTGATCCCAACATCATGTAACTCAGCTAACTCCATTGCCTCTGATTTGCCTCTTGTCTGATGTCCAGAACCAGGGCAGACAGAAACTCCCTCAGTTCAAGGGCAATCAGCGATGGGCAACATTAATGAAAAAAAAAGAATGACGAAAAACCCCACTCGTTCATAGGTTCTTCAGATAGTGCTGTCAGCAGTCATGTATTCAAGAAGAAACCAAACACATAAATGTCCTGTGGCCTGAAACTGCAGTATTTAGAGGGTACACCCTCTGATATAAACAGGGTAAGAACCATTGGGGGCGATTCTCCCAAAAAAGTTCAAAGTGCTGAATTCATGGGAAAACTGGTGTAATTCATGATTTTTTTTCAGTGGGAGTTCATACTCAAATCTTTCATGCTCTGTGCATTGCAGAGGTCACAACTGTGAATATCATTAACAGCTCAGGGGCTGGGCCTATTCACGCCAGAGTCTGACAGTTCCGGAACTCTGCACATGCTCAGTGGCCCCGAACTGGCAGCCTGCATTTTGCTGGCCAGCCCGGGATCCCCGCAATGCTGCCCCTCCAACCCCCCCCTGCACGGCCCGATCGTGGCTCCCACAAACACCCCGCCCTCGCCTCACCCTCTCTCCCCGGCCCAGAGTGCCCCGATCTCCTGCACCGCCCCCCTCCCCCCCACCAGCAGTGACAATCCCCTGAATGATCCCAATGGCAGAGTGGCGGCGGGAACACCCACCCGTCGTCCCTAGGCCCTGCCCCCAGGGCACTACCCAATGCTTCTTGAGCAGTGCCAAGGTGCCTCCTAGGCATGGGCACTTTGCCCCTTGGGCAGTGCCAGGGGGCACAGGCTGGCATTACCAGGATGCCCATGCCCAGGGGGCACCACCCCCCCTGCCGCCCGACCCCCTGGGAGGCCCCGATTGCCTCCCCTTCACTCCAGCGGGATCTCCTGCTAGTTCTCCGAAGTGGGGAGCTACCCTCAACCTCACCAGAGTGAAATTGTACTAGCGGGGTGGGAGAAGCTATAGGGCCCGGAGACATCAGTACTGGTGAATGACATTCAAATAATGTTAAAATTAGATTAAAATGACTTACTTGCTGGTCCCGCTGGTTTCTAGCATTGTCCCAACCGGGCCAGATATCTGGCGCTCGGAGATGCGCGCACATGGCACAACCCAGTTGGTAATTTCCTCTCAGAACCAAGATAAATTAAGCCAGAGGCCAGACAACTCTCCTGAGCTCTCACCCCCCCATGGTTAATCCCAAAACGAGCACATTCACAATTAGTTAGGCTCGTCGTTCTGGTTTTTTTTTAAAGAATTCAACCCTCATCTCTCATTCAGCGGTCTTAAAACTGCCTCCAATATGTCTGTGAATCACAAGAGAGACTTGAGGCAAAGGATTGATTCAAAACCAAGGTGACAAAAGGAAAAAAGTTGATTCAATTTTTATTACACTCAGTGGTTTCAGTCTGACAGAGAATGTCATTTCAAAAGAGTTTATTTGCTTTGTGATACGGGAAAATACAGCACACCATTTATCCTTTTGACTGGTATATGTTGTGGATTTGAGTGAGATGAGACAGCGTTGAAACAGGCCAACTTCCATTGTTGACCCCTCACTGGGCCAGATTCTGTTTCTCTGCTGCATACTTATAGTGAAGCTCACCAACATTATCCTTGGACACTTTGATCCACCCATCTTCACGCATGTGATACACTGAAGAACAAAAAATTAGATTCATAAATACACTCCTTTATTTGATTAATAGTTCTGTGCTTATCAGGAAAATAAAGGTTGATAAGAGTTAAACACATGATGTTGTGTAGGTGGACTTTCAAAAGGCTTTTGATGAATTTTTAAGGGGAGGTGGTGACGTGGTGGTATCATCACTGGACTATTAATCCAGAGGTCGTGAAATTTGAATTCAATAAAAATCTGGAATTTAGAAGTTTAATGATGACCATGAAACTATTTTGTAAAAACCTATTCACCAATGTCCTTTAGGGAAGGAAATTTGCTGTTCTTACCCGGTCTGGCTGACATGTAACTCTAGAGTGGTTAACTCTTAAAATGCCCTCTGAACTGATCTAGCAAGCCACTCAGTTCAAGGGCAATTAGAGATGGGCAATTAGGGATGGGCAATAAACGTTCGCCCATCCAGCAACACCCACATCCCATGAACAAATAAAACAAGATTCACTTGATAGATTATTATCAAGATTGAAGATCATGGGATTAAAGGGCAGTAAATAAATGAAGCATTTGGTTCCCCAGGGGTCGATATTCGGATCACTTTTTGCACTTTGATATCGAGGGTATAATTTAAAAATTTGCCGATGAAACAATTCTTGAAAGATAGTGAACAACAATGAGGATAGTACAGATTTCAAGAGGACATAGACAACTGGTGGAATGGGAAGACACATGGGGTGTGGTTTTCCTGGCCCACTGCGCTGCTAGAGTACAGGGAGTCCTGTAGGGGGAGTCACGGCCAGCATCCAGCCAACTGCGACATTCCCAGGCCATTTTAAAAAATATAATTGGCCTTGTTTGATTACCATATGGGAATTCCAGTTCGTGATCCCGGTACGGCATTATCTAGCTCAGTAATGATTTCCCCCCTGGGCCAGGAGAGGTTCCCAACAGTGGGGATTAAAGCTGGTCCTCATCAAAGGGGACCATGCATTAACACCTTGCTAGTGGGGACAGAGGCATTGAGGGTCCCCCCTGGAGGTCGGGGGGAGGTGGGGAGGGTGCCCCTGGGGCAGTGCCAGCCAGCACCCTGGCACTGCCCACCGACTGAGGGAGTGGGCAGTGTTATGGGAAGCAATCGGGGAAGCAGTCGATCAGGAGGGGGGTTGAGGATGACGTCGGAAGGCTGGTGATCGAGAGGCCTGCAATGGGGGGTGTGGGGAGGAGGGGGGGTGTCCAGTGGGGCCAGTGCGCATGCGCCAATCACCATACCTGACAGTGGCCCGCTCAGCGCGCTCATGCCGGCCTCTCAGGTAGGGTTAGGCCCTGCCTCCTCCACCGCCCCCCAACCCCCATCACAGGTGTGAATCCCCTGGCGAACTCTATGAAGCACAGAGTGCACCCAAAAAACAGGTGGGAAAATCTCCCATTTTCCTGCCTGTTGGGCACTTAGCTTTTTTGTGGGAAAATCGGTCTGTAAAATTCAACACAGGGAAGTGTGAAGTGATTCATTTCGGTGGGAAGAATGAGAAGATGCAATTTTTAATTCTTTCATGGGATGTGGGTGTTGCTGGCTGGGTCAGAATTTATTGCTCATCCCTAATAGCCCTTGAACTGAATGGTTTGCTGGGCCATCCAAGAATCAACCACATTGCTGTGGCTCTGGAGTCACATGTAGGCCAGACCAGGTAAGTATGGCAGATTTCCTTCCCTAAAGGACATTAATGAACCTGATGGGTTTTTCCAACAACCAACAATGGTTTCATGGTCATCAGTAGACTTCTAATTCCAGATTTTTATTGGAATTCAAATTTCATCATCTGCGTGGTGGGATTTGAACTTGGGTCCCCAGAGTATTGCCCTGGGTCTCTGGATTACAGTGGCAATACCACTGTGCCATGTAATTACCATCATGGGAATCCCCCTCTATCAACATCCAGAGGTTACCATTGACCAGAAACTCAACCGGACTAGCCATAAATTGTGGCTACCAGAGCTGATCAAGGGCTAGGAATCCTGTGCTGAGTAACTCATCTCCAGACTCCCGAAAGCCTGTTTGCCATCTACAAGACACAAGTCAGGAGTGTGATGGAATACTCTCCACTTGCCTGGATGAGTGGAGCTCCAAGAACACTCAAGAAGCTTAACTCCATACAGGACAAAGCCCGCATGATTGCTACCCCTTCCACAAATATTCACTCACTCCCCCACTGACGCCCAGTGGCAACCGTGAGTGCCATCTATAAGATGCATGGCAGGCACTCATAAAGGTTGCTTAGGCAGCACCTTCCAAGCCCACGACCTCCACCATATAGAAAGAAAAGAGCAGCAAATACAGTGGAACACTACTACCTGGAGGTTCCCCTCCAAGTCACTCACCATCTTGACTTGGAAATATATCCCCGTTCCTTCACTGTCACTGGGTCAAAATCCTGGAACTCCCTCCATAACAGCATTGTGGGTGTACCTACAGAGGTTCAAGAAGGCAGCTCACCACCGCCTTCTGAAGTGGCAACTAGGGATGGGCAATAAATGCTGGTCTAGCCAGCGACTCCCACATTCCTTAAATTGATTTTTTGAAAAACCACTGCTCCCTATACAAAACAAATGTTACAGTTTAAAGGGGATGGAGGAGAAGAGTGACCGGGGGTCCCCAAATCTTGGAAAGTGACAGCCAAGTTGATAAAAAACTGTTTAAAAAGGCATCTGGGATTGTTGGCATTAAAATTAAAATGCTGAAGCTCTGGACAACAGTGGCGAGATGCCACCTGTAATACTGTGTCCAATTCTGGGCACCACACAAGAGGCAGGATGTCAAGACATTGGAGAGGGTACAGTGGACATTCAATAAATAACATCAGGCTTGAGCGATTTCAGTTAATTGGGAGACTTAAGAAGTCAGGACGGTTCTTCTTAGAGATGAGAAGTTAAGAGAACAAAGAACAAAGAGAACAAAGAACAATACAGCGCAGGAACAGGTCCTTCAGCCCTCCAAGCCCACGCCGCTCCCTGGTCCAAACTAGACCATTCTTTTGTATCCCTCCATTCCCACTCCATTGATGTGGCTATCTAGATAAGTCTTAAACGTTCCCAGTGTGTCCACCTCCACCACCTTGCCTGGCAGCGCATTCCAGGCCCCCACCACCCTCTGTGTAAAATATGTCCTTCTGATATCTGTGTTAAACCTCCCCCCCTCACCTTGAACCTATGACCCCTCGTGAACGTCACCACTGACCTGGGATAGTTTCCCACCGTTCACCCTATCTATGCCTTTCATAATTTTATACACCTCTATTAGGTCACCCCTCATCCTCCGTCTATTTTATCGAGATTTTATCGAGGTGTTCAAAATGACACAAACATGGAGGAGTAGTAGTCATGGCTGATCTGATTGAAACCTCAAACCCACATTCCTTCCTACCCCATTAACCTTTGACTTCCTTGTTAATTAAGCATCTATCTAACTCAGTGTTAAAAATATTTAAAGACTCGTTTCCACAGCTCTGAGGAAAAAAATTGATTGTCAGTGGGTGCACTTCCTACTCTCCCGCCGGCTGCAATGTTCCTGGATGCATGACAACATTCGGATGAGTGAACAACGTCTTTTCGTGTGATTTTGTGCACTTTTGGGTGGAGCGCGCACCTGCCTGAGCAATGTAAAATTCCAAACAAGGTAATTAGCAAAAAGAAACCAGAGGAGGAGACGAGAAGGAATTCTTTTTTCTTCACAGAAAGTCATTCTGATCTGAAATGCACTGACTTGAAAAGGTGATAGGAAGTTTCAAAAGGAATTTGGATACATACAGGAAAAAAGCTGCATTGCTTTTTGGATTAAGCAGGGCACTGGCCTTAACTGGACAGCCAAACAGCTTGAATGAATGCAATGGGCCAAGTGGTTCTTTGTATGATTCAATAACTTTGAATTTTGAACTTTGAAAAGGAAAAATTACATAGTGCACGTATCGTGGTCTGATTAGTCAGATAAACAATGGCGCAGCTGCTTTTAGGAGTTCTGCTTTACATCCTTTAAGAGTTGTTGCTGATATACTTTTTAAAATGCACACTCTGGCAATAGGCTGGTGACCTGTACACAGACTACGCTGAGAGACTTTGCTGTTGCACCTCTCTCGCACTCCTCAACCACCTCACACACCAGCTCGACAGCAGACGCCGCAACCTGGCAACCAAGATAAAGTCCATATTCTCAACTTGCGCTCTGGACGCAGACCAGCTGCGAAACACTACCAAGCAGACGAGACAACGGAACTACACCATCTACATGCACACCAAGAACAGGAAACTTGAGAAACTTGGCATCACCACCAGCAGCAACCAAGCCTCCCCCGGTACCACAATAGAAAACAGTACCACTGCAGGGAAGTCCATTGTCAACTTGTCGGACTACGCACTTCAACCAGATGAAATCAAAGTTCTCAGCCGAGGGCTCAATTTCTGCCCCACCACCAAAATAGACCCCATCAGTCTCGCAGCAGACACTGAGGAATTCATCAGGCGAATGAGGCTGAGGGAGTTCTTCCACAAACCCCAAGAGGCCAACAGTGAACACAATGAGACAGCCAATGAACCGGAACAGCCGATAGAGAGATCCGTGGTGCAGCAACCGAAAGAGGAAAGAGTCGAATTGGACTCCTCCGGAAGGCCGCTGCCCTCGACTTGACATGTATTCCCAAGCCGTCAGGAGGTGCGTCAATGCCAGATTCATCAGCCACATTCAAGACAGCCCCGAATGTCACCCAAGCACAACGCAACGCCATCCACGCTCTCAAGACCAACCTCAACATTGTCATCAAATCACCAGACAAAGGAGGAGCCACTGTCATACTGAACAGAATGGATTATTGCAAAGAAGTGTACCGACAACTGAACAATGAAGAACACTACAGACAGTTACCCACAGATCCAGCCAAAGAACACACCCGCCAACTCAATAGACTGATCAAGACTTTCGATCCGGACCTTCAGAGCACCCTCTGTGCTCTCATCCCACGTACTCCCCGTGTTGGAGATCTCAACTGCCTCCCGAAAATACACAAGGCCAACACAGCTGGGCTGTCCCATCGTATCAGGCAATGGGACCCTGTGCGAGAACCTCTCTGGTTACATCGAGGGCATCCTGAAACCCATCGTACAAAGAACCCCCAGCTTTTGTCGTGACACTACGGACTTCTTATAGAAACTCAGCACCCATGGAGCAGTTGAACCAGGAGCACTCCTCGTCACAATGGATGTCTTGGCACCCTACACCAGCATCCCCCACAATGACGGCATTGCTGCAACTGCCTCAGTACTCAACGCCAACAACTGCCAATTTCCAGTCGCAATTCTACAACTCATTCGCTTCATCCTGGACCACAACGTCTTCACCTTCAACAACCAGTTCTTCATCCAGACACATGGAACAGCCATGGGGACCTCAATATGCCAACATGTTCATGCACAGGTTTGAACAAGACTTCTTCACCGCACAGGACCTTCACAAGATACATTGATGACATTTTCTTCCTTTGGACTCATGGTAAACAATCACTGAAACAACTATATGATGACATCAACAAGTTCCATCCCACCATCAGACTCGCCATGGACAACTCTCCAGAATCGGTTGCATTCTTGGACACACGCATTTCCATCAAGGGCGGTCACCTCAGCACTTCACTGTACCACAAGCCCAAGGATAACCTCACGATGCTCCACTTCTCCAGCTTCCACCCTAAACACGTTAAAGAAGCCATCCCCTACGGACAAGCCCTCCGTATACACAGGATCTGCTCGGATGAGGAGGATCGCAACAGTCACCTGCAGATGCTGAAAGATGCCCTCATAAGAACAGGATATGGGGCTCAACTCATCGATCGACAGTTCCGACGCGCCACAGTGAAAAACCGCACCGACCTCCTCAGAAGACAAACACGGGACACGGCGGACAGAGTACCTTCGTCGTCCAGTACTTCCCCGGAGCGGGGAAGCTACAACATCTTCTCTGGAGCCTTCAACATGTGATCGATGAAGATGAACATCTTGCCAAGGCCATCCCCACACCTCCACTACTTGCCTTCAAACAACCGCGCAACCTGAAACAGATCATTGTACACAGCAAGCTACCCAGCCTTCAGGAGAACAGTGACCACGACACCACACAACCCTGCCACAGCAACCTCTGCAAGAAGTGCCGGATCATTGACACGGATGCCATCATCTCACATGAGAACACCAACGACCAGGTACATGGGACATACTCTTGCAACTCGGCCAACGTTGTCTACCTGATACGCTGCAGGAAAGGATGTCCCGAGGCATGGTACATTGGGGAGACCATGCAGATGCTATGACAACAAATGAATGGACACTGCTTGACAATCACCAGGCAGGAGTGTTCCCTTCCTGTCGGGGAACACTTCAGCAGTCAAGGGCATTCAGCCTCTGATCTTCGGGTAAGTGTTCTCCAAGGCGGCCTTCACGACACACAACAACGCAGAGTCGCTGAGCAGAAACTGATAGCCAAGTTCCGCACACATGAGGACGGTCTCAACCGGGATCTTGGGTTCATGTCACACTATCTGTAACCCCCACGACTTGCCTGGGCTTGCAAAATCTCACTAACTGTCCCGGCTGGAGACGATACACATCTCTTTAACCTGTGCTTAACCCTCTCTCCACTCACATTGTCTGTACCTTTAAGACTTGATTGCTAAGACTCGCATTCCAACCATTATCTTGTAAATTGAGTTTGTGTCTATATATGCCCTGTTTGTAAACTGAACTCTTCACTCACCTGATGAAGGGGCAGTGCTCCGAAAGCTTGTGCTACCAAATAAACCTGTTGGACTTTAACCTGGTGTTTTGAGACGACTTATTGTTCCAGGAAAGACTAACCATGGGAAAAGATGTAACCAATTGCCTGCCTCATGTGTTGTACAAGACACATGGCAAAGCCTCTAATTCTTTCTAGACTGAAGCAAATTGCAATGAGGTAGATGATACATTTTGAGAAAATTAGGTCCACTTATGGAAGAGATGCTGGATCTGAACGAACATTTGAATGCAGAAACCAGAAAATGTGGCAAGAATGCTCCAGATCCTATTTCACCACAACAGAATAAATTGCAGTATTTTTCATTTAAAGGGAGAGTCTTACTGTTGACAAAGCCTCCAGTGTATGCATCACGGTGAGTGGCGTGGTAAATAGCACGACGTGCCAGGTCACATGCGTCTTCCACTCCCAGGTCATATCTGTAGCCACTGTCAACAACACCATAGGCGTAACAATTGCCACATCCAGTCGAGAACATGTTCCCAGAGAGCCTGGTCCCATTGTCATCCACATAGTACAGTCCTGGCCCCTATTTAATAAATCACATTAAGAAAAACAAATGATTGGCAATTTAGCTATCAAAAACCCAGATGAACAGCATGAAATTAATCTACATCAGATATTTGAAGAATAAGTATGGTTTATTTTAGCACTAATGTTAATGTTGCTTTCTTGTAGAACATTTTCCATTTATACAGCACCTTTCATTTCATTTGAGTGCAGGAGCAGCGACGTCTTGCTGCAATTATACAGGGCCTTTGTGAGGCCACACCTGGAATATTGTGTGCAGTTTGGGCCTCCATATCTGAGGAAGAATGTTCTTGCTCTAGAGGAGTGCAGAGAAAGTTTACCAGACTGATTTCTGGCAGGACTGATGTATGATGAGGGATTGAGTCGGTTAGGATTATATTCGCTGGAGTTTAGAAGAATGAGGGGAATATCATAGAAACCTTTAAAATTCTAACAGGACAGGGTATGGACAGAGTGGATAGTCAGAAGCGGTTTCCCAGGGTGGAACAGTCAATTACTAGGGGGCACAGGTTTAAGGTGCGAGGGGCAAGGTTTAAAGGAGATGTACGAGGCAAGTTTTTTTTTACACAGAGGGTGGTGGGTGCCTGGAACTCGCTGCCGGGGGAGGTAGTGGAAGCAGATACAATAGTGACTTTTAAGGGTGTCTTGACAAATACATGAATAAGATGGGAGTGGAGGGATATGGTCCCCGGAAGGGTAGGGGGTTTTAGTTCAGTCAGGCAGCATGGTCGGTGCAGGCTTGGAGAGCCGAAGGGCCTGTTCCTGTGCTGTAATTTTTTTTGTTCTTTGACTAGACAGGGGAGATGCAGGAAGGATGTTCCCAATGGTGGGCAAGTCTAGAACCTGGGGTCACAGTCCAAGGATACAGCGTAAACCTTTTAAGACTGAGATGAGGAGAAACGTCTTCACCCAGAGAGTGGTGACTCTGTGGAATTCGCTACCACAGAAAGCAGTTGAGACCAAAACATTGTATATTTTCAAGGAGTTTGATACGGTACTTGGGGTGAAGGGGATCAAAGGATATGGGGGCAGCTGGGATTAGGCTGCTGAGTTGGATGATTAGCCATGATCAAAATGAAGGGAAGAGCAGGCTCGAAGGGCCAAATAGCCTACTTATGCTCCTATTTTCTATGTTTCTATGTTTCATAACCTCAGAACATCCCAAAGCACTACACAACCATTGAAAACATTTTTGAAGAGTAGTTGCTGTTAGAGTTTCGATAAAACAGCAAACTTGTACATAGCAAGCTCCCACAAACAACAATATGGTAATGACCAGATAATCTGTTTTAGGTGTTGGCTGAGGGATAAATACAACACAGAATACCAGAAAGAACTCTCCTGTGTTCCTTCAAGTAATCTTGTGGGATCTTACATTTGCCTGAGAGGCAGATAGTGCCTCGATGTAACAGTTCATCCAAAAGATGGGCTGGTTAGTTGGGCGGAACAGTGGCAAATGGATTTAACCCTGAACAGTGTAGAATGATGCATTTTAGGAGGACTATCAAGGCAAGGGAATGCACAATGAATGGTAGGATGTGAGGAAATACAGAGGACCAGAGGGACCTTAGGGTAAAAGTTCAAAGATCCCTGAAGACAATTGGACAGATAGATCAGGTGCATATGGGATTCCTTTCTTTATTAGCTGAGGCATAGAATATAAGAATTGGGAGGTTATGATGGAGCTGTATAACACTCGTCAGGCCACAGCTCGAGCACTGTGTGCAGTTCTCGTCACATACTCGAGGAAGGATGTGATTGCACTGGAAAGGGTGCAGACGAGATTTAACAGGATGTTGCCTGGGCTGTAGTGTTTCACCTATGATGAACGGCTGGATAGACTGTTTACCTTAGAGCTGAGAAGGCTGAGGGGGGAACCTGATTGAGGTATACAAAATGATGAGGGACATAGGTAGGGTAGATAGGAAGAAACTATTCCCCTTAGTACAGGCATCAATAACTTGGGGGCATAGATTTAAGATAAGGAGCAGGAGATTCAGAGGGGAATTTTAGGAAAATCGTTTTCACCCAAAGGGTGGTGAGAATCTGGGTCTCACTGCCTGAAAGGGTAGGAGAAATGGGAACCCTCACAATTTAAGAAGCATTTAGATGAGCACTTGAAATGCCATACGATACAAGGCTACAGACCAAGTTCTGAGAAGTGGGATTAGTGTTTGATGGCTGGTGTAGACACAATGGGCTGAAGGGCCTCTTTCTGTGCTGTAAAACTCTTATGACTTTATGACTATAATTTTGCACCATTGTCAATGCAGTATTCCCTCAGTCTTGCAATGTAGTGCCAATCTGGAATAGGATTGGCCATTGAGATAAAATTGACATCAACCAAATTAACCCTACATTCTGAAGATAAATTAGTTCTTTCTAACTTTCAGCCAATTTCTGATCATAGCTTTGATTTTCTGAGTGGAATTTCATCAAATAATTTTGAAATGTCTAAACTGCAAAGCTTTGCGTGATAGAATTGGGCTGTCATTTGATACTGTACCTTCTTATCCCAGCCACAGATCATGCTCCCCATTGACAGACCCATCCCTCTGTATTCACACATCATATTACTCAGCAGTTTGGAAGCAGCTGATACTGAGATGCGCTGTTTATTTCGCAGTTTGTACAACCTGTTGAAATAACATTTCCATATGAATGTTAGAACATTAAAAAAATATTGGTTGAATGTGATCAGAGGTTAATTACTGAGGAGGGAGTACATTTTGTTCACCTCCATTCAGTCCTCCAAGCAAACCCATTGGAGCATTCAAGGGGCAGCACGGTGTCACGGGGTGGCATAGTGGTTAGCAATGCTGCCTCAGAGCATCAGGGATCCAAGTTCGATTCCCAGCTTGGGTCACTGTCTATGTGGAGTTTGTACAGTCTCCCCGTGTCTGCGTGGGTTTACTCCAGGTGCTCTGGTTTCCTCCCACAATCTGAAAAATGTGCTGTTTAGGTGTATTGGCCATGCTAAATTCTCCCTCAATGTACCTGAACAGTCGCTGGAATGTGGCAACTAGAGGATTTTCACAGTAACTTCATTGTAGTGTTAATGCAAGCCTACTTGTGACACTAATAAATAAACTTTTAAAAATCTCTAAGTCTTTCTCAAATGGTACCAGGTTTCTTTGCCCCATTGTTCTGCCCAGAGTTTATTCCAAGTGTTGATTATTTTCCACATTAAGTATTTGCTGAGAGACCTAAAATGTCGCTTTATGGGTTGATTCTATGGCACTTTGTCCTATGCTACAGTTTAATCAATGGTTCTGGGTTAATTACATTGATTTACTGAGCAATTATATACACCTGTATGACATCACATCAGAGATAAATGTCTTACACATTCTATAGGACCACCTCTCAGACACAGATTTCATAACTTTCTCCAAAATCATCCCTCCTATGTTGAACATCCCATGTCTTCATCAGACACTGATCCATTTATCAGTCCTCATGCATATTCTATGCTTGAACGGACACAGTGCCCAATGTAGGACTGACTGGACACAGTGCCCAATGTGGGACTGCACTGGACACAGTGCTCAATGTGGGACTGCACTGGACACAGTGCTCAATGTGGGACTGCACTGGACACAGTGCTCAATGTGGGACTGCACTGGACACAGTGCTCAATGTGGGACTGCACTGGACACAGTGCTCAATGTGGGACTGCACTGGACACAGTGCTCAATGTGGGACTGCACTGGACACAGTGCTCAATGTGGGACTGCACTGGACACAGTGCTCAATGTGGGACTGCACTGGACACAGTGCTCAATGTGGGACTGCACTGGACACAGTGCTCAATGTGGGACTGCACTGGACACAGTGCTCAATGTGGGACTGCACTGGACACAGTGCTCAATGTGGGACTGCACTGGACACAGTGCTCAATGTGGGACTACACTGGACACAGTGCTCAATGTGGGACTGCACTGGACACAGTGCTCAATGTGGGACTGCACTGGACACAGTGCTCAATGTGGGACTGCACTGGACACAGTGCTCAATGTGGGACTGCACTGGACACAGTGCTCAATGTGGGACTGCACTGGACACAGTGCTCAATGTGGGACTACATGGGACACAGTGCTCAATGTGGGACTGCACTGGACACAGTGCTCAATGTGGGACTACACTGGACACAGTGCTCAATGTGGGACTACACTGGACACAGTGCTCAATGTGGGACTGCACTAGACAGTGCTCAATGTGGGACTGCACTGGACACAGTGCCCAATGTGGGACTGCACTGGACACAGTGCCCAATGTGGGACTGCACTGGACACAGTGCTCAATGTGGGACTGCACTGGACACAGTGCTCAATGTGGGACTACACTGGACACAGTGCTCAATGTGGGACTGCACTAGACAGTGCTCAATGTGGGACTGCACTGGACACAGTGCCCAATGTGGGACTGCACTGGACACAGTGCCCAATGTGGGACTGCACTGGACACAGTGCTCAATGTGGGACTGCACTGGACACAGTGCTCAATGTGGGACTGCACTGGACACAGTGCTCAATGTGGGACTGCACTGGACACAGTGCTCAATGTGGGACTGCACTGGACACAGTGCTCAATGTGGGACTGCACTGGACACAGTGCTCAATGTGGGACTGCACTGGACACAGTGCTCAATGTGGGACTACACTGGACACAGTGCTCAATGTGGGACTGCACTGGACACAGTGCTCAATGTGGGACTGCACTGGACACAGTGCTCAATGTGGGACTGCACTGGACACAGTGCTCAATGTGGGACTGCACTGGACACAGTGCTCAATGTGGGACTGCACTGGACACAGTGCTCAATGTGGGACTACATGGGACACAGTGCTCAATGTGGGACTGCACTGGACACAGTGCTCAATGTGGGACTACACTGGACACAGTGCTCAATGTGGGACTACACTGGACACAGTGCTCAATGTGGGACTGCACTAGACAGTGCTCAATGTGGGACTGCACTGGACACAGTGCCCAATGTGGGACTGCACTGGACACAGTGCCCAATGTGGGACTGCACTGGACACAGTGCTCAATGTGGGACTGCACTGGACACAGTGCTCAATGTGGGACTACACTGGACACAGTGCTCAATGTGGGACTGCACTGGACAGTGCTCAATGTGGGACTGCGCTGTTGAAAAGCAACACATAGAAATCATAGAAACCCTACAGTACAGAAAGAGGCCATTTGGCCCATCGAGTCTGCACCGACCATAATCCCACCCAGGCCCTTCTCCCATATCCCTACATATTTTACCCGCTAATCCCTCTAATCTACATATCCCATGACACTAAGGGGCAATTTTAGCATGGCCAATCAACCTAACCCGCACATCTTTTGGACTGTGGGAGGAAACCGGAGCACCCGGAGGAAACCCGCGCAGACAGTGACCCAAGCCAGGACTGCTTAATTGCTTAGAATAATGTAGTGTCTGAAACACAGAATAGGGCACAGATCCATGTCCATCTTTATGTTCTGTATGAGCCTTCTCCCACACTTCTAATAATCTCAGCAATATATCCTTCTCCCTTCACTCAAACCTTCAGCGGGATTTTATGGCCTCACTCGAGCGAGTCCGGAAATCCGCACCTGAGGTAAACTGACATTTCTGTTGTCCGCCTCTTGCTCGCTCCGATTCTGTGGCCAGCAGGTGGTAGAAATCCAGTGCATTTCTCACTTCCCTTTAAATATATTTATACCATTTGCCTCATAACTCTGTAGTGGTGAATTCTAAAATGGTGGCATGGCACAGTGGTTAGCACTGCTGCCTCACAGCACCAGGGACCCGGTTTGGGCTACTGTCTGTGCAAAGTCTGCATGTTCTCCCCGTGTCTGCGTGGGTTTCCTCCGGATGCTCCGGTTTTCTCCCACAGTCCGAAAGATGTGATTGTTAGTTGCATTGCCCATGTTAAATTCTTCCTCAGTGTACCCGAACAAGCGCCGGAGTGTGGCGACCAGGGGATTTTCACAGTAACTTCATTGCAATGTTAATGTAAGCCTACTTGTGACACTAATAAATAAACTAAAAACTCTCTGGATAAAGATGTTCCCCCTGAATTCTTGTTGGATTTACCAGTGATGTACAATATTTTACAGTGGCAGGGTCATTTGAGACCTCAGCAGATGGTTATCCTTGTTGTTTTGCGAGTCGAACCCAGACCCAGGTAAGTGTCCCATGCTCAGGGTTAGGAACCATGGCAGACATGTGGAGATGCTGGCGTCGGACTGGGTAAGCACAGTAAGAAGTCTCACAACACCAGGTTAAAGTCCAACAGGTTTATTTGGTAGCACAAGCTTCCAGAGTCTTGCTCCTTCTTCAGGTAAGTGAAGAGTTGTGTTCACAAACAGGGCATATATAGATACTGACTCAATTTACAAGATAATTGTTGGAATGCGAGTCTTTACAGGTACAGACAATGTGAGTGGAGAGAGGATTAAGATATTGTTGGCCGAGTCGCAAGAGTATGTACCGTGTACCGTGTACCCGTGACCACGACACCACACAACCCTGCCACAGCAACCTCTGCAAGACATGCCGGATCATCGACACGGATGTCATCATCTCACATGAGAACACCATCCATCAGGTACATGGGACATACTCTTTGACTCAGCCAATGTTGTCTACCTGATACGCTGCAGGAAAGGATGTCCCGAGGCATGGTACATTGGGGAGACCATGCAGACACTACGACAATGGATGAATGAACACCGCTCGACAATCATCAGGCAAGCGTGTTCCTTTCCTGTCGGGGAACACTTCAGCAGTCAAGGGCATTCAGCCTCTGATCTTCAGGTAAGCATTCTCCAAGGCGGCCTCAATGACACACAACAACGCAGAATCGCTGAGCAAAAACTGATAGCCAAGTTCCGCACACATGAGGACGGCCTCAACCGGGATCTTGGGTTCATGGCACACGATCTGTAACCCCCACGACTTGCCTGGGCTTGCAAAATCTCACTAACTGTCCTGGCTGGAGACAATACACACCTCTTTAACCTGTGCTTAACCCTCTCTCCACTCACATTGTACCTGTAAAGATTCGCATTCCAACCATTATCTTGTAAATTGAGTCTGTGTCTATACATGTCCTGTTTGTGAACACAACTCTTCACGCACCTGAAGAAGAAGCAAGAGTCTGAAAGCTTGTGCTACCAAATAAACCTGTTGGACTTTAACCTGGTGTTGTGAGACTTCATAATATGGCAGAACCAGTAAATCTTCGGTGGTGATGGTGGAAGAACGAGAACCTTGGGGGCAATGGCAATGACAATGGCGGAAGAAAGAGGAATTGTGTTCCCTTTAAGCATACATATGGAAGACAAGAGAAAACCATCTTCATGTAGTCTTGTTGCTCATTGAAGTTTAAAAATGGGAGGTTCCTATGAGCAACTGGAGGAAAGCACAAGACCACAAGACCTGGAGAAATGAGCAAAGGACATTCTCTTAGGCAGTTCGCCGCTTATATTTATGGCCATTAGATCTGGTCTCGCCCACAAGTGAAAACATCTGCTCTGTCTACCCAGTTAAACCTCCTTCATCATTTTGAAGATTTCTATCCAGCCTTCTCGGCACAGTGGTTAGCACTGCTGCCTCACAGCGCCAGGGACCCGGGTTCGATTCCCAGCTTGGGTCACTTTCTGTGTGGAGTTTGCACATTCTCCCCGTGTCTGCGTGGGTTTCCTCCGGGTGCTCCGGTTTCCTCCCACAGTCCAAAGATGTGCGGATTAGGTGAATTGGCCATGCTAAATTGTGTCTTAGTGTCAGGGGGACTAGCTTAGGGTAAATGCATGGGGTAATGGGGATAGGGCTTGGGTGGGATTGTCGTCAGTGCAGACTCGATGGGCCGAATGGCCTCCTTTGCACTATAGGACTCTACGATTCTCCTAGTCTTACCTTTACTGGGGGAAACAGATCCAGCCTGTTCAATCTTTCCTGATAGTTATAACCAGGATAGAAATTGTCACTTGGCATGCTGTCACTTTGGATACAGGATTAATCTGATAAGGCAAATGGTATAGATACATTTAGAAGTTAAGCTGCAGATATTCAAAGAGTTTTTGAAATTCCATTAGGGGCTGATCATCTGTATTGAGCTTTGAACTGGAATCTTTTGAATTTGTGGTGAACCCCCCTTAGTTTGCTGCTAAGTGTATGTTTAATTACAGCCAGTGACAGTTATTACAGTATGTAAGTGACTGATTTTCATAACATTACCCATGTGGAGCAGTATTGGCAGGGTGCTATCAGACCAATCACCAATTGTGCACCTTTGTCAGATTTTCATTCCCATTAACTTCAAAAGAAATGTAAGTGGGCAAAGAAGTATATAACATGTGGCTGATCTGATAACGTTGGTGTCAAAGTCAGTTTTATATTTTTAATATATAATAGATATTTAGAGGTTATAGAAAAAGTGTGAAAAGTGAGACATTCATGGTCATACCTGCACTGCTTGGCCAGCAATCTCTCCCAGTATTGGCAATCAGCAGCACTTCCCGACATGGTGCCCAGCAAGTAAGGGTTTATTTCAATCACCTTGTTTGCATCCACAGAAGCTATTGGAATACACAATAGTTAACACTTACATCAATGTGTTTTTGTAGTTAGGTTTCGGACAGAGGAGCGCCGGAATTCTCCCACTTCGCCAGCCGCTGCAATTGTAGCGGCGGGTTTTGGAAAATGTGAAGACCCATTGACCGTCAGTGGGGATTTCCAGCATTTATACCGGCGCAGACAGGGAATTCAACCCGAGGAATCACAATATCGTGACAATACTTGCTGGGGGACTTGGAGAAGCAGTCATTTTGCTGTCTGTGATGCACTACACTTGTTTTTTTAATTCATTCATGGGATGTGGGTGTGGCTAGCTAGTCCAGCATTTATTGCCCATCGTCAATTGCCCTTTGAGAAGGTGGTGACGAGCTGCCTTCTTGAACCACTGCAGTCCCTGAGGTGTAGGTACACCCACAGAGCTGGTAGGGAGGGAGTTCCAGGATTTTGACCCAGTGACAGTGAAGGAATGGTGATATATTTCCAAGTCAGGATGATGAGGGACTTGGAGGGAAACATCCAGGTGGTGATGTTTCCAGGTATCGGCTGCTCCTATCCTTCTAAATGGTCGTGGTTGTGAAAGTGCTATTGAACCTTGGTGAGTTCCTGCAGTGCATTTTGCACAGCTGCCAGTGTTCATCAGTGATGGAGAGATTGAATGTTGTGAAAGAGAAGGCAATCAAATGGGTTGCTTTGACCTGGATGGTGTCAAGCTTCTTGAGTGTTGTTGGAGTTGCACCCATCCAGACAAGTGGGGAGTATTCCATCACTCCTGAATTGTGCCTTGTAGAGCACGAACAGGCTTTGGGGAGTCAGGAGGTGAGTTACTTGCTGCAGTATTCCTAGCCTTTGGCCTGCTCTTGTAGCCACAGTATTTATATGGCTAGTCCAATTCAGTTTCTGGTCAATAGTAACCCCCAAGATGTTGATAGTGGGGGATTCAGTGATGGCAATATCATTGAATGACTGTAAACAAAATAAGTGTTGTCAGTGTACATGTGGAAACTAACATTTTGTACTTGGATGATGTCGCTGTGTGGCAGCATGTAGATGAGAGGCAAAGGATAGATCCGTGGGGAACTCCAGAGGTAACAGTGCAGAAACAGCAAGAGAAGCCATTGTCAGTGATTCTCTGTCTGTAACAGGCTGGATAAGAATGGAAGCAGGGGAGAGCAGTCCCACCCAGCTGGAAAACAATGGAGAGGTGTTGGAGGAGGATGGTGTGGTCAACATGTCAAAGGCTGCAGACAGGGTGAGAGGGTGAGGAGGAAATGTCACAATCACATAAGATGTGGTTTGTAACTTTGATAAGAGCTGCTTTTGTATTGTGATGGAGGCTGAAACTTGATAAGAGGAAATAAACTTCAAGTTCTGGGGAAGATGGGAATGGATTTGCAAGGTTGTAGTACATTCAATTTGGAGGGAAAGGGAGATAGCAGGTGGAATGTAGTTTTCAAGAGTAGTGAGGGTCAAGGGTGATTTCTTAAGGGGTTGGCATATTGAAGGGGAAGGGGAAAAATACCTCATGCGAAGGTACTGCTAACAATATAAAGCAATATGGGTTCCAGGGCAGTTAGTTGTTTGGAGGGAATGGAAAAAAATGGATAGGATGATGGAGAGGACAGAAAGACAGTTGGTAAGATAGGGGGCTAGGGTTAGAGTGAGGCCACAGTCTCCTTGCACTCACTATTGGTGTGAGGAAGCTAGTTGGGAGATGTGGTGTTGCGTTGTGGGTAAGGTTGGAAGGGCCATGGGTGAATTTGTTGTTGGGGGTTGATAGTTGAAGATGGAGGTGAGTCTTTCAGTGGGTCTGGAGTCACATATAGGCCAGACTGGGTAAGAATGGCAGATTTCATTTCCTGGGTCTGGCACTTGTACCTGGACAGAGTTTATTGTGTGGGAATGTTCCCAAAATGATGAACTTCAAAAGCAAGGACATTAATGAACTAGATAGGTTTTTATGACAATCAACAATTGTTTCATGGTCATCATTAGACTTTTAAATTCAGATTTTTACCATCTGTCGCCATCTGTTGTGGTAGGATTTGAACTCAGGTCTCTAGAGCATTACTCTGAGTCTCAGGATTACTAGTCCTGCGACAATGCCACTACACCACCACTTCCCATTAAATCAGAGACATTGGCCTGGGGATTGTGGAACAGGAACAACATCATAGACCTTCTCGTCCCTTATCCCTTACCCTCCCTGTCCCCCACTCTATGAGGATTGGTCAGGACTTTGAGGCTTTGGGTTTTACAGGTATCAAATGTTGACATAAAATAACAATACTGGAAATTAACTAATGTGAGCAGGAAATGCATGCCACGTGCAAGAATTTTAATCTATTAAACATTATATAGATACATTAGAAGATATTTTCAATGAAGACGCAGACTTCATAAAGAGGCTGTGTTAAATCACTGTATCTATTTCATCTACATATTCTCTCTTGCATGTTTTTAGAGAAAATTGGAAATGCTTCTTTGGAAATTGACTCACCAAGGTAATTCCCTGCAGATGCTCTGGAGTCCACTGCTACAATCACACCATGCTCAAACTTAAAGGCCAAAGTGGTTGTTCCATGTTGAAGATTTATTCTCACCGCTTCTTCACCTTCACTGTATGGCTTCAGGAATTCCACTGGCTGAAGGAATGTAATGTGAATATAATGACTTACAATGCTTTATAATGGACAGCCTAAAGTATTGACTGTTGTTGTCAAAGCAATAATTAGATAAAGAAATAGATGCAAATATTATAATTATTGTTTGCCAGTCTGCACCAATTATAATGTTGTTCAGTTCATAAGGTAATTTTACTTCAACATCATTTTAGGAACACACAAAAAGACAAGAATAACTCACGATATCACTTAATTCCCTGAGAGATCAGAAATCTGTCTATCATAGCCTCATGTAATGGAGAATCCACACCTCACTGGAGGGGGGAGGTCCCTCATTTAAGATTGAGATGAGGAGAAATATTTTTCTCTCCAAGGGTTGGAATTCTCTGTCCCAAAGAGCAGTAGGGGAGCTGGATCATTGAAGATGTTAAAGGCGGAATTAGATAGATTTCTGATTAACAAGGGAGTTATGGGGGCAGAGAGCAAAGTGGAGTTGAGAACAGATCAGCCTTGACCCTGTTGAATGGTGGAACAGGCTCTAGGGGCAACTAATTCTTATGCTTCTGTTCACCCACTTAATCCCCTCTCACTGCCCCATGTACAGTCTCCCCAGCCCGAACTCTCCCCACCTATTTAATCGTGCAAATAATATGAAGTAACCTGCGTTTAAAGAGTGGCTGATTATATCATTGAAATATGAATTAAACTAAAAATATTAAATATTATAAATGCATGCACCCGATTGCCACATAATAATTGACACCAATGAGGTTATCACCCAAAATGAGGAATTAACACTTTATGCTGAGGTGCAGACAGGAAACTCCAGAGGTCGCGATGAAAATGGGACGGTGGGTAAGTATTGAATTAAGATCTTGCAGAGTTCCAGGATCTTAGCAAGAAGCTAAAATGTCGTAATGTCTGGATTACTTTCCAGTGCCGAAATTAGTGAGTGTTGAAATAACGGGGTGAGGCAGGTTAATGCATGCCTGGCGAAATGATGTCGGAGGGCGGGTTTCACCTTTCTGGGGCATTGAGACCTGTTCTACAGCTGGAGGGTCGTCCCTGGTGCGAGATGGACTGGTTGTATCTTATTATAGCTTGAATCAGGCTCCTCACGGGGAAGTTAACTAGCGCTGAGGGAGAGAGTTTAAATTCATTGGGCAGTGCGAATCAGGTGAATGAAGCATCCGAATTCACAGACAGAATTCCCGGAAGGACTGGGAGAGATGGAGTGTTGGAATATTGGATAGTCCAGGAATAGGGCGGATCAACAGGGAGAAAATCCAAGACCGATTAAGATAGGTTTACGAACATAGAAACATGTATACAGTCTGGTACATAGAGCTGGTGAGCTGTAGACACCGGCGGGATTTTACGACCTCGGTCGTCCCGAAACTGTAAAATCCCGCCCTTGTCCACCTCTGCCCGCTTCGGGGCGGTAAAAAGGGCGTCACATGAATGATTAAATATGATGGTAATGACAGAGATGTTTCATAAACATAACATTCCTAGTTACACAATATTAGGCAAAGGTAGAAGCCTCACACACAACAACCTACAATCTCATCTTCACTGTCTCCCTCTCTCACAACCGCTTTCCTACTTACATAGCCCCCTCTCCCCCTCTTTTATACTCGCAGCTTTCTCTCACTTCCACACTTAGTCCTCTCTCTCTTTAACGCCCACATTTCTGTCTCTTTTTCATACAGTTCTAACTACCCCAGGACTATCTCTCACTCAGATTTCCCCAGCCAATGGCTCTCTGGGTTTCTCACTGCCTTTGCTCATTCTCTTTCTGATGTACAGTTTTCTATTGGGATTTACACAGACTGGGACAGGACCGAACAGCGCGGGACCGGTTCAGCCAATGTCAAACTCCAATTACTCACATCCAGACCCAGCGGCACGGATAACTCCCGGTTCCTGACACCGAAAGTAAAGTCATGTCCTTTATCCAGAAACCGTTTCCGTATCCCGAGGGGGAATTCTTCCTGATTCCAGTCCTGAAACCCGCACACGTCCACGAGCGCCATGACCGACGATCTCTTCCTCAAGCAAGCGCTGAAAGTGGAACCGAAAGTAATTTCAGATCACAGCAAGTGAAACTGAACATCAAGCCGGAAAGGGAACTGAGGGTTCACACTGGGACAGGGGACTGAGTGTTCACACTGGGACAGGGGACTGAGTGTTCACACTGGGACAGGGGACTGAGGGATCACACTGGGACAGGGGACTGAGGGTTCACACTGGGACAGGGGACTGGGGGTTCACACTGGGACAGGGGACTGAGGGATCACACTGGGACAGGGGACTGGGGGATCACACTGGGACACGGAACTGAGTGTTCACACTGGGACAGGGGACTGAGGGTTCACAATGGGACAGGGGACTGAGGGATCGCACTGGGACAGGGGACTGAGGGTTCACACTGGGACAGGGGACTGAGGGTTCACACTGGGACAGGGGACTGAGGGTTCACACTGGGACAGGGGACTGAGGGTTCACACTGGGACAGGGGACTGAGGGTTCACACTGGGACACGGAACTGAGTGTTCACACTGGGACAGGGGACTGAGGGTTCACAATGGGACAGGGGACTGAGGGATCGCACTGGGACAGGGGACTGAGGGTTCACACTGGGACAGGGGACTGAGGGCTCACACTGGGACAGGGGACTGAGGGATCACACTGGGACAGGGGACTGAGGGTTCACACTGGGACAGGGGACTGAGGGATCACACTGGGACAGGGGACTGAGGGATCACACTGGGACAGGGGACTGAGGGTTCACACTGGGACAGGGGACTGAGGGATCACACTGGGACACGAAACTGAGGGTTCACACTGGGACAGGGGACTGAGGGACTGAGGGTTTACACTGGGACACGGAACTGAGGGATCACACTGGGACAGGGGACTGTGGGATCACACTGGGACAGGGGACTGAGGGATCACACTGGGACACGAAACTGAGGGTTCACACTGGGACAGGGGACTGAGGGACTGAGGGTTCACACTGGGACACGGAACTGAGGGTTCACACTGGGACAGGGGACTGAGGGTTCACACTGGGACAGGGGACTGAGGGTTCACACTGGGACAGGGGACTGAGGGATCACACTGGGACAGGGGACTGAGGGATCACACTGGGACAGGGGGCTGAGGGATCACACTGCGACAGGGGATTGAGGGTTCACACTGGGACAGGGGACTGAGGGTTCACACTGGGACAGGGGGCTGAGGGATCACACTGCGACAGGGGATTGAGGGTTCACACTGGGACAGGGGACTGAGGGATCACACTGGGACAGGGGACTGAGGGATCACACTGGGACAGGGGACTGAGGGATCACACTGGGACAGGGGACTGAGGGATCACACTGGGACAGGGGACTGAGGGATCACACTGGGACACGGAACTGAGTGTTCACACTGGGACAGGGGACTGAGGGTTCACACTGGGACAGGGGACTGAGGGATCACACTGGGACAGGGGACTGAGGGTTCACACTGGGACAGGGGACTGAGGGTTCACACTGGGACAGGGGACTGAGAGATCACACTGGGACGGGACTGAGGGATCACACTGGGACTGGGGACTGAGGGTTCACACTGGGACAGGGGACTGAGGGTTCACACTGGCGCAGGGGACTGAAGGCTCACACTGGGACAGGGGACTGAGGGTTCACACTGGGACAGGGGACTGAGGGATCACACTGGGACAGGGGACTGAGGGATTACACTGGGACAGGGGACTGAGGGATCACACTGGGACAGGGGACTGAGGGATCACACTGGGACAGGGGACTGAGGGTTCACACTGGGACAGGGGACTGAGGGATCACACTGCGACAGGGGACTGAGGGATCACACTGGGACAGGGGACTGAAGGATCACACTGGGACAGGGGACTGAGGGATCACACTGGGACAGGGGACTGAGTGTTCACACTGGGACAGGGGACTGAGGGTTCACACTGGGACAGGGGACTGAGGGTTCACACTGGGACAGGGGACTGAGGGTTCACACTGGGACAGGGGACTGGGGGTTCACACTGGGACAGGGGACTGAGGGATCACACTGGGACAGGGGATTGAGGGAACACACTGGGACAGGGGACTGAGGGATCACACTGGGACAGGGGACTGAGGGATCACACTGGGACAGGGGACTGAGTGTTCACACTGGGACAGGGGACTGAGGGTTCACACTGGGACAGGGGACTGAGGGTTCACACTGGGACAGGGGACTGGGGGTTCACACTGGGACAGGGGACTGAGGGATCACACTGGGACAGGGGACTGAGGGATCACACTGGGACAGGGGACTGAGGGAACACACTGGGACAGGGGACTGAGGGTTCACACTGGGACAGGGGACTGGGGGTTCACACTGGGACAGGGGACTGAGGGAACACACTGGGACAGGGGACTGAGGGTTCACACTGGGACAGGGGACTGGGGGTTCACACTGGGACAGGGGACTGAGGGAACACACTGGGACAGGGGACTGAGGGTTCACACTGGGACAGGGGACTGAAGGATCACACTGGGACAGGGGACTGAGGGATCACACTGGGACAGGGGACTGAGGGTTCACACTGGGACAGGGGACTGAGGGATCACACTGGGACAGGGGACTGAAGGATCACACTGGGACAGGGGACTGGGGGTTCACACTGGGACAGGGGACTGAGGGTTCACACTGGGACAGGGGACTGAAGGATCACACTGGGACAGGGGACTGAAGGATCACACTGGGACAGGGGACTGAGGGATCACAGTGGGACAGGGGACTGAGGGATCACAGTGGGACAGGGGACTGAGGGTTCACACTGGGACAGGGGACTGAAGGATCACACTGGGACAGGGGACTGAGGGTTCACACTGGGACAGGGGACTGAGGGTTCACACTGGGACAGGGGACTGAAGGATCACACTGGGACAGGGGACTGGGGGTTCACACTGGGACAGGGGACTGAGGGTTCACACTGGGACAGGGGACTGAGGGATCACACTGGGACAGGGGACTGAGGGTTCACACTGGGACAGGGGACTGAAGGATCACACTGGGACAGGGGACTGAAGGATCACACTGGGACAGGGGACTGAGGGATCACAGTGGGACAGGGGACTGAGGGATCACACTGGGACAGGGGACTGAGGGTTCACACTGGGACAGGGGACTGAGGGCTCACACTGGGACAGGGGACTGAAGGATCACACTGGGACAGGGGACTGAGGGTTCACACTGGGACAGGGGACTGGGGGTTCACACTGGGACAGGGGACTGAGGGTTCACACTGGGACAGGGGACTGAGGGATCACACTGGGACAGGGGATTGAGGGATCACACTGGGACAGGGGACTGAGGGTTCACACTGGGACAGGGGACTGGGGGTTCACAGTGGGACAGGGGACTGAGGGATCGCACTGGGACAGGGGACTGAGGGATCACACTGGGACAGGGGACTGAGGGTTCACACTGGGACAGGGGACTGAGGGTTCACACTGGGACAGGGGACTGAGGGTTCACACTGGGACAGGGGATTGAGGGATCACACTGGGACAGGGGACTGAAGGATCACACTGGGACAGGGGACTGAGGGTTCACACTGGGACTAAGATTGAGGGCTCACACTGGGATGAGGGTTGAGGGTTCACACTGGGATGAGAATTGAGGGATCACTTTGGGACAGGGGACTGAGGGTTCACACATACATTTGCGCATTCCAACCATTATTTTGTAAATTGCGTTTGTGTCTTTATGTGCCCTGTTTGTGAACAGAACTCCTACTTACCTGACGAAGGAGCAGCGCTCTGAAAGTCAGTGGCTTGTGCTACCAAATAAACCTGTTGGACTTTAACCTGGTGTTGTGAGACTTCTTGTTGTGTTTACCCCAGTCCAATGCCTGCATCTCCACATCATGGTTCACACTGGGACAGGGGACTGAGGGATCACACTGGGACAGGGGACTGAGGGATTGCACTGGGACAGGGGACTGAGGGTTCACACTGGGACAGGGGACTGAGGGATTGCACTGGGACAGGGGACTGAGGGATTGCACTGGGACAGGGGACTGAGGAATCACACTGGGACAGGGGACTGAGGGATCACACTGGGACAGGGGACTGAGGGTTCACACTGGGACAGGGGACTGAGGGATTGCACTGGGACAGGGGACTGAGGGATCGCACTGGGACAGGGGACTGAGGAATCACACTGGGACAGGGGACTGAGGAATCACACTGGGACAGGGGACTGAGGAATCACACTGGGACAGGGGACTGAGGGATCACACTGGGACAGGGGACTGAGGGTTCACACTGGGACAGGGGACTGAGGGATTGCACTGGGACAGGGGACTGAGGGATCGCACTGGGACAGGGGACTGAGGAATCACACTGGGACAGGGGACTGAGGGATCACACTGGGACAGGGGACTGAGGGTTCACACTGGGACAGGGGACTGAGGGATTGCACTGGGACAGGGGACTGAGGGATCGCACTGGGACAGGGGACTGAGGAATCACACTGGGACAGGGGACTGAGGAATCACACTGGGACAGGGGACTGAGGAATCACACTGGGACAGGGGACTGAGGAATCACACTGGAATAGGGAAGACTGAGGGATCATACTGGATTCGAGGATTCTGAGGGTTCACACTTGGATGCGAGGGTTGATTTGATTTGATTTATTTTTGTCACATTATTAGCATACATGTTTCTTGCGCACTATACAGACAAAACATCCCGTTCATAGAGAAGGAAAGGAGAGAGTGCAGTGTGGTAATATAAACAGGGCCTAGTTTTAAGGCTGATAAAATTGGATATCCTAAATTAAAGAATTGGGCATATTAAAATCAAACACAGTCAAACCTCGGGCAGGCCAATTGTCCAAATACACAAACATGTCTGGGCCTGACCCATCAATCACCCATCAAAGGTCGCTGCACTCTACTGATACTTAGCAGGAGATCACTGCACACCATTGAAATGCACCGGCCTATTGTTAGAAGCCCAGATTGGGCCAGACTTTCTGTCACCGAGAGTTCCTGCAGTTACCTTATCTGATAACAGGTTACATGTAAGCAACAACATGGAGATGGATACCTGGGGGCGGACCCTGGTGTCCTGTCAGGCAGACATCAAGAAACCCACTGGGTATTGGAACCCCTCCTGGGACCTCATTGGCCGGAAGCCAGAGAAGTTTCTGGAAAGGCAAGCAGGCTGGGGGATAAAGGGACACACTTTGAGGCACACAGGAGCGAAGACTCGACGAGGGAGACGACCTTGACCATCCGGAAGACTGACCAGAGAAAGAAGGAAGGAAGAAGCTGCCATCGAGACTCACCTTCGTGACGACGGACCAGAGGGACTCAGATAATCAGGCCTGCAGTTTAACCAAACTATCTTTGCGGGTAGTATACTTGAATCTGGGGTATCCTCGTGTTTTATGTGGGTAATTTAAGGGTTAATAGTGTTGTTATTAATAAACTTGTTGAACCTTTTACTTGTGTTTGTCCTTTGTCCACCTTGCAAATAAGGACACCAGGGTAAAACCTTGGAGTAAGCAAACTGGTCGAAAGTATCTGAGAATTAACAGTACAACAGCAGAATGTAGTGTTACAGTCATAGCTCGGGTGCAGAGAAAGATCAAGTTTTGTGAGGTAGGTCCATTCAAAAGTCTGACAGCAGCAGGAAAGAAGCTGTTCTTGGGTCGGTTGGTACCTGTCCTCAGACTTTTGTATCTTTTTCCCAATGGAAGAAGGTGGAAGAGAGTATGTCCAGGGTGCATGTGGTCCTTAATTCTGCTGGCTGCTTTTCCGAGGCAGCGGGAAGTGTAGACAGAGTCAATGGATGGGAGGCTGATTTGCGTGATGGACTGGGCTTTGTTCACAACCCTTTGTAGTTTCTTGTGGTCTTGGGCAGAGCAGGAGCCACACCAAGCTGTGATAAAACCAGAAAGGTTGCTTTCTATGGAGTATCTGTAGAAGTTGGTGAAAGTCGCCAAATTTCCTTAGTCTTCTGAGAAAGTTGAAGCGTTGGTGGGCTTTCTTAACTATAGTGTCGGCATGGAGTGACCAGGACAGGTTGTTGGTGATCTGGAGACCTAAAAACTTGAAGTTCTCAACCATTACTACCTCGTCCCCGTTATTGTCGCTGCACTAGTTCACCACATTCTCCATCTCATTCCTCTACTCTGTCTCATCATTGTTTGAGATCCAGCCCACAATAGTAGTGTTAGCACACAGCCTTGTGGGGCACCGGTGTTGAGGAGGATTGTGGAGGAGGTGTTGTTGCCTATCCTTTCTGATTGCGATCTGTGGGTTACGAAGTTCGGGATCCAGTTACAGAGGGAGGAGCTGAGCCCCAGGCCATGGGGTTTGGAGATGAGTTTCGTAGGAATAGTGTTGTTGAAGGCTGAGCTGTGGTCAATAAATAGGAGTCTGACATAAGTGTCTTTGTTATCTAGGTGTTCCAGGGTTGAGTGCAGGACCAGGGAGATGGTGTCTGCTGTGGACCTGTTGCAGCGATAGGTGAACTGTCGTGGGTCCACGCAATCTGGGAGACCAGGCAAGTTCCATGACTAGCCTTTCAAAGCCTTTAATAAAGATGGATTAAGGCACGCTGCTTGGCTTTTCTTTGGTACTGGAATGATGGTCGTCTTCTTGAAGCAGATAGAGACCTCAGGTTGGTGTAAAGAGAAGCTGTCTGCGAATACCCCGCCAGCTCCACCCAGGATCTGAGTGCTCGTCCGGGTACCCCATCTGGTCCAGTTGCTTTCCGTGGACTGACCTTCGAGAAGGCTGCTCTGACATCTTCAATGGTGACCCCAGATACAGGTTCATGCAGGGCTTCCAGGGTGGAGGGCATGCTGTCAAAGAACAAAGAACAATACAGCACAGGAACAGGCCCTTCGGCCCTCCAAGCCCGTGCCACTCCCTGGTCCAAACTAGACCATCCTTTTGTCTCCCTCCATTCCCACTCCGTTCATATAGCTGTCTAGATAAGTCTTAAACGTTCCCAGTGTGTCCGCCTCCACCACCTTGCCTGGCAGCGCATTCCAGGCCCCCACCACCCTCTGTGTAAAATATGTCCTTCTGATATCTGTGTTAAACCTCCCCCCCTTCACCTTGAACCTATGACCCCTCGTGAACGTCACCACCGACCTGGGGAAAAGCTTCCCACCGTTCACCCTATCTATGCCTTTCATAATTTTATACACCTCTATTAAGTCTCCCCTCATCCTCCGTCTTTCCAGGGAGAACAACCCCAGTTTACCCAATCTCTCCTCATAACTAAGCCCCTCCATACCAGGCAACATCCTGGTAAACCTCCTCTGTACTCTCTCCAAAGCCTCCATGTCCTTCTGGTAGTGTGGCGACCAGAACTGGACGCAGTATTCCAAATGGGGCCGAACCAACGTTCTATACAGCTGCAACATCAGACCCCAACTTTTATACTCTATGCCCCGGCCTATAAAGGCAAGCATGCCATATGCCTTCTTCACCACCTTCTCCACCTGTGACGTCACCTTCAAGGATCTGTGGACTTGCACACCCAGTCCCTCTGCGTATCTACACCCTTTATGGTTCTGCCATTTATCGTATAGCTCCTCCCTCCATTATTTCTACCAAAATGCATCACTTTGCATTCATCAGGATTGAACTCCATCTGCCATTTCTTTGCCCAAATTTCCAGCCTATCTATATCCTTCTGTAGCTTCTGACAATGCTCCTCACTATCTGCAAGTCCTGCCAATTTTGTGTCGTCCGCAAACTTACTGATCACCCAAGTCACACCTTCTTCCAGATCGTTTATATAATTCACAAACAGCAGAGGTCCCAATACAGAGCCCTGCGGAACACCATTAGTCACAGGCCTCCAGCTGGAAAAAGACCCTTCCACTACCACCCTCTGTCTTCTGTGACCAAGCCAGTTCTCCACCCATCGAGCCACCTCCCCCTTTATCCCATGAGATCCAACCTTTTTCACCGGCCTACCATGAGGGACTTTGTCAAACGCTTTACTAAAGTCCATATAGACAACATCCACGGCCCTTCCTTCATCAACCATTCTGGTCACTTCTTCAAAAAACTCTTCCAGGTTAGTGAGGCATGACCTCCCTCTCACAAAACCATGCTGACTATCGTTAATGAGTTTATTCCTTTCTAGGAATTTTACTGTTGAATTTTAAGAGGTCGCTGACCTCTTGCTCAAAACGGCGTAGGGGACCCCTGTTGTTTATAATGTATATAAATGATTTGGAGGAGAACGTTAGGTGCTCTGATTAGTAAGTTTGTGGATGACACAAAGATAGGGGGAACTGCGGAAAATGAGGAGGATTGCCAGATGATACAGCAAGATATAGATAGACTGGATACTTGGGCGGTGAAATGGCAGATGGAATTTAATCCAGATAAATGAGGTGATGCATTTTGAAAAGAACCCTTCGAAGCATTAACATACAGAGGGATCTAGGTATACACGTCCATAGTTCCCCGAACGTGGCAACACAAGTGGATAAGGTGGTCAACAAGGCATATGGCATCCTTGCCTTCATCGGTGGAGGCATACAGTATACAAATTGGCAAGTTAAGTTGCAGCTGCACAGAAAATTAGTTAGGCCGTATTTGAAATACTGCATGCAGTTTTGGTTGCCACACTACCAGAAGGATGTGGAGGCTTTGGCAAGGGTACAGAAAATGTTTACCAGGATGTTGCCTGGCAAGGAGAGATTGGACAAACTTGGTCTGTTTTTACTAGAACGTTGGAGGCTGAGGGGGCGACCTGATAGAAGTTTACAAAATTATAGAGGTCCAGCTGTAGTCTTTTTCCCAGGGCAGTGATATCAATTACTAGGGGACATAGGTTTAAGGTAAAAGGAGCAAGTTTTTTTACACAGAGGACAGTAAGTGCCTGGAATGTTCTGCCAGAGGAGGTGGTAGAAGCAGATTAAACAGCAACGTTTAAAAAGCATTTTGACAGATACGTGAATAAGTGGAGAATAGAGGGATATGGACCGCATAGAGACAAAACATCATGGGCGGAATTTTTACAGCACGTCCGCCTGCGGTCCGTACGATCCTGCCCAAGGCCAATGGAGAATGCCATTCTCCGAGCCTCGTCTGCCCCGGAATCGGGGTGGATGCCGGTAAAATTCCGGCCCTTTAGTTTAGAAAGGTGTCTTATGCCAGTGTAGCTCAAGAGCCTGTTCCTGCGCTGTACTGTTCTTTGCTCTACACTTTGGAGAACCAAGAGACATTTAAGAATAAGAGATCTCTCTCTTTTAACATGGAAATGCAGAGACTTTATTTCTCTCAGAGAGTTGTTAGTCCGTGAAAACACCAGGGAGCAGTAGAGGCTGGATCATCAAATAAATTGAAGGCTGAGATAGATACATATCTAATAGATAAGGGAGTCGAGTTATGGGGGTGGGGAGGTGGTGAGTGAGGGGGCAGACAGCAAAATGGAGCTGAGACCACATCCAGATCAGTCATGGCTCGAAAGGTCAAATGGCATTCTCCAGCTCCTCTGTCCTATGTTCCTATGCTCACTCCTGGAGATACTCACACCCCTGAATGCCCAGCTTCCGGACTGAACCCAGTAGCTAACACACGCTGGGGTTTGAAGACCGTGAGAATATTCTCAAAAGTCATCTAGATTTCAAAGAGACAAAATTTTCACTGTGTTTAATTGAAACAGTTAGCAATTCCTCTTTCAGAGAGTAAAATATAAACAGCCAATGAGAACTCACTATTTAATATATATCATCAGTATCTGGGTAAACTCTCTCTATGCAGGTTACCTTCAGGTAACTGATTGAAACACTGTCCAATAGGAAACGCCAACATTATATACAGTTCAAATTTCCAAAGCAAACTTTATCATTCCATCTGATGGAAAGAATTTTTGATCAATTCTGTACCTTTAACTTCCAGATTGTTTGTTCATAATCAGCTCAAGAAAACATCAACAAGACATGTTCAAACATTCTCTGGAAAGGTACATCACGGGGTTAGAGACTGAGTAAAGCCCCTCCATACTGTCCCCATCAAACACTCCCAGGACAGGGGCAGCCTGGGGTTAGATACAGAGTAAACTCCCCCTGCACTGTCCCCAGCAAACACTCCCAGGACACATACAGCACAGGACTAGATACAGAGTAAAGCTCCCTCGACACTGTCCCCCGCAAACACTCCCAGGACATATACAGCACAGGGTAGATACAGAGTAAAGCTCCCTCTACACTGTCCGCAACAAACACGATGTGGAGATGCCGGCGTTGGACTGGGGGAAACACAGTAAGAAGTTTAACAACACCAGGTTAAAGTCCAACAGGTTTATTTGGTAGCAAAAGCCACAAGCTTTCGGAGCCTTAAGCCCCTTCTTCAGGTGAGTGGGAATTCTGTTCACAAACAGGACATATAAAGACACAAACTCAATTTACAGAATAATGGTTGGAATGCGAATACTTACAGCTAACCAAGTCTTTAAGATACAAACAATGTGAGTGGAGAGAGCATTAAGACAGGTTAAAGAGATATGTATTGTCTCCAGACAGGAGAGCCAGTGAGACTCTGAAGGTCCAGGCAAGCTGTGGGAATTACAGATAGTGTGACATGAACCCAATATCCCGGTTGAGGCCGTCCTCATGTGTGCAGAACTTGGCTATCAGTCTCTGCTCAGCGACTCTGCGCCGTCGTGTGTCGTGAAGACCACCTTGGAGAACGCTTACCTGAGTATCAGAGGCCGAATGCCCGTGACCGCTGAAGTGCTCCCAAACAGGAAGAGAACAGTCTTGCCTGGTGATTGTCGGTTGGGGTGTTCATTCATCCGTTGTCGCAGCGTCTGCAAGGTTTTCCCAATGTACCATGCCTCGGGACATCCTTTCCTGCAGCGTATCAGGTAGACAATGTTGACCGAGTTGCAAGAGTATGTACCGTGTACCTGGTGGATGGTGTTCTCATGTGAGATGATGGCATTCGTGTCAATGATCCGGCACGTCTTGCAGAGGTTGCTGCGGCTGGGTTGTGTGGTGTCGTGGTCACTGTTCTCCTGAAGGCTGAATAGTTTGCTGCGGACAATGGTCTGTTTGAGGTTGTGCGGTTGTTTGAAGGCAAGAAGTGGGGGTGTGGGGATGGCCTTGGCGAGATGTTCGTCTTCATAATGACATGTTGAAGGCTCCGGAGGAGATGCCATAGCTTCTCCGCTCCGGGGAAGGACTGGACGACGAAGGGTACTCTGTCCACCGTGTCCTGTGTTTGTCTTCTGAGGAGGTCGGTGCGGTTTTTCGCTGTGGCGCGTCGGAACTGTCGATCGATGAGTCGAGCGCCATATCCTGTTCTTATGAGGGCATCTTTCAGCGTCTGGAGGTATCTGTTGCGATTCTCCTCATCTGAGCAGATCCTGTGTATAAGGAGGGCTTGTCCGTCGGGAATGGCTTCTTTAATGTGTTTAGGGTGGAAGCTGGAGAAGTGGAGCATCGTGAGGTTATCCGTGGGCTTGCGGTACAGTGAGGTGCTGAGGTGACCGTCCTTAATGGAGATGCGTGTGTCCAAGAATGCAACTGATTCCGGAGAGTAGTCCATGGTGAGTCTGATGGTGGGATGGAACTTGTTGATGTCATCATAGAGTTGTTTCAGTGATTGCTCACCATGAGTCCAAAGGAAGAAAATGTCATCGATGTATCTAGTGTATAGCATCGGTTGAAGGTCCTGTGCGGTGAAGAAGTCTTGTTCGAATCTGTGGATGAAGGTGTTGGCATATTGAGGTGTGAATTTGGTCCCCATGGCTGTTCCGTGTGTCTGGATGAAGAACTGGTTGTTGAAGGTGAAGATATTGTGGTCCAGGATGAAGCGGATGAGTTGTAAAATTGCATCTGAAAATTGGCAGTTGTCGGCGTTGAGCACTGAGGCTGTTGCAGCAATGCCATCGTCATGGGGGATGCTGGTGTAGAGTGCCGAGACATCCATTGTGACGAGGAGTGCTCCTGGTTCAACTGCTCCATGTGTGCCGAGTTTCTGTAGGAAGTCCGTCGTGTCGCGACAAAAGCTGGGGGTTCTTTGTACAATGGGTTTCAGGATGCCCTCGACATAGCCGGAGAGGTTCTCGCACAGGGTCCCATTGCCCGATACGATGGGACGGCCGGGTGTTTTTGCCTTGTGTATCTTTGGGAGGCAGTAGAGATCTCCAACACGGGGAGTACGTGGGATGAGAGCACGGAGGGTGCTCTGAAGGTCCGGATCAAAAGGTCTTGATCAGAGTGTTGAGTTGACGGGTGTGTTCTTTGGTCGGATCTGCAGGTAACTGTCTGTAGTGTTCCTCGTTGTTTAGTTGTCAGTACACTTCTTTGCAGTAATCCGTTCTGTTCAGTATGACGATGGCCCCTCCTTTGTCTGCTGGTTTGATGACAATGTTGCGGTTGGTCTTGAGAGCGCGGATGGCGTTGTGTTGTGCTTGGGTGATGTTCGGTGCTGTCTTGTGAGTGCAGCTGATGAATTTGGTGTTGACGCACCTCCTGACGGCTTGGGCATACATGTCAAGTCGACAAACACTCCCAGGACACATACAGCACAGGGTTAGGTATGGAGTAAAGCTCCCTCCACACTGTCCACGTCAAACATTCCCAGGGCAAGGACAGTGCAGGTTATATACAGAGCAAAGCTCCCTCTAAACTGTCCCCATAAAACACTTTGGCTTTGTCAGAGGTAGGTCATGCCTAACAAATTTGTTAGAATTTTCTGAAAATATGATCAAATTATGGATAAGGGAAATTCAATTGATGTAGTTTATATGGATTTTAGCAAAGCTTTTGACAAGGTCCCACATGGGAGATTGATTGAGTAGACATGAAATTCAAGAAAACTTGGTGAGATGGATCGGAAATTTTCTTAGTATTAGGACACAAAGGGTAGTGGTAGAAGGCTGTCCGAGTGACTGGAGGCGGATGACCAGTGACGTACTACAAGGATCAGTGCTAGGACCCATATTGTTTGTTATGTACATAAATTATATTGTTGAAAATGTGGGAGGAATGTTAAGCAAGTTTGCAGATGACACTAAGATTGGCAGGGTGGTTAATAGTGAAGAAGAAGGTTGTAGATTACAGGAAGATATAGATGTGTTGGTCAGATGGGCAGAGCAGTGGCAGATGGTATTTAACCCTGATAAGTGCGAGGTGATGCACTTTGGAAGAAGAAACAAGACAAGGGAGTATTTAATGAATGGCAGGACACTGGGTGGCTCAGAGGAACAGAAAGATCTTGGGGTAATTATTCACAGATCCCTGAAGTCGACAGAACCCTTGAATAAGAACAACAGAACAAAGAACAATACAGCACAGGAACAGGCCCTTCGGCCCTCCAAGCCCGCGCCGCTCCCTGGTCCAAACTAGACCATTCTTTTGTATCCCTCCAATAGGCTAGTTAAGACTTGCTTTTATCAGTAGGCATAGAGTATCAGAGCTGGGAGGTAGAGCATTGGTTAGGCCACAGCTGGAGTACTGTATGCAGTTCTGGTCACTTTACTATAGGAAAGATGTGATAACACTAGAGGGGGTACAGAGGCGATTCACCAGGATGTTGCCTGGGATGGAGCATTTGAGCTATAAGGAGAGACAGGATAAGCTTGGATTGTTTTCTCAGGGCACAGAAAGCTAAGGGCGAACATGATTGAAGTGTATAAGATTATGAGGGGTATGGACAGGGTGATTAAGGAGCAGCTGTTCCCCTTGGTTGAGGGGTCAATGTCAAGGGGACATAGTTTTAGGGTAAGGAGCAGAAGATTCAGAGTTGATTTGAGAAAAGCATTTTTCACTCAGAGGGTGGTGGGAATCTGAGATGCACTGCTTGGGAAGGTAGTCAAGGCCAGAAACCATACAACCTTTAAAAGTAGTCGGATGAGCACTTGAAATATCAGAACACTCAAGGATATGGGATAAGTGCAGGAAAGTTTTTTATTTATTTATCATTGTCACATGTATTAGTATACAGTGAAAAGTATTGTTTCTTGCATGCTATATAGGCAAAGCATACTGTTCACCGAGAAGGAAAGGGGAGTGTGTAGAATGTAGTGTCACAGTCATAGCTAGTGTGCAGAGAAATATCAACTTAACGCGAGGTAGGTCCATTCAAAAGTCTGACAGCAGCAGGGAAGAAGCTGTTCTTGATTCGAATAGTACGTGACCTCAGACTTTTGTATCTTTTTCCCGACAGAAGAAGGTGGAAGAGAGAATGTCTGGGGTGCGTTAATTATGCTGGCTGCTTTGCCGAGGCAGCGGGAAGTGTAGACAGAGTCAATGGATGGGAGGCTGGTTTGTGTGATGGATTGGGCTACATTCATGACCTTTTGTAGTTCCTTGTGGTCTTGGGCAGAGCAGGAGCCATACCAAGCTGTGATACAACCAGAAAGAATGCTTTCTGTGGTGCATCTGTAAAAGTTGGTGAGAGTCGTAGCTGACATTTCCTTTGTCTTCTAAGAAAGTAGAGGCATTGTTGGGCTTTTGTAACTATAGTGTCGGCATGGGGGGACCAGGACATGTTGTTGGTGATCTGGACAGCTAAAAACTTGAAGCTCTCGACTCTTTCTACTTCATCCCCATTGATGTCGACAGGGGCATGTTCTCCTTTATGCTTCCCGAAGTTGATGACAATTTCCTTGTTTTGTTGACATTGAGGGAGAGATTATTGTTGCTGCTCCAGTTCACCAGGTTCTCTATCTCATTCCTGTACTCTGTCTCATCATTGTTTGAGATCCAACCCACAATGGTGATGTCGTCAGCAAACTTGAAAATTGAATTGGAGGGGAATTTGGCCACAGAGTCATAGGTGTATAAGGAGTATAGTAGGGGGCTGAGAACACAGCCTTGTGGGGCACCGGTGTTGAGGATGATCATGGAGGAGGTGTTGTTGCCTATCCTTACTGATTGTGGTCTGTGAGTTAGGAAGTTCAGTCGCAGAGGGAGGTGCCGAGGCCCAGGCCACGGAGTTTGGAGATGAGTTTTTTGGGAATAGTAGTGTTGAAGGCTGAGCTATAATCAATAAATAGGAGTTTGACATAGGTGTTCTTGTTATCTAGGTGTTCCAGGGTTGAGTGCAGGGTCAGGCAGATGGCATCTGCTGTGGACTTGTTGCGGCGGTCGGCAAATTGTAGTGGATCCAGGTAGTCCGGGAGGCTGGAATTGATTCGTGCCATAACTAGCCTTTTGAAACGCTTCATAATGATGGATGTCAGAGCCACCGGCCGATAGTCATTAAGGCACGCTGTTTGGCTTTTCTTAGGTACCGGGATGATGGTGTGCCTTTAGTGGCAGTTATTGTCAGTGCAGATTGGATGGGCTGAAGGCCCTTTTCATCTCTGTATACCTTTATGACTTTATGACAGGACAGGTACTGCATGATGTCAGATATAGACGAAAGCTCCTTGTAGAATGACAGCATCATACATGGCCAGGACCCATACTTCACAAGGTTAGATATGGAGTAAATCTCCCTCTAACTGTCGCTGTCAAGCACACCCAGCACGGAGTTAGATTCATAGTAAAGCTCCTTCTACACAGTCCAAAGATGTGCGGGTTAGGTTGATTGGCCATGCTAAAATTGCCCTTTAGTGTCCTGAGATGTGTAGGTTAGAGGGATTAATGGGTAAAATATGTAGGGATATGGGGGTAGGGCCTGGGTGGGATTGTGGTCGGTGCAGACTCGATGGGCCGAGTGGCCTCTTTCTGTGCTGTAGGGTTTCTATGATTCTATGATTTAAACTGATGACACTGGCCCCGGCAAACACTTCCAGGGCAGGTATAGCATGGGGTTAGATACATAGTAAAGCTCCGTCTACACTGTCCGGTCAAACACGTCCAGGAAGGTACAGCACGGGGTTAGATACATAGTAAGGCTCCCTCTACACTGTCCCCATCAAACATTATGTGGAGATGCTGGCGTTGGACTGGGGGGCAAACTGGTTACCCCATCAAACATTCCCAGGATAGGTACAGCATGGGGTTAGTCGCGGGTCTGTTTCCTTTACTCCACGCACAGGCTGGTATCGGTGTGCAGCAGTACCTGTGGGGTCTCTTTCCAGCGGGCTCTGAAACTTCAAAACCGAGGAATGCCGCACTGGGACAGTTTCCGCCGGAGAGAGAGCGCTGGGCCAGGCTCACTGTTTATACCTAACCAGTGACCTGGACCTTATTCCACACCAGGTATCCTGACCACCACCAACGCCTGGGTGATTCTCTCTCTCTCGTTGGTGGAGCAAACGGCCACCCTGTAACCACCTCACTCAGGTAGTTTCCACGAGAGAGAGAAAGAGGGAAACAGCACTGTTTATCTCTGACCAGTCGTTTCCCCCGAGTGAGCGTTTTCGAGGCGCTCAGATCACCCTTGGTTCTAGACTCCGGATTTACGGTGAGAGCTCTTGAAATTGTGACCCCGCCAGAGTACACGATGAGAGAACAGAAAAGCAAGACGAGCTCCAAACGGGTTTCAAAGTTACAATAATTTATTCAAACAGCAAATCAACCTTCCCAACACCACACCATACAATAATAAAGCTTATACTTTAAACTATTTTCTATGGGAGGAAACACTATCGGCACAACGTAAATTCTTACTTTTACACAGTCCTATCACACTTAACTTCACTAAACACCACCCCCTTTCAACCCTCGTCCTCTACCTTATATCGGGAACTTCAGCCAGCAGCAGCCAGCAGAATTAATGACCCCATGCACCCCGGAAATTCTCTCTTCCACCTTCTTCTTTTGGAAAAAAGATACAACAGTCTGAGGTCACGTACCAACCGACTCAAGAGCAGCTTCTTCCCTGCTGCTGTGTGACTTTTGAATGGACTTACCTTACATTAAGTTGATCTTTCTCTACACCCTAGCTATGACTGTAACACTACATTTTGCACTCTCTCGTTTCCTTCTCTATGAACGGCATGCTTTGTCTGTATAGTGCGCAAGAAACAATACTTTTCACTGTATGTTAATACATGTGACAATAATAAATTAAATCAAATCAAACAGATGAGCGGAACGAGCAGTCCAAGTCTTTGAAAGGGGAATGAAGAAACATACCAGGCAGTCTGTAGGCTCTAAAATGACACCATTTCTTTTCAATTACAGGATGATGCCATGCATAATGACAGGATTAGCCCCAGCAGAGTTACTAATGGGCAGGTGCATCGGGATCAGGATAAGCCTTCACTTCCCGAGTTGAAGTGGAAGAATTAAAGCAGGCCCCGAGGCGGTCTGTTTCTTTTAGTCCGATTGGGACCTATTGTATTTACCACAGCCTTGTGATTTTTGTTTACTTGATGTTGTGCAATAAAAGCACTGTTCCTTTACAGCTGACTCCTGGAGGTATATGCTGAATTGTAATTTAAACTGTATATAATGTTGGTGTTTCCTATTGGACAGACAGTGTTTCAATCAGTTACCTGAAGGTAACCTGCATAGAGAGAGTTTATGATGTGTGGCTTTTGCTACCAAATAAACCTGTTGGACTTTAACCTGGTGTTAAACTTCTTACTGTGTTTACCCCAGTCCAACGCTGGCATCTCCACATCATGACTACCATCGACACCGCAAACTGCCGGCTCCAAGTGGAAAGGATCTCCAAGAAGATCATGCATATCGACACAGACATCAAATTTCTACAAAGATGCAAGAAAGCAGACAAGATACCAAAAGGTGCGGCCTTTGCTACCAAATAAACCTGTTGGACTTTAACCTGGTGTTGTTAAACTTCTTACTAGAGAGAGTTTAACCAGATACTGATGATATATATAAAACACTGAGTTCTCATTGGCTGTTTATATTTTACGCTCTATTAAAGACATGTTACTGTTTCAATTAAGCACAATGAAAATTTTGTCTATTTGAAATCTGAATGACTTTTGAGAATTTTCTCGCGGTCTTCTGGTAGCTATTGGATTCAGTCCAGAAGCTGTGCAATACAGGGTGTGAGCATCTCCAGCACTGAACTCAGAATAGAATTGAGATAGATTTCATCAACTTTTCCAGTGGAATTTGCATTTATGGCTGAACTATGATCACAGGGTGAGGAAACATGAACTTCGCGCACGATAGCACAGTGGTTAGCACTGCTGCTTCACAGCTCCAGGGTCCCGGGTTCGATTCCTGGCTCGGGTCACTGTCTGTGTGGAGTTTGCACATTCTCCTCGTGTCTGCGTGGGTTTCCTCCGGGTGCTCCGGTTTCCTCCCACAGTCCAAAGATGTGCGGGTTAGGTTGATTGGCCAGGTTAAAATTGCCCCTGAGATGCGTAGGTTAGAGGGATTAGCGGGTAAAATATGTGGGGGTAGGGCCTGGGTGGGATTGTGGTCGGTGCAGACTCGATGGGCTGAATGGCCTCCTTCTGCACTGTAGGGTTTCTATGATTCTGCATGTCAGTTTCGAGTCCCTTTCCTAATCCTATATTCCCAGTCAGTAGCCCTGCTCCAAGTCTATATGTGGTTCTCTCTCTCTCCCCTCAGCATTTCTCTCTCTCAGTTTGTCTTTCTCTATCACACTGTTCCAAGTTTTGCATTCTCTCTCTCTCTTTCAATTTCTTTATCTCTCAGTTCCTCTCTCTCTCTCTCTCCCAGTTTCTACCTCCCAGTATCTCTCTCCCTCTCTCTCTCGCTCTCCTAGTCTTTCTATCTCTCTCTTAGTTTGTCTTGCTCTCTCTCCCAGTTTCTCTTTCTCCCCCACATATAAACAGAAAATGCTGGAAAATCAAAGGGTCATCCTGACTCAAAATTGATTGGCCCTACTCTCTCCACAGATGCTGTCAGACCTGCTGAGATTTTCCAGCATTTTTTGTTTTTGTTTCTGATTCCAGCATCTACAGTATTTTGCTTTTAAATCTTTCTCTCCCCCAGATTGTGTTTCCCTCTTTCCCAGTTTCTCTCTCTTTTTCTTTCTCTCTCTCGCTCACTCCAAGTTTCTTTCACTCTTTTTCCCAGTTTCTCTTTCCCAGTTTTCCTCTATACCAGTTTGTCTTTCTCTCCCCCTCCCCCCACCTCGTTTGTATTTCTCTCTCCCAGTTTATCTCTCTCTCTGTTTTTCTCACTCTCCCAGTTCGTCTTTCTCTCTCTCTCTTCCTCTCACAGTTTCTCTCACTCTCCCAGTTTCTCTTTCTCTCTCTCTTCCTCTCTCTCAGTCTCTCCCTCTCCCTCTTTCCAATCTGTTCTTTTCTATCTCTTCCCACTTTTCTTCCTCTCTCTCTCTCTCCCAGTTTCTCTGACATTCTCGCACCCAGTTTTTCGCTATACCAGTTTGTCCTTTTCTCCCCCCACCACCATTTGTTTCTTCTCTCTTTCTTTCTCCCAGTTCTTCTCTCTCTCATAGAAACATAGAAAATAGCTACAGGAGTAGGCCATTTGGCCCTTCAAACCTGCACCACCATTCAATATGAACATGGCTATTCATGCACTTTCAGTATTCCACTCCTGCTTTCTCTCCAGACTCCTTGATCCCTTTAGCCGCAAGGGCCACGTCCAGCTCCCTCTTGAACATATCGAATGAACTGGCCCCAACAGCTTTCTGTGATAAAGAATTCCACAGGTTAACAACGGGCGGCACGGTAGCACAGTGGTTAGCACTGCTGCCTCAGAGCACCAAGGTCACGGGTTCGATTCCCAGCTTGGGTCACTGTCTGTGTGGAGTTTGCACATTCTCCCCGTGTCTGCATGGGCTTCCTCCGGGTGCTCCGGTTTCCTCCTACAGTCCAAAGATGTGCGGGTTAGGTGATTGGCCATGCTAAATTGACCCTAGTTTCAGGGGGATTAGCAGGGTAAATATGTGGAGTTACGGGGATAGGGTGGGATTGTTGTCGTTACAGACTTGATGGGCCAAATGGTCTCTTTCTGTACTGTAGGGATTCTATGATTCTATGAACTCTCTGAGTGAGGAATTTCTTCCTCACCTCAGTCCTGAGTGGCTTGCCCTTATTCTCAGTCTGTGACCCCTATTTCTGGACTTCCACAACATCGGGAACATTGTTGTACCTGTTAATTCTCAGATACTTTCGACCAGTTTGCTTACTCCAAGGTTTTACCCCGGTGTCCTTATTTGCAAGATGGACAAAGGACAAACACAAGTAAAGGTTCAACAAGTTTATTAATAACAACACTATTAACCCTTAAATTACCCACATAAAACAAGAGGATACCCCAGATTCAAGTATACTACCTGTAAAGATGGTTTGGTTAAACTGCAGGCTCGATTCTCTGAGTCCCTCTGGTCCGTCGTCACGAAGGTGAGTTTCGATGGCAGCTTCTTCCTTCCTTCCTTCTCTGGTCAGTCTTCCGAATGGTCAAGACTGCTTCCCTCGTCAAGTCTTCACTGCTGGTCTGTCTGAAAATGTGTTCCTTTATCCCCCTGCCTGCTTGCCTTTCCAGAAACTTCTCTGGCTTCCGGCCAATGAGGTTCCAGGAGGGGGTTCCAATACCCAGTGGGTTTCTTGATGTCTGCCTGACAGGACACCGGGGTCCGCCCCCAGGTGTCCATCTCCATGCTGTTGCTTACATGTAACCTGTTATCAGATAAGGTATAGAAATCATAGAAATCATAGAAACCCTACAGTGCAGAAGGAGGCCATTCGGCCCATCGAGTCTGCACCGACCACAATCCCACCCAGGCCCTACCCCCACATATTTACCCGCTAATCCTTCTAACCTACACATCTCAGGGGCAATTTTAACCTGGCCAATCAACCTAACCCGCACATCTTTGGCCTGTGGGAGGAAACCGGAGCACCCGGAGGAAACCCACGCAGACACGAGGAGAATGTGCAAACTCCACACAGACAGTGACCCGAGCCGGGAATCGAACCCGGGACCCTGGAGCTGTGAAGCAGCAGTGCTAACCACTGTGCTACCGTGCCGCCCAGGATACCGTACCGTATCTACAGGAACTCTTGGTGACAGAAATTCTGGCCCAATCTGGGCTTCTAACAATAGACCAGTGCATTTCAATGAGGTGCAATGATCTCCTGCTAAGTCTCGATAGATTGTAACGACCTTTGATGGGTGGTTGATGGGTCAGGCGCAGACACGTTTGTGTATTTGTACAATTGGCCTGCCTGAGGTTTGGCTGTGTTTGATTTTAATATGCCCAATTCTTTAATTTAGGATATCCAATTTTATCAGCCTTAAAACTAGGCCCTGTTTATATCACCACATTCCCTCCTCTTGATCCAATGAGCGTCAGCGAACCGGATCACACAATTCTCAGCAAACCATCTCAACAAGCAAGTACCCCGAATCTGGGGTTGACAGTATCATCCCTAACCCACAATAGTACCAACAAATTTAAATGAAGTGAAATAATTTTTAAAAACCAGAAGAAACAATACATCAATCGGGTATATACAAAACAAAGCAATATGGGAGAGTATCAAGGCTCTTGATTGTAGAGCCTCTCCCGATGTCGGATGGCCCTTGCCAAGTCCAAGTTTTTGCAGAAATTCCTTAGGACGATAGGGCAGCCGGAGCAGTCTGATTGTTGTTGGAAGAAAACATGGTTGGAAAACTTCCAAGTTGCTTCTGTAAATCAACCATATACTGGTAACACTGAGCATAGTAGGACAACTGGGCATCAACATAGTCATGCAGGCAATGAAGGTGATGAGCATGTGTACTGCAATTCCTTCGAGCAAAACTCTTGTGATCTCTGCCTGGCGATCAAATTCACTTTGTGTAATTCACATTTCCTGTTCTGCTGCTGAACGGGCCTCTGAGACCTTTGCCTTCTTCAGTCTTGTTTTTGCTGCATTTAAATCAAGTCTTTTATTCTGCAAGAGTTTACGTTCTTTAGATATTGTTCTGTAGTCCCCTTCCAGAAAGTTTCTAAGGGGTGCCAAAAGGTTGACCTCTGACGAGTGTACTTCCATCGGGCGTGGGGTGAACCACATATATCCGGGGTATCGTAGGCTGATCTTCTGGTCTTTGGTTGATGTGGTGTCTGTGGTTCGGTCTGAGACGAGGAGTCCCAGATAGCAGAGAAATATGTAGTTCATTCTGGGGGAGATCAAGGTAGCACCTGTTAATTCTTATTAATACCTGATTCTCTTTTCCTTTTCTTTACTCGAATGTCGTATGACTCCCCTCTTTTTTTCAAAAAAAACCCAAAGGAATAAGTGAATGAATAATAAAGGCCCAATAGTGTCACACGAAGGGTTGGTCGGCAATCAGTGTTAATGGGGTTGAGTGGGGCAAGGAGTTTACAGAGCGTGAAAATAAAATGTTGGGTATGTGGCAGGTGTCCTTGTTGTTGGAGGACTATGGCACAGTATAACAATAGATTCTTCATCCCACAACCAAACTGTGGTGTGTCGGAAGATTATGACGCAGTATAATGTGGGCAGATAAGAAACCCTTTTCAATTGGGTGATGTGTGGAGTGGATGGATAAAGCTATTTACAATCTGGACTGTGATGTCCTGATTCTTTCCTAGTGGAGGGAACCTATGTGGGTGGGCTTTGGCTGCCAGGTACCCACTGCATTACCACCTCTGGTAGTGAGCGCCGGGTCAAACGGTTCTGGGAGTCCCAGTACCAGGGGCGCCATAGGAGGTAAGGTTTGCGGGTTCCCCATCCTTTCCGTCGGGGTCCCCTGGGCCGAGGTTTTATTCCTGAAGCCCTGTAAATTGGGGCGGGAACCGAGGGTGCGTGTGCTGGTCCTGGGGATACTGGGTGAGGGTTGATAACCTGGGGTACAGGTTGTGGAGCGTGGTTTAGGTCCGGTGCTGTGGGGTGAGGGTTGGGGCTTCCTTGTGACTCAAAGGCTCCTTCCAGGGTGACATGGTATTGGTGAAAATTTTGCTGGGAGCCGAATGCCTTCATTTGGTTCACATGATACCACCCGGCTTTCTTGTGGTTTACCATGACCTTGTATACCGAGGGGCTGGCCTTATCTACCACTGGATAGGGTCCGGCATATTTGGGGGAGAAGAACGTTCCAGGCTGGAAGACTCTGAGCATTATCTGTTGCCCAACCTCATATTCGATGGGTTTTACCTTCCCATCAAAATAGGCCTTACTTTGCTGCTTCCGTTTGCCTATCTTAACGGCTGCAGCCTATTGTGCGGCCTGTATGTTTTCTAGGATGGCTCTCACGGCATTTTCATGGGTGTGGGCAGTGACTTCGGGCCCGGAAGATCCAGCCCGAGTAAAGGTTCAATTCCTCGCATAGGTCGCCCGGTCATGAGGACATGGGGGGTGAACGGGGAATTAGAAGAGCAAAAAGGGGTTACGAAATGTCCTTGGCAGACAGGATTAAGGAGAATCCCAAGGCATTTTATTCATACATTAGGAACAAAAGCGTTGTCAGGGAAAAAAATCGAACCTCTCAGGGACAAAAGTGGGGAATTATGCTTGGAGCCCAAAGAAGTAGGGGAGATCCTAAATGAATACTTTGTGTCGGTATTCACAAAGGAGAGGGATGTGTTGACTGGGAGTGTCTCAGAGGGGAGTGTTGAACCGTTGGAGAAAATCTCCATTACAAGGGAGGACGTGTTAGGTTTGTTAGAGAATATAAAGACTGACAAATCCCCAGGGCCTGATGGAATCTATCCAAGGCTGCTCAGGGAGACGAGAGATGAAATCGCTGGGCCTCTGACGCAAATCTTTGTCTCGTCACTGGACACTGGTGAGGTCCCAGAGGATTGGAGGATAGCTAATGTGGTCCCGTTATTTAAGAACAAAGAACAAAGAACAATACAGCACAGGAACAGGCCCTTCGGCACTCCAAGCTCGCGCCGCTCCCCGGTCCAGGATTGAATCCTGAATCCAGGATCCCCGCCCAATTTTGCAGCCTATCTACATCCTAATATCCTATCCACCGAGCTGTCCCTCACAGCTACGATGCTTTGTTCATCACAACCTATTAACTCACCCCCACCCCCCCATTCCAGACCATGTGATCTCCAGGGAGAGGCGAAAACCCAGAGTGAAAACCCCACGGCCAATATGGGGAAAAAAAAATCTGGGAAATTCCTCTCCGACCCCCTGAGGCGATCGAAACGAGTCCAGGAGATCACACTGGCCCTGATCAGAAAATGCTTCCCAACCCTATTCATTTCCACTTCTGCTTTACGAACACCATCTGAATTCCCTGCCCCCGAGACAGGTTCCCAACTATCCGCAGTCTCGCTCTGTACTGGCACCAGCAAGATGATCATAGAATGAAGACTTGAAACGAGAAACAAAGAACAATTAGCCCGCGCCGCTCCCTGGTCCAAACTAGACCACTCTTTTGTATCCCTCCATTCCCACTCCGTTCATATAGTTGTCTAGATAAGTCTTAAACGTTCCCAGTGTGTCCGCCTCCACCACCTTGCCCGGCAACACATTCCAGGCCCCCACGACCCTCTGTGTAAAATATGTCCTTCTGATATCTGTGTTAAACCTCCCCCCCTTCACCTTGAACCTATGACCCCTCGTGAACGTCACCACCAACCCGGGGAAAAGCTTCCCACCGTTCACCCTATCTATGCCTTTCATAATTTTATACACCTCTATTAAGTCTCCCCTCATCCTCCGTCTTTCCAAGGAGAACAACCCCAGTTTCCCCAATCTCTCCTCTTAACCAAGCCCCTCCATACCAGGCAACATCCTGGTAAACCTCCTCTGTACTCTCTCCAAAGCCTCCACGTCCTTCTGGTAGTGTGGCGACCAGACTGGATGCAGTATTCCAAATGCGGCCGAACCAACGTTCTATACATCTGCAACATCAGACCCCAACTTTTATACTCTATGCCCCGTCCTATAAAGGCAAGCATGCCATATGCCTTCTTCACCACCTTCTCCACCTGTGACGTCACCTTCAAAGATCTGTGGACTTGCACACCCAGGTCCCTCTGCGTCTCTACACCCTTTATGGTTCTTCCATTTATCATGTAGCTCCTCCCTACATTATTCCCACCAAAATGCATCACTTCGCATTTATCAGGATTGAACTCCATCTGCCATTTCTTTGCCCAAATTTCCAGCCTATCTATATCCTTCTGTAGCCTCTGACAATGTTCCTCACTATCTGCAAGTCCTGCCAGTTTTGTGTCATCCGCAAACTTACTGATCACCCCAGTTACTCCTTCTTCCAGATCATTTATATAAATCACAAACAGCAGAGGTCCCAATACAGAGCCCTGCGGAACACCACTAGTCACAGGCCTCCAGCTGGAAAAAGACCCTTCTACTACCACCCTCTGTCTTCTGTGACCAAGCCAGTTCTCCACCCATCTAGCCACCTCCCCCTTTATCCCATGAGATCCAACCTTTTTCACTAGCCTACCATGAGGGACTTTGTCAAACGCTTTACTAAAGTCCATATAGACAACATCCACGGCCCTTCCTTCGTCAACCATTCTGGTCACTTCTTCAAAAAACACCACCAGGTTAGTGAGGCATGACCTCCCTCTCACAAAACCATGCTGACTATCGTTAATGAGTTTATTCCTTTCTAAATGCGCATACATCCTATCTCTAAGAATCTTCTCCAACAACTTCCCCACCACGGACGTCAAGCTCACCGGCCTATAATTACCCGGGTTATCCTTCCTACCCTTCTTAAATAACGGGACCACATTAGCTATCCTCCAATCCTCTGGGACCTCACCTGCGTCCAGTGACGAGACAAAGATTTGCGTCAGAGGCCCAACGATTTCACCTCTCGTCTCCCTGAGCAGCCTTGGATAGATTCCATCAGGCCCTGGGGATTTGTCAGTCTTTATATTCTCTAACAAACCTAACACTTCCTCCTTTGTAATGGAGATTTTCTCCAACGGTTCAACACTCCCCTCCGAGACACTCCCAGTCAACACATCCCTCTCCTTTGTGAATACCGACGCAACGTATTCATTTAGGATCTCCCCTACTTCTTTGGGCTCCAAGCATAAGTCCCCACTTTTGTCCCTGAGAGGTCCGATTTTTTCCCTAACAACCCTTTTGTTCCTAACGTATGAATAAAATGTCTTGGGATTCTCCTTAATCCTGTCTGCCAAGAACATTTCGTGACCCCTTTTTGCTCTTCTAATTCCCCGTTTGAGTACTTTCCTACTTTCTTTGTAAGGGTAGAAAGGATAACCCAGGTAATTATAGGTCGGTGAGCTTGACATCCGTGGTGGGGAAGTTGTTGGAGAAGATTCTTAGAGATAGGATGTATGCGCACTTAGAAAGGAATAAACTCATTAACGATAGTCAGCATGGTTTTGTGAGAGGGAGGTCATGCCTCACTAAGCTGGTGGAATTTTTTGAAGAAGTGACTAGAATGGTTGACGAGGGAAGGGCCGTGGATGTCGTCTATATGGACTTTAGTAAAGCGTTTGACAAAGTCCCTCATGGTAGGCTGGTGAAAAAGGTTGGATCTCATGGGATAAAGGGGGAGGTAGCTAGATGGGTGGAGAACTGGCTTGGTCACAGAAGACAGAGGGTGGTAGTGGAAGGGTCTTTTTCCGGCTGAAGGCCTGTGACTAGTGGTGTTCCGCAGGGCTCTGTATTGGGACCTCTGCTGTTTGTGATTTATATAAACGATCTGGAAGAAGGTGTAACTGGGGTGATCAGTAAGTTTGCGGACGACACAAAATTGGCAGGACTTGCAGATAGTGAGGAGCATTGTCAGAGGCTACAGAAGGATATAGATAGGCTGGAAATTTGGGCAAAGAAATGGCAGATGGAGTTCAATCCTGATAAATGCGAAGTGATGAATGTTGGTAGAAATAATGTAGGGATGAGCTATACGATAAATGGCAGAACCATAAAGGGTGTAGATACACAGAGGGACCTGGGTGTGCAAGTCCACAGATCCTTGAAGGTGACGTCACAGGTGGAGAAGGTGGTGAAGAAGGCATATGGCATGCTTGCCTTTATAGGACGGGGCATAGAGTATAAAAGTTGGGGTCTGATGTTGCAGATGTATAGAACGTTGGTTCGGCCGCATTTGGAATACTGCATCCAGTTCTGGTCGCCACACTACCAGAAAGACGTGGAGGCTTTGGAGAGAGTACACAGGAGGTTTACCAGGATGTTGCCTGGTATGGAGGGGCTTAGTTATGAGGAGAGATTGGGTAAACTGGGGTTGTTCTCCCTGGAAAGACAGAGGATGAGGGGAGACTTAATAGAGGTGTATAAAATTATGAAAGGCATAGATAGGGTGAACGGTGGGAAGCTTTTCCCCAGGTCGATGGTGATGTTCACGAGGGGTCATAGGTTCAAGGTGAAGGGGGGGAGGTTTAACACAGATATCAGAAGGACATATTTTACACAGAGAGTGGTGGGGGCCTGGAATGCGCTGCCAAGCAAGGTGGTGGAGGCGGACACCCTGGGAATGTTTAAGACTTATCTAGATAGCCATATGAACGGAGTGGGAATGGAGGGATACAAAAGAATGGTCTAGTTTGGACCAGGGAGCAGCACGGGCTTGGAGGGCCGAAGGGCCTGTTCCTGTGCTGTATTGTTCTTTGTTCTTTGAATCCAGTGGAACTAGATACGGAATTGCGCACTATCATTAATATGAAGGGAAGGACTTTGTTCCAGGAGTGATTGTTCTGCTGAACGGTCTTACGGATCATGTCTTTGACGGTACGGTTCATCCTCTCTCCTACACCGCTAGATTGGGGGTGGTAAGCAATGTGGAATTATTGCTTTATCCCGAACAATTCCATTACGCGTTGCATTACCTGGGCAGTGAAGTGAGTGCCCTGGTCCGAGTTGATGCTGCGGGGAAGGCCCCACCTAGTGAATATGTGCTGCACTAGGATGTCAGCCGTGACCTTGGCTGTGTTAGTGCGCGTTGGAAAAGCTTCCACCCATTTACTAAAAGTGTCTACGATGACCAGGATGTATTTGTAACCTCCCACTCCGGGCGGTAGGGGACCAATATAGTCAATCTGGAGATTTGTCCAGGGACCTTCCACAGGGTGAGTCTGCCTCAGTTCCCCTTTGTGGGCAAATTTATCAGGATTGTTCTGTGCACAGATGATACAATTATCGATGTAATGCAGCACATCCTGTTCTAGGTTTGGCCACGAACACAATCCTTTGATTCGCTCACTTGTGGTTCCTGCCCCTTGATGGCCCTGGACATCGTGGGTTTGGAAAATGATTTGGTTACGGTCCCTGGTTGGGACCACATATAGGCCGTCCTTAAGGACAAGCCCACCCTGTACCGATGTTGCGTCTCGCCATTTTTCAAAGGAGGCGGGGTTTGCCCCTTCCTGAATTTGTTTCAGGTCCTGGTCACTGCTCTGGGCTTGTTTTAGGTCTTCAACCTTGGTCTGGCTAACAGTCACAGCTTCAATTCGCTCTGTAACTATTGGTTGCCAAAATTCCCCGTCTCTAGCACCCTGTTTGGCTAATTCATCCGCCCTTATGTTCCCAAGTGGGGAGGTGCGGTGGTGGGCCTTTACTTTAATTATGCCATACTCCCGGTCTTGGGCAACCTGGAAAATAAATCTTAACAGTGGGGCTGATGGTAGAGGTTTCCCACCTGCAGATATGAATCCCCTAGCTTCCCATAGGGGCATGAAGTCTGTTAAACTGTTGCAGACATACATACTATCGGAGTGTATGTCCCCGGGTGTGGGGAACAGGTCAGGATGGCTGACTACATAGAACATAGAACAGTACAGCACAGAACAGGCCCTTCGGCCCACGATGTTGTGCCGAGCTTTGTCTGAAACCCAAATCAAGCTATTTCCTCCCTATCATCCCGAAGTACTCCATGTGCCTATCCAATAGCTTCTTAAATGTTCCTAAAGTTTCTGACTCCACTATCACTGCAGGCAGTCCATTCCACACCCCAACCACTCTCTGAGTAAAAAACCTACCTCGGACATCTTTCCTATATCTCCCACCATGAACCCCATAGTTATGCCCCCTAGTTACCACTCCATTCACCCGAGGAAATAGTCTTTGAACGTTCACTCTATCTATCCCCCTCAACATCTTATAAACCTCTATCAAGTCTCCTCTCAACCTCCTCCGCTCCAAAGAGAAAAGCCCAAGTTCCCTCAACCTTTCCTCCATATTCCTACCCTCCAAACCAGGCAGCATCCTGGTAAATCTCCTTTGCACTCTTTCCAGTGTCTCCACATCCTTCTTATAGTGAGGTGACCAGAACTGCACACAATATTCCAAATGTGGTCTCACCAAGGTCCTGTACAGTTGCAGCATAACCCCACGGCTCTTAAACTCAAACCCCCTGTTAATGAATGCCAACACACTATAGGCCTTCTTCACGGCTCTATCCACTTGAGTGGCAACCTTCAGAGATCTATGGATATGAACCCCAAGGTCTCTCTGTTCCTCCACATTCTTCAGAACCCTACCTTTGACCCTGTAATCCACATTTAAATTTGTCCTACCAAAATGAATCACCTCGCATTTGTCAGGGTTAAACTCCATTTGCCATTTTTCAGCCCAGCTCTGCATCCTATCTATATCTCTTTGCAGCCTACAACAGCCCTCCACCTCATCCACTACTCCACCAATCTTGGTGTCATCAGCAAATTTACTGATCCACCCTTCAGCCCCCTCCTCCAAGTCATTTATAAAAATGACAAATAGCAGAGGACCAAGCACTGATCCCTGTGGCACTCCGCTGGTAACCGGTTTCCAGTCTGAATATTTTCCATCCACCACCACCCTCTGTCTTCTGTTAGATAGCCAGTTACCTATCCAATCGGCCAAACTTCCCTCTATCCCACACATCCTTACTTTCTTCATAAGCCGACCTTGGGGGACTTTATCAAACGCCTTACTAAAATCCATGTATATGACATCAACTGCACTACCTTCATCTACATACTTAGTTACCTCCTCAAAAAATTCCATCAAATTTGTGAGGCAAGACTTGCCCTTCACAAATCCGTGCTGACTATCCCGGATTAAGGTGTATCTTTCTAAATGGTCGTAAATCCTATCCCTGAGGACCTTTTCCAGCAACTTACCGACCACCGAAGTAGGACTAACCGGCCTATAATTACCAGGGTCATTTCTATTCCCTTTCTTAAACAGAGGAACCACATTCGCCACTCTCCAGTCCTCTGGCACCACCCCCGTGGACAGTGAGGATGCAAAGATCAATGCCAAAGGCTCTGCTATCTCATCCCTTGCCTCCCAAAGACTCCTAGGATATATGTCATCAGGCCCAGGGGACTTATCAACTTTCAGTTTCTTCAAAATTGCTAGTACATCTTCCCTCCGAACATCTACTTCCTCCAGCCTATCAGCCTGTGACACCCTCTCTTCCTCAAAAACATGGTCCCTCTCCTTGGTGAACACCGAAGAAAAGTATTCATTCATCACCTCTCCTATCTCTTCTGACTCCATGCAGAAATTCCCACTGCCGTCCTTGACCGGCCCCAGCCTCACCCTGGTCATTCTTTTATTCCTCACATAAGAGTAAAAAGCCTTGGGGTTTTCCTTGATCCGACCCGCCAAGGACTTCTCATGCCCCCTCCTAGCTCTCCTCAGCCCCTTTTTCAGCTCATTTCTTGCTAACTTGTAACCCTCCATCGAGCCAACTGAATCTTGTTTTCTCAACCTTACATACGCTTCCTTCTTCCTCTTGACAAGACATTCCACCTCTTTTGTGAACCATGGTTCCCTCACTCGGCCATTTCCTCTCTGCCTGGCAGGGACATATCTATCAAGGACACGCAGTATTTGTTCCTTGAAAAAGTTCCACTTTTCATTAGTGCCTTTCCCTGACAATTTTTGTTCCCATCCTATGCTTCCTAATTCCCGCCTGATTGCATCATAATTACCTCTCCCCCAATTGTAAACTATGCCCTGCCGCATGGCCCTCTCCCTCTCCATTGCAATAACAAAAGACACCGAATTGTGGTCACTATCTCCAAAGTGCTCTCCCACAACCAAATCCAACACTTGGCCCGGTTCATTTCCCATTACCAAATCCAATGTGGCCCCACCTCTTGTCGGCTTATCCACATATTGTGTCAGGAACCCCTCCTGCACACACTGCACAAAAACTGCCCCATCCGAACTATTCGACCTTGATGCGCATCAATTGGACACGAGGCTCGAAGCTTCAGTAAAAGAAGGCTTTTATTAACTAACAATGGAGCTATCAGAACTTTAACACACTATCCCAGACTGAAGGGGTCCCGTCCGAGCAGGGAGTCTTATACCTCTCCCAGGAGGCGGAGCCCGACTGGGATGTGCCACAACAGTAACAAACACAGGTGTATCAATCCCACCCTAACCCAACAGCAACATTAGTACAATCCCACAGTAACCTATATACATTCCTGTAGTGCTGGCCAGCCCTGGCTCAGTACTATCCAGTGGGAACCAACGATGGTTCACCACAGTAGATGATAGACACTATGCAATGGGGAAAGCCATGACATCAGCCACAATCACAGAAAGATCCAAACCAGGAATATTTTTTGAATGAGGATTAACTCGGGTATGTTGGTTATAGTGTTGGGTGTCCTTAAACAGGAAACATAGAAAGTTAGCACACAGGATGTGATGAGTGATGTGCCACAGGAATCAATGCTGGGACCTCAACTTTTTTACAATTCAGATCAATGACACGGTTTAATAGACTGAAGGTATAGTTGCTAAATTTGCTGATTAGAACTAGGGGTCACTGCTTAAAAATTAGGGGTCGCTCGTTTAAGTCAGAGATGTGGAGAATTGTTTTCTCTCAGAGGGTGGAGAGTGTCTGGAACTCTCTTCCTCAAAAGGCAGAGGAAGCAGAATCTTTAAATATTTTAAGGCAGAGCTGGATTGATTCTTGATTAACAAAGGGGTGAAAGGTTATGGGGATAAACAGGAATGTGGGGTTGAGGTTATAATCAAATCAGCCATGATCGCATCAATGACAGAGCAGGTTTGAGAGGCTGAGTGGCCTATTCCTGCTCCTAATTTATGTGTTGGTATGAGTAATTAAGAAGGTAAGTGGTATGTTGGTCTATATGACAGATGTGATATAGTGAAGAGTGAAGAAGGTTGTCTAGGATTGCAACGGGATCTTGACCAATTGGGCCAGTGGGCTGACGAATGGCAGATGGAGTTTAATTTAGATAAATGCGAGGTTATGCATTTTGGTAGATCGAACCAGGGCAGGTCTTACTCAGTAAATGGTAGGGCGAAGGGGAGAGTTATAGAACAAAGAGATCTAGGGGTAAAGATTCATAGCTCCTTGAAAGTGGAGTCACAGGTGTACAGAGTGGTGAAGAAGGCATTCAGCATGCTTGGCTTCATTGGTCAGAACATTGAATACAGGAGCTGACATCTTGTTGAAGTTGTACAAGACATTAGTAAGGCCACACTTGGAATACTGTGTACAGTTCTAGTCACCCTATTATAGAAAGGATATTATTAAACTACAAAGAGTGCAGAAAAGATTTACTAGGATGCTACCGGGACTTGATGGTTTGAGTTATAAGGATAGGCTGGATAGACTGCGACCTTTTTTCTCTGGAGCATAGAAGGCTTACGGGTGATCGTATAGAGGTCTATAAAATAATGAGGGGCATAGATCAGTTAGATAGTCAATGTCTTTTCCTAAAGATAGGGGAGTCTGAAACTAGAGGGCATAGATTTAAGGTCAGAGGGGAAGAGATTCAAAAGGGTCCAGAGGGGCAGTTTTTTCACACAGAGGGTGGTGAGTGTCTGGAACAAGCTGCCAGAGGGAGTAGTAGAGGTGGGTACAAATTTCTCTTTTAAAAAGGAAATAGACAGTTACATGAGTAAGATGGGTATAGAGGGATATGGGCCAAATGCGGGCAATTGGGACCAGCTTAGGGGTTAAAAAAAAGGGCGGCATGGACGAGTTGGGTCGAAGGGCCTGTTTTGATGCTGTAAACCTCTATGACTCTAAGACTCTATAAAAGCAAAGAAATTATAGAATCATCGAATCCCTGCAATGCAGAAAGAGACCATTCAACCCATCGAGTCTGCACCGACTCTCCAACAGAGAGACAAAAGGACCCTTTTGTCCAAAGATGTGCGGGTTAGGTTGATTGGCCATGCTAAAATTGCCCCTTAGTGTCTTAAGATGCGTAGATTAGAGGGATTAGTGGGTAAAATATGTAGGAATATGGGAGTAGGGCCTGGGTGGAATTGTGGTCGGTGCAGACTCGACGGGCCGAATGGCCTCTTTCTGTCCTGTAGGGTTTCTATGATTCTATGATTCTATGACAGCATCCCACCCAGGTTCACCTCTGCACCCTATCCCATAGCCCGCGCATTTACTATGGCTTATCCACCTAATCTGCACATCTTTGGACTGTGGGAGGAAACTGGAGCACCCGGAGGAAACCCACACAGACACAGGGAGAACATGCAAACTCCACACAGACGATCACCCAAGGCCAGAATTGAACCCAAGTCCCTGGTGCTGTGAGACAACAGTGCTAACCATTGTGCCACCAAGCCACCCACAGGTTTTACCACAATTATACAGGGCATTAGTGAGCCCTCACCTGGAGTACTGTGTGCAGTTTTGGTCTCTTTATCTAAGGAGGGACACTCTTGCCCTAGAGAGAGTGCAATAAAGATTCACTCAACAGATTCCTGGGATCACCACATTTAAAGGAAGGACATAATTGCTCTGAAGTGAGTGCAGAGGAGATTTACAAAAATGTTGCCAGGACTTGAAAATTGCAGCTATGAGGAGAGATTGGAGAGGCTGGGGTTGTTTTCCTTAGAACAGAGGCAGCTGAGGGGTGACCTAATTGAGGTGCACAAAATAATGAGGGGCCAAGACAGCCGAGACAGGAAAGACTTGTTTCCCCTGACTAAGGGGTCAATTACCAAGGGCAGAGGTTTAAGATGATTGGTGGAAGGATTAGGGGGGACATGAGGAAAAACATTTTTGCCCCCAGGGTGGTCAGTGACTGGTTGAGGCTGAAATGCTCAACTCATTTAAAAGGTAGCTGGATTTGCATCTGAAATGCTGGAACCTGCAAAGCTATGGACCAGGTGCTGGAAAATAGGATTAAAATTAGCAGCTAGTTTCTTTATTGTCTTTTTGGCCAGAGCAGATACCTTGGGCGGCACGGTAGCACAGTAGGGCGGCACGGTAGCACAGTGGTTAGCACTGCTGCTTCACAGCTCCAGGGTCCCGGGTTCGATTCCCGGCTCGGGTCACTGTCTGTGTGGAGTTTGCACATTCTCCTCGTGTCTGCGTGGGTTTCCTCCGGGCGCTCCGGTTTCCTCCCACAGTCCAAAGATGTGCGGGTTAGGTTGATTGGCCAGGTTAAAAATTGTCCCTTAGAGTCCTGGGATGCGTAGGTTAGAGGGATTAGCGGGTAAAATATGTGGGCGTAGGGCCTGGGTGGGATTGTGGTCGGTGCAGACTCGATGGGCCGAATGGCCTCCTTCTGTACTGTAGGGTTTCTATGTTTCTATGTTTCTTGGGCTGTATGGCCTCTTTCTGAGCTTCTCTCGGGTTCAGAGAAGTGTCCGATGAGAAAAGATTGAGTAGACTTGGTTTATATTCTCTGGAGCTCAGAGGAATGAGAGGTGATCTCATTGAAATATGCAAGATTCAGAAGGAGCTGAACAGGATTGACACTGAGGGGTTGTTTCCCTCAGGCTGGGGGATCTAGAATTCAGGGGCACATTCACAGGATGAGGGGCCGATCATTTAGGACTGAGATGAAGAGAAATTTCTTTCCTCAAGGGTAATTCCCTCCCCCAGAGAGTTACAGGGGTGCTCAGTCCCAGAGTTCAGGTTGAGGTTGGTAGCTTATTGGCTATTAGGAGAATTAAGGGATATGTGGATCATAACATCCTGAGGGTTACAACAGACCAGAAACTGAACTGGACTAGCCATACGATTACAGTGGCTACAAGAGCAGGTCAAAGATTAAGAATCTTGTGGCGACTAACTTACCTCCTGATTCCCCACATCCCACGGCTTGGGTCAATGTCTGTGTGGAGTTTGCACATTCTCCTTGTGTCTGCATGGGTTTCCTTTGGGTGCTCCGGTTTCCTCCCACAGTCCAAAGATGTGCGGGTTAGGTTGATTGGCCATGCTAAAATTGCCCCTTAGTGTCCTGGGATGCGTAGATTAGAGGGATTAGTGGGTAAAATATGTAGGGATATGGGGGTAGGGCCTGGGTAGGATTGTGGTCAGTGCAGACTCGATGGGCCAAATGGCCTCTTTCTGTACTGTAGGGTTTCTATGATTTTTATGATTTCTATGATCCTGTCCAGCACCGACAAGGCACAAGTCAGGAGTGTGATGGAATAGTCCCCACTTGTCTGAATTGGTGGAGCTCCAACAACACTCAAGAAGCTCAACACCATCCAGGACAAAGCAGCCCGCTTTATTCCTACCCTTTCCACCCGCATTCAATCATTCCTCCACTGATGCACAGTGACAGCCGTGTGTACCATCTACAAGATGCACTGTAATAACTCACCAAAGCTCCTTAGGCAGCACCTTCCAAACCCACAGCCACGACCCTCTAGAAGGACAAGAGCAGCAGATACCTGGGAACACCACAAAATGGAAGTTCCCCTCCAATGCACTCACCATCCTGACTTGGAAATATATCACCATTTCTTCACTGTCACTGGGTCAAAATCCTGGAATTCCCTCCCTAATAGCACTGTGGATGTACCTACACCTCATGGACTGCAGCGATTCAAAAAGGCAGCTCACTACCATCTTCTGAAGCGCACCCAAGGATGGGCAATAAATTGGAGCCTAGCCAGCAACACCCACATCCTGTAAATGAATATAAAGACAACCTGCCCTGTTCTGTAAAATGTTTCCACAACCAGGAAAATGATCAAGTCTTCTGTTGCTGTGACCTCCAGACGTGACTCTTGCAATGTTCTTGTAAGTAGCCTTTAACCTTACACTTCCTGAACACTCAGCCAAAAACTTGACTCTGCTAATTTGCACCAATTCCCATTCACCCATCATCTCTGTGCTCTTTGGCTGGAGTTGAACCCTCTGCATATTTCCTTACTGAGTTTAATTTATTTCTGTCCTGAGTTTGGTGTGTGCTGAGTATTTCTGTTCTGAGTTTAATTTTTATAATCTGAAGTGCTTTGTCTGGCATTTTTTGAGTTGTGTTTGTCATGCGAGATCACAAAGGTGTCCATTCTCAGACAGTCTCAGTGCAGGGGCTTCCTGTTTGAGAGGACATTTAGGGTGGCATGGTGGCACAGAGGTTAGCATTGCTGCCTCACAGCGCCAGGGACCCGGGTTCAATTCCAGCATCGGTTGACTGTCTGTGTTGAGTCAGCACGTTCTCCCCGTGTCTGCGTGGGTTTCCTCCGGGTGCTCCAGTTTCCTCCCACAGTCCAAAGATGTGTGGGTTAGGTTGATTGGCCATGCTAAAATGTCCCTTAGTGTCAGGGGGATTAGGAGGGTAAATATGTGGGGTTACGGGGATAGGGCCTGGGTGGAATGGTAGTTGGTGCAGACTCGATGGGCCTCCTCCTACTGTAGATTCTATGAAGACATTTGCTTGGGCCCTTTGCCTCCCACCCCTGGTTGGGGTGTGTTTGGCCTCAGTAACAGTGTGTTTATCTGTTGGCCTGCTTCAACAGGCAGCCTCTGTGTGAGGCCCCTGCACCTTGTGAGCAGAAGCTGGCAGTGGGAAAGATCAGAAACAAAGCTTCACCGAGTCTGACTGCCTCCCAACAAGTGACACAGCCTCAAAGCTCAGTGCTGATTGCCTTACACCGAGCTGCCGCCCTGATCCGAAACATGTCTGTTAGACTGGCCCTGACCACAAGATGGGGTGTGAGGTTCAAAATTCAAACCCAGGAGCTTGTGAAATTCACATAGCCGGTTTCAGTCGAATAGATTCAGTGATAAATGAATGTCTGGCTCATTAAGAGTGATAGAAATCAGTCTGACTAAAATTTCCTGAGGGTTAATTAAAGGTTTTAGATTAAATGATTTATCAGTCTCTCAAAAATTGTTTTGCCATTGTTTATAGAAAGCAATCAAATTATTCGGTTAAACACTTAAGATTTAGTTTCTCTTTCATTCTCACCAGGAAGCACCCCTCTGAAGGACTCGAAGCTGTAGCAGCTTTCCATTCACGCTCCGAGTACAGCCTCATCTTCCCAGGGTACAGGTCCCAGATTTCAGCGGGAGGAGTGAGTGAGGATCGAGAAGATGCCCCATCATCCTGAGAACCTGGGCTACACCTCAGCAGAAGTCAGAACAGGGGTAAGTGAGCTTGCACAGGTCGAATCAGGCGCCTCACAGCCTGCAGCACACACACAGTAATCGGGAACTGAAAACCCTCCCCACCGGCTAGAATATCCCTGTGGAATTCCCCCCAATGAGGAATTGCAGAATTTTGGGTGCAGTGGGCACTGGGGACACTGTTCCACACCAGGTGGAATTACTATGTGGTGGGTGCAGGGTGTGTGAGCAGCTCCTATTACCTAACACAGCAGAGTTAACACTGCAAATGGAGACTTTACTTAATGCATTCACTGGATGTGGCCATCACTGGCTCGGTGATTTATTTATTATCTTTATTACCCACCCCTAATTGCCTCTCAAGCAGGCGGCACTGAACTGCCTTCTTGAACCATTGCCGTCCATGTGGTGTAGGTACACCCACACTGCAGTTAGGGAGGGAGTTCCAGGATTTTGACCCAGTGACAGTGAAGGAACGATGATATATTTTCAGGATGGTGTGGCTTTGAAGGGAACCTCCAGGTGGTGGTGTTCCCAGCTATCAGCTGCCCTTGTCCTTCTCAATGGTAGTGGTCATGGGTTTGGGAGGTGCTGCCTAAGGAATGTTGATGAGTACATCTTGTAGATGGTATACATGGCTGCCACTGTACATCGGTGGTGGATGGAGTGAATGTTTGTGGAAAGGGTAGCAATGAATCAGGGCTGCTTTGTCCTGGATGGTGTTGAGCTTCTTGAGTGTTGTTGGAGCTGCACCCATTCGGGCAAGTGGAGAATATTCCATCACACTCCTGATTTGTGCCTTGTAGATGGTGGACAGGACTTGGAGAGTCAGGATTCCTAGCCTTTGACCTGCTCTGGTAGCCACAGTACACAGCCACAGTATGGATATTCCAGTACTAATGTTGCTTGCCACTTGTCAGCCCAAGCCTGGATATTGTCCAGGCCTTGCTGCATTTGGACATGGACTGTTTCAGTATCTTGAGGAGTTGCGAATGGTGCTGAACATTGTGCAGTCACCAATTCTGACCTTATGATGGAAGGAAGGCCATTGATAAAGCAACTGAAGATGGTTGGGCCAAGGACACTATGGGGGGGAGACAGTGATGTAGTGGTATTGTCGGTGGACTAGTAATCCAGAGACCCAGGGCAATGTTCTGGGACCAGGGTTCAAATCCCACCATGGTACGTGGTGAAATTTAAATATACTTACATGGTCTGGTCTGCACGGTGGCACAGTGGTTGGCCCTACTGTCTCACAGTGCCAGGGACCTGGGTTTGATTTGCGGCTTTAGTCACTATCTGTGTGGAGTCTGCACATTCTTCCCATGTGTGCATGGGTTTCCTCCGGGTACTCCGGTTTCCTCCCACAGTCCGAAAGATGTGCTGGTTAGGTGTATTGGCCATGCTAAATTCTCCCTCAGTGTACCCGAACAGGCGCCGGAATGTGGCTACTAGGGGATTTTCACAGTAACAATACTTCATTACAATTCAGGAAACAATACTTTTCACTGTATGTTAATACATGTGACAATAATAAATCTAATTAAATCAAATTAAATCAAATCAAAAACTTCATTGCAGTGTTAATGTAAGTCTACTTGTAACACTAATAAATAAACTTAAAACTTACTTGTGACTCCAGACCCACAGTAGTGTGTGGTTGGCTCTTAAATGCCCTCTGGAATGGGCAATAAGCATTTGTCCCATGAAGAAATAAAAACATCTGCAGTGATGTCCTGGAGCTGAGATGACTGTGCTCCAACAACAACAACCATCTTCCTTTGTGCCAGGTATGACTCCAATAACGGAGTTGCAATGATTCCAGTTTTGCTAGGGCTCCTTGATGCCACACTCAGTCGAATGCAGCCTTGATGTCAAGGGCTGTCACTCTCACCTCACCTCTGGAATTCAGCTCTTTTGTTCATGATTGAACCAAGGCTGTAATGAGGTCAGGAGCTGAGTGACCCTGGCGAAACCCAAACTGGGCGTCACTGAGCAGGTTATTGCTGAGCAGGTGCTGCTTGATAACATGGTTGATGACCCCTTCCATCACTTGACTGATGATCGAGAGTGGACAGATGGGGCGGTAATTGGTCGGGTTGGATTTGTCCCGCTTTTTGTGTACAGGAAATACCCTGGGCAAATTTTCACATTGCCAGGTAGATGCCAGTGTTGTAACTGTACTAGAAGAGCTTGACTGGGGGAGCGGCAAGTTCTGGAGCACAAGTCTTCAGCACTCTTGTGGGAATGTTATCAAGGCCCATTACCGTTGCAGTATCCAGTGCCTCCAACTGTTTCTTGATATCACGTGGAGCGAATTGAATTGGTTGGAGACTGGCATCTGAGATGCTGGGGACCACTGGAGGAGCCGAGATGGATCATCCACTCGGCACATCTAGCTGAAGATTGCTACGAATGCTTTGGCCTTATCTTTTGTACTGATCTGCTGGGCTCCTCCATCACTGGGGATGGGGATGTTTGTGGAGCCTCCTCATTCAGTGAATTGTTTAATTGTCCACCACCATTCATGACTGGATGTGGCAGGGCTGGAGAGCTTAGATCTGATCCATTGGTTGTGGGATCGCTTTGCTTTGTCTATTACTTGCTGCTTCTGCTGTTTGAATGCAGGTAGTTCTGTTTGGTAGCTTCACCAGGTTGATTGCTGCCACATTTTTAGGTATGCCTGGTGTGCTCAATGCTCTTAGGTATGCCTGGTGCTACTCCTGGCATGTCAAAGAAAGCATAGAAATCATAGAAACCCTACAGTGCAGAAGGAGGCCATTCGGCCCATCGAGTCTGCACCGACCACAATCCCACCCAGGCCCTACCCCCACATATTTACCCGCTAATCCCTCTAACCTACGCATCTCAGGACTCTAAGGGGCAATTTTTAACCTGGCCAATCAACCTAACCCACACATCTTTGGACTGTGGGAGGAAACCGGAGCACCCGGAGGAAACCCACGCAGACACGAGGAGAATGTGCAAACTCCACATAGACAGTGACCCGAGCTGGGAATCGAACCCAGGACCCTGGAGCTGTGAAGCAGCAGTGCTAACCACTGTGCTACCGTGCGGCCCAATGTCCTCCTGCACTTTCCATTAAACCAGGGTTGATCACTGGTTTGATGGTAATGGTTGCGTGGGGGATGCCGGGCCAGGCCATGAGGTTGCAGATCGTGCTGTAGTACAGTCCCACTGCTGTTGATGGCACACAACACCTCATGGATGCCCAGTTTTGAGTTGCTAGATCTGTTCAAAATCTATCCCATTTAGCATGGTGGTAATGCCACACAACACAATGGAAGGTACCCTCAACATGAAGAATGGACTGGGACTTGGTCTCCACAAGGACTGTGAGGTGGTCACTCCTACTGATGCTGTCATTTGACAGATGCATCTGCAGCAGGCAGGTTAGTGAGGATGAGGTTGAGTATGTTTTCACCTCTTGTTAGTTTCCTCACTATCTGCTGCAGTCCCAGTTATGTCCTTTAGCACCAGGCCAGCTCGGCCTGTGGTGGTACCACCAAGCCACACTTGGTGATGGACCATTAATCCCACCAGAGTACATTCTTCACCCTTGTCACCCTCAGTGCTGTTCAACATGGAGGAGAACTGGTTCATCAGCTGAGACCATAAAACCATAAGAAATAGAAATGGGAGTAAGCCATTCGACCTTTTGAGCCTGCTCTGCCACTCAATAGGATCATGGCTGATCCGACAAATTCCTCACGTCCACTTTCCTATCCTTTCCCCGTGATCCTTGATTCCCTTACTGATCAAAAATCTATCTATCTCAGACTTAAATATACACAATGACTCTGCCCCATAACTCTCTGTGGCAAAGAGTTCCAAAGACTCACAACCCTCTGAGAGTAGAAATTCCTCCTCATCTCAGCCTTAAATTAGTACTCCTTTATTCTGAGAGTGTGCCCTTTAGTCCACAGGAGGTTTCCTTGTCCATGTTTAACCTGAGCCACCTTCAGAGACTTCATGGCGTTCAGAGTTGATGTTGAGGACTCCCAGGGCAACTCCCTTCTGACCGAACATCACTGTGTTGCCACCTCTGCTGGGTCTGTGCTGCCAGTGAGACAGGACATACCGAGGAACTGTAATGGTGGTGCCTGGGGAATTTTCAGTATGGTATGATACTCTGTCGGTGTGACTATATCAGGCTATAAAGGAATCTTGATTCTGTACAGTATTTCTCTGACACATCCCAACTTAAACCCCGGAGCAGAATATTGAAGTTCTGGAGAAAAATGGTTTTATTTTGCGTTGTGGAACCATTGCCATGATGCTCTGTGTGTTCATGTTAAATTGTGGTCTTCATTCGCTAACTCATTTACTTTCTGCTTGCAGTTGTGCTAAAGATTACCAATAATGGAGGATTGAGGGGGGGGGATGGGGGGTAGTGGGTGGTGGGGGTTGGTGGACATTGATTATAAATCCCACTCCAAACACTTCCATGTTTTGTTTCAGAAGTGAAAGTTCTGCACATTTCCCCCACCGATAGATAAAATTCCCAAACCATCAGAAATAAATGAAGTGATCAAATTTTATTCAGCACATGGGATCTCATCCCTACAGTGCAGATGGAGGCCATTCAGTCCATCAAGTCTGCACCAACTCTCCAAATCATAGAACCCTTACTGTGTAGGAGGAGGCCATTTGGCCCATCGAGTCCCCATCACCTCTCCGACAGAGGATCTTATCCTGGCCCTAGCTCTGAAACCCCACGTATTTACCCAGCTAATTCCCCTAATCTACACATCTTGGGACACTAATGGGCAATATAGCATGACCAATCCACCTAACTTGCACATCTTTGGATTGTGGGAGGAAACCGGAGCACCCGGAGTAAACCCATGCAGACACGGGGAGCATGTGCAAACTCATACAGTCACCCAAGGCCTAGAATTGAACCTGGGTCCCTGCTGCTGTGAGGCAATGTTAGCCACCGTGCTGTCCGCCAATGGGTGTATTGTTTGCCTTAACCTGTCAGCCAAGGGTTCTGTTTCTGCAGGTCTGTCTCTCTCTCTCTCTCTCTTGATTCCGTAGCTTAGAATCCTTATTAAAGGAGAATTACACTTGTATTGGAAGCAGTTGAGAGATGGTTCACTCGGCTGATTCTTGGGATGAATGGGTGTGTCTTAAGAGGAAAGATCGAGTCCATTGGACATTTTGAATTCGGAAGGTGACTTGACAGGGTAGTTACCTAGAGGATGTTTCCTCTCACAGGAGAGAATCTAGAACAATAGGGGGGACAGTTTTAAAATAAGGGACTTTCCCATTTAGGATTGAGATGAGGGGGCATTTCTGCACTCAGAGTCAATAATCAGTGGAATGCTCTTCCCCAGAGCGCAGTGGAGACTGGATCCTTGAATATTTTCAAGGCTGAGTTATAATTCAGTTTCCTCACAGAATCACAGAATTGTTACGGTGCAGAAGGAGGCCATTTGGCCCATTGTGTCCAAATGAGCATTATGACTTAGTGCCATTCCTGTGCTTTTCCCATTACCCATTATTTCTATTCAAATAATCATCAAATGTCTTCTTGAATGCCTCAACTGAAGCTGCCTCCACCACATTTCCAGGCAGAACATTCCAGACCCCAACCACTCGCTGGAGGAAAACGTTTTTTCTCATGTCACATTTGCTTCTTTTGCAAATCACTTTCAATCTGTGTTCTCTCATTCTTGATCATTTGGCAAGAGGGAACAGTTTCTCCCTATTTACTCTGTCCAGCACCCTCATGATTTTGAACACCTCTATCATATCACCTCTCAGCATTCTTCTCTCCAAGGAGAACAGTTCCAGCCGAGAATCAGAGAATCCTACAGTGCAGAAGGAGGCCATTCAGCCCATCGAGTCTACACTGACCACAATCCCACCCAGACCCTATCCCCATAACCCCATGCATTTACCCTAGCTAGTCCCTCTGACACTAAGGGGCAATTTAGCATGACCATTCATCCTAACTCGCTCATCTTTGGACTGTGGGAGGAAACCGGAGCACCCGGAGGAAACCCACGCAGACACGAGGAGAATGTGCAAACTCCACACAGGCAGTGACACAAGCAGGGAATCAAACCTGGGTTCCTGGCGCTGTGAGGCAGCAGTGCTAACCACTCCAATCTATCCTCATAACTGAAGTTTCTCATCATTGGAACTATTCTTATAAACGTCTTCTGCACTCTCTGCAATGTGTTCACATCCTTTATGTAGTGTGACACCCAGGACTATACACCAGCTGAGGTCTAACTAGTATCTTGTGTAAGTTCAGCATAACCTTCTTGCTCTTGTACTCTGAGCCCCTATTATAAAGCCCAGACTACTATATACTTTATTATCTGCTCTCTCCACCTGTCCTGCAACCTTCAATTGTTTATGCAAATATAAACCCAGCTCCCTCTGCTCCTCCACCCCCTTAAGAATTTTGATTGACACAAGGGGAGCAAGGGTTAAGTAGATTTGGCAGGAAATATATACCTCTAACATCTGTCCTATATCTCTCACTCCTCAATTTAAAGCTATGTCCCCTCGTGTTAGCCATCCGAGGAAAAAGGCTCTCACTATCCACCCTATCTAATCCTCTGATCATCGTGTGTGCCTCTATTAAGTCACCTCTTAACCTTCTTCTCTCTAATGAAAACAACCTCAAGTCCCTCAGCCTTTCCTCATACGATCTTCCCAACATACCAGGCAACATCCTGGTAAATCTCCTCTGCACACTTTCCAACACTTCCACATCTTTCCTATAATGCGGCAACCAGAACTGTACGCAATACTCCAAGTGCGGCCGCACCAGAGTTTTGTACAGCTGCATCATGACCTCCTGGCTCCGAAACTCAATCCCTCTACCAATAAAAGCTAACACACCGTACGCCTTCTTAACAACCCTATCAACCTGGGTGCCAACTTTCAGGGATCTATGCACATGGACACCCAGATCCCTCTGTTCATCCACACTACCAAGTATCTTACCATTAGTCCAGTACTCTGTATTCCTTTACTCCTTCCAAAGTGAACCACCTCACACTTTTCCGCATTAAACTCCATTTGCCACCTCTCAGCCCAGCTCTGCAGCTTATCTATGTCCCTCTGTAACCTGCCACTTCTCTCTGCACTGTCTACAACTCCACTGACTTTAGTGTCATCCACAAATTTACTAATCCATCCTTCTACGCCCTCATCCAGGTCATTAATAAAAATGACAAACAGCAGTGGCCCCAAAACAGATCCTTGTGGTACACCACTAGTAACTGAACTCCAGGATGAATATTTCCCATCAACCACCACCCTCTGTTTTCTTACAGCTAGCCAATTCCTGATCCAAACCACTAAATCACCCTCAATCCCATATGTCCGTATTTTCTGCAAAAGCTTACCATGGGGAACCTTATCAAACGCTTTGCTGAAATCCATGTACACCACATCAACTGCTTTACCCTCATCCACCTCTTTGGTCACCTTCTCAAAGAACTCAAGAATGTTTGTGAGGCATGACCTACCCTTCACAAAACCGTGCTGACTATCCCTAATCAAATTATTCCTTTCTAGGTGATTATAAATCCTATAAATGTTCTCATCCAAATCATTAATATAAATGACAAATAATAGTGGACCCAGCACTGATCCCTGAGGTTAGCCTCTCTCCAGCTCTACAAGCTGGAGAAGTCATTGGCCACAAAGATAGGCGGAGTTCTGCTAGCTCATACACACGAACACTGATCTCTGGCTTAACCAATCTTACTTAATTCCATGAATGGAGCACAGCAAGATCCCACCAATAGTAATGCAACAATGTCCAGATGTTGGCTGAGGGGTACAAATTGGCTGAGATATCGAGGTGAACTCCCTGACACACCCCTGGCATTGGAGGCAGTCCAGAGAATGTTCACTAGGTTGATCCCGCGTATGGAGGGATGTTCTTTTGAGGAGAGGTTGAGTAGGTTGGGCCTGTATTCATTGGGGTTTAGAAGAATGAGATGTGATCTCACTGAGACATATAGGATTCTCCGGGGGTTTCACAGGCTGCGAGGTTGTTTCCCCTTGTAGGACAGTCTAGGATCCATAATCTCAGAGTAAGGGGGTTACCCTTTCAGACTCTTCTCTCAGAGGGTGGTAAATCTGTGGAATTCTTTACTGCAAAGGGCTGTATATGGTGGGCCATTAACTATGCTCAGTGGTGCTACTGAACCAGACAGATTATTAATCAGTAAGGGAATCACAGGTCATGGGGACAAGATGGAATTGAAGATGATCACATCAGATCAGTCAGGATCTCATTGAATGATGGACCAGACTCGATGGACCGAATTGCCTATTTCTGCTCTGATATCTTATGATCTTCAAATAGTGCCATGGGAGCTTTTTACATCAATCAGATAATTTAATTTTTCACACTACATGTGACACCTTTTATCATTCATTCTTCCATGGGATGTGGATGTCGCCTGGCAAGGTCAACATTTGTTACCCACCATGAATGTCCTTGAACCAAGTGGTTTGCCACACCATTTCAGAGAGGCAGTTAAGGAATCAACCACACTGCTGTGTGTCTGGAATCACATGTAGACCAGACCGGGTAAGGACTACAGATTTCCTTCCCTAAAGGGACATATTAGGTTTTTACAACAGTCGACAATGGTTTCATGTTCACCATTACTGAGACTAACTTTTAATTATTTTAACTGAATTAAAATTCCACCAAGTACCATGGCGGGATTTGAATCCATGTCTCCAGAGCATTAGTCTGGATTTCTGGATTACTAGCCCAGTGACGTTATCACTATATCTCTAAAACGTATATTAGCATTATCAGTAGACGAGCTCCAATCCTGTTGTGGCTCCAAATTGATTAACCTTTTTGAAATGTCTTTGTTCCAGACCACCATCATTGCAGTCGAGTTTGATGGCGGAGTGATCATTGGCTCCGATTCCCGCGTTTCTGCCGGGTAAGATTTTACTGCATTGATTCTCTCATCATTACTCTGTCCTTCTGTTCAAATTGTCTGTCTCTGGACTTGTATAGCACCTTACACAAAGTGGTTCACAGCCAATGAGTAGGCTCCAACATATCAGCCAATGTGCACAGAAAAGTCCCACAAATAGTGATGGTGATCAAAGGATCGATATCAGCCCACAAAGACAGGTGGAGTTCTGCTAACTCATACACAGGAACACAAGGCACAGGAGCAGGAACAGACCATTGGGCCTATTTCATACGATCATGGCTGATCCCAGGCCCAACCCCATTTTCCCACTCCCTCCCCACATCCCTCACTCCATGTTGAGCAAAAATCTGTCTATCCCAGTCTCACGTGATGGAGCTTTCCCCCCACCCCACCATCCCCCCCCCCCCCCCCCCCAAGGGTAGAGAACTCCAAAATTTCACAACCTTTGAGTGAAATAATTTCTCCTCATCTCAATCGTAAATAATTGGCCCCTTATCCTGAGACTGTGCCCTCATGTTTTAGATTACCCGCCAGTGGAAACAATCCCTCAACATCCACCCTATCAATCCCCCTCAGAATTCAATGAAATCATCTCTCATTCTTCTAAACTCCAGAGACTCGATGGGCCAAATGGCCTAATTCTGCTTCTATGTCTTAAAGGGCTGTGGGAGCAGATTGAATTCTAACTTTTGCAGAGAATTAGACTGAATAAGGAAAGTGTCACAGGATAATGATGAAAGAGCAGGGTAGTGGGATTGAAGGCAGCCCTTTTAAAGGGCAGACACAGATACATAGAATCTATAGAATCCCTACAGCGCAGAATGAGGCCATTTGGCCCATCAAGTCTGCACCGACCACAATCCCACCCAGGCCCTATCCCAACAACCCCACAAATTTACCCTGCTAATCCGCCTGACACTAGGGTCAATTTAGCATGGCCAATCACCTAACCCGCACATAGACAAAGAATCCTGCAGTGCAGAAGGAGGCCAATCGGCCCCTCGAGTCTGCACTGACCACAATCCCACCCAGCCCCTATCCCAAAAACCACATGCATTTACCTTAACTAGTCCCCCTGACACTAATGGGTAATTTAGCATGGCCAATCCACCTACCCGCACACATCTTTGGACTGTGGGAGGAAACTGGAGCATCCAGAAGAAACCCACGCGAATGCACAAACTCCACACAGACGGTGAGCCAAGTCAGGAATCGAACCCGGATCCCTTGCACTGTGAGGCAGCAGTGCTAACCACTGTGCCACCGTGCATCTTTGGACAGTAGGAGGAAACCGGAGCACCCGGAGGAAGCCCAAGCAGACATGGGGAGAATGTGTAAACTCCATACAGGCAGTGACCCGAGGCTGGAATTGAACCCATGTCCCTGGTGCTGTGAGGCAGCAGTGCTAACTACTGTGCCACCGTGCTGCCCCGATGGGCCAAAAGGCCTCCTTCGGTTTTCTCTCACTGTATGACAATCAGCCTGGTGTTGATGAATCAACCATTCCTAATTATCTCAACCTTGGTGAGATTCTACACTCTTCCTTTGGCCTGTCTCCTGGCTCTGTAGTTTAATGGTTTCCCTTATTGTCAAAACTCTGCAATTCCTGGATAGAGCGGGAAGTAGTGCTCTTGTTTTCCTGTTACCCCCATGCCCTTCCCCACTCCCCAACTCCGTGGAGTGGATGGTGAACAGCAATTGCAAATGGCCTAGCCATTCATACCTTCACTGTCCTAAACCATCAACCCCATATCCTCAGGCTGTGACCCCTGGTTCTGGACACCCCCACCATTAAGAACATCCTTCCTGCATCTATCCTGTCTAGTCCTGTTAGAATTTTATAGGTATCTCAGAGATCCCCCTCGTTCCTCTAAACTCCATCAAATACAATCCTAACCAATTCAATCTTCATACGTCAGTCCCACCATCCCAGGAATCAGTCAGGAATCAGTATGTTTCACAATACAGTATCGAGGACCTGCAGTTTCATTCTGTGCTATTTGCAGTCGCTGTTTCAGGGGGAAGAGGCTTAATGATGTTTCCTGTGTATCTGTAGGCAATCGGTATGTAACCGAGTGATGAACAAGTTGTCCCCGCTCCATGAACGGATTTACTGCGCCTTGTCTGGTTCAGCAGCTGATGCTCAGGCCATAGCTGACATTGTTAATTACCAGCTGGAATTACACAGGTAAGCAGCTCAGTCTCTCTCCAACAGATTCGCCCCAAATCAGCAGGGAAAATGGTAGGTGGAATGTGCTGAGGCATTGCTTTGAACACAGAGCGGGTCCAACCACAAATCACAGGACAAGACCCACATTTCTCTTATCACTGGATTAACTGCAAGGAATAGTATAGGGGGCTCCAGCTGGAGAAATGGCTTCAACCAGCAGACACTCCCTGCTGGGATCAGCAGGGCACTCCCCACTGGGACCAGTAGACACTGCCTACTTGGACTGGCACATAGTCCTCACTTGAACCAGCAGAGATTCACCACTGGGACCAGCAGACACTGCCCACTGGAACCAGCAGACACTGCCCACTGGAACCAGCAGACACTGCCCACTGGAACCAGCAGACACTGCCCATTGGGACCAGCAGACACTGCCCACTTGGACCAGTGGACACTCTCCACAGCAATCAGCAGAGATTCCCCACTGGGACCAGCAGACACTCCCCACTGGGACCAGCAGAGGTCTAAGTTCCTCTCCAGTTGCAGGATGCTGTACAGATCCAGTTATCTGTTGATAGGCCCTGACGTAGAGGAATCCACTGACAGTCAGCAGATTACTCACACTGCGTATCTTACCTATCTGTACAGATTACTCACACTGCGTATCTTACCTATCTGTACAGATTACTCACACTGCGTATCTTACCTATCTGTACAGATTACTCACACTGCGTATCTTACCTATCTGTACAGATTACTCACACTGCGTATCTTACCTATCTGTACAGATTACTCACACTGCGTATCTTACCTATCTGTACAGATTACTCACACTGCGTATCTTACCTATCTGTACAGATTACTCACACTGCGTATCTTACCTATCTGTACAGATTACTCACACTGCGTATCTTACCTATCTGTACAGATTACTCACACTGCGTATCTTACCTATCTGTACAGATTACTCACACTGCGTATCTTACCTATCTGTACAGATTACTCACACTGCGTATCTTACCTATCTGTACAGATTACTCACACTGCGTATCTTACCTATCTGTACAGATTACTCACACTGCGTATCTTACCTATCTGTACAGATTACTCACACTGCGTATCTTACCTATCTGTACAGATTACTCACACTGCGTATCTTACCTATCTGTACAGATTACTCACACTGCGTATCTTACCTATCTGTACAGATTACTCACACTGCGTATCTTACCTATCTGTACAGATTACTCGCACTGCGTATCTTACCTATCTGTACAGATTACTCGCACTGCGTATCTTACCTATCTGTACAGATTACTCGCACTGCGTATCTTACCTATCTGTACAGATTACTCGCACTGCGTATCTTACCTATCTGTACAGATTACTCGCACTGCGTATCTTACCTATCTGTACAGATTACTCGCACTGCGTATCTTACCTATCTGTACAGATTACTCACACTGCGTATCTTACCTATCTGTACAGATTACTCACACTGCGTATCTTACCTATCTGTACAGATTACTCACACTGCGTATCTTACCTATCTGTACAGATTACTCACACTGCGTATCTTACCTATCTGTACAGATTACTCACACTGCGTATCTTACCTATCTGTACAGATTACTCACACTGCGTATCTTACCTATCTGTACAGATTACTCACACTGCGTATCTTACCTATCTGTACAGATTACTCACACTGCGTATCTTACCTATCTGTACAGATTACTCACACTGCGTATCTTACCTATCTGTACAGATTACTCACACTGCGTATCTTACCTATCTGTACAGATTACTCACACTGCGTATCTTACCTATCTGTACAGGTGGCAGTGTAACATTGTACTGACAGCCGAAAAACCAATATAAAAGTGTGACCTTGGACAATGTATAGATTCTGGTTTGTATCCACAGGGGTTAGAGTCTTTGACTGCTTGCCTAGTCGAAATGTGGGACTGTAATGTGGGACACACCGGGGGAGTGTAACGCTCGCAGAGACGGTGAACAGATGATTGTGTTTAATCTAACGCGGTTTTCACATTTCTGTCAATCAGTGTTGAAATTGAAGATGCTCCATTGGTTCAAGCGGCTGCCACCATGGTCAAAAACATCAGCTACAAGTATAAGGAGGAGTTATCAGCTCACCTGATCGTAGCTGGCTGGGACAGGAAGCTAAAAGGCCAGGTACCTGTCCATTAACTGCAATTACACTGGCAGTCTGTGTTTACCGTTTAGAGCAGCTCTTAACACAAATCTTTGTGATAAATCCCACCCTATCTCTACCGTGATTTCTGATTGATATGTTTGTAATATACACCCCAGTCCAGGTCTGAGTGTTTCTTCACTCCTCCCTGTCTGGAGGCTAAAGAAACTGGGGTTTGTGTCTACGCCGTGACAATGACCAGGATTTTGGTTTGACCCTGTGCCGCATTGCCAGAGAATGTGCCTCAGAAATTATGCAGGGTGTGAGAGGTCATTCCTGGAAATGGGTGTTGGTGTTGGGCACCTCAATCAGACTCAGAAGCCTTTTGGTCATAGTTGGTGGTCTGTTGTAACAATTTTAATCCGGCAACGAGGTGGGCCTTTTCAAATATGGACAGCCGGCCTAATTGATGGGGAATTAGGAAGCCTCTTGTTTTGTACTTAACCAGGAGTGTCAGTTCCTCTGGGCCTCCTGCTAACTGAAAGCACTCTGTATGCTGTTGTCAGACTTGTAAATAAACAAAGAACAAAGAACAAAGAACAATACAGCACAGGAACAGGCCCTTCGGCCCTCCAAGCCCGCGCCGCTCCCCGGTCCAGGATTGAATCCTGAATCCAGGATCCCCACCCAATTTTCCAGCCTATCTACATACCAATATCCTATCCACCGAGCTGTCCCTCACAGCTACGATGCTTTGTTCATTACAACCTATTAACTTACCCCCACCCCCCCATTCCAGACCATGTGATCTCCAGGGAGAGGCGAAAACCCAGAGTGAAAAACCCCAGGGCCAATATGGGGAAAAAAAAATCTGGGAAATTCCTCTCCGACCCCCTGAGGCGATCGAAACGAGTCCAGGAGATCACAATGGCCCCGATTGGAAAATGCTTCCCAACCCTAGTCATTTCCACTCCCACGAACACCATATGAATCCCCTGCCCCCGAGACAGGTTCCCAACTATCCGCAGTCTCACTCTGTACTGGCACCAGCAAGATGATCGTAGAATGAAGCCTTGAAACGAGAAACCAGGAACAATTAGCCCGCGCCGCTCCCTGGTCCAAACTAGATCACTCTTTTGTATCCCTCCATTCCCACTCCGTTCATATAGCTGTCTAGATAAGTCTTAAACGTTCCCAGTGTGTCCGCCTCCACCACCTTGCCCGGCAATACCGACGCAAAGTATTCATTTAGGATCTCCCCTACCTCTTTGGGCTCCAAGCATAAGTCCCCACTTTTGTCCCTGAGAGGTCCGATTTTTTCCCTTACAACCCTTTTGTTCCTAACGTATGAATAAAATGCCTTGGGATTCTCCTTAATCCTGTCTGCCAAGAACATTTCGTGACCCCTTTTTGCTCTTCTAATTCCCCGTTTGAGTATTTTCCTACTTTCATTATACTCTTCCAGAGCTCCCTCCGTTTTTAGCTGCTTGGACCTAACATACGCCTCTCTTTTCCTTTTGACCAGTCCCTCAATTTCCCTGGTTATCCACGGTTCTCTAATCCTACCCTTCCTATCCTTCTTTTTTACAGGCACATGCTTGTCCTGTAGCCCTAACAACCATTCCTTAAAAGACTGCCACATACCAGATGTGGATTTACCCTCAAACAGCCTCTCCCAATCAAGAGCTGCCAATTTCTGCCTGATCCCAATAAAGTTAGCCTTCCCCCAATCCAACACCTTACCCTTGGGACACCACTCATCCTTTTCCATCACTATCCTAAAGCTAACAGAATTGTGGTCACTATTTGCCACATGTTCCCCGACCAAAACTTTGAAGACCTGACCGGGTTCATTCCCCAGCACCAGGTCCAGTATAGCCCCCTCTCTAGTTGGGCTGTCCACATATTGTTCCAACGAACCCTCCTGTACACATTTTACAAATGCCTCACCATCCAGAGTCCCTGCCCTCAGCGATTTCCAGTCTATACCAGGGAAATTGAAGTCTCCCACTACAACAACCCTATATTTCCTGCACCTATCCAGTATCTCCTGACATATCCATTCTTCCACTTCCCTTGGGCTGTTGGGGGGCCTGTAGTACACCCCCAACATAGTGACTGCGCCTTTCCTGTTTCTAAGCTCCACCCAGAGTGACTCGCTACACGACTCCTCCGAATTGTCCTCCCTCTGCACCGCTGTAATATGCTCTCCAACCAATACCGCTACTCCCCCACCTCTTTTGGCCCCTCCTCTGTCTCGCCTAAAACACTTGTACCCTGGAATATTCAGCTGCCAGTCCTGTCCCTCTTTCAACCAAGTTTCCGTCACCGCAACCACATCCAAATTCCTCGTGCGCATTAAGGCCCCAAGTTCGTCTGTTTTACCTGCTACGCTCCTTGCATTGAAGTATAAGCACTCCAGACCCCCAGGCTCAGTGAGGTCGTCCTCCCCCATAGTGCTCTTCTTCTTTGCCAGCCTTGTCCCAGCCCCAAGCTCGTCCCCAGCCACCACACTTATAGACCTAATAGTTTGATCCCCACCCCCCTGCCACACTAGTTTAAACCCCCCCGAACTGCATTAGCAAAGCTCCCAGCCAGGATATTTGTGCCCTTCCAACTTAGTTGTGACCCCTCCCTCTTGTACAGGTGCCATCCTCTCCTGAAAACCTCCCATTGGTCTATGAAAATAAAGCCCTCCCTCCTGGACCAGTCCTTTAGCCAGGCATTCATTTGAACCAACTCCCTATTCTTATCCTCACTGGCACGAGGCATTGGGAGCAGCCCAGAGATGGCCACCCTAGTGACCCTACTTTTTAACCTATTTCCCAACTCCCTGAATTGCTCCCTTAGGACCCCCCTACTCTTCCTATCTACGTCATTTCCACCAATGTGTATAATGACATCCGTTTCTTTATCTTCCCCTTTTAAAATGCCTCCTATCCGCTCGGAGACATCCGTGACCCCAGCACCAGGTAGGCAGACTACCATCCTGGAGTCCCGTTCGCCCCCACAGAATCGCCTGTCTGTCCCTCTAACTGACGCATCCCCCACCACTATCGCTCTCCTAACCCCTCTCTTCCCTTTCCGGGATAAAGGGATTTTCTTGAAGGCACTTCTGCCTCCGAGGACTTATTACTTTTGTGATTTCTGATTTTGTCAGATCTGATGATTTTGAGAGCAATCAGGATTTTCAATCAGACAATTCCCTCCATACAGAATGTATCAGGGGACTGTGTAGCCCAATCGCTAGTTAGTTATTCAACTCTCCAACTGAGGCAGTGTCAGTGTTTCCGACAAGCCTCTCATCACTTCCTTGATTTTGTACACTATGGGTGCAATTTTCCAGTCCCGCTGAAGTCAATGGACATTTGAACAGCTGGCCACGTATTCAGACCCCACCCCCATCACAATAAGACTGTAAAATCCCACCCTTTGTTTGCATTCGAACCATAGAATCTCTAGTGCAGAAGGAGGCCATTCAATCCATCGTCTCTGCGCCGACTTCCGACAGAGCATCTTACCCAGGCCCGCTCTCCCAACCCGATCCCCATAACCCCACACATTTACAATAGTTGATCCACCTAACCTAAGGATGGGCGGCACGGTAGCACAGTGGTTAGCACTGCTGCTTCACAGCTCCAGGGACCTAGGTTCGATTCCCAGCTTGGGTCACTGTCTGTGTGGAGTTTGCACATTCTCCTCGTGTCTGCATGGGTTTCCTCCGGGTGTTCCGGTTTCCTCCCACAGTCCAAAGATGTGCGGGTTAGGTTGATTGGCCAGGTTAAAAATTGCCCCTTAGTGTCCTGAGATGCGTAGGTTAGAGGGATTAGTGGGTAAATATGTAGGGATATGGGGGTAGGGCCTGGGTGGGATTGTGGTCAGTGCAGACTCGATGGGCCGAATGGCCTCTTTCTGTACTGTAGAGTTTCTATGTTTTCTATGAAGGGACAATAAAGGGCAATTGAGCATGGCCATTCAACCTAACCTGCACATCTTTGGACTATGGGAGGAAACTGGTGCACCCAGAGGAAACCCACGCAGACACGGGGAGAATGTGGAAATTCCACACAGTCACCCAAGGCCGGAATCGAACCCAGGTCCCTGGCACTGTGAGGCAGCAGTGGTGACCACTATGCCTCCGCAATAAAGTCCAGAATCCCGTGTGCTTTATTAACCACCCTCTCAACCTGTCAGTTTGATTTCTCCACATATACTCCCAGGATTCCCTGCTCCTGAAGCTTCTTTTTATCTTCAATTGCCTCTCCTCCGTATTCCTTCCAAACTCTCTCAATCCCCACTTCTCTGAGTTTAATTTCACCCACTCATTCCAGCAGCCTCTCGACATCCTTTTTGAAGTTCTCTGCACTATCCTCTGCACACTTTGCAATAACAAGTTTGGCATCATCCCCAGATTTTGAAATAATCCCTCATACAGTAAAGGATCGGTCATCAATGTGTGTCATGAGCAGTCAGGGGACCCAAGGCTCACCCCGGGGGAATCCCAACCTTCCTTCAGGTTGATAAACAACTGTTTGCAAATGGGTCTTTTTCTGGTGAGCAGGATGTGGTGTGCCACAGGGATCAGTGCTGGGGCCTCAACTGTTTACAATTTATATAAATGACTTGGATGAAGGGATTCAAGGTATGGTTGATGAATTTGCTGATGATAGAAAAATAGAGGAAAGTAAATAAAGGAAGTAAGGGAGTTAAAGGGGACATAAATAGATTAATTGAGTGGCCAGAAATCTGGTAAATGGAGTATAATGTGGGCAGATGTGAAATTGTCTGTTTTGGCAGGATGAATAAAAAAGAAGCTTATTATCTAAATGGTGAGGGATTGCAGAACTCTGAGATGCAGAAGGATCTGGGTGCCCTAGTGCATGAATCACAAAAGAGTGGTATACTGTACAGCAAGTAATTAGGAAAATGAATAGACATTATCATTTATTGTGAGGGGAATTGATTACAAAAGTAGGGAGGTTATGCTTCAGTTGTACAAGGCATTGATAAGACCACATCTGGAGTACTGTGTGCACCATTGATCTCCTTATTTAAGGAAAGATGTAAATGCATTAGAAGCAGTTCAGAGAAGGCTTACCAGTCTAATACCAGGAATGGGGGTGTTTTCTTATAAGGAAAGGTTGGAGAGGTTAGGTTTGTATCCATTAGAGTTTAGAAGAGTATCTGAGGGTTAGTGACAGGGTGGACGTGGAGAGAATGTTTCCTCTTATGGGAGAATCTAGAACTAGGGGGTCACATGTTAAAAATAAAGGGTCGCTCATTTAAGGTGGAGATGAGGAGAATTGTTCCTCTCAGAGGGTGGTGAGTCTCTGGAACTCTCTTCCTCAACGGCTGCAGAAGTAGAGTCTTTGAATATTTTCAAGGCAGAGCTAGATAGATTCTTGATTAACAAAGAACAAAGAAAAGTACGGCACAGGAACAGGCCCTTCAGCCCTCCAAGCCTGTGCCGATCATGATGCCCTAACTAAGCTAAAAAAAACCTTTTGCACTTACTCAGTACGCATCCCTCTATTCCCTCCCTATTCATGTACCCATCCAGATGCCTCTTAAATGTTGCTAATGTGCCTGTGTCCACCACCTGGTCTGGCAGCGCATTCCAGGCACCCACCACTCTGCGTGAAAAACTTCCCCGCACATCTCCCCTAAACTTTTCTCCGCTCACCTTGAACATGTGCCCCCTTGTAATTGACACTTCCACCCTGGGAAAAAGCCTCTGACTATCCACCCTCACTATGCCTCTCATAATTTTGTAGACCTCTATAAGGTCTCCCCTCAGCCTCTGTCTTTCCAGTGAAAACATTAGTTTATTCAACCTCTCCTCATAGTCAATACCCTCGAGACCAGGCAGTATCCTGGTGAACCTTCTTTGCACGAGGGTGAAGGGTTACTGGGGGTAGGCAAGAATGTGGGGTTGAGGTCACAATCAAATCAGTAATGATTGCATTGAATGGTCGAGCAGGCTCAAGGGGCAAATGGCCGTCTTCTGCACCTAATTTATATGTTCATATGTTCTCTGTGTCCTGTCACATGGTATCCATGTTGTTCCTGTTCCAGCAATTGTGTGGGCTCTCGTGTGGCTCATCAACCTGTCAAAGTTCACCTGTCCCACACCAGCTCCATTACGCTCATCAGTTTCCTTTACAGAACAGTAATCACCCCAGTTTGTCAGACACGTTTAGTCATTCACTAATCTGGATATTTGGAATAATTGTTAAGCTGTGCTGTGTATATTCTTTATCCAGGTCTACGCCACTCTGGGAGGAATGCTGGTCCGACAGCCTTTCTCTATCGGGGGCTCCGGGAGCGTCTATATTTATGGATATGTTGATGCTGCTTATAAGGCTGGAATGAGCAAAGACGAGTGCTTGCAGTTTGTAACCAATGGTGAGGACATGTGGCCTGGTGGGAGCTTAGTTGACAAAATCATTTACCAACATACAAATTTAGAGCAGGAGGAGGCCACTCAGCCCCTTGAACCTGCTCTGCCATTCTGTAAGATCATGGCTGATTTTTTTGTGTTGAGTTCCACATTCCCATCAAGCCCCAATAACCTAACTGGAATCTATCTACCTCTGCGTTAAAACTGTTCAGTAACCCCACATATCCACTGCCTTCTAAGGCAGAGAGTTCCAAAGCCTCACAATGCTCAGAGAAAAAATTCTTCTCATCTCTGTCCTATAAGGATAGTCCTCATTTTAAAACACTGTCCTCTGGTTTTGGACTCTTCCACAAGAGGAAAATTCTTTCCACATCCACCTTCTCAATACTGTTCAGGATCTTACATACTTCGATCAAGTCACCCCTCACTCTTCTAAACTCCAGTGGGAACAAGCCCTGTCTGTCCAACCTATCCTCATAAGACAACCTGTTCATTCCAGGTATCAATCCAGTAAACCCCCTCCTCTGGGCCACCTCCATTGTGGATTGAATGAATCCTTCTCCCATTTTAAAAGCCACAGTCTGAAATAACACTCAAAAGCCATGGGAATATTGAAATAAAAGCAAAAAATTGTGGATGTTGGAAATCTAAAATAGAAAAAGAAAAAGCTGAAAAATCAGCATGTGTGGAGAAAGAAACAGATTTAATCTTTCTACTCTATATGACCCTTCAACAGAAATGAAAAGGGACAGGCATCCCATTCACGGGATGTGGGTGTCACTAGCTGGCCAGAATTTATTGTCACAAAATCAGGTTAAAGTCCAACAGGTTTATTTGGTAGCACAAGCCACTAGCTTTCAGTGCGCTGCCCCTTCATCAGGTGAGTGGGAGTTGTGTTCACAAACGGGGCATATAAAGACACAAACTCAATTTACAAAATAATGGTTGGAATGCGAGTCTTTACAGGTAATCAAGTCTTAAAGGTACAGACATTGTGAGCGGCGAGAGGGTTAAGCACAGGTTAAAGAGATGTGTCTTGTCTCCAGATAGGACAGTTAGTGAGATTTTGCAAGCCCAGGCAAGTCGTGGGGGTTACAGATCGTGTGCCATGAACCCAAGATCCCGGTTGAGGCCGTCCTCATGTGTGCGGAACTTGGCTATCAGTCTCTGCTCAGTGACTCTGCGTTGTCGTGTGTCGTGAAGGCTGCCTTGGAGAACCTGGTGGATGGTTGAAGGTACACGGTACATACTCTTGCAATTCGGCCAATGTTATCTACCTGATACGCTGCAGGAAAGGATGTCCCGAGGCATTGTACATTGGGGAGACCATGCAGACGCTACGACAACGGATGAATGAACACCGCTCGACAATCACCAGGCAGGAGTGTTCTCTTCCTGTTGGGGAGCACTTCAGCAGTCACGGGCATTCATCCTCTGATCTTTGGGTAAGCGTTCTCCAAGGCGGCCTTCACGACACACAACAGCGCAGAATCGCTGAGCAGAGACTGATAGTCAAGTTCCGCACACATGAGGACAGCCTCAACTGGGGTCTTGGGTTCATGTCACACTATCTGTAACCTCCACGACTTGCCTGGGCTTGCAAAATCTCACTAACTGTCCTGGCTGGAGACAACATACATCTCTTTAACCTGTGCTTAACCCTCTCTCCACTCACATTGTCTGTACCTTTAAGTCTTGATTACTTGTAAAAACTCGCATTCCAACCATTATCTTGTAAATTGAGTTTGTGTCTATATATGCCCTGTTTGTGAACACAACTCCCACTCACCTGATGAAGGGGCAGTGCTCCGAAAGCTAGTGGCTTGTGCTACCAAATAAACCCGTTGGACTTTAACCTGGTGTTGTGAGACTTCTTACTGTGCTTACTCCAGTCCAACACCAGCATCTCCACATCAGAATTTATTGCCCATCCCCAGTTTGTGGATGTGGTGCCATTCAAGTGGCTGCTTTGTCCTAGATGGTGTCAAGCTTCTTGAGTGCTGTTGGAGCTGCACTCATCGAGGGAGTATTCTATCACACTCCTAACTTGTGCTTTGTAGATAATGGATAGATTTTGTAGAGTCAGGAGGTGAGTTACTTGCCGCAGTATTCCTCGCCTCTGACCTGCTCTTGAAGCCACTGTGTTTATGTGGCGAGTCCAGTTGAGTTTCTGGTCAATGGTAACCCCAAGGTAACCCCAATAATGAACGGCTTAGATAGGATGGACGTAGGGAAGTTGTTTCCATTAACAGGGGAGACTAGGACGCGGGGGCACAGCCTTAGAATAAAAGGGAGTCACTTTAGAACAGAGATGAGGAGAAATTTCTTCAGCCAGAGAGTGGTGGGTCTGTGGAATTCATTGCCACAGAGGGCTGTGGAGGCCGAGACGTTGAGCGTCTTCAAGACAGAAATTGATAAATTCTTGATTTCTCGAGGAATTAAGGGCTATGGGGAGAGAGCGGGTAAATGGAGTTGAAATCAACCATGATTGAATGGTGGAGTGGACTCGATGGGCCGAATGGCCTTACTTCCGCTCCTATGTCTTATGGTCTTATGTAATGAATTATATTCTTGGAGAAGGCATTGTTTTAGTTTAGTTTATTTATTAGTGTCACAAATAGGCTTACATTACCACTGCAAAGAGATTACTGTGAAAATCCCCGAGTCGTCACACTCCAGCGTCCGTTTGGGTACACTGAGGGAGAATTTAGCATGGCCAATGCACCTAACCAGCACGGCCTTCGGCCTAGCCATATAAACACAGTGGCTAGCAGGGGAGGTCAGAGACGAGGAATCCTGTGGCGAGTAACTCATCTCGTAACGCCCCAAAGTCTGCCCTCCATCTACAAGACACACGTCGGGAGTGTGATGGAATACTCCCCACTTGCTTTGATGAGTGCAGCTTCAGCAACACTCAAGAAGCTCAACAACATCCAGGACAAAGCAGCACACTTGATTGGCACCACATCCACAAATATTCAATCCCTCCACCACCGATGCTCGGTAGCAACAGTGTGTACTATCTACAAGATGTTCTGCAGCAATTCACCAAAGATCCTTATGCAGCACCTTCCAAACACAAAATCACAATCATCGAGAAGGACAAGAGCAGCAGATACCTGGGGAACACCACCACCTGCAAGTTCCCCTCCAAGCCACTCATTATCCTGACTTGGATAAATATTGCTGTTCCTTCACTGTCGCTGGGTCAAAATCCTGGAATTCCCTCCCTAACAGCACTATGGGTGTAACTACACCTCAGGGACTGAAGCGGTTCAAGAAGGAACTCACCACCATCTTCTGAAGGACAACTAGGAATCCTCAGGACATGATGTGCAGAAGGGCTTTTTTCTGTGCTGTAAAACTCTTATGACTCAGGGAGCAGATAGTCCCCTCACCCTCCTCAGTAGCAGAGAGTATCTCTCCATGATCTGTGTCAGGGAGAGAGGCTGTGGGCCAATGGGGAACAATGCTGTATGTTTGTGCAGACGCTTCTGTCCAGTGTTGATGCTCTGGAGTGCAGGAACCTCACTGATTATTCTCTCTTCCTCTTTGTGTTACAGCTATTGCCCTGGCCATTGGGAGAGATGGTTCCAGTGGGGGAGTTGTGTACCTCACGACGATTACAGAGAAAGGAACAGAGCACAAAGTCATTCTGGGCAATGAGTTACCTCAGTTCCACGATGAGTGACTGCATGTGTTTTCATTTTGCAATAAATTGTTTCCACACTGAAAGCCCAGTGTCCTCACTCAGTGCGTTAATGCAAGCATGGAATCATCACTGAAATCAGAATTTGCTAAGATTACTGGTGGAAAGCGAGATCATAAAGTCAGGACATCACCACTCGACCCACTGCCCAAACATCACTTAGGACACAGTTGGTTTTCATTTTGCCACTCAGTGGAAAGACCGTGGATTTGAGGTGTCTGAGAGGGTGGAGGACTCAGACTGAGCAATCCATAAAAGGGAAAGCCAGGCAGAGTGGGACTAGTTGGCTCGCTCCTTCAAAGAGCCAACACAGTCTGATGGGCAAATAGCCTCATTCTGCGCCGTATGTTGCAGCTGTATAAGGTGCTGGTGAGGCCACACCTGGAGTACTGTGTACAGTTTTGGTCTCCTCACTTGAGAAAGGATATACTGGAACTGGAGGGAGTGCAGAGGAGATTCACTAGGTTGATTCCGGAGTTGAGAGTGTTGGCTTATGAGGAGAGACTGAGTAGACTGGGGCTATACACATTGGAATTCAGAAGAATTGAGGGGAGATCTTATAGAAACATATAAGATTATGAAGGAAATAGATAAGATAGAAGCAGGGAAGCTCTTTCCACTGACGGGTGAAACTAGAACTAGGGGGCATAGCCTCAAAATAAGGGGAAGCAGATTTAGGACTGAGTTGAGGAGGAACCTCTTCACACAAAGGGTTATGAATCTGTGGAATTCCCTGTCCAGTGAAGCAGTTGAGGCTACCTCATTGAATGTTTTTAAGGCAAGGATAGATGAATTTTTGAACAGTAAAGGAATTAAGGGTTATGGTGAGCGGGCGGGTAGGTGGACTGAGTCCACAAAAAGATCAGCCATGATCTTATTGAATGGCGGAGCAGACTCGAGGGGCCAGATGGCCTACTCCTGCTCCTAGTTCTTATGTATCATTCTATTGAGAACTGCGCTGTATAATTTTATTGAGTCCTGCAATCGGTGACATGGTGGCACAGTGGTTAGCACTGTTGCCTCACAGCGCCAGGGACCTGGGTTCAATTTCCGGTTGGGTCACTGTCTGTGTGGAGTTTGCACGTTCTCCCCGTGGGAAGCCTTTTCCCGGGGTGGAAGAGTTAATTACTAGGGGGCATAGGTTTAAGGTGTGAGGGGCAAGGTTTAAAGGAGATATACGAGGCAGATGTTTTACACAGAGAGTAGTGGGTGCCTGGAACTCGTTGCCGGGAGAGGTAGTGGAAGCGGATACGGTAGTGACTTTTAAGGGACATCTTGACAAATACATGAATAGGATGGGAATAGAGGGATATGGTCCCAGGAAGGGTAGGGGTTTTAGTTCAGTCGGGCAGCATGGTCGGTGCAGGCTTGGAGGGCCTGTTCCTGTGTTTTAATTTACTTTGTTCTTTGTTCTTTGTCTCTGCGTGGGTTTCCTCCGGGTGCTCCGGTTTCCTCCCACAGTCCAAAGATGTGTGGGTTAGGTGGATTGGCTATGCTAAATTGCCCTTTAGTGTCGGGGACTAGCTAGGGTAAATGCATGGTGTAATGGGGATAGGGCCTAGGTGATATTGTAGTCGGTACAGACTCGATGGGCTGAATGGCCTCCTTCTGCACTGCAGGATTCTATGTTTATTTTTCTATGTTTAATCGCCGCCCCCACTTGACAAAGGTGTCAATGTTGGGGCGGCACAGTGGCGCAGTGGTTAGCACTGCCACCTCACAGCACCAGGGACCCAAGTTCAATTCCAGCTTCGGTCACTGTCTGTGTGGAGTTTGCACGCTCTCCCCGTGTCTGCGTGGGTTTCCTCCGGGTGCTCAGGTTTCCTCCCACAGACCAAAAATGTGTGGGCTACATTGATTGGCCGTGCTAAATTGACCCTAGTGTCGGGGAATCAGCAGGGTAAATGTGTGGGGTTGCGGGATTGGGGCCTGAGTGGGATTGCAGTCGGTGTAGACTCGATGGGCTGAATGGCCTCCTTCTGTAATGTAGGGATTCTATCCTATGAATGTTCATGGGGCGGGGATGGCAGAAAAAGGAAATTAAGGCCACAATCAAATCACCCATGATCTTACTGAGTGGCAGGGCAGGCTTGATGGACTGACTGGCCCGCTCCTGCTCCTATTTCTTTTGACCTTGTGACCTTCTAATCGCTCCCTGTGCTTCCCCCCAACATGCCCACCATTCCCCCGTATCCCAGTCTCTGGAGAAAACGATTGTCAATGTTCCCCATTATCAGCTGACTGGTGCCACATCCTGATTCACCTCCTGCTGCACGGGCTAAGTGTGTACTTCAGGGTTGTTCCAGAGAGGGGTTCAGGCTGCTCTGCGATTCATCTGCAGTCGAATAGCCTGCTGCTCACTGTGCCAGCAGGCACACACGAGGAACGATACCTCGGTTGACACACCTCATCTCCTGGCTATGTCGGAGTTAGCCAGAGAACGGCTGGTGTCAGGGGGCTGCTGAAATCACTGGGTATGCTCACCCAGTCTGTCAGCACCTGGAGAGAAAGGGAAGTAGAGTTAACATTTCCAGGTCTGTGACCTATCATTGGGACTGGGAGAAAGCTAAGACAGGTTATAGATGTGAAGCAAGTTGGGGAGTGGGGGGACAGGAGAGCTGGGAGGGTGTGTTACAGGGTGGATGCCAGGAGAGATTTAATGATGGGAGAGTCTGTCTCACTGTGCCAGAGAGAGTGGCAATGTGGCAAGAAGAGCAACAAAAAGTGTGCCCACAGCAGGTAAACAGCCATCTGAAAGTAAAAACAAGAGAACCATAGAATCCCTGCAGTGCAGAAAGAGGCCATTCGGCCCATTGAGTCTGCACCAACAGCTCACAACCCCCTGATACACACAGTTCGTGCAGCTCAATCCAGCACTGACAGAGAGACAGTAAGAAGTCTCACAAACACCAGGTTAAAGTCAAACAGGTTTATTTGGTAACAAAAGCCACTAGCTTTCGGAGCGCTGCTCCTTCGTCAGGTAAGTTGGAGTTCTGTTCACAAATAGGGCACATAAAGACACAAACTCAATTTACAAAATAATGGTTGGAATGCGAGTCTTTACAGGTGCAGACAATGTGAGTGGAGAGAGGGTTAAGCACAGGTTAAAGAGATGTGTATTGTCTCCAGACAGGACAGTTAGTGAGATTTTGCAAGACCAGGCAAGTCGTGGGGATTACAGATAGTGTGACATGAACCCAAGATCCCGGTTGAGGCCGTCCTCATGTGTGCGGAACTTGGCTATCAGTCTCTGCTCAGCGACTCTGCGTTGTCATGTGCCGTGAAGGCCGCCTTGGAGAACGCTTACCCGAAGATCAGAGGCTGAATGCCTGTGACCGCTGAAGTGTTCCCCAACAGGAAGAGAACACTCTAGCCTGGTGATTGTCGAGCGGTGTTCATTCATCCATTGTCGTAGCGTCTGCATGGTCTCCCCAATGTACCATGCCTCGGGACATCCTTTCTTGCAGCGTGTCAGGTAGACAACGTTGGCCGAGTTGCAAGAGTATATACCGTGTACCTGGTGGATGGTGTTCTCACGAGAGAGATAGACCATTGAGAATAAAGAGCTGGTGTGAATCATCTGTTGCTGGGCAGAGTCTGAGAATTCAGGTTGCTTCCAGTCAGCCGAGCAAAGGAACAACCTCTGCCGCCCCCTGTGCAGAGAGGAGGATCTACAGTGGCTGGCGAATAGAGAGACAGGACAGGACTGATAGTGGGAGGGAGAGAGAGATAAACACCCCAATCTTATTGTAAAGGGGCTTCAGGAGCAGGGGGAGAAATCATTGACAGGTTGAAAGAATGGTTCATAAAGCACACAAGATTCTGGGAATTATAGAGACACAGAGTACAAAAAGGAGGTTATGAGACACCTCGATAAACTCTGGTTCAGTCTCTGCTGGAGTATTATGTCCACACCTTCCAATGTCCATCCAAATTTCTCCCAGGGAAAACACAATGTCCTCTCCATGTCAGACAGTGGGATTTTAAAATTTATTCTGGTGCGTGTTGAACATTCTAACAGTTCAGTAATCAACTCAAACAGCACACAGAGAAGAAATTCCCAGAAAGATGGGTACAGGAGCAGAGGGAGTTGGGTGTAAATGTACATTGACCATTAAAGTTGCCAGGATAGGAGAAGAGTTAATAAAGCATGTAATATTCTGGGCTTTATTAATAGGGGCACAGAGTACAAGAGCAAGGAGGTGATACTGAACTTATACAAGGTACAGGGCGGCACGGTAGCACAGTGGCTAGCACTGCTGCTTCACAGCTCCAGGGTCCCGGGTTCGATTCCCGGCTCGGGTCACTGTCTGTGTGGAGTTTGCACATTCTCCTCGTGTCTGCGTGGGTTTCCTCCGGGTGCTCCGGTTTCCTCCCACAGTCCAAAGATGTGCGGGTTAGGTTGATTGGCCAGGTTAAAAAAATTGCCCCTTAGAGTCCTGGGATGCGTAGGTTAGAGGGATTAGTGGGTAAAATATGTGGGGGTAGGGCCTGGGTGGGATTGTGGTCGGTGCAGACTCGATGGGCCGAATGGCCTCCTTCTGCACTGTAGGGTTTCTATGATTATGAAGGTACTAGTTAGACCTCAACTAGAGTATTGTGTACAGTTCTGGGTGCCACTCTATAGGAAGGATGTGAACAAATTGGAGAGAGTGCAGAAGAGGTTTACAAGAATGGTCCCAGGGATGAGAAACTTCAGTTATGAGGATAGATTGGAGAGGTTTGGGAATGTTCTCCTTGAAGAGAAGGGGCAGATAGGAGATTTGATAGAGATGTTCTAAATCATGAGGAGACTGGACAGAGTAGGTAGAGAGAAACTGTTCCACCTCATAAAATAATCAGTAACAAGAAGGCACAGATTTAAAGTAATTTATAAAAGAAGTAAATGAGATGTGAGAAGAAACTTTCTCCCCCAGCGACTGGCTCATGTCTGGAAGTGTGGTGGAGGCAGCTTCAATCGAGACATTCAAGAGGACATTAGATGATTATTTGAATAGAAACAATGTGCAGAGGTACGGGGAAAAGGCAAGGGAATGACATTAAAGTCTCATCGAAGAGCCAGTGCAGACACGATGGACTGAATGGCCTCCTTCAGCATGATAACAATTCTGTGATTACTGGATGGTGTAAGAAGGAGAGGGCACTAACTTATAATGATTGGCAAAAGATGCAGAAGTGATGTCTGGAATGCACTACTCATGAGTGTGATGGAAGCAGATTCAATTCATGCTTTCAAAAGAGAACTGGGTAACTATATATCCACAGTAAAACATTGCAGGGTAAAGGCAGGGGGAGTATGGTAGAGTGAGTTATTCTTGATGACAGCCAGCATCAACATGATGGTTGAATGGCCTCCTTCTATGCGTCAGTGCAAGGGGCTGTGCATAGAGGCTGGAGGCAGGAGACATCATCACAAGGAATGAGGAAATGGCAGAGACGATGAACAAGTCATTGTGTCTATTCCTACAGTCAGAGACACAAGCTACAATCCAGAGATAGAAGATACCCTCGGGGCTAATCAGAGTGTGGCAATTAAGGTAATTAATATCTGCAGAGAATGAGATACTCAGTATCTCTCTCACACACACACACACCAGGGACTAGAGCTGTAAATCAAACCTGGCAGGAAAGGAGACCCCAAACACAGACTGGTGGGGAGAGGATTCCACACAGAGAGAACCTCAGAGAGAATAAGGTCCCCACACAGAGTGTGTGTCTGGAAGAGTGGGGTCCCCACACAGAGAGAGCCTTGTGGAGAGGGGGTCCCCACAATGGATTCTCAATGAACACATTGAACAGAGAAGACTGAGGGATGAGCTGATTGAGGTGTACAAGATTATGTGGGACATGGACAGAGTGGATCAGAAGCAGCTGTTCTCCTTAGTTGAAGGGTCAGTCAAAAGGGGACATAGGTTCAAAGTGACCTGGAGGTGGTTTTGGGGGGGATGTGAGGATAATAATTTTTACCCAGAGGGTGATGACAGTCTGGAATGCGCTGCCTTGGAGGGTGGTAGAGGCAGGTTGCCTCATCCTTTAAAAAGTACCTGGATAAGCACTTGGCCCATCATAACATTCAAGGCTATGGGCCAAGTGATGATAGATATGATTAGGTGGGAGGTCAGGTGTTTCTTGTGTGTCGGTGCAGACTTGATGGGCTGAAGGGCCTCTTCTGCACTATGTGATTCTATAATATGAATATTACTCTTTGTAATGAACAAACTGTGTGTTGTCTCAAACACAACATCAGGGCCAGCCGGAAGCTACAAGAACAATTTTGTCAGATTCTTATCCATTTGGGGAAAATTGCCCAATTACTAATGCCAACAGCAGCAACAGAAACTGATACGAAAGTTATTAAAGATTTTATTTCATTGCAGCAGAATTCCCCTAAACAACACTGATAATTATGGGCTCGAGTTCAGTGTGTAGATTGATCAGCTTTCTGCTCTGAGGAAGGAGTAAATACCCAAGAAATTCCTCCTCTATTTTTAAACTTTCATTTCGATATTTGCTGCACATCATCTTCAAACATCTTTATATTATTTTTACAAACTCTTGACCTTTCCTGATCTTTGCTCTCTGTGATTTTTCTGAGCATTTGTTAGTCTGTGGTTTGTTACTGCCGCAATGTTCAGTTTGTTGCTGCAGTTTCCAAAGTGAGAACTCTTTTACTTTCTGTTTTGTGTTGTTTTTCTCACAGTCTGTGGTTTGCAGTTAACTGGCAGCCTGAAGGCTCCATTAATGGAAAATGCTCCAAACATCGAAATGTCCCAAAATACTCTCATCCCCCGAGCCTGTGACAGTGGATTCCCCCCATCCACACCCCCACCCACGCTCCCCCTCCCCCACTCACACCTACACCCCCACCCATCTACCCCACAACACCTACATCCACTCTCACTCCCAATACCCTCAGGCTGTAGCCATTGGAAATATAAAGCTCTTCTACATTTCCATCACCAGTCAGAGATTGTCAGGAGAATGGTGGAACAAATTCAAGTACAAATGAGGATCTATTGGTGAATGCAGGGCTCGGGCTATAGGTCCTAAAGGAGCGCTTTTCATCAATTTTTTACCAATTACCAAAACATGATCGTCTGCAACAAGAGAGGATCTAACCATCACCCCGTGATATTCAATAACTTTACCATCATTGAATACACCTGGGGGTTACCATTGATCCGAAACTGAGCTGATCCAGCCATATGGCTACAAGCACATAAGAGGCTGGGATTTCTGCAACGTAACTCATCTCCTGACTCCCCAAAGCCTGTCCACCATCTACAAGGCACAAGTCAGGAGTGTAATGGAATACTCTCCACTTGCAACAACACACATGAAGCTCAACACAATCCAGGACAAAGCAGCCATCCCTTCGACAAACATTCAACTCCTCCACCACTTTGATGCACAGCGCCAGCCGTGAGCACCGTCTACAAGATGCACTGCAAGAACTCACCAAGATTCCTTCGGCAGCATCTTCCAAGCCCACTACCATTTAGAAGAGCAGCAGATACCTGGGAACACGACCTGGAGATTCACCTCTAAGTCACTCACCATCCTGACTTGGAAATATATCACCATTCCTTCACCGCTGCTGGGTCAAAATACTGGAACTCCCTCCCTAACAGCACAATGGGTGTACCTACACCCCAGGGACTGCAGCAGCTCAAGAAGCCAATTCATCAACACATTCTCAAGAGGCAATTAGGGATGGGCCTAGCCAATGACACACTCATTCCATGGACAAATAAAAAAAACATGTATATTTACCAAAGCAACGATAAATGAGGTGATTGTCAGAACACTAGGTAAGGTACAGAAATCTGGCAATGTTTAATGTGATGTGGAGATCCGGTCCAGAAAGAACATATCCCAGTTTTTTGAGAGGAGATTGCATCTGGGAAATTGGTAATGGAAAGCATGGTTGTGGCGCAGGAATTAAACAGGGATTTTTCATCAGCCTTCACTATAGAGGGCACGAGTAACATCCCAGAAATAACTGGTCAGGCTATGGGAAGGAGGAATTCAGGGAGGGGGGGGTCTCCATGCGAAAGAGAGAGGGTTCCCAAACAGAGACTGGGGGAAGGGGTGGTCCCCACACACAGACTGGGGGAAGGGGGGGTTCCCCACACACAGACTGGGGGAAGGGGGGGTTCCCCACACACAGACTGGGGGAAGGGGGGGGGTTCCCCACACACAGACTGGGGGAAGGGGGGGTTCCCCACACACAGACTGGGGGAAGGGGGGGTTCCCCACACACAGACTGGGGGAAGGGGAGGTTCCCCACACACAGACTGGGGGAAGGGGGGGTTCCCCACACACAGACTGGGGGAAGGGGGGGTTCCCCACACACAGACTGGGGGAAGGGGGGGTTCCCCACACACAGACTGGGGGAAGGGGGGGTTCCCCACACACAGACTGGGGGAAGGGGGGGTTCCCCACACACATACTGGGGGAAGGGGGTTCCCCACACTGGGACTGGCAATCATTTCTCTCAGGTAGTTGTCAATCTCTGAATTCTTTGTCCCATAGATCAGAGGGGACGGGATCATTGAATATACTCAATGCTGAGTTTGACTGTTTTGTAACAAATTCAATCAGGCGTTCCAGAGGGGAGGTAGACAAGTGGAGTGGATCAGATATGATCTGACAATGTGAAGCAGGTCGATGGACTAAATGGCCTAGTCCCCCTCCTTTTGTTTGATTGACCTTATTATGAAAGTGAAATCCATTTAATGCAGGGGAAATACCAGGGAATGTTTATCAGGAAGAGGCTGAGTGTAACATCGCAGAGAGAGGTGGAGGATTACAGAGAGTGGGGGCAGGTCAGAGAGAGAGAGAGAATGGAGGAGAGAGAATCCAACTGTTCATAAAACCCCGACAGTGCAGAAGAGGTCATTGAGCCCATCAATCATCACCGACTCGGAATCTTACCCAGGTTTCTCCCCTGCTTTATTCCCGTAACTCCATCTAACCTTATCAGTAATCAGTCACCGTGCGTCACACCGCGTGACCCCAGTCACCGTGCGTCACACCGCGTGACCCCAGTCACCGTGCGTCACACCGCGTGACCCCAGTCACCGTGCGTCACACCGCGTGACCCCAGTCACCGTGCGTCACACCGCGTGACCCCAGTCACCGTGCGTCACACCGCGTGACCCCAGTCACCGTGCGTCACACCTCGTGACCCCAGTCACCGTGCGTCACACCGCGTGACCCCAGTCACCGTGCCTCACACCGCGTGACCCCAGTCACCGTGCGTCACACCGCGTGACCCCAGTCACCGTGCGTCACACCGCGTGACCCCAGTCACCGTGCGTCACACCGCGTGACCCCAGTCACCGTGCGTCACACCGCGTGACCCCAGTCACCGTGCGTCACACCGCGTGACCCCAGTCACCGTGCGTCACACCGCGTGACCCCAGTCACCGTGCGTCACACCGCGTGACCCCAGTCACCGTGCGTCACACCGCGTGACCCCAGTCACCGTGCGTCACACCGCGTGACCCCAGTCACCGTGCGTCACACCGCGTGACCCCAGTCACCGTGCGTCACACCGCGTGACCCCAGTCACCGTGCGTCACACCGCGTGACCCCAGTCACCGTGCGTCACACCGCGTGACCCCAGTCACCGTGCGTCACACCGCGTGACCCCAGTCACCGTGCGTCACACCGCGTGACCCCAGTCACCGTGCGTCACACCGCGTGACCCCAGTCACCGTGCGTCACACCGCGTGACCCCAGTCACCGTGCGTCACACCGCGTGACCCCAGTCACCGTGAGAGTCTGTATGAAAACGTGTATCGTGTGACACTGAAATTATAGTGTGGGGCACTAATGTCATATTTCCCAATAAGAAGTTTCTCAATACCAGATTAAAGTACGACAGGTTTATGTGGAATCATGAGCTTTCGGAGCGCTGCTCCTTGCTCACATGAGTCAGGCACTCACCTGAGGAAGGAGCAGCACTCCAGAAGCTCATAATTCCAAACAAACCTGGTGGACTTTAACCTGGTGTTGAGACTTCTTACTGTGCTTACCCCAGTCCAACACTGGCATCTCCACATCATATTTCTTCCCAAAGATTAAAGAAAAGAGTGTGAATTGGGAATACCAAGTGCTTTAATTCAAACACAATTTAATTTTCAATGTTTAATTTCAAACTTTTACAGTGTTGGAAATGTACAGCAGTTTAAAATGTACAGAAGTAAAACACAAGGGAACGAAACAGTAAAACAAAGGGTGTATGGATTTGCGAGAGGTGTGGTTTCGTTCAAACATCCTCCTCTCTCGGCACTGAGGTCCTCTAAATTGTCCTTCTCAGTGTTATTCTTCCAGCGTGATTAAAACACAGCAGTGTCCTGCTCTCCGCTATGAGACAGTTTCTGCAGCAGGCGGAAATAGTAGCCTTCTTGCTTCATTAGTTGCTCATGTTTTCCCTCTTCCACCACCCTCCCATTGTCAATCACAACGATCTTATCCGCTTTTTCCACAGTCTTCAGCCGATGGGCAATCACCAGAATGGTTTGCCCGGTGTCCCTGGATAAGGCCTGTTGGATCTGGGGAGAGAGCAGAATATTTCAGCACAGTGGACAGTGACACCGATTTTGATTTGATTTATTGTCACATGTATTAGAATACAGTGAAAAGTATTGTTTCTTGCGCGTTATACAGACAAAACATACTGTTCATAGAGAAGGAAACGTGAGAGTGCAGAATGTAACGTTACAGTCATAGCTAGGGTGCAGAGAAACATCAACTTAACATGAGGTAGGTCCGTTCAAAAGTCTGATGGCAGCACGGAAGAAGCTGTTCTTGAGTTGGTAGGTACGCAATCTCAAACTTTTGTATCTTAATCCCGATGGAAGAAGATGGAACAGAGTCTGGTCGGGGTGCGAGGGGTCCTTAATTATGCTGGGGCACAATTATCCACCCACGAATAGGGGCAATTCTAACCTCTCTCAGCCCTTCGAAGGGATATTGATGGGTGCAATACTGCTTCGCACCGAATCTTACTTTTCAATCACTTTGAACTGGTGATTCTCCCCATTCTCAGGTGTTCCTGAACACCTCATATTAAACACACTGGATCAATGTAACTCAATCTGTGACAATGCTGGTCATGTCTTCTCCACCTGCACTCCCCCAGCGGGTTCTCTATTACACCGCGTTACACTCGGTTACATCAATAATAAACCCAAGCAATCTACACGCTGCGACATTGTATTAAAGCCCTGTTATGGCAGCAATAAAACACTATTAATCAAAATTGTCGTAAAGAAAATCCCCACCTACTCCCTCTCCCCCATTGGGCCATCCATCATTTGTTGGTGGATTGGGCAGATAAGTGGCACATGAAGTTTAATGCAGAGTACAATGGGGCAATGCAGTTTGGTACGAAGTGGAAAGTCGATAAGGGATAAAATTCTTAAAGGTGTGCAGGAGCAGCATGAGCTGGGAGTATATGTGCATAAACCATTGAAGGTGACAGGATTGATGGAGAGAGCAGATAATAAAGCATATAGTATTCTGGGCTTTATTAATAGGGGCACAGAGTACAAGAACAAGGAGATTATGCTGAATTTATAAGAAACTAGTTGGACTTCAGCTGGAATATTGTGTACAGTTCTGGGTGGCACACTATAGGAAGGGTGTGAACGCACTGGAGAGAGTGCAGAAGAGGTTTATAAGAATGGTCCCAGGAATGAGAAACTTCAGTTAGGAGGATAGATTAGAGAGGTTGGAGGCTGAGTGGAGATGTGATAGAGGTCATAGAATCATAGAAATCCTACAGTGCAGGAAGAGGCCATTCGGCCCATCGAGTCTGCACCGACCACAATCCCACCCAGGCCCTACCCCCATATCCCTACATATTTTTACCCGCTAATCCCTCTAACCTACGCACCCCATGACACTAAGGGGCAATTTTAGCATGGCCAATCAACCTAACCCGCACATCTTTTGGACTGTGGGAGGAAACCGGAGCACCCGGAGGAAACCCACGCAGACACGAGGAGAATATGCAAACCACACAGACAGTGACCCAAGCCGGGAATCGAACCCAGGTCCCTGGAGCTGTGAAGCAGCAGTACTAACCACTGTGCTACCGTGCCACCCCAAATGTTTAAAATCATGAGGGGGCTGGACAGAAGAGAGGAGGAAAAACTATTCCTGCTCGTAAAATGATCGAGAACAAGAGAACACAGACTTAAACTGATTTGCAAAAGAAGCAAATGTGATGTGAGAAAAAACTTTTTCACACAGTGAGTGGTTTGGGCCTGGAATGCACTGCCTGAAAGTGTGGTGGAGGCAGGTTCAATCGAGGCATTCAAGAGGAGAGTAGATGATTATTTGAATGGAGTACGAAGTCTCACAACACCAGGTTAAAGTCCAACAGGTTTATTTGGTATCACGAGCTTTCAGAGCACTGCCCTTCATCAGCTGAGTGGAGAGTTGGGGTCACAAACAGGGCATATATAGACACAGACTCAATTGCAAGATAATGGTTGGATTGCAAGTCTTTACAGGTACAGACAATGTGAGTGGAGAGAAGGATAATGACAAGTTAAAGAACCATAGAACCATAGAAAATTACAGCTCAGAAACAGGCCTTTTGGCCCTTCTTGTCTGTGCCGAACCATTTTATGCCTAGTCCCACTGACCTGCACTAGGACCATATCCCTCCACACCCCTCTCATCCATGAACCCGTCCAAGTTTTTCTTAAATGTTAAAAGTGACCCCGCATTTACCACTTTATCCGGCAGCTCATTCCACACTCCCACCACTCTCTGCGTGAAGAAGCCCCCCCTAATATTCCCTTTAAACTTTTCTCCTTTCACCCTTAACCCATGCCCTCTGGTTTTTTTCTCCCCTAGCCTCAGCGGAAAAAGCCTGCTTGCATTCACTCTATCTATACCCATCAAAATCTTATACACCTCTATCAAATCTCCCCTCAATCTTCTAAACTCCAGGGAATAAAGTCCCAACCTATTCAATCTCTCTCTGTAACTCAGCTTCTCAAGTCCCGGCAACATCCTTGTGAACCTTCTCTGCACTCTTTCAATCTTATTTACATCCTTCCTGTAACTAGGTGACCAAAACTGTACACAATACTCCAAATTCGGCCTCAGCAGTGCCTTATATAACCTTACCATAACACTCCAACTTTTATACTCGATACTCCGATTTATAAAGGCCAATGTACCAAAGGCACTCTTTACGACCCTATCCACCTGTGACGTCACTTTTAGGGAATTCTGTACCTGTATTCCCAGATCCCTCTGTTCAACTGCACTCTTCAGAGTCCTACCATTTACCCTGTACGTTCTTCTTTGGTTTGTCCTTCCAAAGTGCAATATCTCACACTTGTCTGCGTTATATTCCATTTGCCATTTTTCAGCCCATTTTTCTAGTTGGTCCAAATCCCTCTGCAAGCTTTGAAAACCTTCCTCACTGTCCACTACACCTTCAATCTTTGTATCATCAGCAAACTTGCTGATCCAATTGACCACATTATCATCCAGATCATTGATATAGATGACAAACAACAATGGACCCAACACCGATCCCTGCGGCACACCACTAGTCACAGGCCTCCACTCAGAGAAGCAATCCTCCACAACCACTCTCTGGCTTCTTCCATTGAGCCAGTGTCTTATCCAATTTACTACCTCCCCATGTATACCTAGCGACTGAACCTTCCTAACTAACCTCCCATGAGGGACCTTGTCAAAGGCCTTGCTGAAATCCAGGTAGACAACATCCACCGCCTTCCCTTCATCCACTTTCCTGGTAACCTCCTCGAAAAACTCTAATAGATTGGTCAAACATGACCTACCACGCACAAAGCCATGTTGACTCTCCCTAATAAGTCCCTGTCTATCCAAATATTTGTAGATCCTATCCCTTATCACACCTTCCAATAACTTGCCCACCACCGACGTCAAACTTACTGGCCGATAATTTCCCGGATTTCTTTTGGAACCTTTTTTAAACAACGGAACAACATGAGCCACCCTCCAATCATCCGGCACCTCCCCCGTGAATACTGACATTTTAAATATGTCTGCCAGGGCCCCTGCAAGTTCAACACTAGCTTCCCTCAAGGTCCGTGGGAATACCCTGTCCGGTCCTGGGGATTTATCCACTCTGATTTGCCTCAAGACAGCGAGCACCTCCTCCCCTTTAATCTGTAAAGGTTCCATGGCCTCCCTACCAGTTTGCCCTATTTCCGTAGACTCCATGCCCGTTTCCTCAGTAAATACGGATGCAAAAAAACCATTTAGTATCTCCCCCATCTCTTTTGGTTCCATACACAGTGTACCACTCTGGCCTTCAAGAGGACCAATTTTATCCCTCGCTATCCTTTTGCTCCTAACATACCTATAGAAGCTTATAGAAATCATAGAAACCCTACAGTGCAGAAGGAGGCCATTCAGCCCATCGAGTCTGCACCGACCACAATCCCACCCAGCCCCTACCCCCACATATTTACCTGCTAATCCCTCTAACCTACACATCTCAGGACTCTAAGGGGCAATTTTTAACCTTGCCAATCAACCTAACCCGCACATCTTTGGACTGTGGGAGGAAACCGGAGCACCCGGAGGAAACCCACGCAGACACGAGGAGAATGTGCAAACTCCACACAGACAGTGACTCTTTGGATTTTCCTTCACTCTGTCTGCCAAAGCAACCTCATGTCTTCTTTTAGCCCTCCTGATTTCCCTCTTAAGTAGCTTCTTGCACTTTTTATACTTCTCGAGCATCTGATGTGTTCCTTGCTGCCTGTACATTTCATACAACTCTCTCTTCCTCTTAATCAGTGTTACAATCTCCCTCGAGAACCAAGGTTCCTTATTCCTATTTACTTTGCCTTTAATCCTGACAGGAACATACAAACTCTGCACTCTCAAAATTTCTCCTTTGAAGGCCTCCCACTTTCCATTTACATCCTTACCAGAGAACAGCCTGTGCCAATCCACACTTCCCAGATCCCTTCTCATTTCATCAAATTTGGCCTTTATCCAGTTCAGAACTTCAACCCGAGGACCAGATCTATCCTTATCCACGATCAGGTTGAAACTAATGGCATTATGATCACTGGATCCAAAGTGTTCCCTCACACTCACATCCATCACCTGCCCTAACTCATTTCCCAATAGGAGATCCAATATCGCATCCTCTCTAGTTGGCACCTCTGTATACTGATGTAGAAAATTCTCCTGAACACATTTTACAAACTCTACCCCGTCTAAACCTTTTAACATTATGCGAGTCCCAATCTATATGTGGAAAATTAAAATCCCAACTATCACAACTTTGTATTTCTTGCAGTTGTCAGCTATCTCTCCGCTGATTTGCTCCTCCAATTCTCGCTGACTATTGGGTGGTCTATAATACAAGCCCATTAATGTGGTCATACCTTTCCTGTTTCTCAGCTCCACCCATAGGGCCTCTGTAGACAAGCTCCCTAATCTATCCTGCCTGAGTACCGCTGTAACATTTTCCCTGACCAACAATGCCACCCCCCCACCTTTATCCCTCTGCCTCTATCCCGCCTGAAACATTGGAACCCTGGAACATTGAGCTGCCAGTCCTGCCCCTCCTGTAGCCAAGTTTCACTAATGGCTATAATGTCATATTTCCATGTGTCTATCCACGCCTTCAGCTCATCTGCCTTCCCCACAATACTCCTGGCATTGAAATAGACACACCTCAAAAAATTATTTCCACCACACTCTACCCTTCCAGAGGTGTGAATTGTCTCAAGCCAAGACAGTTAGTAGGATTTTGCAAGCCCAGGCCAAATGGTGGGGGTTACACAGTGTGACATGAACCCAAGATCCCCAGTTGAGGCCATCCTCATGCGTGCGGTTCATGTCACACTATGTGTAACTCGCATTGTCGGTACTTGTAAAGACTTGATTACCGTGGGGTGGCACGGCAGCACAGTGGTTTGCACTGCTGCTTCACAGCTCCAGGGACCTGGGTTCGAATCCCAGCTCGGGTCGCTGTCTGTGTGGAGTTTGCACATTCTCCGTGTCTACGTGGGTTTCCTCCGGGTGCTCCGGTTTCCCCCCTCAGTCCAAAGATGTGTGGGTTAGGTTGATTGGCCATTCTAAATTGCCCGAGTGTCCTGGGATGCATAGGTTAGAGGGGTTAGTGGGTAAATATGTAGGGATATGTGGATAGGGCCTGGGTGGGATTGTTGTCAGTGCAGACTCGATGGGCCGAGTGGCCTCTTTCTGCACTGTAGGATTCTATGATTCTATAACCTGTTAAGTCTCGCATTCTAACCATTATCTTGCAACTGAGTCTGTCTATACATATGCTGTGTTTGTGAACCCAACTCTCCACTCACCTAAGGAGCAGTGCTCTGAAAGCTCATGATACCAAATAAACCTTTTGGATTTTAACCTGGTGTTGTGATACTTCTTACTGTGCCCACCCCAGTCCAATGCCAGCATCTTCACATCATATTTGAAAAGAAACAATGTACAGGGGGACAGGGAAAAGGCAGGGGGATGGCACTAAGTCATGATGTTCATTTGGAGAGCCGGTGCAGACTCAATGGGCCAAATGGCCTCCTTCTGTGCCATGATATTGTGATTCCTAAGTTTGCTTTCACTGAGCACTGGTCTTTCTGTTCCCATTAACAAAGAACAAAGAAAATTACAGCCCTTCGGCCCTCCAAACCTGCACCAACCATGCTGCCCGACTGAACTAAAACCCCCTCCCCTTCCGGGGATCATACCCGCTATTCCCATCCTATTCATGTATTTGTCCAGACACCCCTTAAAACTCTATCACATCTGCTTCTGCTACCTCTCCTGGCCACGAGTTCCAGGGACCCACCACCCTAAAAAACTTACCTCGTACATCTCCCTTAAAACTTGCCCCTCGCACTTTAAACCTGTGCCCCCTAGTAATTGACTCTTCCACCCTGGGAAAAAGCTTCTGATTATCCACTCTGTCCATGCCCCTCAATCTTGTAGATTTCTATCAGTTGCCCCTCAACCGCCGTCGTTCCAGTGAGAACAAACCAAGTTTCTCCAACCTCTCCTCATAGCTAATACACACCATACCAGGCAATGTCCTGGTCAATCTTTTCTGTACCCCCTCCAAAGCCTTCACATCCTTCTGGCGGTGTGGCGACCAGAATTGAACACTATATTCTAAGTGCGGCCTAACTAAAGGTTCGATAAAGCTGCAACATGACTTGCCAATTTTTAAACTCAATGCCCCAGCCGATGAAGGCAAGCATTCCGTATGTCTTCTTGACTACCTTCTCCACCTGCATTGCCACTTTGTGACCTGTGTACTAGTATATCCAGATCCCTCTGCCTATCAATATTCTTAAGGGTTCTGCCATTTACTGTAACATATTCTGATATCTTTATGCTACTGCTAGCATCTTCACACTACCATTAACACTTCCTGTCTTGTGCCCTACACATCTTTGTTGCAATCTCTCTCAGCAATCACTAATCTTAGTCTGCTCCACCCCCTCTTCTACAGTATTAAGTCCATCATAATTCTGCCTCTGTTTAGCTCTTTAGTCATATGGAAGCGAACCATTAACTCTTTCTTCTCTCTGCACTGATGCTGTCAGACCTGCTGAGTTTATCCAGCAATTTCTGTTTTTGTGTCTATTAATCAGGGACCAGCTTACCGTGTGCTCACTCTCCACGTCCAGGGAACTGGTGGCCTCGTCCAGCAAGAGTATCTGTGGCTGTCGGATGAGTGCCCGGGCGATGGCTATTCTCTGCTTCTCCCCGGCAGAGAGCTGTCCACCTGCCTCGCCTACATCTGAACAGAACAACATGTGCCTCAGTGATGGTCAAATACTGTCAATGGTGGAAGAGACAATCCACACTGCAATACCCCACAATAATACACAAATCCAGGCAGTAACTCACCGAAATCCCCCCCCCCCCCCCCCCACAATAACTCACTGCAATCCCTGGCAGTAATACACTGGAAGCCACACAGAAATGAACTGGGTATCCTTAGCAGAAACCCATTAGAATCCTCACCAGTAATTGGCTGGGATTTCCCAGCCAGGATGACGGAGGGGGGAGTTAGTGATATATATTAATGATCTAGATCTGGGGTACAGGATGCAGTTTTCAAGTTTGCAGATGGCACAAAATTTGGAAATATTGTAAACTGTGAAGATAACAGCGTGGAGCTTCAAAAGGATGTAGATAAATTGGTGGATTGGGCAGATAGGTGACAGATGAAGTTCAATGCGGAGAAGTTTTAGGCAGGTGGTCACACCGGAGCCACAAGAAGCAGGCAAGTGGGTCACAGTCAGGAAAGGGAAAAGTCAGGTGGTAGAGAGTACCCCAGTGATTGTGCCCCTTAAAAATAAGTACTCTTGTTTGAGTACTGTTGGGGTGGACAGCCCACCTGGTGGAAGCAGCAGTGGTCGTGCCTCCGGCGCAGAGTCCGGCCTTGTAGCACAGAAGGGTAAGGAAAGGAGTAGGAAGGCAGTGGTGATAGGGGACTCTACAGTGAGGGGGTCAGACAGGCGTTTTTGTGGAGAAACGCCTGTCTTCTCTCAGGATCTTCTCCATCAACTTACCAACCACTGAGGTTAGACTCACTGGTCTATAATTTCCCAGGCTCTCTCTTCTCCCTTTCTTGAATAACGGAACCACATCCGCAATCCTCAGGAACCTCTCCCGTCTCCATTGATGACGTAAAGATCATCGCCAGAGGTTCAGCAATCTCTTCCCTCACCTCCCACAGTAACCTGGGGTACATCCCATCCCGTGGAGAAACGCGGGTGGTGGTTTGCCTCCCTGGTGCCAGGATCAGGGATGTTTCTGACCGTATCCAAGAAATCCTGAAGTGGGAGGGAGAGGAGCCAGAGGTCGTGGTGCAGACTGGTACCACTGACATAGGCAGGAAAGGGGAAGGGGTTATGAGAGAATATAGGGAGGTAGGTAGGGAGTTAAGGGGTTTAGATGGGGAGGAGTTTGTTAGGTGTGTTCAGGAGGGCTTCCTGACACAGTATGTGGATAAGCCTACAAGAGGAGAGGCTGTACTTGATTTGGTATTAGGGAATGAACCTGGGCAGGTGTCAGATCTCTCAGTGGGAGAGCATTTTGGGGATAGTGATCATAACTCTATCTCCTTTACATTAGCATTGGAGAGAGATAGGATCAGTCAAGCTAGGAAAGTGTTTATTTGGAGTAAAGGCAATTATGAGGCTATTAGGCAGGAAATTAGAGGCATAAATTGGGAGGTTTTCTCAGGGAAATGTACAGAAGAAACGTGGTAAATTTTCAAGGAAAATTTGTCTGGAGCCCTGCACAGCAACGTTCCAATGAGACAGGGGAGTTATGGTAGGTCATCAGGAGTATAGAAACACAGAGGGACCTAGGTGTGCAAGTCCACAAATCCTTGAAGGTGGCAACACAGGTGGAGAAGGTGGTGAAGAAGGCATATGGTATGCTGGCCTTTATAGGACGGGGTATAGAGTATAAAAGCTGGAGTCTGATGATGCAGCTGTATAGAACGCTGGTTAGGCCACATTTGGAGTACTGCGTCCAGTTCTGGTCGCCGCACTACCAGAAGGACATGGAGGCGTTGGAGAGAGTGCAGAGAAGGTTTACCAGGATGTTGCCTGGTATGGAGGGTCTTAGCTATGAGGAGAGATTGGGTAGACTGGGGTTGTTCTCCTTGGAAAGACGGAGAATGAGGGGAGATCTAATAGAGGTGTACAAGATTATGAAGGGTATAGATAGGGTGAACAGTGGGAAGCTTTTTCCCAGGTCGGAGGTGACGATCACAAGGGGTCACGGGCTCAAGCTGAGAGGGGCGAAGTATAACTCAGACATCAGAGGGACGTTTTTTACACAGAGGGTGGTGGGGGCCTGGAATGCGCTGCCAAGTAGGGTGGTGGAGGCAGGCACGCTGACATCGTTTAAGACTTACCTGGATAGTCACATGAGCAGCCTGGGAATGGAGGGATACAAACGATTGGTCTAGTTGGACCAAGGAGCGGCACAGGCTTGGAGGACCGAAGGGCCTGTTTCCTGTGCTGTACTGTTCTTTGTTCTTTGAACCATGGTGCACGAAAGCTGTAACGAACTTAGTCAAGAAGAAAAGCTTACAAAAGGTTCAGGGAGCTGGGTAACGTTAGAGATCTAAAAGAGGATACGACGAGGAGGAAGGAACTTGAGGGAAATTAGAAGAGCAAGAAGGGGTCATGAGAAGTCCTTGGCAGACAGGATCCCCAAGGCATTTAATAAGTATGTTAAGAGCAAGAGGATAAAATGTGAAGGATTAGGACCTATCAAATGTGACGGTGGGAAAGTCTGTATAGAACCGGTAGAAATAGCAGAGGTACTCAATGAATACTTTATTTCAGTATTCACAGTGGAAAAGGATCTTTGTAGTTGCAGTGCAGACTTGCAGTGGACTGAGAAGATTGAGCATGTGGACATTAGGAAAGAGGATGTGTTGGAGTTTTTGAAAAGCATCAAGTTAGATAAATGGCCGGGAGCAGATGGGATGTACCCCAGGTTACTGTGGGAGACAAGGGAAGAGATTGCTGAGCCTCTGGTGATGATCTTTGCGTCATCAATGGAGATGGGAGAAGTTCCGGAAGATTGCGGATGTGGTTCCGTTATTCAAGAAAGGGAGAAGAGACAGCCTGGGAAATTATAGACCAGTGAGTCTAACCTCAGTGGTTGGTAAGTTGATGGAGATGATCCTGAGAGGCAGGATTTATGAACATCTGGAGAGGAATAGTATGATCAGAAATAGCCAGCATAGCTTTGTCCAAGGCAGATCATGCCTTACGAGCCTAATTAAATTTTTTGAAGATGTAACTCGACACAGGCGAGGGAAGAGTGGTAGATGTAGTTTATATGGATTTCAGCAAGGCATTTGATAAGGTGCCCTGTGCAAGGCTTATTGAGAAAGTGAAAGGGGCATGGGATACAAGGGGACATTGCTTTGTGGATTCAGAACTGGCTTGCCCACAGAAGGCAAAGAGTGGTTGTCGATGAGTCTTTTTCAGCATGGAGGTCGGTCACCAGTGGAGTGCCCCAGGGATCTGTTCTGGGACCCTTGCTCTTTGTGATTTTTATAAATGACCTGGATGAGGAAGTGGAAGGATGGGTTGGCAAGTTTGCTGATGACACTAAGGTTGGTGGTGTTGTGGATAGTGTGGAGGGATGTCAGCAGTTGCAACGAGACATAGATAAGATGCAAGACTGGGCAGAGAAGTGGCAGATGGACTTCAACCCAGATAAGTGTGTGGTGGTTCATTTTGGCAGGTCGAATAGGATGAAAGAATATAATATTGAGGGTAAGACGCTTGGCAGTGTGGAAGATCAGAAGGATCTTGGAGTCCGGGTTCATAGGACGCTCAAAGCTGCGTCACAGGTAGAGGCTGTGGTTAAGAAGGCGTATGGAATACTGGCCTTCATCAATAGAGGAATTGAGTTTAGAAATCGGGAGATAATGCTGCAGCTGTATAGGACCCCGGTCAGACCCCACCTGGAGTACTGTGCCCAGTTCTGGTCGCCTCATTACAGAAAGGATGTGGAAGCCACAGAAAAGGTGCAGAGCAGATTTACAAGGATGTTGCCTGGATTAGGTGGCATGCCTTATGAGGATAGGTTGAGAGAGCTAGGTCTATTCTTCTTGGAGAGGCGAAGGATGAGAGGTGACCTGATAGAGGTGTATAAGATGTTGAGAGGTATTGATAGAGTGGATTCTCAGAGGCTTTTACCCAGGGCTGAAATGGTTGCCACAAAAGGTCACAGGTTTAGGGTGCTGGGGAGTAGGTACAGAGGGGATGTTAGGGATAAGTTTTTCACTCAGAGGGTGGTGGGTGCGTGGAATCGGCTGCCGATAGTGGTGGTGGAGGCAGATTCGATAGGGTCTTTTAAGAGACTTTTGGATACGTCCATGGAAGTTAGTAAGATAGAGGGTTATAGTTAAGCCTAGTAGATAGGGACATGTTTGGCGCAACTTGTGCTGTAGCTTTTCTATGTTCTATGTTCTAAGTGAGGAGATTATTTTGGTAGGAAGAACATGCAGAGACAGTATAAAATTAGGTGGAACATTCTTAAGAGGGGTGCAGGAGCAGAGGGGCTTGGATGTATGTGTACACAGATCATTGAAAGTGGCAGGACAGGTAGCAAGAGCAGTTAATAAAGCATATAGTATTCTGAGCTTTATCAAGAGGGACATAAAGTACAAGAGCAAGGGGGTTATGCTGAATTTATATGTGACACTGGTTAGACCTCAGCTGGAATATTGTGTACAGTTCTGGCTGCCACACTATAGGAAAGATGTGAACGCATTGGAGTGTGCAGAAGAGGTTTACAAAAATGGTTCCAGTGAAACTTCAGTTGTGAGGATATATTGGAGAGGTTGGGATTGTTCTCCTGGGAGAGAAGGCAGCTGAGGAGAAATTTGATAGAGATGGTCAAAATCATGAGGGGGCTGGACAGAGTAGATAGGGAGAAACTGTTCCCTCTCGTAAAAAGATCAACAAGAGGGCACAGATTTAAAATGATTTACAAAAGAAACTGACGTGAGAAAAACCTGCTTCCCCCAGCGAGTGGTCGGGACGTAGAATGCACTGCCTGGAAGGGTGGTGGAGGCAGCTTTAGTCGCGACATTCAAGAGTGTGTTCAATGATTATCGGAATAGAAACCATCAGCAGGGGTATTGGGGAAAAGGTAGGGAAATGGCACTAAGTCATGATGCTTGTTTTGAGAGTGTGCAGACACGACGGGTCAAATGACCTCCTTCTGCACTGTAATAATTCTGTGACTGAAGTGGTCATACTCTGGTGATTAATAATCCTGAAATTGTGCTTATTGACCATACATCTTGGTCATGCCCAGCTGTGGAGTCAGTCAGTCACTGGCAGTGGCAGGGTCACTCGCAGTCACTCCTGGTATGGAGATCACTCACGGTTACTCCAGTTCTGGAGTCACCAGCAGTCACTCTCAGTTTCAGAGTCACCCCCAATTATAAATGGCCAGTTCCAATGTCACTACTGGCTTGCAGGCAGTCATAGAATCATAAAATCCCTACAATGCAGAAGGAGGCCATTCAGCCCATCGAGTCTGCACTGAACACAATCCCACCCAGGCCCTATTCCCGCAACCCACATATTTACTCCGCTAATCCCCTGACAGTAAGATCAATTTAGCATGGCCAATCAACCTAACCCACACATCTTTGAACTGTGGGAGGAAACCTGAGCACCTGGAGGAAACCCAGACATGGGGAGAATGTGTAAACTCCACACAGCCAGTGAACCCAAGGTCGGAACATAGAAACTGACTCTAAAACCTTCTATAAATATGTGGAGAGAGAAAGATTAGTAAATACAAATGTAGGTCCCTTACAACCAGTAGCCAGGGAAATTATAATGGGCAACAAAGAAATGACAGAAGAATTGGACACATACTTTGGTTCTGTCTTCACAAAAGAGAGCACAAAAGCCTCCCAAAAATGTTAGGGAACCAGGGGTCTAATGAGGGGGGAAGACTGAAGGAAATCGGTATTAGTAAGAAAATGGTGCTGGGGAAATTAATGTGGTTAAAGGCTAATAAATCACCAGGGCCTGATAATCTGCATCCCAGAGGATTAAAGGAAATGATCCTGGAATTATTGGGTGCATTAATGGTCATCTTCCAAAATTCTATAGACTGGAGCTGTTCCTACAGACTGGAGGGTGGCAAATGTAACCCCACTATTTAAAAAGAGAGTGAGAGACAATAGGGAGAATGACAGACCAGTGAGCCTGACATCAGTAGTGGGAAGATGCTGGAGTCTGTTATAAAAGACATGATAACAGAACATTCAGAAAGCATTAGTGGGACTGGACAAAGCCATCATGGGGTTACGAAAGGAAACTCATGCTTAACAAATCTACTGAAGTTTTTTGAGGATGTAACTGGTAGATTAGATAGAGGATGCAGTGTATTGGATCTTCAGAAGGCTTTTGATAAGGTCCCTCATCTGAGGTTAGTGTGAAAAATTAAACCACACAGGCTGGCACGGTGGCACAGTGGTTGCCTCAGCAATTCCGGCCTCGGGTCACTGTCTGTGCGGAATTTGCACATTCTCCCCGTGTCTGCGTGGGTTTCCTCCGGGTCCCCCGGTTTCCTCCCACAGTCCAAAGATGTGCGGGTTAGGTTGATTGGCCATGCTAAATTGATCCTTGTGTCAGGGGATTAGAAGGGTAAATATGTGGGGTTTACAGGAATAGGGCCTGGGTGGGATTGTGGTCGGTGCAGACACAACGGGTCAAATGGCCTCGTCCTGCACTGTGGGGGTTCTATGATTCTATGATATGGGCAGTGTATTGGTATGGGTCGAGAATTGCTTGACAGACAGAAGACAAAGTGGGAATAAATGGATCTTTTTCTGAGCAGCAGGCAGCGACTAGTGAGTTACCGCAGCGATCAGATCTTGGGCCCCAGCTGTTCACAATATATATAAATCACCTGGATGAGGGAACCAAATGTAACGACAACCAATTTGCTGACGACAAAACTGGGCGGAATTGAGAGTTTTGGGGAAGATGCAAGGAGGCTTCAAGGTGATCTAGACAATTTGAATGAGTGAGCAAACATGGTGGATGCAGTATAATGTGGATAAATATGAAGTTATACACTTTGGTATGAAAAAACGGAGCGAGTATTAAATAGGGATACATTGGGAAGTGTAGATGCACAGAGATCTGGGTGTCCTTGTACACTAGTCAATGAGAGTGGAGGAGCAAGTGCAGCAAGCAATTTGGAAAGCAAATAGTATGTTGGCCTTCATTGCAAAAGGGTGAGAGTTCAGAAGTAGGGATGTCTTACTGCAGTTATACGGGGCCCTGGTGAGACACATCTGTCATATTGAATGCAGTTTTGGTCTCCCTAAGAAAGCATATACTTGCCAAAGAGGGAGTGCAGCAGCTGTTCACCAGGTTTATAATGAGGTTGATGGGACTGTCCTATAAGGACAGAATGGTTCAACTGGGCCTAGATTTACAAAGAACAAAGAACAAAGAACAATACAGCACAAGAACAGGCCCTTCGGCCCTCCAAGCCCGCGCCACTCCCCGGTCCAGGATTGAATCCTGAATCCAGGCTCCCTGCCCAATTTTCCAGCCTATCTACATCCTAATATCCTATCCACCGAGCTGTCCCTCACAGCTACGATGCTTTGTTCATCACAACCTATTAACTCACCCTCACCCCCCCATTCCAGACCATGTGATCACCAGGGAGAGGCGAAAACCCAGAGTGAAAACCCCAGGGCCAATATGGGGAAAAAAAATCTGGGAAATTCCTCTCCGACCCCCTGAGGCGATCGAAACGAGTCCAGGAGATCACACTGGCCCTGATCAGAAAATGCTTCCCAACCCTATTCATTTCCACTTCTGCTTTACGAACACCATCTGAATTCCCTGCCCCCGAGACAGGTTCCCAACTATCCGTAGTCTCGCTCTGTACTGGCACCAGCAAGATGATCATAGAATGAAGACTTGAAACGAGAAACAAAGAACAATTAGCCCGCGCCGCTCCCTGGTCCAAACTAGACCACTCTTTTGTATCCCTCCATTCCCACTCCGTTCATATAGCTGTCTAGATAAGTCTTAAACGTTCCCAGTGTGTCCGCCTCCACCACCTTGCCCGGCAACACATTCCAGGCCCCCACGACCCTCTGTGTAAAATATGTCCTTCTGATATCTGTGTTAAACCTCCCCCCCTTCACCTTGAACCTATGACCCCTCGTGAACGTCACCACCGACCCGGGGAAAAGCTTCCCACCGTTCACCCTATCTATGCCTTTCATAATTTTATACACCTCTATTAAGTCTCCCCTCATCCTCCGTCTTTCCAAGGAGAACAACCCCAGTTTCCCCAATCTCTCCTCTTAACCAAGCCCCTCCATACCAGGCAACATCCTGGTAAACCTCCTCTGTACTCTCTCCAAAGCCTCCACGTCCTTCTGGTAGTGTGGCGACCAGAACTGGACGCAGTATTCCAAATGCGGCCGAACCAACGTTCTATACATCTGCAACATCAGACCCCAACTTTTATACTCTATGCCCCGTCCTATAAAGGCAAGCATGCCATGTGCCTTCTTCACCACCTTCTCCACCTGTGACGTCACCTTCAAAGATCTGTGGACTTGCACACCCAGGTCCCTCTGCGTCTCTACACCCTTTATGGTTCTTCCATTTATCGTGTAGCTCCTCCCTACATTATTCCCACCAAAATGCATCACTTCGCATTTATCAGGATTGAACTCCATCTGCCATTTCTTTGCCCAAATTTCCAGCCTATCTATATCCTTCTGTAGCCTCTGACAATGTTCCTCACTATCTGCAAGTCCTGCCAGTTTTGTGTCGTCCGCAAACTTACTGATCACCCCAGTTACTCCTTCTTCCAGATCATTTATATAAATCACAAACAGCAGAGGTCCCAATACAGAGCCCTGCGGAACACCACTAGTCACAGGCCTCCAGCCGGAAAAAGACCCTTCCACTACCACCCTCTGTCTTCTATGACCAAGCCAGTTCTCCACCCATCTAGCCACCTCCCCCTTTATCCCATGAGATCCAATCTTTTTCACTAGCCTACCATAGAACATAGAACATAGAACATTACAGCGCAGAACAGGCCCTTCGGCCCACGATGTTGCACCGACCAGTTAAAAAAAAAACTGTGACCCTCCAACCTAAACCAATTTCTTTTCGTCCATGAACCTATCTAAGGATCTCTTAAACGCCCCCAAACTAGGCGCATTTACTACTGATGCTGGCAGGGCATTCCAATCCCTCACCACCCTCTGGGTAAAGAACCTACCCCTGACATCGGTTCTATAACTACCCCCCCTCAATTTAAAGCCATGCCCCCTCGTGCTGGATTTCTCCATCAGAGGAAAAAGGCTATCACTATCCACCCTATCTAAACCTCTAATCATCTTATATGTTTCAATAAGATCCCCTCTTAGCCGCCGCCTTTCCAGCGAAAACAATCCCAAATCCCTCAGCCTCTCCTCATAGGATCTCCCCTCCATACCAGGCAACATCCTGGTAAACCTCCTCTGCACCCTCTCCAAAGCCTCCACATCCTTCCTGTAATGTGGGGACCAGAACTGCACACAGTACTCCAAGTGCGGCCGCACCAGAGTTGTGTACAGTTGCAACATAACGCTACGACTCCTAAATTCAATCCCCCTACCAATAAACGCCAAGACACCATATGCCTTCTTAACAACCTTATCTACTTGATTCCCAACTTTCAGGGATCTATGCACACATACACCTAGATCCCTCTGCTCCTCCACACTATTCAAAGTCCTCCCGTTAGCCCTATACTCAACACATCTGTTATTCCTACCAAAGTGAATTACCTCACACTTCTCCGCATTAAACTCCATCCGCCACCTCTCGGCCCAACTTTGCAACCTGTCTAAGTCTTCCTGCAAACTACGACACCCTTCCTCACTGTCTACCACACCACCGACTTTGGTGTCATCAGCAAATTTGCTAATCCACCCAACTATACCCTCATCCAGATCATTAATAAATATTACAAACAGCAGTGGCCCCAAAACAGATCCCTGAGGTGCACCACTTGTAACCGCACTCCATGATGAATATTTACTATCAACCACCACCCTCTGTTTCCTATCCGCTAGCCAATTCCTGATCCAATTTCCTAGATCACCCCCAATCCCATACATCTGCATTTTCTGCAGAAGCCTACCATGGTGAACCTTATCAAACGCCTTACTAAAATCCATATATACCACGTCCACTGCCTTGCCCCCATCCACCTCCTTGGTCACTTTCACAAAAAACTCAATAAGGTTAGTAAGGCACGACCTACCTGCCACAAAACCATGCTGACTATCACCTATCAATTCATTACTCTCCAAATAACTATAAATCCTATCCCTTATAATTTTTTCCAACATCTTGCCGACAACAGAAGTGAGACTCACCGGTCTATAATTCCCGGGGAAGTCTCTGTTCCCCTTCTTAAACAATGGGACAACATTCGCTAACCTCCAATCTTCTGGTACTATACCAGAGGCCAACGACGACCTGAAGATCAGAGCCAGAGGCTCTGCAATCACTTCTCTTGCCTCCCAGAGAATCCTTGGATAAATCCCATCCGGACCAGGGGATTTATCTATTTTCAGACCCTCCAGAATATCCTGCACATCCTTCTTATCAACTGTAATACTGTCTATTCTACTCCCTTGCAACCCAGTGTCCTCCTCAGCTATATTCATGTCCCCTTGCGTGAACACCGAAGAGAAATATTGGTTCAATGCTTCACCAATCTCCTCCGGTTCCACACATAACTTCCCTCTGCCATCTATAACTGGCCCTAAACTTGCCCTAACCAACCTTCTGTTCTTGACATACCTATAGAACGCCTTAGGATTCTCTTTAACCCTATCCGCCAAAGTCTTCTCATGTCCCCTTTTAGCCCTTCTAAGCTCGCTCTTCAACTCCCTCTTAGCCAATCTAAAGCTTTCTAGTGCACTACCCGAGTGCTCACGTCTCATCCGAACATAAGCCTCCTTTTTCTTTTTAACCAACAAAGAAACTTTTTTGGTGCACCACGGTTCCCTAGCCCTACCAATTCCTCCTTGCCTGACAGGGACATACCTATCACAGACTCGCAGTAGCTGCTCCTTGAAAAAACTCCACATGTCGGACGTTCCCAGTCCCTGTAATCTCCTAGTCCAACCTATGTTTCCTAATTCTCTCCTAATAGCCTCATAATTACCCTTCCCCCAGCTAAAACCACTGGCCCGAGGTTCATGCCTATCCCTTTCCATCACTAAGGTGAACGTAACCGAATTGTGGTCACTATCACCAAAATGCACACCAACTTCCAAGTCTAGCACCTGGTCTGGCTCATTTCCCAGCACCAGATCCAATATAGCCTCACCTCTAGTTGGCCTGTCTACATACTGAGTCAAAAAACCTTCCTGCACGCTTTGAACAAAAACTGACCCCTCTAACGAGCTAGAGCTATAACAATTCCAGTCAATATTAGTCAAGTTAAAATCCCCCATAACAATTGCCCTATTACTTTCACTCCTAAGCAGGATTGACTCCGCAATCCTTTCCTCAACCTCTCTAGAACTTTTAGGAGGTCTATAAAAGACTCCCAACAGGGTGACCTCTCCTCTCCTATTTCTAATCTCCGCCCATACTACCTCAACAGATAAGTCCTCATCAAACCTCCTCTCTGACACTGTGATACAATCTCTGACCAATAATGCTACCCCTCCCCCTCTTCTACCTCCTTCCCTACTTCGACTAAAACATTTGAACCCCGGGACCTGCAGCATCCATTCCTGCCCCTGCTCTATCCATGTCTCTGAAATAGCCACAACATCGAAGTCCCAGGTACTGATCCACGCTGCAAGTTCACCCACTTTATTGCGAATACTCCTGGCATTGAAGTATACACATTTCAAACCCTGCTCCACCCCACCTCTGCAATGCCGTGCATTGCAGTCCCCATCCATGCATCCCTCACTTTCAGCCCCACTACTCAGGATCCCTCCCCCCCCCCGAATCAGTTTAAACCTCCCTGCATGGCCTTAGCAAATTTACCCCCCAGGATATTGGTCCCCTTCTGATTAAGGTGTAGACCATCCTTCTCATAGAGGTCACACCTTCCCCAGTACGAGCCCCAATTGCTTAAGTACCTGAACCCCTCCCTCCTGCACCATCCCCTCAGCCATGAATTCAAACCTTCCCTCTCCCTATTCCTCTCTAAACTATCCCGTGGTACAGGCAAGAGTCCAGAGATAACCACTCTGTCAGTCTTGGCCTTTAGTTTCCACCCCAACTCCATAAATCCCTGCCTAATATCCCCTTCCCCTATCCTCCCTATGTCGTGTGTCCCCACATGTACAATAACTTGTGGTTTATCTCCCTCCCCCCTAAGAGTCCTGAATACCCTGTCAGACACATCCCGGACCCCAGCCCCTGGTAGGCAACACACCAACCCTGAGTCCCTACCTTTAGTTCCGACCCTCCTATCTGTCCCCTTAATTGTGGAGTCCCCAATCACAAGGCCCAGTCTTTTACAGCCCCTAACCACCTGAGCTTTCTCACTCGGCTCACCCCCAGAGATCTGCTCTCTATGCTCAGTTGATTCCTCCTCAACTGTAGCCTCCAGCACCGAAAACCTATTATGGAGGGGAACCGCCCCAGGGGATTGTCTTCCCGATTGCTTCTTACCCCTCCTCCTGGCATTGACCCAAGCCTCATTTCTAGGAGTTACTATTTCTCTATAACTCCTATCAACTTCCACCTCCGCCTCCCGAATTATGCGGAGTTCCTCTACCTCCCCTTCCAGCTCCTTTACACGCTCCTCCAGAAGCTGCAATCTAATGCACTTCTTACAACTAAAATCTCCTGAAACACTACTGGATTTCCTCACCACATACATCCCACAGGAGATGCAGCATACTGCCTGAACTGCCATCCCTGAAGCCATTACCAGCAAGAAAAAAAAAAAAAAAAAAATGAGGGACTTTGTCAAACGCTTTACTAAAGTCCATATAGACAACATCCACGGCCCTTCCTTCGTCAACCATTCTGGTCACTTCTTCAAAAAACATCACCAGGTTAGTGAGGCATGACCTCCCTCTCACAAAACCATGCTGACTATCGTTAATGAGTTTATTCTTTTCTAAATGCGCATACATCCTATCTCTAAGAATCTTCTCCAACAACTTCCCCACCACGGACGTCAAGCTCACTGACCTATAATTACCCGGGTTATCCTTCCTACCCTTCTTAAATAATGGGACCACATTGGCTATCCTCCAATCCTCTGGGACCTCACCTGCGTCCAGTGACGAGACAAAGATTTGCGTCAGAGGCCCAACGATTTCACCTCTCGTCTCCCTTGGATAGATTCCATCAGGCCCTGGGGATTTGTCAGTCTTTATATTCTCTAACAAACCTAACACTTCCTCCTTTGTAATGGAGATTTTCTCCAACGGTTCAACACTCCCCTCCGAGACACTCCCAGTCAACACATCCCTCTCCTTTGTGAATACCGACGCAAAGTATTCATTTAGGATCTCCCCTACTTCTTTGGGCTCCAAGCATAAGTCCCCACTTTTGTCCCTGAGAGGTCCGATATTTTCCCTAACAACCCTTTTGTTCCTAACGTATGAATAAAATGCCTTGGGATTCTCCTTAATCCTGTCTGCCAAGAACATTTCGTGACCCCTTTTTGCTCTTCTAATTCCCCGTTTGAGTACTTTCCTACTTTCTTTGTACTCCTCCAGAGCTCCCTCCGTTTTTAACTGATTGGACCTAACATACGCCTCTCTTTTCTTTTTGACCAGTCCCTCAATTTCCCTGGTTATCCACGGTTCTCTAATCTTACCCTTCCTATCCTTCTTTTTTTACAGGCACATGCTTGTCCTGTAGCCCTAACAACTGTTCCTTAAAAGACTGCCACATACCAGATGTGGATTTACCCTCAAACAGCCTCTCCCAATCAAGAGCTGCCAATTTCTGCCTAATCCCACTAAAGTTAGCCTTCCCTCAATCCAACACCTTACCCTTGGGACACCACTCATCCTTTTCCATCACTATCCTAAAGCTAACAGAATTGTGGTCACTATTTGCCACATGTTCCCCTACCAAAACTTTGAAGACCTGACCGGGCTCATTCCCCAGTACCAGGTCCAGTATAGCCCCCTCTCTAGTCGGGCTGTCTACATATTGTTCCAACGAACCCTCCTGTACACATTTTACAAATTCCTCCCCATCCAGAGTCCCTGCCCTCAGCGATTTCCAGTCTATATTTACTGGAATTTAGAAGAATGAGAGGGATCTCATTGAAACATAAGGCAGCATAGTGGTTAACACTGCTGCCTCACAGTACCAGGAACCTGGGTTCAATTCTAGCCTTGCGTGACTATGCGGAGTTTGCATATTCTCCCCGTATCTGCGTGGGTTTCCCCCAGATGCTCAGGTTTCCTCCTGCACTCCAAAGATGTGCAGGTTAGGTACATTGGCCATGCTAAATTGCACCTTAAGCGTCCAAAGATGTGCAGGTTAGGTGGATTGGCATGGGTTATGGGAATCGGGTGCGGAAAGGGCCTGGGAAGAGATGGTGCAGACATGATGGGCTGAATGGCCTCCTTCTGCACTACAGGGATGATGTGAGAAAAGTATAAAATTCTAATGGGGCTTTTCTCACATTGATGCAGGGAGAATGTCTTCCCTGGTTGGGGAGCCCAGAACCAGGGGACACAGTCTCTGGATACAGATTAGACTATTTAGGACTGAGATGAGGAGAAATTTCTTCACGCAAGGGGTAGTGAACCATTGGAATTCTCTACCACAGAAAGCATTGAAGGTCAAGTCATTGAATGTATTCAAGAAAAAGATTTAGATTTTAATGGTGTGAGGAGAGAGCAGGAACATGGCACTGAAATTAGGATCAGCCATGATTATATTGAATGGTGGGGCAGGCTCAAAGGGCCGAATGGCCTACTCATGCTCCCAGATTCTATGTCTCATGCGATGGTGTACAATGATACCTGTGTCGTATCCGTGCTCCAGTCTCTTGATGAACACATGGGCATTGGCTCTTTGAGCTGCTGCAATGACGGAGCTCATTGGACATTTCGGGAGGCCGTAGCAGATATTCTCCTGGATAGAGAGTGCGAACAGCACAGGCTCCTGGCCTACTAGACCCAACTGGGAAGAACAAAAACACACCAGCTTAGTTCAAAATCACCAGCAGATTCACAGAATACAGTACGGTTACAGAATGGTGCCAATGAGAGTGTATTCGGGGAGGGTAGCAATTGCTTTGAAACTGTTCTCCACTGGGCTGAAACTATGTGAGAGAGAGGGGAATGAATAGACAGAAAGGAAGAATATATTTCAGATTGTCCCAAAGCATGTTGTGAAGTATAGTCAATACTGTAATGTAAGGAAATAACTTACTTGATTTGACACAGGGTTATTATGGATAATTAGGGATGGATAATAACTGATGGCCTTGTCAATAACATCCATCCTCCTGTGTATCCATTAAAAATGTCCCACAAACAACAAGGTGCCACTGACCAGATAACCAGTGTGTTTGTGATGTTGCTTTGAGGAATAAACCCCCCGGCTCTTCGGCAAAATAGGAGGCAATGGCCTCGTGGTATTATCGCTAGACTATTAATCCAGAAACTCAGCTAATGTTCTGGGGACCTGGGTTCGAATCCCACCATGGCAGGTGGTGGAATTTAAATTCAACACAAAACATCTGGAATTAAGAATCTACTGATGACCATGAAACCATTGTCAATTGTCGGAAAAATACATCCGGTTTACTAATGCCCTTTGGGGAAGGAAATCTGTTGTCCTAACCTGGTCTGGCCTACATGTGACTCCAGAGCCACAGCAATGTGGTTGACTCTCAACTGCCCTCCGGCAACTAGGAATGGGCAATAAATGCTGGCCAGCCAGCAACGCCCATGTCCCATGAATGAATAAATTAAGAAAATGAATGAGAGAGAGCAGAGATTTCACATCTCATCTGGGAGACTGGAGAAGGAGCAGGATCTTCTCACTCAGAAGACCCCAGAGTTGCATCATGATGGGAAACTTGGAAAACAAAGGCTCTTTTCTTCTGACACAGGGATTGCTCCATAATTATTAGAGAGATTGAGGGAAATGAATCTTCACACTCAAGTGAGTCAGAAACTGGGAGAAATAAAGTAAGAGTGCTGGTGGAATGAAAATCTGAAACCCTCTCTCCCCACTAAGGCTGTTGAGGAAGGAGTCAGTTGATTTAAAGTCGGAAATTGATAGATTTTAATTTATCAAGGGGGATGGAAGCAAAATGGGTAGATAGTGTGGACACCTGAATCAGATATGATCCAGTTTGATAGTAGACCGTGCATAAAGGGGCTGAACAGCTTCCTCGTGTTTCTGTAATAGAGAGATCTAAATAGAAAGGTGTGAAGGCAATGCAGAAAAGATTCACGAGAATGGTTCCAGATGAGGAACTTCAGTTATGTCGATAGATTAGAGAAGTTGGGACTGTGTACCTTGGAGAAGAGAAGATCAAGAACAGATTTGATTGAGGAATTCAAAATCACGAGAGGTCGGAACTGAGTCGATAGAGAGAAACTGTTCCCATTGGTGGAAAGGTCAAGAATCAGAGGGAACAGATTTAAGGTTGTTGGCAAAAGAAGCAATGGAGACATGAGGAAAAACCCCTTCACACAGTGAGGGGTCAGGATCTGGAATGCACTGTCTGAGAGTGTGGTGGAGGCAGGTTCATACAGCGAGTGGTTAGGACTCTGGACTGGGCTATAGCATTGTTAAGTTTGCATGCTTAAAGGTAATTAGATACACACCTTATAGAGTACTAATATTGTGAAAACTAGACATTTTGAAAAATGAAGCCATCTTTTCATATTGTTGGTTCATTTCTTTTTACAAAGAACAAGGAACAAAGAACAGCACGGCACAGGAAACAGGCCCTTCGGCCCTCTAAGCCTGTGCCGCTCATTGGTCCAACTAGACCAATCGTTTGTATCCCTCCATTCCCAGGCTGCTCATGTGACTATCCAGGTAAGTCTTAAACGATGTCAGCATGTCTGCCTCCACCACCCTACTTGGCAGCGCATTCCAGGCCCCCACCACCCTCTGTGTAAAAAACATCCCTCTAATATCGGAGTTATACTTCGCCCCTCTCACCTTGAGCCCGTGACCCCTCGTGATCGTCACTTCTGATCTGGGAAAAAGCTTCCCACCGTTCACCCTATCTATCCCTTCATAATCTTGTACACCTCTATTAGATCTCCCCTCATTCTCCATCTTTCCAGGGAGAACAACCCCGGTTTACCCAATCTCTCTTCATAGCTAAGACCCTCCATACCAGGCAACATCCTGGTAAACCTTCTCTGCACTCTCTCCAACGCCTCCTCGTCCTTCTGGTAGTGCGGTGACCAGAACTGGACGCAGTACTCCAAATGTGGCCTAACCAGCGTTCTATACAGCTGCATCATCAAACTCCAGCTTTTATACTCTATACCCTGTCCTATAAAGACAAGCATACCATATGCCTTCTTCACCATCTTCTCCACCTGTGTTGCCACCTTCAAGGATTTGTGGACTTGCACACCTAGGTCCCTCTGTTTCTATACTCTTGATGGCTCTACCATTTATTGTATAACTCCTCCCTACATTATTTCTTCCAAAATGCATCACTTCGCATTTATCTGGATTAAATTCCATCTGCCACCTCTCCGCCCAATTTTCCAGCCTATCTATATCCTGCTGTATTGCCCGACAATGCTCATCGCTATCCGCAAGTCCAGCCACCTTCGCGTCATCCGCAAACTTGCTGATAACACCAGTTACACCTTCTTCCAAATCATTTATATATATCACAAATAGCAGAGGTCCCAGTACAGAGCCCTGCGGAACACCACTGGTCACAGACCTCCAGCTGGAAAAAGACCCTTCGACCGCTACCCTCTCTCTCCTATGGCCAAGCCAGTTCTCCACCCATCCAGCCACTTCTCCTTGTATCCCATGTGCCTTAACCTTCTTAACCAACATGCCATGAGGGATTTTGTCAAATGCCTTACTGAAATCCATATAGACGACATCCACGGCCCTTCCTTCATCAACCGTTTTTGTCACTTCCTCAAAAAACTCCACCAAATTTTTAAGGCACGACCTCCCTCTTACAAAACCATGCTGTCTGTCACTAATGAGATTGTTCCGTTCTAAATGCACATACATCCCGTCTCTAAGAATCCTCTCCAACAACTTCCCTACCACGGACGTCAAGCTCACCGGCCTATAATATCCTGGGTTATCCCTGCTACCCTTCTTAAACAACGGGACCACATTCGCTATCCTCCAATCCTCAGGGACCTCACCTGTGTCCAAAGAAGCAACAAAGATTTCCGTCAGAGGCCCAGAATTTCATCTCTCGTCTCCCTGAGCAGTCTAGGATAGATGCTATCAGGCCCTGGGGATTTGTCAGTTTTAATGTTCCCTAAAAAACCTAACACTTCCTCCCTTGTAATGGAGATTCTCTCTAACGGGTCAACACCTCCCTCCGAGACACTCCCGGTTAACATGTCCCTCTCCTTCGTGAAGACTGATACGAAGTATTCATTTAGGATCTCCCCTATTCCCTTGGGTTCTAAGCATAATTCCCCTCCTTTGTCCGAGAGGTCCGATTTTCTCCCTGACAACTCTTTTAATGGAAGGAGGTGTGTCTCTGTTTCTGTCCCTGGGGATACTGCACCCGGTGCACTTTATTCCTGTGCGTGCCTATCACACTCTGTCGCAGTGCGTATCACACTCCCCCTGTGCATATCAGACCCCGTCCCGGTGTGTGTTACACTCTGTCCCCGTGTACATTACACTCTGTCCCTGTGTACATTACACTCTGTCCCTGTGTACATTACACTCTGTTCCTCACCTTGTTGTGATAATATTTGTGTTCGTATTCCTCGATGGGTTTTCCGTCGAGCAGAATCTCTCCGGACTGGGGTTGATAAAACCTCTCCAGCAGAGCCACACAGGTGGTCTTCCCCCCACCAGAGGGGCCGACCAGGGCTGTGATCTCACCACACTTCAGCTCAAAGGACACGTTCTGAAAAGAAATAAATTAGTCTTGAGTAGCACTTCAGTTTGAAGCAAGACAGGAAACGTGGTCTGTAACTGGCAAAGGACAGACATCTTGTCACCACTCAGGGGTGAATCCATCCCTTGAAGGAGGCTGAAATCTGGTACAAAAGATTGGAGATCAATGTTTGTTCCTCAGACTAAGATAGTGAGTGAGGAACAAAAAGACTAGGAGGAGGATGGAGAGGACTTGGACAAGTGGCCAACAACAGCTTAAACACGGAAAACCGAGGGAATTGTTCAATGAAGAGTGCAGGAGGGCATGCCAGAAGCAGCACCAAGCGTACCTAAAAATGAGGTGTCAACCTGAAGCTACAACACAGGACTACTTGCATGCCAAACAGCTTAAACAGCAAGTGATAGACAGAGCAATGCGATCCCACAACCAACGGGTCAGATCGAAGCTCTGCAGTCCTGCCACATCCAGTCATGAGTGGCGGTGGACAATTAAACAATTCACTGGAGGAGGAGGCTCCACAAACATCCCCATCCTCAATGATGGAGGAGCCCAGCACATCAGTACAAAAGATAAGGCTGAAGCATTTGCCACAATCTTCAGCCAGAAGTGGCATGTGGATAATCCATCTCGGCCTCTTCCAATGGTCCCCAGCATCGCAGATGCCAGTCTCCATCTAATTCGATTCACTCCACGTGATATCAAGAAACAGTTGGAGACACTGGATACTGCAAAGGTAATGGGCCCGGATAACATTCCAATAATAGTACTGAAGACTTGTGCTCCAGAAATGCCATGACGCTAGCCAAGCTCTTCCAGTACAGTAACAACACTGGCATCTACTGACAATGTGGAAAATTGTCCAGGAATGGGGATGAAGTTGAAACGGTCGAGAGCTTCAAGTTTTTAGGCATCCAGATCATCAACCACCTGTCCTCGGCCCTCCATGCCGATGCTATAGTTAAGAAAGCCCACCAACGCCTCTACTTTCTCAGGAGACCAAGGAAATTTGGTATGTCCACTACAACTCTCACCAACTTCTACAGATGCACCATAGAAAGCATTCTTCCAGATTGTATCACAGCTTGGTATAGTTCCTGCTCTGTCCAAGACTGCAAGAAACTACAAAGGGTCATGAACGAAGCCCAGTCCATCACTCAAACCAGCCACCCATCCATTGACACTGTCTACACTTCCCATTGCCTCGGAAAAGCAGCCAGCATAATCAAGGATCCCAAGCAACCCCGGACATACTCTTTGCCACCTTCTTCCATCGGGAAAAAGATACAAAAGTCTGAGGACAAGTACCAACTGACTCAAAAACAGTTTCTTCCCTGCTGCCATCAGATTTTTGAATGGACCTACCTCACATTAAGTTGATCTTTCTCTAAACCCTAGCTATGACTGTAACACTACATTCTGCACACTCTCCTTTCCTTCTCTATGAATGGTATGCTTTGTCTGTATAGCGTGCAAGAAGCAATATTTTTCACGGTATACTAATACATGTGACAATAATAAATCAAATCGAGGTATCTCCTGTACACAAAAAGCAGGACAAATCCAGCCCAGCCAATTACCGCCCCAGTCCACTCTCAATCATCAGTAAAGTGATGGAAGGGGTCATCAACAGTGCTATCAAGCAGCACCTGCTCAGCAATAACCTGCTCAGCGATGCCCCATTTGGGTTTCACCGGGGTCACTCAGCTCCTGACCTCATTCCAGCCTTGGTTCAAACAGACAAGAGAGCTGAATTCCAGAGGTGAGGTGAGAGTGACAGCCCTTGACATCAAGGCTGCATTCGACTGAGTGTGGCATCAAGGAGCCCTAGCAAAACTGGAATCAATTGAAACGGAAAATGCCCCACTGGTTGGAGTCATACTTGACACATAGAAAGATGGTTTGTGGTGGTTGGAGGTCAATAATCCCAGCTCCAGGACAGTAGTTCCTTGGGACAATGTTCTGGGCCCAACCATCTTTATCAATGACCTTTCTTCGATCACAGGAGGATGGGTCATCATAGGAATAAATGTGTCTTTTTCGAAGCGGCAGGCAGTGACTAGTGGGGTCCCACAGGGATTAGTGATTGGGCCCCAGCTATTCACAATATACACCAGTGATTCGAATGGGGGAATCAAATGTAAGATTTCCACATTTCTGACAACATACAACTTGGTGGAAATGTGAGTGGTGAGGAGGGTGTTAAAAGGCTTCAAGGTGATTTAGACAAGTTGAGTTAGTGGACAAATACATGACAGAAACATAGAAACATAGAAACATTGAAGATAGGAGCAGGAGGCCAATTGGCCCTTCGAGCCTCCTCGCCATTCATTGCAATCATGACTGATCATCCAACCCAATAGCCTAATGCCGCTTTTTTCCCATAAACTTTGATCCCATTCGTCCCAAGTGCTATATCTAGCCGCCTGTTGAATACATTCAATGTTTTGGTGTCAAATATTGATGACAGATGCAAGGTAACAGGATAAATGTGGAGTTCTCCATTTTGGAAGGAAAAAGAGAATAGCAGAGAATAATTTAAATGGGATTGGGAAATTTTGATGTACAAAGGGACCTTGGTGTCCCAGTACACCAGTTATTGAAAGCAGGCATGCAGGCACAACAAGCAGTTAGCAAGGCAAACGGTATGTTGACCTTCGCTGTAAGAGGACTTGAATATAGGAACAAGGATGTCTTACTGGAGCTGTGTGGCTTTTGCTACCAAATAAACCTGTTGGACTTTAACCTGGTGTTAAACTTCTTACTGTGTTTACCCCAGTCCAACGCCGGCATCTCCACATCATTACTGGAGCTGTACAGAGCCTTGGTGAGGCCACATCTGGAGTATTGTTTGCAGTTTTGGTCTCATTTAAGAAAGGATATATTTTCCGTTGAGGGAGTGCAGTGAAGGGTCACCAGAGTGATTCCAGGGATACAGGATTGTTGTAGGAGGAAAGATTGAATCAATTTGGCCGATATTCACTGGAGCTCAGAAGAATGAGAGGGGATCACATTGAAACATATAAAATTCTGATCGGACTGGACAGACTGGGTGCAGGGATGTTGTTTCCTCTGGCTGAGGGTCTAGAACAAAGGGTCACAGTATACGGGGGAGGCCATTTATCACAGATTAGCAGAAATTTCTTCTCAGAGGTGGCGAACTTGTGGAATTCTCTACCACAGATGGCTGTAGAGGTCAAATCACTGATTACATTTGAGGAGGAAATAGATTTCTAGACTCTAAAGGTGTCAAGGGGTATGGGAAGAATACAGGAGTATGGAGTTGAGATAGAGGATTATCCATGAGCACAATGAATGGTGGAGCAGGCGCCGAAGGCCGAAAGGCCGACTTCTGCTCCTAGTTTCAATGTCTCTATATTTCTATAAGGTCAGACGTGGAGATGTTTGCTGATGACAGCACAAATGTCCAGTACTGTTCATGACACCTCAGATAGTCCTGAAGTAGTCCATGTCCAAATGCAGCAATTCAGGCTTGGGCTAACAAGTAACATACATGTCACACAAGTGCCTGGAAATGATCTAGAACAACAGGGGATCTAATTATTGCCCCTTGACTCTCAATGGTATTACTGTCACTGAATCTTCCATTAGCCTTAGAATAAAAGGGAGTCACTTTAGAACAGAGAGGAGGAGAAATTTCTTCAGCCAGAGAGTGGTGGGTCTGTGGAATTCATTGCCACAGAGGGCTGTGGAGGCCGAGACGTTGAGCGTCTTCAAGACAGAAATTGATAAATTCTTGATTTCTCGAGGAATTAAGGGCTATGGGGAGAGAGCGGGTAAATGGAGTTGAAATCAACCATGATTGAATGGTGGAGTGGACTCGATGGGCCGAATGGCCTTACTTCCGCTCCTATGTCTTATGGTCTTATTAACATCCTGGGGGCTATCATTGACCAGAAACTGAACAAGTCATAAATACTGTGGCTACCAGAGCAGATCAAAGGCGAGAAATCCTGCAGCGAGTAACTCACCCCCTGACCCTCCCAAAGCCTGTCCACCACCTACATGGCACAAGTCAGGAGCGTGATGGAATATTCCCCACTTGCCTGGATGAGTGCAACTCCAACAACACAAGAAGCTCGACACCATCCAGGACAACACAGCCCGCTTGATTGGCACCCCTTCCACAAACATTCAATCCCTCCACCACTGACAAACAGGCTTTGCGGGGGGCCAGGAGGTGAGTTACTCACTAGCAGCCATGAGTACCATCTACAAGATACACTGCAGAAATTCACCAAAGTTCCTTCGGCAGCACCTTCCAATCCCACGACCACTTCCATCTAGAAGGATAAGAGCAGCATATACTGGGAACACCACCACCTGGAGGTTCCCCTCCAAGTCAATCGCTCACCATCCTAACTTGCAAATATATCGCCGTTCCTTCACTGTCACTGGGTCAAAATCCTGGAATTCCCTTCCTAACAGCATCGTGGATATGCCTACACCACATAAACTGCAGAAGGTCAAGAAGGCAACTCACCACCACCTTCTGAATGGCAACCAGGGATGGGCAATAAATGCTGATCTAGCCAGTGACATGCAGATTCATCAGATTCCAAAATTACTGTCAATATCTGATCTGTAATCTTTTAGGGATCCACTGTAATATTACCATTAATAACTGATCTTGGGGATATATTGGGTTTAATTCAATTATAAGCTTACCTTTAAGACCTGCACATCAGGTCTCGTTGGGTAGCAGAAGGATACATTCTGGAATTTCACATCTCCTTTCATTTTCCCAACTTTCAACTTCCCATCAGCGGGAAGATGGGAAGATTTCCGGTCTAGATATTCAAAGACTTTCTCTGCTGCTCCCACTGAATGAATCATCTCAGAGTACATGTGAACCAAACTCTGTTCAAATTGAGAGAAATCAGCATGATCAGGGAAAACCAGAACAAAAACATGTGCATACGCATTCCACAACACAGGGGAACACAGAAAAATACACACACCAACAACACATGGAAACACAGACAACACAAACATCCAAATATTCCAGAAACACTTGGCACAAGTAGCAGAAACATTCCTGTCACACAAGTGCCAGGCAATGACCATCTCCAACAAGGGAGGATCTAACCATCACCCCTTGACATGCTATGGCATTCCCATCTTTGAATCTTCCCACTATCAGTATCCTGGGGGTTACCATTGACCAGAAACTGAACTGGACCATACAAGTAGCCATGTAAATACTGTGGCTACCAGAGTAAGTCAAAGGCAAGGAATCCTGCAGTGATTAACTCAACTCCTGACTCCCCAGAGCCAGCCCATCGTCTACAAGGCACAAGTCAGGAGTGTGATGGAATATTTCCCACTTGTCTGGATGGGTGCAGCGCCAACAGCAGGGAAATGTGCGTGTATTGGATGAGAAGGCACAGGGACATATCAGACAGGAATTCGGTAGGATTCTGAGAGATCGGATGGGGTTAAGGGTAATGGGATTGGGAATGTACAGGGATGGAAAAAAGCTAAGATGCCATTAGAGAAAACTGGATTTATTTCCAGCTCGTATTGAAGGCTTCAACATCAGCTCTGGAGTAATTTGGTGTTCCACAGTCCATGGGCGACAGAGGAACAGTGGTTAGCACTGCTGCCTCACAGCGCCAGGGACCTGGGTTCAATTCTTGCCTTGGGTAACGGTCGGTGTGGGGTTTACATGTTCTCCCTGTGTCTGCGTGGGTTTCTTCCAGGTGCTTCGGTTTCCTCCCACAGTTAAAAGATGTGCAGATTAGGTGGATTGGTCAAAATAAATTTCCTCTAGTGTGTAGGTGAGGTGGATTAGCTATGGTGGATGCGCTGGGTTCCAGGGATGAGGAAGGGGGTTGGGCCAAGGTGGGATGCTCTTCAGAGGGTCAACGCAGACTTCATGGGCCAAATGGCCTCCTTCTGCACTGTAAGGATTCTATGATCAACATGCTGAGGTTAAGAAGGGAATGGATAGCGCGAGCAGTCTGGAGGACTACCTGAGAGACAAACGCAGGACACAAACAATTCAATCAAGAGACCAACATTACAACGAGAGAGAAAGGAGGGACTGGGGTTACACTTACCCGCACGTACATTCCAAAATCCATCTGATATATTATGAAAGCAACAAGATTCCCACTGCTCATCTGTCCAGTGTGTATCAGGTACTGTCCACAGTACAACATCATCAACTGCATCGCAAGCTGTACATGCTGCAGAGAAATAGTGAGAAAAGGATCAGGATGGACCAGTTATTAATGGTAATGTTACAGTGGATCCCTAAAAGATTACAGATCAGATATTGAACACCACCCTGTACACAGAGAGAGAGATACTGAACAACACCCTGTACACAGAGAGAGAGAGATACTGAACAACACCCTGTACACAGAGAGAGAGATACTGAACAACACCCTGTACACAGAGAGATACTGAACAACACCCTGCACACAGAGAGAGAGATACTGAACAACACCCTGTACACAGAGAGAGAGATACTGAACAACACCGTGTACACAGAGAGAGAGAGATACTGAACAACACCCTGTACACAGAGAGAGAGAGATACTGAACAACACCCTGTACACAGAGAGATACTGAACAACACCCTGTACACAGAGAGAGAGATACTGAACAACACCCTGTACACAGAGAGAGAGATACTGAACAACACCCTGCACACAGAGAGATACTGAACAACACCCTGTACACAGAGAGAGAGAGAGAGAGATACTGAAAAACACCCTGTATAGAGAGAGAGATATTGAACACCACCCTGTACACAGAGAGAGAGATACTGAACAACACCCTGTACACAGAGAGAGAGAGAGAGAGATACTGAACAAACTGTACACAGAGAGAGAGATACTGAACAACACCCTGTACACAGAGAGAGAGAAAGATACTGAACAACACCCTGTACACAGAGAGAGAGAGAGAGATACTGAACAACACCCTGTACACAGAGAGAGAGATACTGAACAACACCCTGTACACAGAGAGATACTGAACAACACCCTGTACACAGAGAGAGAGATACTGAACAACACCCTGCACACAGAGAGAGAGATACTGAACAACACCCTGCACACAGAGAGATACTGAACAACACCCTGTACACAGAGAGAGAGAGAGAGAGATACTGAAAAACACCCTGTATAGAGAGAGAGATATTGAACACCACCCTGTACACAGAGAGAGAGATACTGAACAACACCCTGTACACAGAGAGAGAGAGAGAGAGATACTGAACAAACTGTACACAGAGAGAGAGATACTGAACAACACCCTGTACACAGAGAGAGAGAGAGATACTGAACAACACCCTGTACACAGAGAGTGTGATACTGAACAACACCCTGGACACAGAGAGAGAGAGAGAGAGAGATACTGAACAACACCCTGTACACACAGAGAGAGAGATACTGAACAACCTGTACAGAGAGATACTGAACAACAACCTGTACACAGAGAGAGAGAGATACTGAACAACACCCTGTACACAGAGAGAGAGATACTGAACAACACCCTGTACACAGAGAGAGAGAGATACTGAACAACACCCTGTACACACAGAGAGAGAGAGAGATACTGAATAAACTGTACACAGAGAGAAAGATACTGAACAACAACCTGTACACAGAGAGAGAGATACTGAACAACAACCTGTACAGAGAGAGAGATACTGAACAACAGCCTGTACACAGAGAGAGAGAGAGAGAGATACTGAATAAACTGTACACAGAGAGAAAGATACGGAACAACAACCTGTACACAGAGAGAGAGAGATACTGAACAACAACCTGTACAGAGAGAGAGATACTGAACAACAACCTGTACACAGAGAGAGATACTGAATAAACTGTACACAGAGAGAAAGATACTGAACAATAACCTGTACACAGAGAGAGAGAGATACTGAACAACACCCTGTACACAGAGAGAGAGATACTGAACAACAACCTGTACAGAGAGAGAGATACTGAACAACAACCTGTACACAGAGAGAGATACTGAATAAACTGTACACAGAGAGAAAGATACTGAACAACAACCTGTACACAGAGAGAGAGAGAGAGATACTGAACAAACTGTACACAGAGAGAGAGATACTGAACAACACCCTGTACACAGAGAGAGAGAGAGATACTGAACAAACTGTACACAGAGAGAGATACTGAACAAACTGTACACAGAGAGAGAGAGATACTGAACAACACCCTGTACACAGAGAGAGATACTGAACAACACCCTGTACACAGAGAGAGAGAGATACTGAACAACACCCTGTACACAGAGAGAGATACTGAACAACACCCTGCACACAGAGAGATACTGAACAACACCCTGTGCACAGAGAGAGAGAGAGAGATACTGAAAAACACCCTGTAGAGAGAGAGATATTGAACACCACCCTGTACAGAGAGAGAGAGATACTGAACAACACCCTGTACACAGAGAGAGAGATACTGAACAACACCCTGTACACAGAGAGAGAGAGATACTGAAAAACACCCTGTATAGAGAGAGAGATATTGAACACCACCCTGTACACAGAGAGATACTGAACAACACCCTGTACACAGAGAGAGAGATACTGAACAACACCCTGTACACAGAGAGAGAGAGATACTGAACAACAACCTGTACAGAGAGAGAGATACTGAACAACTGTACAGAGAGAGAGAGATACTGAACAACTGTACACAGAGAGAGAGAGAGAGATACTGAATAAACTGTACACAGAGAGAAAGATACTGAACAACAACCTGTACACAGAGAGAGAGAGATACTGAACAACAACCTGTACAGAGAGAGAGATACTGAACAACAACCTGTACACAGAGAGAGATACTGAATAAACTGTACACAGAGAGAAAGATACTGAACAACAACCTGTACACAGAGAGAGAGAGATACTGAACAACACCCTGTACACAGAGAGAGAGATACTGAACAACAACCTGTACAGAGAGAGAGATACTGAACAACAACCTGTACACAGAGAGAGATACTGAACAAACTGTACACAGAGAGAGAGATACTGAACAACACCCTGTACACAGAGAGAGAGAGAGATACTGAACAAACTGTACACAGAGAGAGATACTGAACAAACTGTACACAGAGAGAGAGAGATACTGAACAACACCCTGTACACAGAGAGAGAGAGAGAGATACTGAAAAACACCCTGTATAGAGAGAGAGATATTGAACACCACCCTGTACACAGAGAGATACTGAATAACACCCTGTACACAGAGAGAGAGAGATACTGAACAACAACCTGTACAGAGAGAGAGATACTGAACAACTGTACACAGAGAGAGAGATACTGAACAACAACCTGTACACAGAGAGAGAAAGATACTGAACAACACCCTGTACACAGAGAGAGAGATACTGAACAACACCCGTACAGAGAGAGAGAGATACTGAACAACACCCTGTACACAGAGAGAGAAAGATACTGAACAACACCCTGTACACAGAGAGAGAGATACTGAACAACACCCGTACAGAGAGAGAGAGATACTGAACAACACCCTGTACACAGAGAGAGAAAGATACTGAACAACACCCTGTACACAGAGAGAGAAAGATACTGAACAACACCCTGTACACAGAGAGAGAGAGATACTGAACAACACCCTGTACACAGAGAGAGAGATACTGAACAACACCCGTACAGAGAGAGAGAGATACTGAACAACACCCTGTACACAGAGAGAGAGATACTGAACAACACCCGTACAGAGAGAGAGAGATACTGACCAACACCCTGTACACAGAGAGAGAGAGATACTGAACAACCTGTACAGAGAGAGAGATACTGAACAACAACCTGTACACAGAGAGAGAGAGATACTGAACAACACCCTGTACACAGAGAGAGAGATACTGAACAACACCCTGTACACAGAGAGAGAGATACTGAACAACACCCTGTACACAGAGAGAGAGAGATACTGAACAACAACCTGTACACAGAGAGAGAAAGATACTGAACAACACCCTGGACACAGAGAGAGAGATACTGAACAACACCCGTACAGAGAGAGAGAGATACTGAACAACACCCTGTACACAGAGAGAGAAAGATACTGAACAACACCCTGTACACAGAGAGAGAGATACTGAACAACACCCGTACAGAGAGAGAGAGATACTGAACAACACCCTGTACACAGAGAGAGAAAGATACTGAACAACACCCTGTACACAGAGAGAGAAAGATACTGAACAACACCCTGTACACAGAGAGAGAGAGAGATACTGAACAACACCCTGTACACAGAGAGTGTGACACTGAACAACACCCTGGACACAGAGAGAGAGAGAGAGATACTGAACAACACCCTGTACACAGAGAGAGAGAGATACTGAACAACCTGTACAGAGAGAGAGATACTGAACAACAACCTGTACACAGAGAGAGAGAGATACTGAACAACACCCTGTACACAGAGAGAGAGATACTGAACAACACCCTGTACACAGAGAGAGAGATACTGAACAACACCGTGTACACAGAGAGAGAGAGATACTGAACAACACCCTGTACACAGAGAGAGAGATACTGAACAACACCCTGTACACAGAGAGATACTGAACAACACCCTGTACACAGAGAGAGAGATACTGAACAACACCCTGTACACAGAGAGAGAGATACTGAACAACACCCTGCACACAGAGAGATACTGAACAACACCCTGTACACAGAGAGAGAGAGAGAGAGAGATACTGAAAAACACCCTGTATAGAGAGAGAGATATTGAACACCACCCTGTACACAGAGAGAGAGATACTGAACAACACCCTGTACACAGAGAGAGAGAGAGAGAGATACTGAACAAACTGTACACAGAGAGAGAGATACTGAACAACACCCTGTACACAGAGAGAGAGAAAGATACTGAACAACACCCTGTACACAGAGAGAGAGAGAGAGATACTGAACAACACCCTGTACACAGAGAGAGAGATACTGAACAACACCCTGTACACAGAGAGATACTGAACAACACCCTGTACACAGAGAGAGAGATACTGAACAACACCCTGCACACAGAGAGAGAGATACTGAACAACACCCTGCACACAGAGAGATACTGAACAACACCCTGTACACAGAGAGAGAGAGAGAGAGATACTGAAAAACACCCTGTATAGAGAGAGAGATATTGAACACCACCCTGTACACAGAGAGAGAGATACTGAACAACACCCTGTACACAGAGAGAGAGAGAGAGAGATACTGAACAAACTGTACACAGAGAGAGAGATACTGAACAACACCCTGTACACAGAGAGAGAGAGAGATACTGAACAACACCCTGTACACAGAGAGTGTGATACTGAACAACACCCTGGACACAGAGAGAGAGAGAGAGAGAGATACTGAACAACACCCTGTACACACAGAGAGAGAGATACTGAACAACCTGTACAGAGAGATACTGAACAACAACCTGTACACAGAGAGAGAGAGATACTGAACAACACCCTGTACACAGAGAGAGAGATACTGAACAACACCCTGTACACAGAGAGAGAGAGATACTGAACAACACCCTGTACACAGAGAGAGAGAGAGAGATACTGAATAAACTGTACACAGAGAGAAAGATACTGAACAACAACCTGTACACAGAGAGAGAGATACTGAACAACAACCTGTACAGAGAGAGAGATACTGAACAACAGCCTGTACACAGAGAGAGAGAGAGAGAGATACTGAATAAACTGTACACAGAGAGAAAGATACGGAACAACAACCTGTACACAGAGAGAGAGAGATACTGAACAACAACCTGTACAGAGAGAGAGATACTGAACAACAACCTGTACACAGAGAGAGATACTGAATAAACTGTACACAGAGAAAGATACTGAACAATAACCTGTACACAGAGAGAGAGAGATACTGAACAACACCCTGTACACAGAGAGAGAGATACTGAACAACAACCTGTACAGAGAGAGAGATACTGAACAACAACCTGTACACAGAGAGAGATACTGAATAAACTGTACACAGAGAGAAAGATACTGAACAACAACCTGTACACAGAGAGAGAGAGAGAGATACTGAACAAACTGTACACAGAGAGAGAGATACTGAACAACACCCTGTACACAGAGAGAGAGAGAGATACTGAACAAACTGTACACAGAGAGAGATACTGAACAAACTGTACACAGAGAGAGAGAGATACTGAACAACACCCTGTACACAGAGAGAGATACTGAACAACACCCTGTACACAGAGAGAGAGAGATACTGAACAACACCCTGTACACAGAGAGAGATACTGAACAACACCCTGCACACAGAGAGATACTGAACAACACCCTGTGCACAGAGAGAGAGAGAGAGATACTGAAAAACACCCTGTAGAGAGAGAGATATTGAACACCACCCTGTACAGAGAGAGAGAGATACTGAACAACACCCTGTACACAGAGAGAGAGATACTGAACAACACCCTGTACACAGAGAGAGAGAGATACTGAAAAACACCCTGTATAGAGAGAGAGATATTGAACACCACCCTGTACACAGAGAGATACTGAACAACACCCTGTACACAGAGAGAGAGATACTGAACAACACCCTGTACACAGAGAGAGAGAGATACTGAACAACAACCTGTACAGAGAGAGAGATACTGAACAACTGTACAGAGAGAGAGAGATACTGAACAACTGTACACAGAGAGAGAGAGAGAGATACTGAATAAACTGTACACAGAGAGAAAGATACTGAACAACAACCTGTACACAGAGAGAGAGAGATACTGAACAACAACCTGTACAGAGAGAGAGATACTGAACAACAACCTGTACACAGAGAGAGATACTGAATAAACTGTACACAGAGAGAAAGATACTGAACAACAACCTGTACACAGAGAGAGAGAGATACTGAACAACACCCTGTACACAGAGAGAGAGATACTGAACAACAACCTGTACAGAGAGAGAGATACTGAACAACAACCTGTACACAGAGAGAGATACTGAACAAACTGTACACAGAGAGAGAGATACTGAACAACACCCTGTACACAGAGAGAGAGAGAGATACTGAACAAACTGTACACAGAGAGAGATACTGAACAAACTGTACACAGAGAGAGAGAGATACTGAACAACACCCTGTACACAGAGAGAGAGAGAGAGATACTGAAAAACACCCTGTATAGAGAGAGAGATATTGAACACCACCCTGTACACAGAGAGATACTGAATAACACCCTGTACACAGAGAGAGAGAGATACTGAACAACAACCTGTACAGAGAGAGAGATACTGAACAACTGTACACAGAGAGAGAGATACTGAACAACAACCTGTACACAGAGAGAGAAAGATACTGAACAACACCCTGTACACAGAGAGAGAGATACTGAACAACACCCGTACAGAGAGAGAGAGATACTGAACAACACCCTGTACACAGAGAGAGAAAGATACTGAACAACACCCTGTACACAGAGAGAGAGATACTGAACAACACCCGTACAGAGAGAGAGAGATACTGAACAACACCCTGTACACAGAGAGAGAAAGATACTGAACAACACCCTGTACACAGAGAGAGAAAGATACTGAACAACACCCTGTACACAGAGAGAGAGAGATACTGAACAACACCCTGTACACAGAGAGAGAGATACTGAACAACACCCGTACAGAGAGAGAGAGATACTGAACAACACCCTGTACACAGAGAGAGAGATACTGAACAACACCCGTACAGAGAGAGAGAGATACTGACCAACACCCTGTACACAGAGAGAGAGAGATACTGAACAACCTGTACAGAGAGAGAGATACTGAACAACAACCTGTACACAGAGAGAGAGAGATACTGAACAACACCCTGTACACAGAGAGAGAGATACTGAACAACACCCTGTACACAGAGAGAGAGATACTGAACAACACCCTGTACACAGAGAGAGAGAGATACTGAACAACAACCTGTACACAGAGAGAGAAAGATACTGAACAACACCCTGGACACAGAGAGAGAGATACTGAACAACACCCGTACAGAGAGAGAGAGATACTGAACAACACCCTGTACACAGAGAGAGAAAGATACTGAACAACACCCTGTACACAGAGAGAGAGATACTGAACAACACCCGTACAGAGAGAGAGAGATACTGAACAACACCCTGTACACAGAGAGAGAAAGATACTGAACAACACCCTGTACACAGAGAGAGAAAGATACTGAACAACACCCTGTACACAGAGAGAGAGAGAGATACTGAACAACACCCTGTACACAGAGAGTGTGACACTGAACAACACCCTGGACACAGAGAGAGAGAGAGAGATACTGAACAACACCCTGTACACAGAGAGAGAGAGATACTGAACAACCTGTACAGAGAGAGAGATACTGAACAACAACCTGTACACAGAGAGAGAGAGATACTGAACAACACCCTGTACACAGAGAGAGAGATACTGAACAACACCCTGTACACAGAGAGAGAGATACTGAACAACACCCTGTACACAGAGAGAGAGAGAGATATTGAATAAACTGTACACAGAGAGAAAGATACTGAACAACAACCTGTACAGAGAGAGAGATACTGAACAACAACCTGTACAGAGAGAGAGATACTGAACAACAACCTGTACACAGAGAGAGATACTGAATAAACTGTACACAGAGAGAAAGATACTGAACAATAACCTGTACACAGAGAGAGAGAGAGAGATACTGAACAACACCCTGTACACAGAGAGAGAGATACTGAACAACACCCTGTACACAGAGAGAGAGAGAGATACTGAACAACACCCTGTACACAGAGAGAGAGAGATACTGAACAATACCCTGTACACAGAGAGAAAAAGATACTGAACAACAGCCTGGACACGGAGAGAGGGATACTGAACAATACCCTGTACACAGAGGGAGAGATACTGAACAACACCCTGTACACAGAGAGAGAGAGAGATACTGAACAACACCCTGTACACAGAGAGAGAGAGAGATACTGAACAACACCCTGTACACAGAGAGAGAGAGATACTGAACAACACCCTGTACACAGAGAGAGAGAGATACTGAACAACACCCTGTACAGAGAGAGAGATTTGAACAACACCCTGTACACAGAGAGAGAGAGATACTGAATAAACTGTACACAGAGAGAAAGATACTGAACAACAACCTGTACACAGAGAGAGAGAGATACTGAACAAACTGTACACAGAGAGAGAGATACTGAACAACAGCCTGTACACGGAGAGAGGGATACTGAACAATACCCTGTACACAGAGAGAGAGAGAGATACTGAACAACACCCTGTACACAGAGAGAGAGAGAGATACTGAACAACACCCTGTACACAGAGAGAGAGAGATACTGAACAACACCCTGTACACAGAGAGAGAGAGATACTGAACAACACCCTGTACAGAGAGAGAGATTTGAACAACACCCTGTACACAGAGAGAGAGAGATACTGAATAAACTGTACACAGAGAGAAAGATACTGAACAACAACCTGTACACAGAGAGAGAGAGATACTGAACAAACTGTACACAGAGAGAGAGATACTGAACAACAGCCTGTACACGGAGAGAGGGATACTGAACAATACCCTGTACACAGAGAGAGAGAGAGATACTGAACAACACCCTGTACACAGAGAGAGAGAGAGATACTGAACAACACCCTGTACACAGAGAGAGAGAGATACTGAACAAACTGTACACAGAGAGAGAGATACTGAACAACACCCTGTACACAGAGAGAGAGAGAGATACTGAACAAACTGTACACAGAGAGAGAGAGATACTGAACAAACTGTACACAGAGAGAGAGAGATACTGAACAAACTGTACACAGAGAGATACTGAACAATACCCTGTACACAGAGAGAAAAAGATACTGAACAACACCCTGTACAGAGAGAGAGAGAGATACTGAACAACAGCCTGTACACGGAGAGAGAGAGAGATACTGAACAACACCCTGTACACGGAGAGAGGGATACTGAACAATACCCTGTACACAGAGAGAGAGAGAGATACTGAACAACACCCTGTACACAGAGAGAGAGAGATACTGAACAACACCCTGTACACAGAGAGAGAGAGCGATACTGAACAAACTGTACACAGAGAGATACTGAACAATACCCTGTACAGAGAGAGAGAGAGATACTGAACAACACCCTGTACACAGAGAGAGAGATACTGAACAACACCCTGTACAGAGAGAGAGAGAGATACTGAACAACACCCTGTACAGAGAGAGAGAGAGATACTGAACAGCACCCTGTACACAGAGAAAGGGAGATTTTGAACAACACCCTGTGCACAGAGATACTGAACAACACCCTGTACACAGAGAGTGACAGACGCACTACCAGCTGCCCACAGCGCTCCATCCGGGACTAAGCCTGTTTTTGGAGAGACGGTTGGCAAACCTGGTGCCTCAGTAACAACTCTCCTCAGGGCTCCCAGCTCCTCCATTAGCGATTCTATTGGATTCCCCTCCCCATCCCATTTCCCACCTTACTGTCCAAATGTGAGCCTCAGACACGTCCAGGAAACCCAAGTCACTGCTGAATAAGCCCTCAGTGGTCACATACATGTGGGTAGGAGGTGTCCTCATTGCAACACAGCTGTAGGAGGTCCAGACTTACAGAGGACATTTGGATATCCCTTCTGGATGTGCCCCTCCTGCGCACCATGGACTCTCGGGAGAACTACTCAGGGAGCTATTAATGTTAAGTCACCAATGCTCACTGACCATTCAGTGTAGGAGGGTGATCAAGACCTGCAGTGAGGAAAGGGCTGCGAGACTCCTCAGAGACAGTGTGAATGTCTGGCTGCTGGCAGCTCGCAGACTCCCTGTGGCTTGGCTCATTTCAGAGCGCTGATGCTCCGAGTCTGTCATCTCTCCTGGTGCTATCTCGAGGGGCTTGGGGTTCAGTTAGAGGATTCCCTGTATCATTACTGAGTCCCGTCAGTGTGAGGGCAACACATGCACGGAGATGACAACATCGCATAGAGGGAACGGAACTGGCAAATCTGAATGCATCCTGACTAGCAGAGTTGCCATTGCTGTCTGGAAAGGGTGAGTCTGATGGACTGGACACTCACAGGATCTCCTGCCTGCCTACGGGTAAATGATTTCCCTCCTCTCCTCCACAGCATCCACCATCCATGTCAGGGAACCCACCGTGCACCTTGGAACTGGCTTTTCTTGCTGCCATTCTCTTGGCAGGACTGAGGAAGTACTGTGGAGCTGCTTAAATGTAGCACCCCTTTAATTGAAGTGCTCAGATAACCCCAGGGAGGCCAATTCAAACACTGCGACACAGGAACTGCATTAGTCCCATAAAAAAACTTTTTTTTCAAAGTGTCCAACAACTCCAGTCTAGATTACACTGACAGGGCTGACCGGATTCACTCCCATTTTCACAACAAAAATGACACTCAGACAAATTTTGGGAATATTCCGGCCACAGTGAACGCGGAAGGCTTGGAATACAAAAGCAGGGATGTACTTCTGAGGCTTTATAAAGCACTGGTTAGGCCCCATTTGGAGTACTGTGAGCAATTTTGGGCCCCACACCTCAGGAAGGACATACTGGCACTGGAGCGGGTCCAGCGGAGATTCACACGGATGATCCCGGGAATGGTAGGCCTGACATACGATGAACGTCTGAGGATCGTGGGATTGTATTCATTGGAGTTTAGGAGGTTGAGGGGAGATCTAATAGAAACTTACAAGATAATGAACGGCTTAGATAGGATGGACGTAGGGAAGTTGTTTCCATTAGCAGGGGAGACTAGGACGCGGGGGCACAGCCTTAGAATAAAAGGGAGTCACTTTAGAACAGAGATGAGGAGAAATTTCTTCAGCCAGAGAGTGGTAGGTCTGTGGAATTCATTGCCACAGAGGGCTGTGGAGGCCGAGACGTTAAGTGTCTTCAAGACAGAAATTGATAAATTCTTGATTTCTCGAGGAATTAAGGGCTATGGGGAGAGAGCGGGTAAATGGAGTTGAAATCAACCATGATTGAATGGTGGAGTGGACTCGATGGGCCGAATGGCCTTACTTCCGCTCCTATGTCTTATGGTCTTATGGAACACCTGTAGACATTTCACTGCAATGTGCCTGAGTTTTCATGCTGATGTTTTAAAGTAATACACCATTTTAATGTGTTGAGATAAAGGCAACATGGGTCAATGCTCAGATTAGGAGCTGATTGTTGCTGGGTGAAGTCGCTGGGAAATACACAGCGAGCGGGATTGCCCTGTCACTTACCCTGTGACACACTAGATACACCGCTCTAACAATATCCCGTTTGGTCTTGAGTTGGTGAGTTGCTTGGAGCTTCTCTTCGAACAGTTCTGACTCTTCATTCTCAGTGGCAAAACTCCTGACCATTCTGATCCCTGAAATAATCTCTCCGGCCAGTTGGTTTGACTTGGCGATGGAATCCTGCACCTCCTGAACCAGTTTCTGTCCCAAAACAAAACACAACAATCATTCCCAGCACAATTCTTACAGGCCGTGACGTATCATAGGCTGTCTAAATAGTGAGTGAATTTCAGTCTAACTTAAGTGTGAAGAGTTAATATTTGGTTGAGGTAGAGAGGGGGATCTGGAGATACAATGTACAAAGTGGCAGTGCAAATTAACAAAGCCACAAGGAAACGGGTAGGGTACGGGAACCGTGGTGCACGAAGGTTGTGATGAACCTGGTGAATAAGAAAAGAGAGGCGTACAGAAGGTTCAGAGAGCTAGGAGGTGTTAAGGATTTAGAGGAGTATACGGGATGTAGGAAGGAGCTTAAGAAGGAAATTAGGAGAGCGAGAAGGGGTCATGAGAAGACCTTGGCGGGTAAGATTAAGGAGAATCCCAAGGCTTTCTACAAATATGTCAAGAGTAAAAGGATGAGATGTGAAGGCATAGGACCCTTAAAAGGTGAAGGGGGAAAAGTTTGTGCGGAACCGTTAGAAATGGCGGAGGTGCTTAATGAATACTTTACCTCGGTATTCACGGTGGAAAGGGATCTGGGTGGTTGTACTGCTGGTTTGCGGTGGACAGAAAGGATCGAGCATGTGGACATAAAGAAAGAGGATGTGTTGGAACTATTGAATGGCATCAAGGTTGGTAAGTCGCCGGGACCGGATGGGATGTACCCCAGGTTACTGTGGGAGGCGAGGGAGGAGATTGCGGAGCCTTTGGCGATGATCTTTGCATCGTCGATGGAGACGGGAGAGGTTCCGGAGGATTGGAGGATTGCAGATGTGGTCCCTATATTCAAGAAAGGGAACAGGGACAGCCCGGGAAATTACCGACCGGTGAGTCTAACCTCAGTGGTTGGTAAGTTGATGGAGAGGATCCTGAGAGACAGGATTTATGATCATCTAGAGAAGTTTAGTATGATCAAAAGTAGTCAGTACGGCTTTGTCAAGGGCAGGTCGTGCCTTACGAGCCTGGTTGAGTTCTTTGAAAATGTGACCAAACACATTGACGAAGGAAGAGCGGTGGATGTGGTCTATATGGACTTCAGTAAGGCGTTCGATAAGGTCCCCCATGCAAGACTTCTTGAGAAAGTGAGAGGGCATGGGATCCAAGGGGCTGTTGCCTTGTGGATCCAGAACTGGCTTGCCTGCAGAAGGCAGAGAGTGGCTGTGGAGGGGTCTTTCTCTGCATGGAGGTCAGTGACCAGTGGAGTGCCCCAGGGATCTGTTCTGGGACCCTTGCTGTTTGTCATTTTCATAAATGACCTGGATGAGGAAGTGGAGGGATGGGTTGGTAAGTTTGCTGACGACACCAAGGTAGGTGGTGTTGTGGATAGTTTGGAGGGATGTCAGAAGTTGCAGCGAGACATAGATAGAATGCAAGACTGGGCGGAGAAGTGGCAGATGGACTTCAACCCGGATAAGTGTGTAGTGATCCATTTTGGCAGATCCAATGGGATGAAGCAGCAGTATAATATGAAGGGTACCATTCTTAGCAGTGTAGAGGATCAGAAGGACCTTGGGGTCCGGGTCCATAGGACTCTTAAATCGGCCTCGCAGGTGGAGGATGCGGTCAAGAGGGCATACGGCGTACTGGCCTTCATTAATCGAGGGATTGAGTTTAGGAGTCGGGAGATAATGCTGCAGCTTTATAGGACCCTGGTTAGACCCCACTTGGAGTACTGCGCGCAGTTCTGGTCACCTCATTACAGGAAAGATGTTGAAGCCATTGAAAGGGTGCAGAGGAGATTTACAAGGATGTTGCCTGGATTGGGGGGCATGCCTTATGAGGATAGGTTGAGGGAGCTTGGTCTCTTCTCCCTGGAGAGACGAAGGATGAGAGGTGACCTGATAGAGGTTTACAAGATGTTGAGAGGTCTGGATAGGGTAGACTCTCAGAGGCTATTTCCAAGGGCTGAAATGGTTGCTACGAGAGGACACAGGTTTAAGGTGCTGGGGGGTAGGTACAGAGGAGATGTCAGGGGTAAGTTTTTCACTCAGAGGGTGGTGGGTGAGTGGAATCGGCTGACGTCGGTGGTGGTGGAGGCAAACTCGTTGGGGTCTTTTAAGAGACTTCTGGATGAGTACATGGGATTTAATGGGATTGAGGGCTATAGATAGGCCTAGAGGTAGGGATATGATCAGCGCAACTTGTGGGCCGAAGGGCCTGTTTGTGCTGTGGCTTTCTATGTTCTATGAAACCAAATAATGCGTTCACTTCTACAGTCCCTATGTCAAACTGTTCAAGACTTCACAGTCCGTCTCCCCAAATTCTGTCCTGACATCCTCTTTTCACGAATGAAGACAAATGTGAAGTACTCATTTAACACCCAACCAATGTCAGGGAAAATACTGGAAAATCTCAGCAGGTCTGGCAGCATCTGTAAGGAGAGAAAAGAGCTGATATTTTGAGTCCAGGTGGCCCTTTGTCAAAGCTGTGACAAAGGGTCGTCTGGACTCGAAACGTCAGCTCTTTTCTCTCCTTACAGATGCTGCCAGACCTGCTGAGATTTTCCAGTATTTTCTCTTTTGGTTTCAGATTCCAGCATCCGCAGTAATTTGCTTTTACCCGACCAATGTCCTCTGGCTCCATCCATAGATTGGCCCCTTGGTCCCTCATGGGCCCTACTCTTTCCCTGCTTATCCTCTTCCCCTCAATATACTTGTAGAATATCTTGGGAATCTCCCTAATCCTACCCCTCTCTTTGCTCTCCTCACTGCTTTCTTAGATCCATCCTGCACTTTCTATGCTCCACTAAGGACTCCACTGATTTGCTCCCTTTATACCTGCTAAAAGTCTCTCTTTTCTTCTTTATCCAGTCCTGAATATTCCGAGACATCCAGAGTTCTCTGACCTTGTTACTCCAACAGTTCACTCTATTGGGAACATGTTGGACCTGTACTTTCCCCATTTCCTTTTTGAATGCACCCCACTTTTCCGCTGTAGACTTTCCTACAAGAAGCTGTTCCCAGTCTATTTTGGCCAGATACTGCCTTATTTTAATAAAATCTGCCTTCCCCCAATCCAAGACCATTCTAACAGATCATCTTTTTCATTTTCAATAACAAACTTAAACCATAATGTGTTGTGGTCACTATCACTAAAATGCTCTCCCAATGCATCCTCAAACATCTATTTGGCTTTGTTTCACAGAATTAGATCCAGCACTGCGATGTCCCTTGTTGTACCTTCTACATATTGACGTAAAAATCCGTCCTCAATACATTTCAAGAAATCTGCTCCCTCTAAACCCTTGACAGTATCACTAGCCAAATTAATGTGGGAAATTGAAATCTTCTAATATAATTATCCCATTATTACACACCTCAGTGAATTGTCTATATATAAGTATCGATAAGTATGGCAAGTTTTGGGAACCTTGGATAACAAGAGATATTGAGATCAAAAAGGAGGTGGTATTGGGGTTCTTGAGAAACATTAAGGTAGACAAGTCTCCAGGGCCTGATGGGATATACCCCAGAATACTGAGGGTGGCAAGGGAGGAAATTGCTGGGGCCTTGAGAGAAATCTTTGTATCCTCACTGGCTACAGGGGAGGTCCCAGAGGATTGGAGAATAGCCAATGTTGTTCCTTTGTTTAAGAAGGGTAGCAAGAATAATCCAGGTAATTACAGGCCAGTGAGCCTTACATCAGTGGTAGGAAAATTATTGGAGAGGATTCTTCGAGACAGGATTTACTCCCACTTAGAAATAAGTGGACGTATTAGTGAGAGGCAACATGGTTTTGTGAAGCGGGGGGTCGTGTCTCACTAACTTGATCGAGTTTTTCGAGGAAGTGACGAAGATGATTGATGAGGGTAGGGCAGTGGATGTTGTCTCAATTGACTTCAGTAAGGCTTTTGACAAGGTCCCTCATGGCAGACTGGTGCAGAAGGTGAAGTCACATGGGATCAGAGGTGAGCTGGCAAGGTGGATACAAAATTGGCTCAGTCAAAGAAGACAGAGGGTAGCAGTGGAAGGATGCGTTTCTGAATGGAGGGCTGTGACAAGTGACATTCCTCAGGATCAGTGCTGGGACCTTTGCTGTTTGTAATATATATAAAAGATTTGGAGGAAAATGTAACTGGTTTGATTAGTAAGTTTGCAGACGACACAAAGGTTGATGGATTTGCGGATAGCGATGAGGATCATCAGAGGATACAGCAGGATATAGATCAGTTGGAGACTTGGACGGAGAGATGGCAGATGGAATTTAATCCGAACAAATGTGAGGTAATGCATTTTGGAAGGTCTAATACAGATAGGAAATATACAGTAAATGGCAGAACCCTTAAGAGTATTGATAGGCAAAGGGATCTGGGTGTACACGTACACAGGTCACTGAAAGTGGCAATGCAGGTGGAGAAGGTAGTCAAGAAGGCATACGGCATGCTTGCCTTCATCAGCCAGGGCATTAATTTTAAAAATTGGCAAGTCATGTTGCAGCTTTATAGAACCTTAGTTAAGCTGGAATATAGTGTTCAATATAGTCGCCACACTACCAGAAGGATGTGGAGGCTTTGGAGAGGGGACAGAAAAGATTTACCAGGACGTTGCCTGGTATGGAGGGCATTAGCTATGAGGAGAGGTTGGAGAAACTTGGTTTGTTCTCACTGGAACGACGGAGGTTGAGGGTTGACCTGATAGAAGTCTACAAGATTATGAGAGGCATGGACAGAGTGGATAATCAGAAGCTTTTCCCCAGGATGGAAGAGTCAATTACTCGGGGGCACAGGTTTAAGATGCGAGGGGCAAGGTTTAAAGGAGATGTACGAGGCAGATTTTTTTACACAGAGGGTGATGGGTGCCTGGAACTTGTTGCCGGGGGAGGTAGTGGAAGCGGACACGGTAGTGACTTTTAAGGGGCGTCTTGACAAATACATGAATAGGATGGGAATAAAGGGATATGGTCCCCGGAAGGGTCGGGGGTTTTAGTTCAGTCGGGCAGCATGGTCGGTGCAGGCTTGGAGGGCCGAAGGGCCTGTTCCTGTGCTGTAATTTTCTTTCATCTTTGTTCTATATCTGCTCCTCTTTTCCGCAGACTCTTTGGGGACCTAAAATACACTCCCAGCAATGTGACTGCCCCCGTTTTATTCCTAAGTTTTATCTGCAAAGCCTCATTTGAAGACCCTTCCAAGATATTGTCCCTTCTTACCGGAATAACTGACTGCAGGACACTGTCCCAGACTGCATCACTGCGATGCTGACTGCAGAACACTATCCCAGACTGCTTCACTGCGATGCTGACTGCAGGACACTGTCCCAGACTGCTTCACTGCGATGCTGACTGCAGGACACTGTCCCAGACTGCTTCACTGCGATGCTGACTGCAGGACACTGTCCCAGACTGCTTCACTGCGATGCTGACTGCAAGACACTGTCCCAGACTGCTTCACTGCGATGCTGACTGCAGGACACTGTCCCAGACTGCATCACTGCGATGCTGACTGCAGGACACTGTCCCAGACTGCATCACTGCAATGCTGACTGCAGGACACTGTCCCAGACTGCATCACTGCGATGCTGACTGCAGGACACTGTCCCAGACTGCATCACTGCAATGCTGACTGCAGGACACTGTCCAGACTGCATCACTGCAATGCTGACAGCAGGACACTGTCCCAGACTGCATCACTGCAATGCTGACTGCAGGACACTGTCCCAGACTGCATCACTGCAATGCTGACTGCAGGACACTGTCCCAGACTGCATCACTGCGATGCTGACTGCAGGACACTGTCCCAGACTGCATCACTGCGATGCTGACTGCAGGACACTGTCCCAGACTGCATCACTGCAATGCTGACTGCAGGACACTGTCCCAGACTGCATCACTGCGATGCTGACTGCAGGACACTGTCCCAGACTGCTTCACTGCAACGCTGACTGCAGGACACTGTCCCAGACTGCTTCACTGCGATGCTGACTGCAGGACACTGTCCCAGACTGCATCACTGCGATGCTGACTGCAGGACACTGTCCCAGACTGCATCACTGCAATGCTGACTGCAGGACACTGTCCCAGACTGCATCACTGCAATGCTGACTGCAGGACACTGTCCCAGACTGCATCACTGCGATGCTGACTGCAGGACACTGTCCCAGACTGCATCACTGCGATGCTGACTGCAGGACACTGTCCCAGACTGCATCACTGCAATGCTGACAGCAGGACACTGTCCCAGACTGCATCACTGCAATGCTGACTGCAGGACACTGTCCCAGACTGCTTCACTGCAACGCTGACTGCAGGACACTGTCCCAGACTGCTTCACTGCAACGCTGACTGCAGGACACTGTCCCAGACTGCATCACTTCAATGCTGACTGCAGGACACTGTCCCAGACTGCATCACTGCGATGCTGACTGCAGGACACTGTCCCAGACTGCTTCACTGCAACGCTGACTGCAGGACACTGTCCCAGACTGCTTCACTGCAATGCTGACTGCAGGACACTGTCCCAGACTGCATCACTGCGATGCTGACTGCAGGACACTGTCCCAGACTGCTTCACTGCGATGCTGACTGCAGGACACTGTCCCAGACTGCTTCACTGCAACGCTGACTGCAGGACACTGTCCCAGACTGCATCACTGCGATGCTGACTGCAGGACACTGTCCCAGACTGCATCACTGCAATGCTGACTGCAGGACACTGTCCCAGACTGCATCACTGCGATGCTGACTGCAGGACACTGTCCCAGACTGCATCACTGCGATGCTGACTGCATGACACTGTCCCAGACTGCATCACTGCGATGCTGACTGCAGGACACTATCCCAGACTGCATCACTGCGATGCTGACTGCAGGACACTGTCCCAGACTGCTTCACTGCGATGCTGACTGCAGGACACTGTCCCAGACTGCATCACTGCGATGCTGACTGCAGGACACTGTCCCAGACTGCATCACTGCGATGCTGACTGCAGGACACTGTCCCAGACTGCATCACTGCAACGCTGACTGCAGGACACTGTCCCAGACTGCTTCACTGCGATGCTGACTGCAGGACACTGTCCCAGACTGCATCACTGCAACGCTGACTGCAGGACACTGTCCCAGACTGCATCACTGCGATGCTGACTGCAGGACACTGTCCCAGACTGCTTCACTGCGATGCTGACTGCAGGACACTGTCCCAGACTGCTTCACTGCGATGCTGACTGCAGGACACTGTCCCAGACTGCATCACTGCAACGCTGACTGCAGGACACTGTCCCAGACTGCTTCACTGCGATGCTGACTGCAGGACACTGTCCCAGACTGCTTCACTGCGATGCTGACTGCAGGACACTGTCCCAGACTGCATCACTGCAATGCTGACTGCAGGACATTGTCCCAGACTGCATCACTGCAATGCTGACTGCAGGACACTGTCCCAGACTGCTTCACTGCGATGCTGACTGCAGGACACTGTCCCAGACTGCATCACTGCAACGCTGACTGCAGGACACTGTCCCAGACTGCATCACTGCGATGCTGACTGCAGGACATTGTCCCAGACTGCATCACTGCGATGCTGACTGCAGGACACTGTCCCAGACTGCATCACTGCGATGCTGACTGCAGGACATTGTCCCAGACTGCATCACTGCGATGCTGACTGCAGGACATTGTCCCAGACTGCATCACTGCGATGCTGACTGCAGGACACTGTCCCAGACTGCTTCACTGCAATGCTGACTGCAGGACACTATCCCAGACTGCATCACTGCGATGCTGACTGCAGGACACTGTCCCAGACTGCATCACTGCAATGCTGACTGCAGGACACTATCTCAGACTGCATCACTGCAATGCTGACTGCAGGACACTATCCCAGACTGCATCACTGCAATGCTGACGGCAGGACACTGTCCCAGACTGCTTCACTGCAATGCTGACTGCAGGACACTATCCCAGACTGCATCACTGCGATGCTGACTGCAGGACATTGTCCCAGACTGCATCACTGCGATGCTGACTGCAGGACACTGTCCCAGACTGCTTCACTGCAATGCTGACTGCAGGACACTATCCCAGACTGCATCACTGCGATGCTGACTGCAGGACACTGTCCCAGACTGCTTCACTGCAATGCTGACTGCAGGACACTATCCCAGACTGCATCACTGCGATGCTGACTGCAGGACACTGTCCCAGACTGCATCACTGCGATGCTGACTGCAGGACACTGTCCCAGACTGCTGCACTGCGATGCTGACAGCAGGACACTGTCCCAGACTGCATCACTGCAATGCTGACTGCAGGACACTGTCCCAGACTGCATCACTGCGATGCTGACTGCAGGACACTGTCCCAGACTGCTTCACTGCGATGCTGACAGCAGGACACTGTCCCAGACTGCATCACTGCAATGCTGACTGCAGGACACTGTCCCAGACTGCATCACTGCAATGCTGACTGCAGGACACTGTCCCAGACTGCATCACTGCAACGCTGACTGCAGGACACTGTCCCAGACTGCATCACTGCAATGCTGACAGCAGGACACTGTCCCAGACTGCATCACTGCGATGCTGACTGCAGGACACTGTCCCAGACTGCATCACTGCAATGCTGACTGCAGGACACTGTCCCAGACTGCATCACTGCAACGCTGACTGCAGGACACTGTCCCAGACTGCATCACTGCGATGCTGACTGCAGGACACTGTCCCAGACTGCATCACTGCAACGCTGACTGCAGGACACTGTCCCAGACTGCATCACTGCAATGCTGACAGCAGGACACTGTCCCAGACTGCATCACTGCGATGCTGACTGCAGGACACTGTCCCAGACTGCATCACTGCAATGCTGACTGCAGGACACTGTCCCAGACTGCTTCACTGCAATGCTGACAGCAGGACACTGTCCCAGACTGCTTCACTGCAATGCTGACTGCAGGACACTGTCCCAGACTGCATCACTGCAATGCTGACTGCAGGACACTGTCCCAGACTGCTTCACTGCAATGCTGACAGCAGGACACTGTCCCAGACTGCATCACTGCGATGCTGACTGCAGGACACTGTCCCAGACTGCTTCACTGCAATGCTGACTGCAGGACACTGTCCCAGACTGCTTCACTGCAATGCTGACTGCAGGACACTGTCCCAGACTGCTTCACTGCAATGCTGACAGCAGGACACTGTCCCAGACTGCTTCACTGCAATGCTGACTGCAGGACACTGTCCCAGACTGCTTCACTGCAATGCTGACAGCAGGACACTGTCCCAGACTGCATCACTGCGATGCTGACTGCAGGACACTGTCCCAGACTGCTTCACTGCGATGCTGACTGCAGGACACTGTCCCAGACTGCTTCACTGCAATGCTGACTGCAGGACACTGTCCCAGACTGCTTCACTGCGATGCTGACTGCAGGACATTGTCCCAGACTGCATCACTGCGATGCTGACTGCAGGACACTGTCCCAGACTGCTTCACTGCGATGCTGACTGCAGGACATTGTCCCAGACTGCATCACTGCAATGCTGACTGCAGGACACTGTCCCAGACTGCTTCACTGCGATGCTGACAGCAGGACACTGTCCCAGACTGCTTCACTGCGATGCTGACTGCAGGACACTGTCCCAGACTGCATCACTGCAATGCTGACTGCAGGACATTGTCCCAGACTGCATCACTGCGATGCTGACTGCAGGACACTGTCCCAGACTGCTTCACTGCAACGCTGACTGCAGGACACTGTCCCAGACTGCATCACTGCAATGCTGACTGCAGGACACTATCCCAGACTGCATCACTGCGATGCTGACTGCAGGACACTGTCCCAGACTGCTTCACTGCGATGCTGACTGCAGGACACTATCCCAGACTGCATCACTGCAACGCTGACTGCAGGACACTGTCCCAGACTGCTTCACTGCGATGCTGACTGCAGGACACTGTCCCAGACTGCTTCACTGCGATGCTGACTGCAGGACACTGTCCCAGACTGCTTCACTGCAACGCTGACTGCAGGACACTGTCCCAGACTGCATCACTGCGATGCTGACTGCAGGACGCTTTTCCAAGACGCACACAGAGACACACACATACATTGACTCATATATGGATACAGACATATAAACACACGTGGACATAGACACAGGTACACAAAGACACATACACAAACAGATACACACCGAGACACTCACGGACACAAATATAGTCAGAGATTTGGGGCGGCACGGTGGTTAGCACAGGGACCCAGGTTCAATCCCGGCCTTGGGTCACTGTCTGGAGTTTGCACATTCTCCCCGTGTCTGCACGAGTTTCCTCTGGGTGCTCCGGTTTCCTCCCACAGTCCAAAGATGTGCGGGTTAGATTGATTGGCCATGCTAAATTGACCCTAGTGTCATGGGGATTGGCAGAGTAAATATGTGGGGTTACGGGGATAGGAGCTAGCTGTGATTGTGGTTGGTGCAGACTCGATGGGCCAAATGGCCTCTTTCTGCATTGTAGGGATTCTATGGTTCTATGTCAGCAGATATATTTCAGATGAAATTTGATGGGACAAAATCTGAAGTGGCACATTAAAAAACTAAACAAAGAGGGGAAATATACACTCAATGGTAAAGGTAGTAAAGAAATAGAGAGACTTTATGTTCCAGATACACCAATCTTTAAAAGTAGAAACAAATTAATAAAAGCCTAAAGAAAGCGCCTGGAGTAACTGCAGCCTGTTGCATTGCTGGGTGTGTACCTACCATGTGATACTTGTTATAAAGCTTCTGAATGACTATGGTGAGAGGAGACTCGATAAACATTAACAAGGTGAGCTGCCATGACAGGGAGAACATGAAGAAAAGGATCCCGACTGTCTTCACCAAACTACGCAAGAAGATATTCACATTGGCTGCGATGGAACGGCTCATGAGTGCGGTGTCAGTGGAGAGGCGGGAGGTGATATCACCTGTGGGATAAAATACAATATAAACATGCATTATTGTGTGTTCAATATTGACAAGGATAGTTGTTTGTTTGTTTAGTGTATTTTCAGACCTATATGGTTTTTAATCCTTTGGAGAATAGTGCAGGAAATGATCAAAGGATTTCTGAACTGATTATCAGCCCATTGAAGTATATTGAACGCTACTACCATGGCCAACAAGTCCTGGCATAAGACTTGAACCTGGAGCTTCATGTCGAGCGGTAGGGGCGCTACCACTGCATCACGAGGGTGGTCCTAACCATAACGTTACAGACTGTTCAGGGCAAATAGTAATATTACAGTGAAGAAAACAGAAAACGCTGGATAAACTTAGTAGGTCTGGCAACGGGAGGATCTGTGGAAAGAAACAGAGTTAACATTTCAAGACCATAAGACATAGGAGCAGAATTAGGCCGCTTGGCCCATCGAGTCTGCTCCGCCATTCAATCATGGCTGATCTTTTTCACCCTCCCCCCTTCTCCTGCCTTTTCCCCATCACCCCTGATCCTCGTATTCATCAAGAACCTATCTATCTCAGTCTTCAAGACACTCAATGACCTGGCCTCCACAGCCTCCTGCGGCAAAGAGTTCCACAGATTCACCACTCTCTGGCTGAAGAAATTCCTCATCTCTGTTTTAAAGGATCATCCCTTTAGCCTGAGGTTGTGCCCTCTGGCTCTAGTTTTTCCTACAAGTGGAGATATCCTCTCCACGTCCACTCTATCCAGGCCTCGCAGTATCCTGTAAGTTTCAATAACTTCCCCCCTCATCCTTCTAAACTCCAACAAATCCCCAACCGTTCCTTATACGACAAGCTCTTCATTCCAGGGATCATTCTTGTGAACCTCTACTGGACCCTTTCCAAGGCCAGTATATCCTTCCTTAGATATGGGGCCCAAAACTGCTCACAATACTCCAAATGGGGTCTGACCAGAGCCTCAGACAGCCCCAGACGTACATCCCTGCTCTTGTATTCTAACCCTTTCGACATGAATGCTAACATAGCATTTGCCTTCCTAACTGCCGACTGAACCTGCACGTTAACCTTAAGAGAATTTTGAACAAGGACTCCCAAGTCCCTTTGTGTTGCTGATTTCCTAAGCATTTCCCATTTAGAAAATAGTCTGTGCCTCCATTCCTCCTTCCAAAGTGCATAACCTCACACTTTTCCACATTGTATTCCATCTGCCACTTCTTTGCCCACTCTCCTAACCTGTCCAAGTCCTTCTGCAGCCCTCCTGCTTCCTCAATACTACCTGTCCCTCTACATATCTTTGTATCATCTGCAAACTTAGTAACAGTGCCTTCAGTTCCTTCCTCCAAATCGTTAATGTATATTGTGAAAAGTTGTGGTCCCAGCACTGACCCCTGAGGCACATCACTCGTCACTGGCTGCCATCCTGAAAAAGACCCCTTTATCCCCACTCTCTGCCTTCTGCCAGTCACAGTAAGAACATAGAACATAGAAAGCCACAGCACAAACAGGCCCTTCGGCCCACAAGTTGCGCCGATCACATCCCCACCTCTAGGCCTATCTATAGCCCTCAATCCCATTAAATCCCATGTACTCATCCAGAAGTCTCTTAAAAGACCCCAACGAGTTTGCCTCCACCACCACCGACGTCAGCCGATTCCACTCACCCACCACCCTCTGAGTGAAAAACTTACCCCTGACATCCCCCCTGTACCTACCCCCCAGCACCTTAAACCTGTGTCCTCTCGTAGCAACCATTTCAGCCCTTGGAAATAGCCTCTGAGAGTCCACCCTATCCAGACCCCTCAACATCTTGTAAACCTCTATCAGGTCACCTCTCATCCTTCGTCTCTCCAGGGAGAAGAGACCAAGCTCCCTCAACCTATCCTCATAAGGCATGCCCCCCAATCCAGGCAACATCCTTGCAAATCTCCTCTGCACCCTTTCAATGGCTTCAACATCTTTCCTGTAATGAGGTGACCAGAACTGCGCGCAGTACTCCAAGTGGGGTCTAACCAGGGTCCTATAAAGCTGCAGCATTATCTCCCGACTCCTAAACTCAATCCCTCGATTAATGAAGGCTAGTACGCCATACGCCTTCTTGACCGCATCCTCCACCTGCGAGGCCGATTTAAGAGTCCTATGGACCCGGACCCCAAGGTCCTTCTGATCCTCTACACTGCTAAGAATGGTACCCTTCATTTTATACTGCTGCTCCATCCCATTGGATCTGCCAAAATGGATCACCACACACTTATCCGGGTTGAAGTCCATCTGCCACTTCTCCGCCCAGTCTTGCATTCTATCTATGTCTCGCTGCAACTTCTGACATCCCTCCAAACTATCCACAACACCACCTACCTTGGTGTCGTCAGCAAACTTACCAACCCATCCCTCCACTTCCTCATCCAGGTCATTTATGAAAATGACAAACAGCAAGGGTCCCAGAACAGATCCCTGGGGCACTCCACTGGTCACTGACCTCCATGCAGAGAAAGACCCCTCCACAGCCACTCTCTGCCTTCTGCAGGCAAGCCAGTTCTGGATCCACAAGGCAACAGCCCCTTGGATCCCATGCCCTCTCACTTTCTCAAGAAGTCTTGCATGGGGGACCTTATCGAACGCTTTGCTGAAGTCCATATAGACCACATCCACCGCTCTTCCTTCGTCAATGTGCTTGGTCACATTTTCAAAGAACTCAACCAGGCTCGTAAGGCACGACCTGCCCCTGACAAAGCCGTGCTGACTACTTTTGATCATACTAAACTTCTCTAGATGATCATAAATCCTGTCTCTCAGGATCCTCTCCATCAACTTACCAACCACTGAGGTTAGACTCACCGGTCGGTAATTTCCCGGGCTGTCCCTGTTCCCTTTCTTGAATATAGGGACCACATCCGCAATCCTCCAATCCTCCGGAACCTCTCCCGTCTCCATCGACGATGCAAAGATCATCGCCAAAGGCTCCGCAATCTCCTCCCTCGCCTCCCACAGTAACCTGGGGTACATCCCATCCGGTCCCGGCGACTTACCAACCTTGATGCCATTCAATAGTTCCAACACATCCTCTTTCTTTATGTCCACATGCTCGATCCTTTCTGTCCTCCGCAATCCAGCAGTACAACCACCCAGATCCCTTTCCACCGTGAATACCGAGGTAAAGTATTCATTAAGCAGCTCCGCCATTTCTAACGGTTCCGCACAAACTTTTCCCCCTTCACCTTTTAAGGGTCCTATGCCTTCACATCTCATCCTTTTACTCTTGACATATTTGTAGAAAGCCTTGGGATTCTCCTTAATCTTACCCGCCAAGGTCTTCTCATGACCCCTTCTCGCTCTCCTAATTTCCTTCTTAAGCTCCTTCCTACATCGCGTATACTCCTCTAAATCCTTAACACCTCCTAGCTCTCTGAACCTTCTGTACGCCTCTCTTTTCTTATTCACCAGGTTCATCACAACCTTCGTGCACCACGGTTCCCGTACCCTACCAACACCCCCCTGTCTCATCGGAACGTTGTCATGCAGAGCTCCAGACAAACATTCCTTGAAAATCCTCCACTTTCCTTCGGTACTTTTCCCCAAGAATGCCTCCTTCCAATTTACCCGTCTAATTTCCTCCCTGATGACACTGTATTTCCCTTTACTCCAGAGAAACACTTTCCTAGCCTGCCTGACCCTATCTCTTTCCAATGCTATCGTGAAGGAGATAGAATTATGATCGCTATCCCCAAGATGCTCACCCACCGAGAGATCCTCCACCTGTCCAGGTTCATTAGCCAGCACCAGATCAAGAACAGCCTCTCCTCTAGTAGGCTTATCCACATACTGTGTCAGGAAACTCTCCTGGACACACCTAACAAACTCCTCTCCATCCAAACCCCTAGCCCTAGGGATATTCCAATCTATGTTTGGGAAATTAAAATCTCCCATCACGACAACTCTGTTATTCCTACATCTCTCCAGGATCTGTTTCCCCATCTGCTCCTCAACATCTCTGTTACTATTGGGCGGCCTATAGAAAACACCCAGCAAAGTTACCGACCCCTTCCTGTTCCTAACCTCCACCCACAGAGATTCCGTAGTCAGTCCCTCCACGGCGTCCACCTTCTCTACAGCCGTGACACTATCCCTGATCAACAGTGCCACTCCCCTCCCTCTCTTGCCTCCCTCCCTGTCCTTCCTGAAACATCTAAAACCCGGCACCTGAAGCACCCAGTCCTGTCCCTGAGACATCCAAGTCTCCGTAATGGCCACCACATCACAATTCGAAGCAGCAATCCACGCTCCAAGCTCATCCACTTTATTCACTACACTCCTGGCATTAAAATAGACACATCTCAGACCTTCAGCCTGAGCACTTCCCTTCTCCCTCACTCGTCTAACCTCCCTCTTACCCTGTCTACATTCCTTATCTGTTTGCGAGCTAACCTCCTCGCTCTCAGTCCCCTCATTTCGATTCCCTCCCCCCAACCTTTCTAGTTTAAAGTCTCACCAGTAGCCTTAGCCAACCTTCCCGCCAGGATATTGGTCCCCCTGGGATTCAAGTGCCACCCGTCTTTTTTAAACAGGTCACACCTGCCCCTAAAGAGGTCCCAATGATCCAAGTACCCAAATCCTTGTCCCTTGCTCCAGTCCCTCAGCCACGCATTAATTCTCCACCGATTCCTGTTCTCACTCTCCCGCGGCACAGGCAGCAATCCCGAGATTACTACCTTTGCATTCCTCTTTCTCAGCTGTCTACCCAACTCCCTATATTCTCTTTTCATGACCCCTTCCCTCTTCCTACCTATGTCAGCAGTACCTATATGCATCACGACCTTGGGCTCCTCTCCCTCCCCCTTCAGGATTTCTGGGACTCGACCAGAGACATCCCGGACCCCTGCACCAGGGAGGCAAACCACCATCCGAGAGTCCCGTCTGTGTCCGCAAAAACGCCTATCTGACCCTCTCACCGTAGAGTCCCCAATTAGCACTACCCTCCTTTCCTTACCCCTTTGCACTACTGGGCCAGGCTCAGCTCCAGAGACACTGCCACCGCTGCTTCCCCCAGGTGGGCTGTCCACCCCAGTAGTACTCAGACAGGAGTACTTATTATTAAGGGGCACATCCACCGGGGTGCTCACCATCACCCGAGCTTTCTCCTTCCTCAAGAAGTTTAACAACACCAGGTTAAAGTCCAACAGGTTTATTTGGTAGCAAAAGCCACACAAGCTTTCGGAGCTGCAAGCCCCTTCTTCAGGTGAGTGGGAATTCTGTTCACAAACAGAGCTTATAAAGACACAAACTCAATTTACATGAATAATGGTTGGAATGCGAATACTTACAACTAATCAAGTCTTTAAGAAACAAAACAATGTGAGTGGAGAGAGCATCAAGACAGGCTAAAAAGATGTGTATTGTCTCCAGACAAGACAGCCAGTGAAACTCTGCAGGTCCACGCAACTGTGGGGGTTACAAATAGTGTGACATGAACCCAATATCCCGGTTGAGGCCGTCCTCGTGTGTGCGGAACTTGGCTATCCGTTTCTGCTCAGCGACTCTACGCTGTCGTGTGTCGCAAAGGCTGCCTTGGAGAACGCTTACCCGAATATCAGAGGCCGAATGCCCGTGACCGCTGAAGTGCTCCCCAACAGGAAGAGAACAGTCTTGCCTGGTGATTGTCGAGCGGTGTTCATTCATCCGTTGTCGCAGCGTCTGCATAGTTTCCCCAATGTACCATGTCTCGGGACATCCTTTCTTGCAGCGTATCAGGGAGACAACGTTGGCCGAATTGCAAGAGTATGTACCGTGTACCTGGTGGATGGTGTTCTCACGTGAGATGATGGCATCTGTGTCGATGATCCGGCACGTCTTGCAGAGGTTGCTGTGGCAGGGTTGTGTGGTGTCATGGTCACTGTTCTCCTGAAGGCTGGGTAGTTTGCTGCGGACAATGGTCTGTTTGAGGTTGTGCGGTTGTTTGAAGGCAAGAAGTGAGGGTGTGGGGATGGCCTTGACGAGATGTTCGTCTTCATCAATGACATGTTGAAGGCTCCGGAGGAGATGCCGTAGCTTCTCCGCTCCGGGGAAGTACTGGACAACGAAGGGTACTCTGTCCACTGTGTCCCGTGTTTGTCTTCTGAGGAGGTCGGTGCGGTTTTTCGCTGTGGCGCGTTGGAACTGTTGATCAATGAGTCGAGCGCCATATCCTGTTCTTATGAGGGCATCTTTCAGCGTCTGGAGGTGTCTGTTGCGATCCTCCTCATCCGAGCAGATCCTGTGTATACGGAGGGCTTGTCCATAGGGGATGGCTTCTTTAACGTGTTTCGGGTGGAAGCTGGAGAAGTGGAGCATCGTGAGGTTATCCGTGGGCTTGCGGTACAGTGAGGTGCTGAGGTGACCGTCCTTGATGGAGATGCGTGTGTCCAAGAATGCAACCGATTCCGGAGAGTAGTCTATGGTGAGTCTGATGGTGGGATGGAACTTGTTGATGTCATCATAGAGTTGTTTCAGTGATTGTTCACCATGAGTCCAAAGGAAGAAAATGTCATCGATGTATCTCCACATCATTCTGCCAGTCAGCCAATCCTCTATCCATGCCAGGATCTTTCCATTAACATCATGGGCACTTAACTTATTTAACAGTCTCCTATGTAGCAACTTGTCAAAGGCCATCTGAAAATCTAAATAAATCACATCCACTGGATCTCCTTTATCTAACTTCCTTGCTACCTCCTCAAAGAACTCTAACAGATTTGTCAGACATGACCTCCCCTTGATGAAGTTGTGCTGACTCAGTCCTATTTTATCACACACTTCCAAGTACTCTGTGATCTCATCTTTAATAATGGACTCTAAAATCTTGCCAATGATTGAAGTCAGGCTAACCGGCCTATAATTTCCCGTTTGCTGCCTTCCTCCCTTCTTAAACAGCAATGTTACATTAGCAGCTTTCCAGTCCTCTGGGATCCTCCCTGCCTCCAGTGATTCCTGAAAGATCACCACCAATGCCTCCACGACTTCCTCAGCTATCTCTTTCAGAATCCTGGGGTGTAGTCCATCCGGTCCAGGTGATTTATCCACCTTCAGACCTTTCAGTTTCCCCAGAACCTTCTCCTTAGTGATTGCCACTACACTCACCTGTGCCCCCTGATTCTCCTGGAGCTCTGGCATCTCACTGGTGTCTTCCACCGTGAAGACTGATGCAAAGTAACTATTCAGTTCCTCTGCCATTTCTTTGTTTCCTATTATTACTTCTCCAGCCTCATTTTCCAGTGGTCCAATGTCTACTTTTGCCTCTCTCTTACCTTTTATATATTGAAAAAAACTCTTCCTATCTTCTTTTATATTGCTAGCTAGCTTACACTCATAATTCATCTTCTCCCCCTTATTGCTTTTTTAGTTGTCCTCTGCTTGCTTTTAAAGGTTTCCCAGTCCTCTGGCCTTCCCACTAATCCTCACCATTTTGTATACTTTTATGCTGTCCCTCGCCAGCCATCAATGCCTCATTCTCCCCTTAGCATGTTTCCTCCTTCTTGGGATGAATTTCTGTTGTGCCTCCCGAATAACCCCCAAAGACTCCTGCCATTGCTGTTCCACAGTCTTCCCTGCTCGGCTCCCTTTCCAATCAACTCCCTCATGTCTTTGTAGGTACCTTTATTTAATTGCAATACTATTACATCTGAATCCAGCTTCTCCCTCTCAAACTGCAGGGTAAATTCTATCATATTGTGGTCACTGCTCCCTAAGGGTTCCTACACCTTAAGTTTCCTAATCAAGTCTGCCTCATTGCAAATCATCAAATCCAGAATAGCCTGTTCCCGAGTAGGCTCTGTCACAAGCTGCTCCAAAAACCATCTCTTAGATATTCCACAAATTCCTTTTTTTGGGATCCACTACCTGCCTGATTTTCCCGTCCACCTGTATATTGAAGTCCCCCATGATTATTGCAATATTGCCTTTTTTATATGCCTTTTCTATTTCCTGATTTATTTTCTGCCCCACATCCTGACTACTGCTAGGGGGCCTGTACATAACTCCCATCAGGGTCATTTTAGCTTTACAATTCCTCAACTCTACCCACAGAGGTTCTATGCCTCCTGATCCTACATCACTTCTTGCTATTGATTTAACTTCATTCCTTACTAAGAATGTAACCCCGCCCCCTTTGCCCATCTGCCTATCCTTTCGATAGGACACGTATCCTTGGATAGATCCCAGCCCTGATCCCCTTGCAGCCATGCCTTTGTGATGCCCACAACATTGTATACTGCGCGCATTTAGGTACAACACCCTCAGTCCTGCATTGACTACCTCCCTTCTCATACTTGTCACCTTTTTTGCTCTGCCTAAGGTTAGATTCCTACCACCTTCTATACTCTGCTCTATTATGTGGTCTTGAAACTTTATTAACCTCTCCTGAGCCCTTGGCTCCTTTAACTATTTGAAAGTCCTCATCATTAACTGGCACTTGTACCCTCTCCTATAACTTTGATTTTCTAATTCTCCATACAACTGAATCCTCCGCTCACTATTTAGTTTAAAGCCCTACCTACAGCCCTAGTTATACGATTCGCCAGGACTCTGGTCCCAGCATGATTCAGATGAAGACTGTCCCATTGGAACAGGTCCCCTCTTCCCCAATACTGGTGCCAATGTCCCATAAATTCAAACCCATTCCTCCCACACCAATCTTTGAACCATACATTTACCTCCTTAATCTTATCGACCCTGTGCCAATTAGTTCGTGGCTCAGGCAATAATCCAGAGATTATTACCTTTTTGGTTCTGCTTTTTAATTTAGCTCCGAGCTGTTCCGATTCCCTCAGCAGAATCTTTGTTCCTGTTCTACCTATGTCATTGGTACCTATGTGGACCACAACAACTGGATCTTTACCCTCCCATTCCAAGTTCCTCTGCAGCCCAGATGAGATATCCCGAACCCGAGCACCAGGCAGGCAACACAACCTTTGGGACTCTCAATCCTGGTCACAGAGAACTGTGTCAATGTTCCTAACTATACTATCCCCAATTATGACTGCATTTCTTTTGAACGGCTCCCTGTACCACGGTGCTGTTGTCAGTTTGCTCATCCTCCCTGCAGAACCCATTCCCATCCACACAGGGAGCAAGAATCTCGAACCTGTTGGACAAGTTCAGGGACTGAGGCTCCTGCAACCCTACCTCCTGGATCCCTCTACCTGCCTCACTCGCAGCCACACCCTCCTGTCCCTGTCCACTGGCCGAATTCAAGGTATTTAATCTAAGAGGTGTGACTGCCTCCTGGAACACAGTGTCCAGGTATCTCTCCCCCTCCCTGATGTGTCGCAGCGTCCAAAGCTCAGACTCCAGCTCATCCACTCTGAGCCGGAATTCCTCAACCAACCAACACCTACTACAGACATGCTCACTGGGAACCACAATTGGTTCCACCAACTTGCATGAACAATACATCACCTGACCTTCCATCTCTATTTTGTTTAATTAGGTTTTAATTTGGGTTTAAAATTTTTCTATTATATATCTCCTTATTACCTCAGTCTCAACGCAATTTCTAACCAGTAATTTAAATGGATTTTCAAATTTACCACAGCTCCCTGTTAGCCAATCAGATCACAGCCCTCCTGAGCTGTCAGTTTTAAGTGTTTTTCATCCGAACTCTGTCAGTTTCAGAGAATCAAGGGTAGCACTTACTGACCAATCAGCACTCTCCCTTGCTGACCAATCAGCACTCTCCCTTGCTGACCAATCAGCACTCTCCCTTGCTGACCAATCAGCACTCTCCCGTGCTGACCAATCAGCACTCTCCCGTGCTGACCAATCAGCACTCTCCCTTGCTGACCAATCAATCAGCACTCTCCCTTGCTGACCAATCAATCAGCACTCTCCCTTGCTGACCAATCAATCAGCACTCTACCTTGTGGCCTCTGATGCCTATTTCACCTAACTCCCTGTTTCCACCCAACTCGAAAAGCACTCCTCAGAGCCAGGCCTTGTTTTTATAGGCACAACTTACAAAGCCCTAGCACTGGTCCAAATAACCCTTTCACAGAACTTACTTGGATCCAAAACATTAACTCTGTTTCTCTGCACAGATGCTCATAGAGTCATAGAGGTTTACAGCATGGATGCTGTCAAGCCTACTGAGTTTACCTAGCATTTCCTGTTTTTATTTCAGGTTTCCAGCATCTGCAATATTCTGCTTCTTTTGAGTATTATTACACTGTTCATCACAAATGTTAATATTACAGTGTGTTCATCACAAACAATAATATTCACTACAAATGGTATTACACTGTAAACTACACTGTTAAAAAGGTATAAAGAAAAGTAAGATGGATTATGAGAGTAAATTAGATCAGAATATAAGAACAGATAGCAAAAGTTTCTACAAATATATGAAATGAAAACGAGTGGCTGAAGTAAACATTGGTCCTTTAGAGGATGAGAAGGGGATGTACTAACTGGAAATGTGAAAATGGCTGAGGCATTGAACAGGTATTTTGTGTCGGTCTTCACAGTGGAAGACACAAATAACATGCCAAAAATTGATGACAGGAAGGTGAGAAACTAGAAACTATCATTATCACGAAAGAGGTAGTGTTGGGCAAGTTAATGGGGCTAAAGGTAGACAAGTCTCCTGGTCCTGATGGAATGCATCCCAGAGTACTAAAATAGATGGCGGGAGAAATAGCAAATGCATGAGTTGTAATTTACCAAAATTCGCTGGACTCTGGGGTGGTTCCCACAGATTGGAAAACAGCAAATGTGACGCCACTGTTTAAAAAAGGAGACAAAAGGCAGGTAACTATAGGCCGGTTAGCTTAACTTCTGTAGTTAGGGAAAATGCTTGAATCTATCATCAAGGAAGATGCGACATCTGGATATAAATTGTCCCATTGGTAAGACGCAGCATGGGTTCATGAAGGGAAGGTCATGTTTGACTAGCTTGGTGGAATTCTTTGAGAACGTTACATGTGCAGTGGACAATAGGGAACCTGTAGATGTGGTGTATCTGGATTTCCAGAAGGCATTTGAGAAGGTGCCGCACCAAAGACTGCTACATAAGATAAAGGTGCACGGTGTTACGGGTAATGTATTAGCATGGATAGAGGATTGGTTAACTAACAGAAAGCAAAGAGTGGGGGTAAATGGGTGTTTTTCTGGTTGGCTAGTGTTGTGCCTCAGGGATCAGTGTTGGGACTGCAATAGTTTACGATTTACATAGATGATTTGGAGTATTGTGTATAGTATAGTATCTCAAAATTTGCAGATGACACTAAGATAAGTTGCAGAGCAACGTGTGCAGAGGACACAAAGTCTGGAAAGAGATATAGATAGTCTAAGTGAGTGGGCAAGGGTCTGGCAGATGGAGTACAATGTTGGTAAATGTGAGGTCATCCATTTTAGTAGGAATAACAGCAAAATGGACTATTATTTAAATGGTAAAAAAATGCAGCATGCTGCTGTGCAGAGGGACCTGGGTGTCCTTGTGCAGGAATCTCAAGGAGTTGGTATGCAGGTGCAGCAGATAATTAAGAAGGCAAATGAAATTTTGTCCTTCATTGCTAGAGGGATGCAGTTTAAAAACAGCAAGGTTATGTTGCTGCAGGTGAGGCCACACCTGGAGTACTGTGTACAGTTTTGGTCTTCTTACTTGAGAAAGGATATATTGGCACTGGAGGGGGTGCAGAGGAGATTCACTAGGTTGATTCCCGAGTGGAGAGGGTTGGCTTATGAGGAGAGACTGAGTAGACTGGGGCTACATTCATTGGAATTCAGAAGAATGAGGGGAGATCTTATAGAAACATATAAGATTATGAAGAGAATAGATAAGATAGAAGCAGGGAAGTTCTTTCCACTGACGGGTGAAACTAGAACTAGGGGGCATAGCCTCAAAATAAAGGGAAGCAGATTTAGGACTGAGTTGAGGAGGAACTTCTTCACACAAGGAAAATTTGTCTGGAGCTCTACACAGCAACATTCCAATGAGACAGGGGAGTTATGGTAGGTCACAGGAACCATGGTGCATGAAAGCTGGAACGAATTTATTCAAGAAGAAAAGAAAAGCCTACAAAATGTTCAGGGAGCTAGGTAATGTTAGTAATCTAGAAGAGTATACGACTAGTAGGAAGGAACTTGAGGAAAATTAGAAGAGCAAGAAGGGGTCATGAGAAGGCCTTGGCAGACAGGATAAAGGAAAACCCCAAGGCATTCTACAAGTATGTTAAGAGCAAGAGGATAAGATATGAAGCAGTAGGACCTATCAAATGTGACAGTGGGAAAGTCTGTATAGAACCGGTAGAAGTGGCAGAGGTACTCAATGAATACTTTGCTTCAGTATTCACAGTGGAAATGAATCTTGGTAGTTGCAGTGCAGCCTTGCAGTGGACTGAGAAGATTGAGCATGTGGACATTAGGAAAGAGGATGTGTTGGAGCTTTTGAAAAGCATCAAGTTAGATAAATCGCCGGGACTGGATGGGATGTACCCCAGGTTACTGTGGGAGGCGAGGGAAGAGATTGCTGAGCCTCTGGCGATGATCTTTGCGTCATCAATGGAGAAGGGAGAGGATCCGGAGGATTGGAGGATTGCGGATGTGGTTCTGTTATTCAAGAAAGGGAGAAGAGATAGCCCGGGAAATTATAGACCAGTGAGTCTAACCTCAGTGGTTGGTAAGTTGATGGAGAAGATAGAACATAGAAAAGCTACAGCACAAACAGGCCCTTCGGCCCACAAGTTGCGCCGAACATGTCCCTATCTACTAGGCTTACCTATAACCCTCCATCTTACTAACTTCCATGAACTTATCCAAAAGTCTCTTAAAAGACCCTATCGAATCCGCCTCCACTACCACTACTGGCAGCCGATTCCACACACCCACCACCCTCTGAGTGAAAAACTTACCCCTAACATCCCCTCTGTACCTACTCCCCAGCACCCTAAACCTGTGACCTCTTGTAGAACATAGAACATAGAACAGTACAGCACAGAACAGGCCCTTCGGCCCACGATGTAGTGCCGAGCTTTGTCTGAAACCCAGATCAAGCTATTTCCTCCCTATCATCCCAAAGTACTCCATGTGCCTATCCAATAGCTTCTTAAATGTTCCTAAACTTTCTGACTCCACTATCACTGCAGGCAGTCCATTCCACACCCCAACCACTCTCTGAGTAAAAAACCTACCTCGGACATCCTTCCTATATCTCCCACCATGAACCCCCTAGTTACCACTCCATTCACCTAAGGAAATAGTCTTTGAACGTTCACTCTATCTATCCCCCTCATCATCTTATAAACCTCTATCAAGTCTCCTCTCAACCTCCTCCGCTCCAAAGAAAAAAGCCCAAGTTCCCTCAACCTTTCCTCATAAGACCTACCCTCCAAACCAGGCAGCATCCTGGTAAATCTCCTTTGCGCTCTTTCCAGTGTCTCCACATCCTTCTTGTAGTGAGGTGACCAGAACTGCACACAATATTCCAAATGTGGTCTCACCAAGGTCCTGTACAGTTGCAGCATAACTCCACGGCTCTTATACTCAAACCCCCTGTTAATGAACGCCAACACACTATAGGCCTTCTTCACGGCTCTATCCACTTGAGTGGCAACCTTCAGAGATCTATGGATATGAACACCAAGATCTCTCTGTTCCTCCACATTCTTCAGAACCCTACCTTTGACCCTGTAATCCACATTTAAATTTGTCCGACCAAAATGAATCACCTCGCATTTGTCAGGGTTATTCCTTTCCAAATGTTCATAAATCCTGCCTCTCAGGATCTTCTCCATCAACTTACCTACCAGAGGTTAGACTCACCGGTCTATAATTTCCTGGGCTATCTCTTCTCTTTCTTGAATAACGGAACAACTTCCACCATCCTCCAATCCTCCGGAACCTCTCCCGTCTCCATTAACAACACAAAGATCATCGCCAGAGGCTCAGCAATCTCTTCCCTCGCCTCCCACAGTAACCTGGGGTACATCCCATCCGGTTCCAGCGATTTATCTAACTTGATGCTTTTCAAAAGCTCCAACGCATCCTCTCCCCTAATGTCCACATGCTCAATCTTCTCAGTCCACTGCAAGGCTGCACTGCAACTACCAAGATCCTTTTCTACTGTGAATACTGAAGCAAAGTATTCATTGAATACCTCTGCTATTTCAACCAGTTCAAGTTGATGGAGAAGATCCTGAGAGGCAGGATTTATGAACATCTGGAGAGGAATAGGATGATCAGAAATAGCCAGCACGGCTTTGTCCAAGGTAGATCATGCCTTACAAATTAATTGAATTTTTTGAAGATGTAACTAGACACATAGACGAGGGAAGAGCGGTAGATGTAGTTTATATGGATTTCAGCAAGGCGTTTGATAAGGTGCCCCGTGCAAGGCTTATTGAGAAAGTGAAGGGGCATGGGATACACAGGGACGTTGCTTTGTGGATTCAGAACTGGCTTGCCCACAGAAGGCAAAGAGTGGTTGCAGATGGGTCTTTTTCAGAGTGGAGGTCGGTCACCAGTGGGGTGCCCCAGGGATCTGTTCTGGGACCCTTGCTCTTTGTGATTTTTATATATGACCTTGATGAGGAAATGGAAGGATGGGTTGGCAAGTTTGCTGATGACACAAAGGTTGGAGGTGTTGTGGATAGTGTAGAGGGATGTCAGCAGTTGCAACGAGACATAGATAAGGTGCAAGACTGGGCGGAGAAGTGGCAGATGGACGTCAACCCAGATAAGTGTGTGGTGGTTCATTTTGGCAGGTCGAATAGGATGGAAGAACATAATATTAAGGGTAAGACACTTGGCAGTGTGGAAGAACAGAGGGATCTTGGGGTCCAGGTTCATAGGACGCTCAAAGCAGTGTCGCAGGTAGAGGCTGTGGTTAAGAAGGCGTATGGAATGCTGGCCTTCATCAATAGACGAATTGAGTTTAGAAATCGGGAGATAATGCTGCAGCTGTATAGGACCCTGGTCAGACCCCACCTGGAGTACTGTGCCCAGTTCTGGTCGCCTCATTACAGAAAGGATGTGGAAGCCATAGAACGGGTGTGCAGAGGAGATTTATGAGGATGCTGCCGGGATTAAGTGGTATGCCTTATGAGGATAGGTTGAGAGAGCTAGGTCTATTCTCCTTGGAGAGGCAAAGGATGAGAGGTGACCTGATAGAGGTATATAAGATGTTGAGAGGTATTGATAAGAGTGGATTCTCAGAGGCTTTTACCTAGGGCTGAAATGGTTGTCACAAGAGGTCACAGGTTTAGGGTGCTGGGGAGTAGGTACAGAGGAGATGTTAGGGGTAAGTTTTTCACTCAGAGGGTGGTGGGTGCGTGGAATCGGCTGTCGGTAGAGGTGGTGGAAGCGGATTCGATTGAGTCTTTTAAGAGAGTTTTGGATAGATTCATGGAGGTTAGTAAGATAGAGGGTTATAGATGAGCCTGGAAGGTAAGGAGATTGTTCGGCGCAACTTGTGGGCCGAAGGGCCTGTTTGTGCTGTAGCTTTTCTATGTTCTATGCTCTAACTTACCAACCACTGAGGTTAGACTCACTGGTCTATAATTTCCTGGGCTATCTGTTCTCCCTTTCTTGAATAACGGAACCACATCCGAAATCCTCCAATCCTCCAGAACCTCTCCTGTCTTCATTCATGACGCAAAGATCATCGCCAGAGGCTCAGCATGGCTTTGTCCAAGGCAGATCATGCCTTACGAGCCTAATTGAATTTTTTGAAGATGTAACTATACACATAGACGAGGGAAAGCAGTAGATGTAGTTTATATGGATTTCAGCAAGGCGTTTGATAAGGTGCCCCGTGCAAGGCTTATTGAGAAAGTGAAGGGGCATGGGATACAAGGGGCATTGCTTTGTGGATTCAGAACTGGCTTGCCCACAGAAGGCAAAGAGTGGTTGTAGATGGGTCTTTTTCAGCATGGAGGTCGGTCACCAGTGGAGTGCCCCAGGGATCTGTTCTGGGACCCTTGCTCTTTGTGATTTTTATAAATGACCTGGATGAGGAAGTGGAAGGATGCGTTGGCAAGTTTGCTGATGACACTAAGGTTGGTGGTGTTGTGGATAGTGTAGAGGGATGTCAGCAGTTGCAACGAGACATAGATAAGATGCAAGACTGGGCAGAGAAGTGGCAGATGGACTTCAACCCAGATAAGTGTGTGGTGGTTCATTTTGGCAGGTCGAATAGAATATAATATTAAGGGAAAGACGTTTGGCAGTGTGGAAGATCAGAAGGATTTTGGGGTTTGGGTTCAGAGAACGCTCAAAGCAGCATCACAGGTAGAGGCTGTGGTTAAGAAGGCGTATGGAATACTGGCCTTCATCAATAGAGGAATTGAGTTTAGAAATCGGGAGATAATGCTGCAGCTGTATAGGACCCTGGTCAGACCCCACCTGGATTACTATGCCCAGTTCTGGTCGCCTCATTACAGAAAGGATGTGGAAGCCACAGAAAGGGTGCAGAGGAGATTTACAAGGATGTTGCCTGGATTAGGTGGCATGCCTTATGAGGATAGGTTGAGAGAGCTAGGTCTTTTTTCCTTGGGGAGGCGAAGGATGAGAGGTGACCTGATAGAGGTGTATAAGATGTTGAGAGGTATTGACAGAGTGGATTCTCAGAGGCTTTTACCCAGGGCTGAAATGGTTGCCACAAGAGGTCACAGGTTTAGGGTGCTGGGGAGTAGGTACAGAGGAGATGTTAGGGGTACGTTTTTCACTCAGAGGGTGGTGGGTGCGTGGAATCGGCTGCCAGTAGTGGTGGTGGAGGCGGATTCGGTAGGGTCTTTTAAGAAACTTTTGGATAAGTTCATGGAAGTTAGTAAGATAGAGGGTTATAGGTAAGCCTAGTAGGTAGGGACATGTTCGTTGCAACTTGTGGGCCGAAGGGTATGTTTGTGCTGTAGCTTTTCTATGTTCTAAAGGGTTGTGAATCTGTGGAATTCCCTGCCCAGTGAAGCAGTTGAGGCTACCTCATTGAATGTTTTTAAGGCAAGGATAGATAAATTTTTGAACAGTAAAGGAATTAAGGGTTACGGTGAGTGGGCGGGTAAGTGGCGCTGAGTCCACGAAAAGATCAGCCATGATCTTATTGAATGGCGGAGCAGGCTTGAGGGGCCAGATGGCCTACTCCTGCTCCTAGTTCTTATGTCCTTATGTATTCATTACGAGCACTAATATTAGTGTGCATTACAAGCATTAATATTAGTGTGTTCATTACAAACAGTAATATTGCACTGTTTTAACTACAAACAATAGTATTACAAGATGTTAATTATAAACAGCAATATTTATAGTGTATTTATTACAAACAAATGGCAGATGGAGTTTAATTTATACAAATGCGAGGTGATGCATTTTGTAGATCAAACCAAGGCAGGACTTACTCAGTTAATGGTAGGGCATTGGGGAGAGTTACAGAACAAAGAGATTTAGGGGTACAGGTTCATAGCTCCTTGCAAGTGGAGTCACAGGTGGACAGAGAGGTGAAGGCGGCATTCGGCATGCTTGGTTTCATTGGTCAGAACATTGAATACAGGAGTTGGGACGTCTTGTTGAAGCTGTACAAGACATTGGTAAGGCCACACTTGGAATACTGTATGTAATTCTGATCACCCTATTATAGAAAGGATATTATTAAACTATAAAAAGAGTGCAGAAAAGATTTACTAGGATGCTACCGGGACTTGATGGTTTGAGTTATAAGAAGAGGCTGGATAGACTGTGACTTTTTTCTCTGGAGCGTAAGAGGCTCAGGAGTGATCTTATAGAGATCAATAAAATAATGAGGGGTAGATCAGTTAGATAGTCAATATCCTTTCCCGAAGGTAGGGGAGTCTAAAACTAGAGGGCATAGGTTTAAGGTGAGCGGGGAGAGATACAAAAGATCCAGAGGGGCAATTTTTTCACACAGAGGGTGGTGAGTGTCTGGAACAAGCTGCCAAAAGTAGTAGTAAAGGTGCGTACAATTTTGTCTTTTAAAAAGCGTTTAGACAGTTACATGGGTAAGATGGGTATAGAGGGATATGGGCCAAACACGGGCAATTGGAACTAGGGGTTAAAAAAGGGGCGGCATGGACAAGTTGGGCCGAAGGGCCTGTTTCCACGCTGTAAACCTCTATGACTCTATAAACAGTAATAATAGTGTGAAGGCAAAATACTGCGGATGCTGGAATCTGAAACAAAAATTGCAGATGCTGTCAGACCTGCTGAGTTTTCCAGCATTTTCTGTTTTTGCGTAGTAATAACAGTGTGTTTATTACAAACAGTAATATTACAGTGTGTTCACTCAAACAGTAATATTACAGTATGTTCATTATGAACAGTAATATTACAGTGCAGTTATTATTTGATGAAAACATTAAAGCATAGCTGTAACCGATTGTAATTTCTCTTACTAACATTCATGTTTCCAACAGAATTAGGATTTCATCCTGAATAGTTGTTTGAATATTAAAAGGCTGTGTTTTTGCCCTTACCAGTTTGAGTTGCCTCAAAGAAGCCAATTTCCTGCTGTACCAGGGAAGAGAAGAGCTGATTTCGAACCCGTTTATTGAGTCTGTACATTGTGAACATGAAAAGTCCTCCCCGGAGACCTGCTGAGATGGAGCTGGAAGAGCAATTCCCTCAGTCAGAAAGGTTTAACGTTAGCAGGATAGGAGTTCCTGCGCTAGACTCTGCACATTCCCCTGGAATTCCTGTATTTGAGCTTCCCATCAGAATACTGGAATGGTCTATTAAATAGAGTCTGTACACGTGGAATATTCCATAGTCTCCAGCATCTTTACCTCAAAACCTACTAGCACATAGCTCTGGTTTCAGCTAGTCAGATTAACCTTTCCCTGACTAAAGGGCAGGACCGAGGGTTATCGAATGTCCAAGGTCAGTAATAACTGAGGTGGATCTCACACAGCTCTTGCCTGAACTGACTTATCAGTATCAGCACGTCATGATTGCGATAGTGTAAGCAGCTGACCATTCAGAACAGAGTGACCATGAGCTTACCTGACACCCACCAACCTTCCCCAATACATCAGTGAAAAAGATAAGGCTGACACATTCACACTAATTTTCAGCCAGAAATGCTGAGTGGATGATCCATCCCAGCCTCCTCTGGAGGTCCCCAGCATTTCAGATGTCAGTCTCCAGCCAATTCGATTCACTCCACACGATATCAAGAAATGGCTAAAGGCACTGGGTACAGCAGAGGCCTTGACAATATTCTGGCAATAGTGATTGTGCTCAAGAATTTGCAACTCCCCTAGCCAAGCTCTTCCAGTACAGCTACAACACTGGCATCTCCCCGGCAATGTGGAGAATTGCCCAGGTATGTCCTGTACACAAGAAACAGGACAAGTCCAAGCAGACCAATTACTGTCCCATCAGCCTACTCTTGATCATCAGCAAAGTGATAGAAGGGGCCATCAACAGTGCTATCTAGTGCACTTAGAATTATGAATGGAATTGTTAAAGTGCAGAAGGAGGTCATTCAGCCCATCGTGTCTGCACCATCTCTCCAAATGAGCATCATGGCTTCGTGCCATCCCCCTATCTTTTCCCAATACCCTACACGTTGTTTTTATTTAAGTAATCACCTAATGCCCTGCCAAATTGCTCAATTGAATCCGTCTCCACCACACTTCCAGTTGGTACACTCCAGACCTGAACCACTCACGAGAAAAAACTTTTTCACACAACATCATGTTTGCTAATTTTGTGAATCACTTTAAATCTGTGCCCTCTGATCCTTTTCCAAGAATACCTTGCATATGAACGCTCAGTTTGGGTTCCGCCAGAGTCACTCAGCTCCTGACCTCATTTTTTTTTAATATTCATGAGACATGGACATCGCTGGCCGGCCAGAATTTATTGCCCATCCCTAGTTACCATTGGAGGGCATTTGAGAGTCAACCACATTGCTGTGGCTCTGGAATCACATGTAGGTCAGACCAGGTAAGGATGGCAGATTTCCTTCCCTAAAGGACATTAGTGAACCAGATGGGCTCTCCTGACAATCGATAATGGTTTCATGGTCATCAGTAGATTCTTAGTTCCAGATTTTTTTTTTATTGAGTTCAAATTGCACCACCTGTTGTGGCAGGTTTTGAACTCAGGTCCTGAGAACATCAGCTGAGTTTCTGCAATAATAGCAATAATACCAGTAGGCTATCGCTTCCCCATTACAGCCTTGATTCAAACATGGACAAAAGAGCTGAATTTTAGAGGTGAGATGAGAGTGACAGCCCTTGACATCAAGGCAGCATTTGACTGTGTGTCAATTCAAGGTGCCTTATCAAAACAGGAGCCAATAGCATCAGAGGGAAATACACTCTGCTAGTTGCAGTCAAGGAATCTCATGGTGAGTAACTCACCTCCTGATTCTTCAAAGCCTGTCCACCATCGACAAGGCACAAGTCAGGTGTGTGTTGGAATACTCCCCACTTGCCTGGATAAGTACAGCTCCAACAACAGTGAGGAAGTTCGACACAATTCAGGACAAAGCAGCTGGCTTGATCAGTACCCCATCCACAAATATTTACTCCCTCCATCAGCAACAAACACTGGCAGTAGTGTGTACCATCTCCAAGATGCACTGCAGGAACTTACCAAGGTCCCTTCGGCAGCACCTTCCAAACTCACAACCATTACCATCCAGAAGGAGAAAAGCAGCAGATACTTGGGAACACCACCACCTGGAGAGTGCCCTCCAAGCCACACCACTCTGACTTGGAAATATATCACTGTTCCTTCACTGTCACTGGGTCCAAAGCCTGGAACTTCTTAACAGCACTTCAACCTCATAGACTGTCGCAGTTCAAGGAGGCAGCTCACCACCATCTTAAGGGCAATTAGGAATGGGCAATGAATGCTGGCCTAGCCCACATCTCCTAAATGAACAAATAAAACCTTATCCCTGACCATCCCCTATCATACGCCATTCCTTGAGAGACACTGCCCGAATCTCACCCCAACCTAACCACACCATAATCCCATCTCAATTACAATGCAAACCCACCCCACATTAACATCCCCCCAACCCACCTTCCACGAGCTATCTTTATCCTATGAAAGAATCAACTTCATCAAATCCTCACTCCAACCCCACTCTGCTCTGACGCTCTCCATCCCTATTCCTGAGAGGGACACACATCAGATATAAGGAAGGAGGCAAACTGAAGGGGGTAGGGTTCTCAGGAAAGGACACTCACCTTACCATGGAGGTCATAAACATGTAGAATATGGCAATGAGGAACGCTCGATGGTCATAGCGAAAGTTGAGCAAATCAATCACTTTCCCCGCATAATAGGGGACAAACATCTCCCCTAGAATCAAACAAAGAGAGCCATTACGTCAAATTAAACCACAGAGGGGATGGTGGGAGGATGGTATGGGGGAGGTGAGGGTGAGAAACAAGAGAGAAATGGACTGGGCAGAGTGAGGGGGAACAGGATAGGTCAGTGAAATGGAGTAAGAGGGAAGTGAATCCGGAGAGAGGGACGTATGTGCAAAACAGAATGGGGAAAGAGGGAGAGAAGGAGGTTGGGCAAAAAAAGGGTAGGAGGGCAAGGAGGAATCATCTACTACCCCTGCTATATAATGGGTGTACCTCTCACTCACTCCCCTGATTTGCAGATACCCTGCTCTCCGTCTTTATCATCACTCCTCCTTTAACCTACATCTCACACACTCGGGTTTCAATCACTCACTCCATCCCCCTCGCTCCGGATTCACTTCCCTCTTACTCCAGATTCCCCTTACTCCAGATTCTCCTTTTTCCAGGCTCTCCCTCCCACTCCAGATTAGAAACCCCTCTTACTCCAGATTCTTCTCATTCCAGATCCCTCCCTCGCTCTGGATTTTCTCCCCCCTTACTCCAGATTCCCCTCACTCCAAACTGCTTCCCACACTCTGGATTCACTCCACCACTTACTCGTTTTCCTCTCACTTCAGACCGCTCCCCTCAATCTGGATTCACTCCCTCTTACTCCAGATTCCCCTCACTCCAAATTCCTTTCATTCCAGATCCCCTCATTCGGGATTCACTCCCACTTACCCCAGATTCCCCTCACTCCAGACCTCTCCACTCGCTGTGAATTGCCTCTCCGTTACCCCAAATTCATTCCCCCTTAGGCCTGATTCTCCTCACTCGGGATTCCCTCTCCCCTTACTCCAGATTCCCTCCCCCTTACTCCAGATTCCCTCCCCACCTATTCCAGGTTTCCCACGCTCAAGATCCCACCCCCCGGATTCACAGCCTTTACTCCGCATTCTCCTCACTCCAGACCCCCCCCCCCCCCCGGATTCCAGATTCACTCCAGACCCATGCAGCCCTCCCCCTCCACACTCCCCTCACTCTGGTTTCACTCCGGATTCCCCTCCTCCTCCCACTTACCGATCACAGCCAGTGTGAGGAAGGTGAAGGCTCCGCTCAGCGGGAGGAGATCGGGCCGGGACAGGGTGAGGAGGCGGCGGCCGATGGTGGCTCCGGGGATGGGGGTGCGTGCCGGGCCCGGTGCCTCTCCCCGCGGGCCCGGTGCCTCTTCCCCCGGACCCTCTCCCCGCGGGCTCGGCAGCAGCCTCTCCAGCAGCCCGGCCGCCAGCCCCGAGGCCGAGTGCGAGAGCAGCAGCAGCGGCCAGGAGAGGCCGGGGCCGCGGGCCCCCAGCACCAGGCGCCGCAGCGGCAGCAGTAGGCTGGAGCAGGCCGTGTACAGCAGCACCGGGCCCCGCAGGCAGCCCAGCCGGGGGCCCAGCAGCAGCCCCAGGGTCAGGGCCCCGAGCACCGCCACAGCCGGCAGCAGCGGCCCCGGGACAGCCGGCAGCAGCGGCGGCAGCGCCAGGTGCAGCAGAGCGGGGAGCAGAGAGAGCGCCAGCGCCCGGGGGCAGCGCTCTGAAGCCGGGGAGGGAACCCCCTGACTGAGCCGGCTGGACCGGGACACCATCTTCCTGAAAGAGCCAGAGCAGAGTGACCCAGGCCGGCCACAGCTTTCAGTTTCACTGCCAGAGAGGCCCGCCCAGAGAGACAGAAAGTGTAGATTAATATACAGAGCAATGTATATACAAATATGTACAATATAGAGTATATATATTCCATGCTGTAAACCTCTATTACTCTATATATAGATAAATAGTAGAGATAAATATATCATGTACAGAAAATATAGAATCATAGAAACCCTACAGTGCAGAAGGAGGCCATTCGGCCCATCGAGTCTGCACCAACCACAATCCCACCCAGGCCCTACCCCCACATATTTACCCGCTAATCCCTCTAACCTACGCATCTCAGGACTCTAAGGGGCAATTTTTTTTTAACCTGGCCAATCAACCTAACCCGCACATCTTTGGACTGTGGGAGGAAACCAGAGCACCCGGAGGAAACCCACGCAGACACGAGGAGAATGTGCAAACTCCACACAGACAGTGACCCGAGCATCGAACCCGGGACCTTGGAGCTGTGAAGCAGCAGTGCTAACCACTGTGCTACCGTGCCGCCCAGCATATAGAGAGAGGGTATAGATAAATATATACAAAAATATATACCAATATGTACCAGACAGATTATATATAGATAAATAGTATTGGGATAAATATATCATGTACAGAAAATATAGAATACGTATAGAGAGAGGGTATAGATAAATATATACAGAAATATGAATATAAAATATTGATTTATATATAGAGACGAATAGTATAGAGATAGATACATATATAGATAATACAGATTACATATAGCCAGAAAGAATAGATAAACATAACAATATACAGAGATATAAATGTATACAATACAAATTACATATGGAGAATATAGAGATAAATATATTATGTAGATAAATATATTCATAGAACATAGAACATTACAGCGCAGTACAGGCCCTTCGGCCCTCAATGTATAGAGATTATGGATAGATTATATACGGGGGGGACACAGATATAAATTATATAGATTACAGAGAATTATAGAGATAAATATGATATGCTGAGATATATAGATAAGTATATATAATATAGATTATATAGAGTAAAAATAAATATATATAAATTATATCTATAGATGACATATATAGAGACAATAGTTAAATTATACAGATTATATATAGAGAGAGAATATAGAGATATATGCCGAGACATATAGAAAAATATATTCAATGTAGATTATATACAGAAAGACAATATAGATAAATATAAATATATAGATTATATACAGAGACACACCCCAGAGGGGAAGAAAGTATAGAGATAAATATAAACAATATTGATTATATACAGAGAGAATATAAATAAATGTATATATATATATATTTAGATATAGAGAGATAAATATAAATACATAGACAGCCCACATAAAAATGATTGTACAACAATATAGATTTATATAGAGGGAAATAATAGAAAATATAAATTATATACAGCCCAGATGGAGAGAAACAGCAATATACCTTAGAGATACAGAAAGATAAATAATAGAAAATATAAATTATATACAGTCCACATAGAGTGAAACAATGATATAGATTATATATAGAGAGAAAGATGGGGCAGCACGGTGACACAGTAGTTAATACTGCTGCCTCACAGTGCCAGGGACCCAGGTTCGATTCCCGTCTTGGGTCACTGTCTTGCGGAGTTTGCACGTTCTCCCTGTGTCTGCATGGGTTTGCTCCGAGTGCTTTGGTTTCCTCCCACACTCTGAAAGACGTGCTGGTTAGGTGCATTGACCTAAACAGGCACCAGAGTGTGGCGACTAGGGGAATTACACAGTAACTTCATTGCAGTGTTAATGTAAGCTTTACTTGTGACTAATAAATAAACTTTTAAAGGAAATATAAATTATACAGAACCCACATAGAGAAAAATATTATGGATTATATATAGAGGAAGCAGAGCAAATATAAATATACAGTTTAGATAGATTATATATATCCTAGAAATATGCAACAGTATATATACAGAGAGAAAGAATAGAAAATATATATGACATACAACCAAATAGAAATATATAACATATAGAGATGAAAAAGATATAGAAATAGAGATTGTTCATCAATCCTAAATTTGTAGAGTCATAGTCGTACAGTACAGAAGAAGCCTTTCGGCCCATCAAGCCTGCACTGACAATGCTGTACTAAATATAACCTAATCCCACTTCCAACACTTGACCCATAGCCTTAAATGTTATGACATTTCGAGTGCTCATCCATGTACTTTTTAAAGGTTGTGAGGTTTCCTGCTTCTACTACCAGACTTCCCCACCTACTGGGTGAAAAAAACATTTCCTCAAATCCCCCCTAAACCTCCTGCACCTCAGCTTAAAGTTGATCAATTGGGCCAGTGGGCTGACGAATGGCAGATGGAGTTTAATTTAGATAAATGTGAGGTGATGCATTTTGGTAGATTGAAACAGGGCAGGACTTACTCAGTTAATGGTAGGGTGTTGGGGAGAGTTACAGAACAAAGGGATCTCATAGAACAGTACAGCACAGAACAGGCCCTACGGCCCACGATGTTGTGCCGAGCTTTATCTGAAACCAAGATCAAGCTATCCCACTCCCTATCATCCTGGTGTGCACCATGTGCCTATCCAATACCGCTTAAATGTTCCTAAAGTGTCTGACTCCACTATCACTGCAGGCAGTCCATTCCACATCCCAAGCACTCTCTGAGTAAAGAACCTACCTCTGATATCCTTCCTATATCTCCCACCATGAACCCTATAGTTATGCCCCCTTGTAATAGCTCCATCCACCCGAGGAAATAGTCTTTGAACGTTCACTCTATCCCCTTCATCATTTTATAAACCTCTATTAAGTCTCCCCTCAGCCTCCTCCGCTCCAGAGAGAACAGCCCTAGCTCCCTCAACCTTTCCTCATAAGACCTACCCTCCAAACCAGGCAGCATCCTGGTAAATCTCCTCTGCACTCTTTCCAGCGCTTCCACATCCTTCTTATAGTGAGGTGACCAGAACTGCACACAATATTCCAAATGTGGTCTCACCAAGGTCCCGGGGTACATGTTTATAGCTCCTTGAAAGTGGAGTCACCGGTGGACTGAGTGGTGAAGAAGGCATTCGGCATGCTTGGTTTCATCGGTCAGAACATTGAATACAGGAGTTGGAATGTCTTGTTGAAGTTGTACAAGACATTGGTAAGGCCACATTTGGAATATTGTGTGCAATTCTGGTCACCCTATTATAGAAAGGATATTATTAAACTAGAAAGAGTGCAGAAAAGATTTACTAGGATGCTACCGGGACTTGATGGATTGAGTTATAAAGAGAGGCTGGATAGACTGGGACTTTTTTCTCTGGAGCGCAGGAGGCTGAGGGGTGATCTTATAGAGGCCTATAAAATAATGAGGGGCACAGATCAGCTAGACAGTCAATATATTTTCCCAAAGGTAGGGGAGTCTAAAACTAGAGGGCATAGGTTTAAGATGAGAGGGGAGCGATACAAAAGTGTCCTGAGGGGCAATTCTTTCACACAGAGGGTGGTGAGTGTCTGGAACAAGCTGCCAGAGGTAGTAGTAGAGGCGGGTACAATTTTGTCTTTTAAAAAGCATTTAGATAGTTACATGGGTAAGATGGCTATTGAGGGATATGGGCCAAGTGCGGGCAATTGGGATTAGCTTAAGGGTTTTAAAAAAAAAAGGGCGGCATGGACAAGTTGGGCCGAAGGGCCTGTTTCCATGCTGTAAACCTCTATGACTTTATGACTTTAAGTTGTGCCCCCTCGTTCTTAACCCGTTAACTAACGGGAACAGCTGCTTTCCTACCCACCTTTCTATACCCCATCATAATCTTATACATCTTAAGCAGGTCCGACCTCAGTCTTCTCTGCTCTAAAGAAAACAACCCCAGCCTATCCAGTCTCTTTTCATAACTCAAATGTTCCATCCCTGGCAACCTCCTGGTGAATCTCCTCTGCACCCTCTCCAGTGCAATCACATCCTTTATTCAGTGAGGTGATCAGAGGTGCACACAGTACTCCAAAGTTTTGTACAGCTCCAACATGACCTCCCTGCTCTTGTACTCTATGTCATGACCGATAAAGAGAAGCGTCCCGTATGCTTTCTTATTAACCTGTCCTCCGGGGATCTGTTGATAAACACCTGCAGATCAGTGTTCCTCTGAGCTTCCTAGTGTCCTGCCATTCATTGAGTACCCCCTTATCTCTTTATTCCTTCCAAAATTAATCATCTTGCACTTTTCAGGGTTTAATTCCATCTGCCAATGATCTGCCATCCAACCAATCCATCTATATCTTCCTGCAACCTGAGACCTTCTTCTCATTAACCACGCTGCCAATCTTTGTGTCATCCACAAACTTAGTTATCCAACCCCCCCCCCGTACGCCACTGGACAGCAGCCTCCAGTCACGCTAACAGCCTTCCACCATCGCCCTCCATCTCATAACACTAAGCCAGTTTTGATCCAACTTGCAAAGTTCCTCTGGATCTTATGTGCTTTTACCCTCTTTAGCAATCTCCCATGTGTGACCACAGGCTTTGCTGAAGTTCATATAAACTACATCAACTGCATTCCCCTTATTTACACTCCTGGTCACCACCTCAAAAATTTCAATCAAATTTGTTAGGCATGACCTCCCTTTGACAAAGCCATGCTGACTATCCCCAATTAAGCCTTGTCTTTCCAAGTGGACATTAATTCTCTCCTTCAGAATTTTCTCCAATAGTTTCCCTACCACTGATGTGAGACTCACTAGTCTGTAGTTCCCTGGTTTATCTCTACCGCCCTTCTTGAAAAGTGGAAGCATATTGGCTGTTCTCCAATCCTCTGGCATCTCCAGAGAGGAATTAAAAATTTGGGTTAGAGCCCCTTTAAATTCCTCCTTTGATTCCCTCAGCAGTCTCAGAAACAACTCACCCTGACCTGGGGATTTGTCCACTTTTAAGCCCCCCAAAATTTCATCTAAGTTATCACTCCCTATGACAAACTGTTCAAGAACCTCAAGTCCCTCTTGCCAAATTGCAATCCTGTCCAGTATATAACGATGAGCTCTGACAATGACATGAAATACAATGGACGAAATTCTCCCAAAACATTTCTTCTCCCAAAAAATTGCCAAGTGTCATAACAGTGAAAATAATGGAATGATCCATGCTGGTCTCTTTGGCACACTGCACCGCAATCTTTTGACACCTGCTGCACTGAAAGAGCTGTCACAGGAAATGTGCCGCTATGGAATCTCCCGGCACATGACTCTCTCGAAATGGCTAAGCCGTGCACTATTAACAAGGGGGAGCAGCTTTTAATGCTCTCGCTGCACTCTCAGCCAGTCATGCCAGGAAGATGGCACCATGGGGACCAGCTCCACGCTTTAGTGAAGGAGAGCTCAGACAGCTGCTGGACGCTGTGGAGCAAACTCAACCCAGGACTTCAGGGACTTCAATGCAGCATGGAAAGCAGTGGCCACAGCCTGACATGCCAGACCGGGGCCCAATGCCAGAAAAAGATGAACAACCTCATTCAGGCTTCAAGGGTGAGTGTCCATCCTCCTCGCCCTGGCAGCAGTCTTGTCTCACACCTGGAATGTCCACCTTGACCCACTGCCGACCTCCCAGCATCCTCCTCAAATTCCTCTGGCCCCCCCTGTCAGTACCCCTGCCTGGCAGACCACAGTGCCAATCTACACCACTCATTCCTCACCCCCGTGCCCACCAGCCATCAAGCCCTCAATCATCCCCTTATGTCTGCGTAGGAGAAGATGGTGCATAACCATAGAGAGTGGGAGAAGATCAATGGTGGAACTCTTGAATTGCGTCTTCTGACCCCTTTGAGAAGCGCGCTGGATTTCATGGGGGAGCTGCCTGAGAGGGCTGTGAGTGACTGTGTTGTTAGCGTCGTTACAGAAGTGAGGATCCACAAAACTTCATCCATTTAGAGCTTTCTGAAGGAAGTGTTGAATTGCCCAGATACTAAGAACAACAAAGAACAATACAGCACAGGAACAGGCCCTTTGGCCCTCCAAGCCCGCGCCGCTCCCTGGTCCAAACTAGACCATTCTTTTGTATCCCTCCATTCCCACTCCGTTCATATGGCTGTCCAGATAAGTCTTAAACGTTCCCAGTGTGTCCGCCGCCACCAACTTGCCCGGCAGCGCATTCCAGGCCCCCACCACCCGCTGCATAAAATACATCCTTCTGATATCTGTGTTAAACCTCCCCCCCTTCACCTTGAACCTATGACCCCTTGTGAACGTCACCACCGATCTGGGAAAAAGTTTCCCAACGTTCACCCTATCTATGCCTTTCATAATTTTATACACCTCTATTAGGTCACCCCTCATCCTCCGTCTTTCCAGTGAGAACAACCCCAGTTTACCCAATCTCTCCTCATAACTAAGCCCCTCCATACCAGGCAACATCCTGGTAAACCTCCTCTGCACTCTCTCTAAAGCCTCCACGTCCTTCCGGTAGTGTGACGACCAGAACTGGGCGCAGTATTCCAAATGCGGCCGAAGCAACGTTCTATACAACTGCAACATCAGACCCCAACTTTTATACTCTATGCCCCGTCCTATAAAGGCAAACATGCCATATGCCTTATTCACTACCTTTTCCACCTGTGACGTCACCTTCAAGGATCTGTGGACTTGCACACCCAGGTCCCTCTGCATATCTACACCCTTTATGGTTCTGCCATTTATCGTATTGTTCCCCCGTACATTAGTTCTACCAAAATGCATCACTTCGCATTTATCTGGATTGAACTCCATCTGCCATTTCTTTGCCCAAATTTCCAGCCTATCTATATCCTTCTGTAGCCTCTGACAGTGTTCCTCACTATCTGCAAGTCCAGCCATTTTTGTGTCGTCCGCAAATTTACTGATCACCCCAGTCACACCTCCTTCCAGATCGTTTATATAAATCACAAACAGCAGAGGTCCCAATACAGAGCCCTGCGGAACACCACTAGTCACATGCATCCAGCTGGAAAAAGACCCTTCCACTACCACCCTCTGTCTTCTGTGACCAAGCCAGTTCTCCACCCATTGAGCCACCTCCCCCTTTATCCCATGAGATCCAACCTTTTGCACCAACCTACCATGAGGGACTTTGTCAAACGCTTTACTAAAGTCCATATAGACGACATCCACGGCCCTTCCCTTGTCAACCATTCTAGTCACTTCTTCAAAAAACTCCACCAGGTTAGTGAGGCATAACCTCCCTCTCACAAAACCATGCTGACTATCGTTAATGAGTTTATTCCTTTCTAAATGCGCCTACATCCTATCTCTAAGAACCCTCTCCAACAACTTCCCGACCACGGACGTCAAGCTCACCGGCCTATAATTTCCTGGGTTATCCTTCCTACCCTTCTTAAATAACGGGACCACATTGGCTATCCTCCAATCCTCTGGGACCTCACCTGTGTCCAGTGACGAGACAAAGATACTCGTCCCTCCCTAGCACTTCCCCATGTGTCTCCTGCTGGAGCAACACCGGATGAGATTGGGAGTCAGCGCCCCTTTGTGATCCCCGCAGGCCCCCCCACACCACCATCCACCCATCCCGCCCCGTGACCCCACCAGCACCTCAGAGGAAAGCTCCAAGGAAAGCACCAATCTGGCCTCAGCCGCACCATCCACCAATTCAGAGACACACACTTCAGTGGGTGGACTCAGCAGACATGCTTTGCGGTCGCTTTCTGCTGAGAACCACACAACTGCTGATGCACACCAGGTGGAAGCAAGAACATCTGAGGGATTGGGCAGGCAGTGGTCTGCTGGCCCCCAGCCAGATCCTGGGCCACTGGAAAAGGTTCTCACTGAGCTGCTGGGAAAGCAGATGGAGAGCTGGGACTACGGGAGGAGGGGGGGGGGGGGGGGCGGTAGGGGGGCAGCGGCAGAGACATTCCTGCAACTGCGAGGTTGTTTCGAACAGTCTCACAGCTTTTAGGCATGTTGCGTGGCACCCAGGCTGACACTGTAAGGGTGACGACCATGGTGAAAATCTTGGGACAGGAAATGGTAGCCATGGGTGGCATGGTCTATGGCTTGGCCAAGTCACTGAGGGCCATGGCTGCGGGCCTCGAGAGCTTGCCACAGTCTCAGAGAATACTTGCTGAGGAACTCCAGAGCTTGCTCCAGATTCAGATGTCCTTCACTGAGGATTCTCATACTGTGGTGCACACAATGTTGGGTCTCCAGGACTGGCACCACCAGGTGATGCCAGAATGTCTCAGCGGCCCACAGGCATTCCAAGGGAGGAGGAAGCCATGCCGGAGCTTTCCACCCAGGAAACCCCAGCCTTCTGAACACCCACTTCCTGACACCCGTGCATCTCCCGGGCAGCGAGGTGAACTGGGTGCCATGGCTACATCCATGACGCTCAAATATCGACTGAGCCCTCACATGTCCCGGCCCTCAAGAGCATCAAAGGCCACAGGTCGCGGAACATAGCAGACCGCCTCCACCTCTGATCTGCATCCTGGGAGTCACTTAGATGTAGCGGCAGGCCACGTAAGATTAAGAAGATGTAGGGTTATCAATAGGGAACAGGTGAAGGCGGAAGCTGTAGTTGTGGTAGAATGCACTCCAAATAAAAACAACTAAAGATTATTGCACTCCACAGTCGTGACTGCACTGCTCTGTCTGTAACCTATCTCCCACAGGGATTCTCATACCCCCACCCACACCTGTAAAGGCATGTAGTGTCATGCAGCGCAGGAGAGGCCCTTCAGCCCACCGAGTCTGCACTGACGATAACTACCAGCGAAGTTGCATGCATCCCAACTCCCAGCCCCCTGTGTGCTGTGGTTCTCCCAGTGTGCAGCTGAGTACACCATCAGGTCATTGGGTTATGGGCCCCAGGCAGTGTGGGTGAGGGAGAAGTGGTTCGGGAGGAGGGGTGAGTTGGGAGATGTACCAGGCCAGGGAGTGTGGACATGGGTTCTGGATGGAGTTGAAGGCAGGCTGATGTACCAGTTGACAATGGACCAATGTGGGCCTCATTGTAATGGCCTCTGGGCTCCGCAGGGGAATGGGGAGGGGGGCAACATCTGACATGACCTCAGCTTTTAGCCCTTGCCCCCATGAGTCATCCCTGGGGTGGTCTTCGAAGACCCCAAGGATGACTGAGTGCCCCAGGATGTAGCTGTTGTGCATGCTCCCTGGGAAGTGCACATACCTGCAAGATGTTATCAAGGTGATCGCACAAAATCTGCACATTCAGGGAGTGAAATCCCTTGCGATTGATCCAATGGGGCTTACAGGACGACGTGTATGGCGTCCACAGCCCCTGAACCTGCAGCATGCCGGCAACAGTGGTGAAGCCTTTAGCCAGGACATCGTATTGTGCCTGACCTGGGTCGAAATGGATGGAGTGCCCTGCCCGGGCATAAAAGTAAAAGTTTATTTATTAGCCACAAGTAAGGCTTACATTAACACTGCAATGAAGTTACTGTGAAATTCCCCTAGTCGCCACAGTCCAGCACCTCTACGGGTCAATGCACCTAACCAGCACTTCTTTCAGAATGTGGCAGCAAACCAGAGCATCTGGAGGAAACCCACGCAGACATGGAGAGAATGTGCAAACTCCACACAGGGTGACCCAAGCCGGGAATCAAACCCAGGTCCCTGGCGCTGTGAAGCAGCAGTGCTAACCATTGTGCTACCCATCCCTTCCCCTGCTGCTCCCCCTCCCCATTCCCCTCCCATTTGCACACCCCTGCCTTCTCCCCTATTCCACCCACCCCTCCCCACTCTGCACCCTCCTCTTGCCTCACCTTCCCACATCTCCCCTTCACCCTCCCCTCCTCCTCCTCCCTCCCCTCGCCTCCCCTCTGCAGTGTTAATGTAAGCCTACTTGTGACACAAATAAATAAACTTTAAACTTAAACATGAGAGAAAGTATCATGAGAGAAGATTTCAAGGTGTGTTTGAGACTGAAGATTGAAAACCCTCATTTGAAAGCCAGAATTCCAGTGAGACCAATTAGCTCGCAGTGTAACAAGCATCTCGGGGAGAATTGATGAGAAATCTGGAGAAGTTGTTTTGGGTGGTATCTGTCACTTGGTTTCAGAGTTTAGGGTGTCTGACCACATTTCACCTATTTGATCAAATGGACTGTGTGCTTACTGTGAACATTGGAGTATAAGATAAGCTTTGTAACTAGTGTTAAGCTTGCACTGTTACAGATACATCAGATTTGTATTATAGTTAATCTTTTCTTGTTTAATAAATGTTTTATTATTTAGTTTAAAAATACATTTAAAATAAGGACAAAGCAGCCCGCTTGATTGGCACCACATCTACAAATATCCAATCCCTCCACCACCAACGCTCAGTAGCAGCAGTCTGTACCATCCACAAGATGAGCTGCAGCAATTCACCAAAGATCTTTAGACAGGACCTTCCAAACCCATGACCACTTCCATCTAGAAAGACAAGGGCAGCAGATACATGGGAACACCACCACCTGCAAGTTTTCTTCCAAGTCACTCACCATCCTGACTTGGAAATATATCGCCGTTCCTTTGCAGTCGCTGGGTCAGAATCCTGGAACTCCCTCCCTAACGACATTGTGGGTCAACCCACAGCACATGGACTGCAGCCATTCAGGAAGGCAGCTCATCACCACCTTCTCAAGGGCAACTAGAGATGGGCAATAAATGCTGGCCAGCCAGCGACACCCATGAATAAAAAAAACATTAGCAGTCTCTGACTATTCAGTGTCCACCCTCCATGTTCCTAAATAAAAGATAAAAGTAGGGATCTATCGAGCCTGATTCTATCTTGGGATCTGACTAGCTGCTTAGTAACATCAGCTGGAATCATAACAGTATCCTTTATTCAATTTTGTATTGTAACCACCCCAAACACAGATCCTCCCCCTCTGAGGTTTCACTCCCCCAACTCCTGACACCCCCAGCTGTAGCGGGATCCCTCTTTTTAACTCCACTGGGCTTATTTTAGGTTGGGTTCTCCGTCACCCAAACCCCACCAATGCCCGAGTGATTCTCTCTCTCGCCGATGGAACAATGGCCACCTTGCGTCTACTTCACTAGAGTAGCGCTCCCAACAGAGAGAAAAGGAAACTGCTGCCTATCCACTACCTGGCAGCCTTTCCTGAGTGGGCGGTTTCGAAGCGCCCAGGGTACCCTCAGTTCTAGACTCCGGAATTATGGTAAGGAATATTTATATTGTGACTTAGTCAGAGATCATCGGTGAGAAATTGAAAAGATCAAAACGGACTCCAACGGAAGTCAAAGATATATATATATATAAAAACATCAAGGTCAAAGGTCACCAAACACCAGGAAAACAACACACACTGCCTTATGCTCTATAAGACTATAACTATGGAAGGAATACTAAAACGGACGCAACGGAATTCTTACTTTATACAAGTTTACCACGTCTTAAACTATGAAAGATGCATGCAAAAGCACCCCCCTTTCCCCAAAGCCTCATCCACTATGATGATCTTGGGAACTTCGCGAATTACCAAGGGATACTCACAATCCTAGTTTAAATTGCTCAGTGGGCTTCAGGCTGCGTACTGGAGGCGACCGAGTGGAGAGTGCTGTCATGCTGGTCCGAAGAGAAAAGAGAGCAAAATGGCCGGCCTGACCATCCTTTTATATTGTAAACTTGAATTCTTTTCCTGGCAACTCCGCCCCCCTTCCAACCGGCAGTTTCCACAGACAAAGGCTTGCTAGGGTTATCTGCAGCTGCGATCTTACAGTCCATAGAGACCAGATGGTCCCATCCCAGGTGATAGGTCCCTTGCTGTCCTGTATTGTTCCATCGGAGATCATTTAATTGTTTTCCCATTAGGGAAATGGGCTTCTCCTCGCTCTGGGACAAGGCCATTATCACCTGTATTGAGTCCAGACCAGGTGCATTGTCTTGCTGCCGGCCTAGTCTGGTGATGTCGTCAGGTCCTTTTGGGCTGCTGATAACCTAATCAGCAGCCCGTCTGGTTTCTGGCTGCTTGCAATTTTTGGACTGGGCCCCTTCACACACACACACACACAGGCTGGCTGGGCTCCCTGGGACATTTTTGGTCAAGTCCTACAGCCAAGTGTGGCCACTTTCACAGTTCTTTAGGGTTCAAGTCCTTTTCCCAGCTCATAAAAAAAGGCCTGTGTTGCCCGAAAAACTTACACAGCTCTGTTCCCCCAATTCCTGACCTTCCCAGTTTTCGACACCCCCGACTCTGTGTAGCCCCCACCGCACAATCCTGACTCTCCTACATCACCAGTTTAAGTTTTTATGTTTTTATTAGTCACAAGTCAGCTTACATTGACACAACAATGAAGTTACTGTGAAAATCTCCTAGTTGCCACACTCCGGTGCCTGTTCAGGTACACTGAGGGAGAATTTAGCATGGCCAGTGCACCTAACCAGCACATCTTTTGGATTGTGGAAGGAAACCAGAACACCAGGAGGAAACACATGCAGACATGGGGAGAATGTGCAGACTCCACATAGACAGTGACCCAAGCTGAGAATTGAACCTGGGTCCCTGGAGCTGTGAGGCAGCAGTGCTAACCACTGTGCCGCCCCCGGTATTGTGGATTGAGGATTAGGGGGGGGGGGCAAGGGTGTAATGAGCAGTGCTGAGTGGGAGGGGGATTTATAAGTGATGCCTGGGCAGCATGGGGCGAGGGAAAGAGTGTTGTGAACAAAACCTGGACTCAGGGGCCATGGGGAATCAGGAGGAGAGATGTCCATTTCATAATGGACATTATGTTTTGATTGACTGAATGAGCAGGAGGTGCTGCGTGACCACTTTGAACTGCTTTGATTGACAGCTCCAGAGTAGATCAAACCGTTCATTGTTGATACAATCAGTTCACCTTCCAGTAAGCCTCAAGAACTTCCTACTTTCACCACAGGTGCCCTTCACAGTTGACTGAATTTGAGGTACTTCCTCTTTTCGAATCATAGTATTTTTAAACAGGCTGTGCTTTGTTCTGAATATTTTGACTTTTTTTCTGAGAGTGGGTCTTTTTCAAACTCTTATGCTGGAATAACATGCCTGCTCTAGAGATTGTCTTCAGCTGTAAAAGAGACTGAAGAGACTGGCACCACTCCCCCTGCCACCCTGGTAGTAAGAGGTCTCACAACACCAGGTTAAAGTCCAACAGGTTTATTTGGTAGCAAAAGCCACTAGCTGTCAGAGCGCTGCCCCTTCGTCAGGTAAGTTGGAGTTCTGTTCACAAACAGGGCATATGTAGACACAAACGCAATTTACAAAATAATGGTTGGAATACGAGTCTTTACAAATAACCAAGTCTTAAAGGTACAGACAATGTGAGTGGAGAGAGGGTTAAGCACAGGTTAAAGAGATGTATATTGTCTCCAGACAGGACAGTTAGTGAGATTTTGGAAGACCAGGCAAGTCGTGGGGGTTACAGATAGTGTGACATGAACCCAAAATCCCGGTTGAGGCTGTCTTCATGTGTGCGGAACTTGGCTATCAGTTTCTGCTCAGCGACTCTGCCTTGTCATGTGTTGTGAAGGCCGCCTTGGAGAACGCTTACCCGAAGATCAGAGGCTGAATGCCCGTTACCGCTGAAGTATACCCCAACAGGAAGAGAACACTCTTGCCTGGTGATTGTCGAGTGGTGTTCATTCATCCATTGTCATAGCGTCTGCATGGTCTCCCCAATGTACCATGCCTCGGGACATCCTTTCCTGTAGCGTATCAGGTAGACAACGTTGGCCGAGTTGCAAGAGTATGTACCGTGTACCTGGTGGATGGTGTTCTCACGTGAGATGATGGCATCCGTGTCGATGATCCGGCACGTCTTGCAGAGGTTGCTGTGGCAGGGTTGTGTGATGTCATGGTCACTGTTCTCCTGAAGGCTGGGTAGTTTGCTGCAGACAATGGTTTGTTTGAGGTTGCTTGGTTGTTTTAAGGCAAGAAGTGGGGGCGTGGGGATGGCCTTGGCGAGATGTTCGTCTTCATCAATGACATGTTGAAGGCTCCGGAGAAGATGTCGTAGCTTCTCCGCTCCGGGGAAGTACTGGATGACGAAGGGTACTCTGTCCACCGTGTCCCGTGTTTGTCTTCTGAGGAGGTTGGTGCGGTTTTTCGCTGTGGCGCTTGGGAACTGTCGATCGATGAGTCGAGTGCCATATCCTGTTCTTATGAGGGCATCTTTCAGCATCTCGAGGTGTCTGTTGTGATCCTCCTCATCTGAGCAGATCCTGTGTATACGGAGGACTTGTCCAGAGGGGATGGCTTCTTTAACGTGTGTAGGGCGGACAGAGTACCCTTCGTCATCCAGTACTTCCCCGGAGCGGAGAAGCTACGACATCTTCTCCAGAGCCTTCAATATGTCATCGATGAAGACGAACATCTCGAGCCATGGTACATTGGGGAAACCATGCAGACGCTACGACAATGGATGAATGAACACCGCTCGACAATCACCAGGCAAGAGTGTTCTCTTCGTGTTGAGGAACACTTCAATGGTCACGGGCATTCGGCCTCTGATCTTCGGGTAAGCGTTCTCCAAGGCGGCCTTCATGACACACGACAACGCAGAATCACTGAGCAGAGACTGATAGCCAAGTTCCGCACACATGAGGACGGCCTCAACCGGGATCTTGGGTTCATGGCACACTATCTGTAACCCCCACGACTTGCCTGGGCGTGCAAAATCTCACTAACTGTCCTGTCCGGAGACAATACGCATCTCTTTAACCTGTGCTTGATGCTCTCTCCACTCACATTGTCTGTACCTTTAAGACTTGATTAGCTGTAAAGACTCACATTCCAACCATTATTTTGTAAATTGAGTTTGTGTCTTTATATGCCCTGTTTGTGAACAGAACTCCTACTTACCTGACGAAGGAGCAGTGCTCCGAACGCGAGTGGCTTTTGCTACCAAATAAACCTGTTGGACTTTAACCTGGTGTTGTGAGACTTCTTACTGTGTTTACCCCAGTCCAACGCCGGCATCTCCACATCATCACCCTGGCAGTGACCACAGTATCCCTTCTGTTTTCACAGTGGATCCATCCACAGCATTCAGGATAAAATATCTCTGTTCTCCGGCTGTTCCAGATACTGTTGTAAATCTGTAATTTGTACACATAGAATCATACAATCCCTACAGTGCAGAAGGAGGCCATTTGGCCCATCGAGTCTGCACTGCCCACAATCCCATCCAGACCCGATTACCATAACCCCACACATTTACCCTGCTAATCTCTCTGACACTGGGGTCCATTTAGCATGCCAATCAACCTACCCGCACATCTTTGGACTGTGGGAGGAAATCGGAGTACCCGGAGGAAACCCACGCAGTCACGGGGAGAATGTGCAAACTCCACACAGACAGTGACCCGAGTCTGGAATTGAATCTGGGTCCCTGGCACTATGAATGATATATATATATATTATACCTGGATAATTGGGGCTCATTCTGGGGTAAGTGGGACCTCTACAAACGGGATGGTCTACACCTGGACCAGAGGGGTACCAATATCCTAGGGGGGAAATTTGCTAATGCTCTTCGGGAGGGTTTAAACTAATTCAGCAGGGGGATGGGAACCTGGATTGTTGCTCCAGTGTACAGGAGGATGTGAGTAGTGAGGTCATGAATAAGGTTTCAAGGTCGCAGGAGTGTACCGGCAGGCAGAAAGGTGGTTTGAAGTGTGTCTACTTCAACGCCAGGAGCATCCGGAATAAGGTGAACTTGCAGCATGGGTTGGTACCTGGGACTTCATTGTTGTGGCCATTTTGGAGACATGGATAGAGCAGGGACAGGAATGGTTGTTGCAGGTTCCGGGGTTTAGATGTTTCAGTAAGATCAGGGAAGGTGGTAAAAGAGGGGGAGGTGTGGCATTGTTAGTCAAGGACAGTATTACGGTGGCAGAAAGGTCGTTTGACGAGGACTTGTTTACTGAGGTAGTATGGGCTGAGGTTAGAAACAGGAAAGGAGAGGTCACCCTGTTGGGAGTTTTCTATAGGTCTCCGAGGGGCCATGTTTTTCAGGAAGAGAAGGTGTTACAGGCTAATAGGCTGGAGGAAATAGATGTTCGGAGGGAGGATGTATTGGCAGTTTTGAATAAACTGAAGGTCGATAAGTCCCCTGGGCCTGATGAAATATATCCTAGGATTCTTTGGGAGGCGAGGGATGAGATTGCAGAGCCTTTGGCTTTGATCTTTGGGTCCTCGCTGTCCACGGGGATGGTGCCAGAGGACTGGAGAGTGGCAAATGTTGTTCCTCTGTTTAAGAAAGGGAATAGAAATGACCCTGGTAATTATAGACCGGTTAGTCTGACTTCGGTGGTTGGTAAATTGATGGAAAAGGTCCTTAGGGATGGGATTTACGACCAAAATGTACATAAAAGATTGTAAGCCCAAGGGCTCTTTGGAGTGTTCCGGATGTTCCCGGCTTTATCGCTTGTGCTGAGAAATAAAGTCTATTGCTTGGAAGATCGCTGCTCAGACTCTCTGTTTTAAACCGATGTGAACGAATTGTCGTCCTGGGGAACCACGACAAAATTGGCGCTGCGAGCAGGGTTGGTGAGAGATCGCCCAGAAAAGCATCTGGAAGGAGTGGCGGAGACGGTGGTCCAACCGGAACCGAGAGGTCCCCAGCCGGCCTTCTGTCAACAAGGTAAGCAGACTTGCATGCATGTAAATCCTTGTTGTCAGAAAGGGGTTTTCTCGAGGCCCGGTGCGCCCGGCTCTCTGCTGGTCCTGGATCTCCCCAACCCAAAAAGATATCCTGCACAGGTAAAACCAAATTGTGTAAAAATTTTGAGAGACTGAGTCTGATCCGAAGAGCAGAATTTTTGCATGCAAAAGCGCGCTGCGAATACTGTATTGTCTGTGAATGGGTAAAAAGTGAGACGGGAAAAAGGCCGAACGCTAAAGTAATGCAATTAGGTTAAGTCGAGCGGTTTGGAGCGGGTTTTTCAGGTCACGACTTGCCCAGAAGAGAGTAAGTGTGGGAAAATCTGCCAGTCCAAACCTACCCAGGACCTCGGGTAAGGGACGTCAACCGAGAGGGAGAGAGATCAGTGAGAGATCGCTCCAGGACCTAATACAGTAGCCAAAAGCACAGGAGTGGATTTTAACCACAGGAAAGGGGAGTAGCAGCTAGAATAGAGGAAGTAAAAGACCAATTTGAACAAACTGGTCTGAGAAAACAGCGTGAAGGACAGAAATAAGAGAGAGAGTCGGAATATAGGTAGGGTAATAACTAACAACTTGAAAAATTACCCTGACAAAACTGCCTGGTGACAAGATTGAAAATAACTAATCTTTGAATAATAACAAAAACGGAAGCAACACTGGATTGGAAAAAGATTACACACATAATTAACTTAGAGGAGATAAAGAATGAGTGGCCGTATGTAAATTGGGAAAGAGGAGTCGATAGGAATTGGATAGACGAAATAAAATTGGAAACCCTAGAGAAATTAATAAAGGGATCTGACCGATACAGGATTCTTATACACATAGACGAGCAAGTGAAAACCTACTACCCTCTGGCCTGGGAGAGGAAGATAGTGCCGGGACAGGGGACTACGGGGAAGTGGATATCAGGACCCCAGTTAGAATTACAGATAGTGGCAAAAGAAATCCAAAGGAAAGGTAAACAGGGGACTGAGCACGGAAAAACAATACAGCAAGTAATAATCACTGTAATACCTAACTCTGACGGACTAAGTGACAAAAATTGCGACAGTGATCCAAAAAGATGAGTAATGGCGCACCAAGTTAAGACACCAGTGGAGATATTAGGGGATAAGTTCCCAGCCCTTAGGGGAGATATAGAACACGTCTCTAAAAAATGGGCCAAAAGAACAAATAAGACCAATACACAGTGGCCGGAGGAAGGCACATGGTCCATAGAGAGGTGTGAGGACCAGAAGGGAATGAAAAAGAACTATAAGATTAAGGATAAATCGAGCAAAAGAGGGGAAAAGCGAGAAAAGGAGTTAGAGATATTAGCCCTATTCCAAAAAGAAGGGAAAGAGAGAAGAGGGGTATGGAGGGGAGGTAGAATGCAGATGCCAGTACAACTTGAGGAAAAAGCAAAATTGGAAGATCCAAACGTAGCCCCACCCCCATACTTAGAGAAACAGAGCTCCACGGGACTGTACCCAGTTATATCAGGCACAATGAATTTTGAGGGAGAATATGACATAGAACAGATGACGAAGGTGGAGAAGGGACACGGAGAGGGACATTCTAATAGACCCACTGACCAACTCCATGTTCCGGGCTGCAATCCTAGAGGGCTTGCCAGCCCCAGCTAAGACAAGGCTGGAGGAAGTGGTGGGCTTGGACTCAAAAAATTACCGAGAGTTTGTGGATTATGTTGCCCATGCAGTAGAGAGACATCGTAAAGATGAAAAGAATGCAGACAAACAGCTGAAGGAGGTACAACGTAAACTCCTTCAGGCACAGTTGGAGGAGATCAAAAGCAAGGATAAACTGAAGGCAAAAGAGGATCTCGCACCCAGAAAAATAGCACCAATGATGGTGGAGCAAAAGCCAGAGGAAATACCTGCACTAATCAAAGGGGGGAGCGGAGATGGAGGCCAGCCCGTCATAACCTATAACATTTCTGCCTTCCCACTGTCCATGAACCCAGGAGCCTATGGCCTAAATTATCAAAACCCATACGCCCTGCAAAGTCAGACTGACTGGAATAGAAATGGGAAAGGACAGGGAGGTGGTAGGCCACCCTATCAGAATCAGAGAGGACAGGGACAGGTTAATCATCAGACTCCGAGACAGGGACCACTGCCTGGCCCTTCAGGTGTGTGTTGGGGGTGCGGGGAGGCAGGGCACATAAAAAGGAATTGCCCGTGAAATTTTCCCAGACAGGGAGAAAACCAGCAGCAGACAGGCCAACAACTGATCCAAGGGTCGCCAAACAGCATCCCGATGTTTCAGGGGCCGGTAAACCATCAGAATTCCCCATAGGGAGGCCCAGAGAACCCCGAAATGGTAGGACAGTACGTACAGATAACAGAAACTGCAGAGCAGGAACCTATAGTTAACGTTAGAGTAGGAGGGATCGAGGTCCCCATGATGATAGACACCGGCGCCACATGTACGTGCATGCAAACAAAATATGCGGATCACTTACCATTGTCAAACCAGTTTGTAAAAACTGTGGGGTTCTCGGGGAAAGTAACATTAGCTCGAATGACGACGCCGGTGCCTGTTACCATTGGAAATAAGACAACCCATGTACCTATTTTAGTATGTGATAAAACTCCTTTAAATCTATTGGGAAGGGATGCAATCCTAGGTTTAGGACTGAAATTAGAATGCACTGAACAAGGAATTGATTTGATGGGAATGTATCCACTTGAAATACCAGGAAAGGAAGGGGTTAATGTATATTGGTTGGGAGATATAGAGGAACAAGTTAAAAAACAGATATGGGAAGTTTGGGGAAAGCTTATAAACACTTGGGTTCCACAAGCCAAATGGCCAAGAACAGAATTACACAGTACAATGATATTTGATGAAGGGCAGGAACCTGAGATACGGGAGAAATGGGAAAGGGAGGCAGGACGAGAACAGGAAATAAAGTCAGGAAGTATTTTAATCGGACTAGAGGGAGTAGCCCTCACCATTGTTAGGAATGAATGGGTTAACAAATGGTTCTCTGTATCTGGGGCGGAGCCACATGTCACATTGAAAGTGAATCCGGGATACAGATCAAAAGACCTAGGACCAATGGTGTTGAGAGCACAAGATTTAGAATTTGTCCAGACAGACAATGTAGATATTTGGACGTCCAGCAATGGACAAATGACGAAAATAATTTTGGATGTTAAAATGCTTGGGAAACCGAAGCAGATAACAATAGGAGTGCAAATCGAGAAACAGGAACTGGAGTGGAGAGAGAGGTTAGAGCAGGATTTGAACTCCCTCCCGCAGGAGTTGTGGTCCAGACAGGACACGGATGTAGGGAGGGTCAAAAACGCTAATCCAGTTGAAGTCAGATTAAAGATAGGACGTCAGGGGCCGTATAGGCCGCAATACCCAATCAAGACAGAAGCAATTGAAGGAATTAGAGGGACAATTAAGGGATTGATAGAAGCAGGGGTATTAAAAGAAACCCGGAGCAGGTGTAATACACCGCTACTACCAGTGAAAAAGGCGGACGGAGAAAAATGGAGATTGGTGCATGACCTAAGGGCAATTAATGAGGTAGTGGAAGATATGCCAGCAGAGGTTCCAAACCCTTATACCTTGATGACAAATATACCACCTGAAAGTAGATGGTTTACTGTAATAGACCTATGTTCGGCATTTTTTAGTGTGCCACTAGCTCAAGAAAGTCAGTATCTCTTTGCATTTACGTACGAGGGGAAACAATACACATACAATAGGATGCCCCAAGGATTTAAACATTCCCCACATGTATTCAATCAGGTGTTGAGAGCAGATTTAGAAGGAATACAGTTGGAAGGAACACTGATACAATATGTGGATGATTTATTATTATGCACAGGAACACAAGAACAGTGCAGGAAGGATAGTTTAAAACTATTGGAAAGACTAGCAGAAGGGGGCCATAAAGTTTCCAGGAAAAAGCTGCAGCTGTGCCAGAAAAAGGTAGAATACTTGGGAAGAGAAATATCAGCAGGACAGAAGGAGATAGCTTCACAGCAAATAGAAGCAGTACTGCAAGTTCCGAAACCACGGACGGTGGGACAAATGATGACATTTTTGGGAATGACAGGATTCAGTTCAGAATGGGTGGAAAGCTATGCCGAAAAAACGCAGGCACTACGAAAGATAATGAAGGAGGCAGGGTGTGACGAATTAAAAGCCAAACTAAAATGGGATAAAGATGCTTCAGACGCATTTGAAAACGTGAAAAGAGAAATGGCACAGGCACCAGCATTGGCTTTACCGACCTATGACAAGCCCTTTGACTTATTTGTGAGTAATAGAGAAGCCGGATTTGCTACAGCAATGTTAATGCAGGAAAATTGCAAGGGTAGACGAAGGCAGGCTGTAGCATATTACAGTACCAAGCTAGACGACGTAGCAATGGGATACCCTCCGTGCTATCAAGGCCTGGCAGCAGCTTGGTGGGCGTACGAAAAGGCAGCCACGGTCACAATGGGATATCCGATAAACATACATGTATACCATAAGGTAGCTGAATTGATTGAGCAAGGAAAATTTGTGCTGACACCTGCTAGGATCCATCATTATCGAATGCTAACCACATTTCCAGATATCACGATAATAAAGTGCAACAGAGTAAATCCAGCTGATTACATGCCATTACCTCATGAAGGAGAAGAACATGAATGCTTAAGAGAAGCAAAAACATTTATGAAACTGAGAAAAGATTTAAGAGCAGAGGGACTAGTGACAGAAGGGAAAAGGATACTGTATGTAGATGGCTCATGTTACAGGGATCACTTAGGAAACCATGCAGGCTATGCCATAGTTGAACAGAAAGGGGAAACACTTGAAGTCATAGAAGCAGAGAAATGTGAACAGCCCTGTTCAGCCCAACTGGCAGAACTTAAAGCATTGACCAGAGCATGTGAGCTAGCAAACGGGGAAGCATTGGAAATTTATACTGATTCGGCCTATGCCCACGGGGTCTGCCATCTGTTCGGGGCAATATGGAAGCAAAGGGAATTTATGAAAAGCGGAGGAGGACCAATACAACACGAAGGTCAAATCAGGGCTTTAATAAGGGCCATGATGGGTCCAAGGGAATTAGCATAATTAAATGTCAGGCGCATAAAAAGGGAGCAGACAGCATCACACAGGGAAACACCAAAGCCGACAAGGCAGCTAAAGAAGCGTCAGGATGCATTGAGGCTACGATAGCCCCAGTAGAAATAGCAAGGCCGCACCCAGGGCCAGGTACGGGGGATATCGAACCTCAGATCACATTAGAAGATGTAGCACAATTACAGGAGGAAACCTCTGTAGCTGAAAAGGCAATGTGGAAAGATAGAGGAGCACTACAGGGACAACAGGACAGGATATGGAGAAATGGGGAGGGATTAGTCATAGCACCCACATCATTACTAACCGTACTAATTAGCGAAGCGCATGGAGTGGACCACTGTGCAAGAGGAGAAGTGGCGAGAAAGATCAAGAAGGAAGGATTCTGGTCACCATACCTGCAAAACTCGATTGACTACATACTAAGTCAGTGTGAGGTGTGTGCTCAGAATAACATCAGGAAGGGCATTACTGCCCCAATAGGGCATATACCCATTCCTGAAGGACCATTTAAACATCTATGCATGGACTATGTGGATATGGGAAAGGTGGTAAGAGGGAAAAGATACATGCTAGTGATTATTGATAGATTCAGCAGATGGATAGAAGCAACGCCATCCAAAGATCAAGGATCTGGAACGGTGATTAACTTCCTGTCAAAAGAAATTATCCCAAGATTTGGCATACCCACTCAATTAAGTTCAGACAATGGATCTGCTTTTATAGGAAGGGCACTGAGAGAGACACTCTCGGCACTCCGAATAAAGCAGAAGTTTGGATGCGTATATCACCCTCAATCCCAAGGAATGGTGGAGAGAGCAAACGGGACCCTTAAGGCTAAAATAAGCAAAATTTGCAGTGAAACAGGGAAAAACTGGATAGATGCTCTGCCATTGGCTCTAATGCAATACAGGAGTCAGGAAAACAGAATCACACATTTGAGCCCACATGAAATGATGACAGGAAGAGTAATGCCGGTACCTAAGATCAGGGGATCAGGAGGTCCTACGCTAGAATGTTTAGATCAAAGCACAAAAGAATATATACAACAATTAACTGTTATACATAGAACTATATTTGAACAGGAAAAAGCCAAGGAGGAGGAGAATCCGGTAACAGAACATCAGATCAAGCCTGGAGATCGAGTATACATCAGAAAGTTCCGGAGACGTTGGAACGAACCGAGACGAGAAGGACCGTTTGAAGTCACCAAAGTGTCTCCCACGGCGTTGCAAGTAGAAGGCAGCACACTGTGGTATCACTTGAACCATTGTACCAGAACGGTACCAGGGGTGGGGGAGAGAAGGGAAATTGAAGAAGTACACAGAGTGGATAGAAGTGATAGCGAGGAAGAAATAGAAATACACGGGGAGAATCGTGGGGAGGAGGAACAGAGCCAAGGAAGAACAAAAAGAATAGAGGATGATGAAAGTAGTTCTGTACATGAGCTGGCTGATGATACAAATGCCCAGCCTGAGCCTATTAGTCAAGGTGCCGAGGGAGGTGAGGACAGGGAAGGGGCCCCATTCCCCACCTGGGACTTGGAAACTATTTCCCTTAGGGACTTCAGTGACCCATAGAAAAGGAGAATGGGATACAGAAGACATAAGGGTGCAGAATCAGGAAGATAGAGTATTAAGACGAACAAAACGTGAACGATTAGTGAGCACAAATACTATTTGGGAGAAAGCGCAGAAAAACAAATGGTGGAAATGGGCTGAGTATACAGGTCAGAGAAACAGTGATGGGAAAGAGTGTGTAGTATGTGCATCAGAGAAACCTAACACCCAAGTAACTGATATACCATGGGGATCAGGAGACTGTAGAACCAGGAAACAAAGCTGGAGAAAGGAAAATTGCCGTCCATATACCACATATATACGGTATCATATGATAGGGAATCGGAACTACTCGTATGAGAAGATAAACTGTTCCGGATCCGCATGTGATAACCTTTGTAAAGGTGAGCCGCCGTTGTGTCAATACCACTGCATCCTGTTTGCTGGGGTAAAAAAGGGCATCTACAACTTGACCCACAGATGTCCAAAGTGGCCAAAAACGGCAGTGGACGCGGTCCCAAAGGAATGGAGTGTAGAGCCCAACTTACAAATCCAAGATTGCTATTGGAAGGAAAGTAGCACAGGAAGTAGTGTGGGAAATTACACAGGAGAGTGTGAAAGGATTTGGAATATAACCGATGCTCTTAATCTGATCCTCTCAGGAGGGGGATGGGCACCCCCTCCCTATGTGTTAGACTATCAAGAAAATCAACTGGCCGATCTCTGGTGGCTTTGTGGCCCGGAGAAAGGGCTATTGGCAAAATTACCACAGAATTGGAAGGGACTATGTGCCCGAGTTATGCTTGCCCAGAGCATTGTGATACTACCGGTGGAAAGAAAAATTAAATCACAAAAAGTTAAGAGGGCATATACCCCTGACCCTACGGTAAAATTGGACGCAATCGGACAGCCCCGCGGCATCCCGAATGAGTTCAAAGCTAGGAACGAAATAGCTGCAGGGTTTGAATCCCTCTTTGTTTGGATCACACCCAGCAAGAATACTGAGTGGATCAATTACATCTATTATAATCAGCAGAGGTTTATTAATTATACGAATGATGCCCTGGAGGCCTTAGGAGAGCAGTTGGATGCGACCAGCAAAATGGCGTGGCAAAATCGACAGGCGTTAGATTGGCTCCTGGCAGAGAAAGGAGGGGTGTGTGTTATGTTTGGGGATCAGTGCTGCACATTTATCCCTAATAACACTAATCCAGAGGGGTCATTTACACAAGCCATGAATAAGTTTAAAAATCTTAAGAAAGAAGTGAAAGAAAATGCTGGGTTTGGGCATGAGGTATGGAGTTGGCTGGACAGAATGTTAGGAAGATGGGGGGCATGGTTTGCCAAAGCTGGAGCTGTAGCAATCGCAACAATAATCATTCTGGGATTGATATTTTGTTGTTTTTTACCCGCCCTGAGATCCTTCCTTACCAGAGTGGCAGCGCGGCAGATGGTGACGCGGGTGCTAAGCAGCTCACGCTCGAGAGAAAAAACAGAGGAATGGGAAAATCTTGAGCCGCCCCCGCTGAGTGGATTTACAATGACCTTGGTCGAAGTTGAAACTCGTCACTCTGTAAAATAACTACAATAGTGGAAGATCACCTTGTGGAAACAACAGCACCTTGCTGAAGTCCGCACGAAACCAGGAGAACTTAGTCTGTACACAGGAATCAGTCTTTTTCCCTTCCCTAGACAAGAGTGGGAAGGTTTTTGGCTGATGACTGTCAGGGGCAGGCAATCTGGAGGAGCAACCCAAAAATCAGAACCGGGATAGACAAATTATGATAAAGTTAGAATAGGGACACTGATCCCTGACCAAAATATTCGGCTCCTCCACATCGCCTGGGAAAAGTGATTAAAATAAAATACAAATGGGATCGAGCGAGGGGATTATTTGAGCTTGGTAATTGGGATGAGGCTAGGGAATAGCCTCAAAGGGGGGACTTGTAAGGGAAATTGTATGAGATATTGTATGAGCTAGGTATGAAATTCAGATTCACAGGTTTTAGTAAAATGATATAGCAGATTTAGGTGAGTAGTGAGATGGGTATATAACCTAAAGTAACCTCGTGTGACCGACCTAATATAATCAAGTGTAGTCGATATGATCAAAGTGGAGGAACTAGAGGAACTAGAGAAGTAATATAGCAATCACTAATTAAGGAAAGCAAACAATAGCCACCTGGGAAAACAAGGAAGACTGCTCGGTGGTTCAACTTAATAGTGGACCATAAACCAGCAGAGAGAATGTCTTTTCTTCTAAACACATTAGTGGACCATAAGTCAGCAGAGAGAATGTCTTTTCTTCTAAACACATTAGTGGACCATAAATCAGCAGAGGGGATATCTTTTCTTCTAAACACATTCGGCCTTAGCCTGCAAAACCACGATTATTGTACAAACAGAAAAGTCCAGATAAGAGCAAGAGTTATAACCACCATGGTTTAAGAAACGAAGAGATATATCAGGGAACGACCAATTGCAAAGAAAACAGATAAAGAGTCAACTAAAAATAATGGTGGCCAAAGAAAGATCGGGCTGTCGGGTAAGATAACAACCAAGGACAGGCTGTAAAAGGGAGATAAGGATCTTGAGATAGGAGGCTGAAATGTACATAAAAGATTGTAAGCCCAAGGGCTCTTTGGAGTGTTCCGGACGTTCCCGGCTTTATCGCTTGTGCTGAGAAATAAAGTCTATTGCTTGGAAGATCGCTGCTCAGACTCTCTGTTTTAAACCGATGTGAACGAATTGTCGTCCTGGGGAACCACGACACTGTACAGGACCTTGGTGAGACCACATTTGGAATATTGTGTGCAGTTCTGGTCACCTCACTATAAGAAGGATGTGGAAGCGCTGGAAAGAGTGCAAAGGAGATTTACCAGGATGCTGCCTGGTTTGGAGGGTAGGTCTTATGAGGAAAGGTTGAGGGAGCTAGGGCTGTTCTCTCTGGAGCGGAGGAGGTTGAGTGGAGACTTAATAGAGGTTTATAAAATGATGAAGGGGATAGATAGAGTGAACATTCAAAGACTATTTCCTCGGGTGGATGGAGCTATTACAAGGGGGCATAACTATAGGGTTCGTGGTGGGAGATACAGGAAGGATATCAGAGGTAGGTTCTTTACGCAGAGAGTGTTTGGGGTGTGGAATGGACTGCCTGCAGTGATAGTGGAGTCAGACACTTTAGGAACATTTAAGCGGTTATTGGATAGGCACATGGAGCACACCAGGATGATCGGGAGTGGGATAGCTTGATCTTGGTTTCAGATAAAGCTCGGCACAACATCATGGGCCAAAGGGCCTGTTCTGTGCTGTACTGTTCTTTGTTCTATGTTCTATCCTTTCTCCACAGGGGGCGGCAGAGGCTGTTCCTCTGCTCGGCTGACTGGAAGCAACCTGAATTCTCAGACTCTGCCCGGCAACAGATGATTCACGCCAGCTCTTTATTCTCATTGGTCATTTGTTCCCAATTTCTCCCGCTCTAACCGGGAGTTTCCTGGAATTGTTGTCATTTTCCAGGAATCCCTGAGCCTGGGGGAGGGGCAGAAAGAGAGATTGCTGAGAGGGGGAGGGAGCAGGAATTTCCCAGTGTTGGCATATGACAGAGATCCTGAAGGGATAATAGTGTGAGCAACTGCATTATACTTTAGGGCATTGTCCTGAGCTCTGACTCTTTGTCCCATTTGTTCCCTATTTCTAAGGACAGCCTGTGGGAGACTGAGCAGCAGTGCCGGATTCAGACTTGGGGAGGCCCGAAACTATATGAAGCTTGGAGGCCCCCTTGTTAAAAAGTTACACCAAAAGGTCTCACAAAGTTGCGTACCAAAACAGGACCTTGGGTCGCCACAAAAAAATTGAAAACATAATTATGCCTTTTAATTATTTAATAGCAAGGTATTTAAAGTGAAAAATACAAATTATTTTCAAATGAATGCATTTACTGATTACATATTTATCATTTGGCTGGGTTGATCTCATAGATTTTGGTAATTTTTTGAGTTGCTCTTCAAGCTGGTGCTTTCTTTTTCTTTTCTGGTTTCTGCTCTTAAATGTTCTCTTCATTGTAAACCTTCTGAAATTTTGTGAGGCCCCTGCGGATTGTGAGGCCCTAAGTTGTAGCTTGTTTAGCTTATGCCTAAATCCGGCACTGCTGAGCAGGGGAATAAATTGTGGGACAATAATTTTTTTGAGTTGCTCAACCAAGGATTATACTGACTCCACAAGATTGCATTAAACCTGCCCTCCCTGCTCAGATGGTCTCCAGAACTCCCTCTGCCATTACAGCAGCCCTCATTCTCCACTCACATGGTAACCACCCCAGTCCCCAGTCAAACTACCTGTCACCCACATAGCCAGGCCTGAGGCCGAGTGTAAGGAACGGGCAGGAGAGGTTGGGAATAGGAGGTGACGGAGCATGGGGGAACAGGCTAGAACAAGTTATGTACAGTAACAGGACCCTGAGGGAGCAAGGAGCCTTAGGATTTAGCAGAGAGAGAGAGGGTCCTCAGAGGAGGGAATAGGAGAGCACATGGAGCCAGGAGGGCAAGCGAGTTAGGGAGTGGGCCTAGAAGGCGGGAGAGTCATCCCTAAGAGCCGGCTGGAGTAATTGAGGCTTGGTCCAGAGTGCGGGCTGGAGCAGGACCCAGGGTTACTACTGGGACCCAGCAATCCCACAGAGAGTGAGAAAGACACCAGAGCTCCAAAACACCAGCACCACACAGGGAGGGAGCAAAGCAGCCCCACTCCATGTGTTTATGTGATGGCCCCTTCTCCAAGCCTCCACTTTGGGATCTCTGTGTGTGTGAGGACCTACTTGCACTGGAGGAGATTCACCAGGATGCTGTCTTGAATGGAACATTTAAGTTATGAAGAGAGGTTGGGTAGGCTTGGGTTGTTTTCATTGGAGCAAAGAAGACTGAGGGGCGACCTGATCGAGGTGTACAAGATTATGAGAGACATGGATAGTGGATAAGGAGCAGCTGTTTCCCTTAGTTGAAGGGTCGTCACGAGGAGACATAGGTTCAATTGAGGGGGAGATGAGAGGAAAAACGTTTTTACCCAGACGGTGGTGACATTCTGGAATGCGTTGCCTGGGAGGGTGGTAGAGGTGGGTTGCCTCACATCCTTTAAAAAGTATCTAGTTGAGCACTTGACACATCATAACATTCAGGTCTATGGGCCACGTGCTGGCAGATAGGATTAGGTGGGAATTCAGGTGTTTCTAAGGTGTCGATGTGGACTCGATGAGTCAAAGGTCCTCTTCTGTGCTGTATGATTCTATGACCCATCATCCCCTTTCCTAGCCATGGGGACCTCCTCTCCATTGGGCTCTCTCAGGGTGGTGACCCAACTCTCCAGCAGGTGCTTTCAGTGTATAGGACCCCTTCACAAGCTCTCTCACTGTTTGAAGAACCTCCTCTGCTGAAGGTCTCTTTTTTTTATTCATTCCTGGAACATTGGCATCACTGGCTGGCCAGCATTTATTGATGTGGAGAGCATTTATTGCCCATTCCTAGTTGTCCTTGGAGGACAGTTGAGAGTCAGCCACATTGCTGTGTCTCTGGAGTCACATGTAGCCCAAATCAGGTTAGGATGGCAGATTTCCTTCCCTAAAGGACATTAGTTTTTCCAACAATCCACAATGGTTTCATGGTCATTGGTAGATTCTTAATTCCAGATATTTTTTATTGAATTCAAATTCCACCATCTGCCGTGATCCCCAGAACATTAGCTGAGTTTCTGGATTAATAACCTAGCGATATATTATTGCTAGACTATATGTATCTCGCGATAATACCACTAGGCCATTGCCTCCCCAGTATGTTTTTTTTGATCTGTCAAGGGTGGGCTTTGCTGGCTAGGCCAGCAATTATTAACATTCCCAATTGCCCCTTGAGAAGGTTGTGGTGAGCTGTCTTCTCGAACCGCTGCAGTCCCTGAGGTGTAGTTACATCTGCAGAGCTGTTAACGAAGGAATTCCAGGATTTTGACCCAGGAACAGTGAAGGAACGGTGATATATTTGTAAATCAAGATGGTGAGTGACTTGGAGGGGAACTTCCAGATAGTGGTGTTTCTGTATGTCTGCTGCCCTTGTCCTACTAAATGGTAGTGGTCGTGGGTTTGGAACAGTGGTGGGCAACCTGTGGCCCATGGAACACATGTGGTCCATTAGGGTTCTGAATGGGTCCTGGAAACAGTTTGTCAAACATTACCCACATACAGGGTTAACGCATTCTGCTGATCTCCATTCATGTAGTTTTTCCCTACCAGTATAAGTGAAGTAATAAACATGTAAAGCAAGGGTTAGTGAAGTGAAGTGCGTGCTGATTGCACCCAACATTGATTGTGAAAACCATGTATCCCCTCTGCATCCAAAGTGTAAATATTTATTTTGTTTTTAATATTTAAAGTTGAGAGTTCTATTAATATATAAATGATTATGCATTTTCTATCACTTGTTATGAAATATCAGTGTGTATTAAATGTATTTCACCTCATTCATGGGGTCATAGTTAGTGAACAAGCCCGATTTCAATCTTGCGGCCCACTGAGCTGAAGGAGGGCCATTCACTGTAAGATGAGGTAAATCCATCTTTTAATGGATACTAAGACAATATGTGGAATATGGACAAAACTGGCTGAAATACGGACAAACTTAAAATTCTATGTTTCAAAACTCATGGACTTAAAATGGCTGCAAACAAGACATCAAGACATCGACAGAGAAAGAGATACACAGTCTTATCAAATCCATCTAAGAGTTGCTTGAGCTGAGATAGAACAACGAGTCATGGCAAAACTAGCCTGCTAGTTATGCAAAAATGGTTCCTGCCAGACCTGGCTAACAATGCCATCCATTACAACTGCTATGGACAGTACATTATAGGCTCCAAGTTGTCTGCAAAATCCAACAGGTTTGGGCCCAGGCTGGGAAAGCAATGAATACCCTCCTGAGGACCATCAAAAACTATTTTGCACCTCATTGGCTTCAAGCACTCTCATCAAAATTCAACCGACTGTTGGGAGAAGCCTCGCAGAATTTCAAAGGCTGCATCTTTTAAAAATTGGATTAAGACATAGGGCAGGAGACTCCTTTACCCAGAGCACTTGGGTTGTTCACTTCTCCACAACTACAGCCAGGGACTCTTCTCCAAACAGAACTAACCAACTTTGATTGAGCCGCAACCATGTCCCTTATCAGCTCCAACAGTTGAAAAGACTCTAAAATTACTCTTCAACCACCAAAGAAAGAAATTCAACAAGTACTTACCAGCAAAGATCCAGGATACAAGAAACTGCATTTTCGGACACAACCCCAGACTGAAGGCCTGGATTGCACAGCAAAGATTTTTATGTCTACCTGACCACGCGACCAAGATGGGCGAGTTGAACCTGTGTCCCCAGAGCTCTGCCACTGGATTACAGGTGACATAGCCACTACACCACTGTCATCATGGGTCTGATTGCAGCCTGAACCCTCTGTGTAGATGGTGTGTGTGTAAGATGTTGAGCATTAGTAAAGGCAAACTCTGACACAGATCACCAGCAGTTTTGCAAGAGTATTAGGGTGCCCCTGGTGAACCTTCAGCCTTGTGCTCCCCCTCCACCCCCATAATTAGCATTTGAAAATAAATATTGTACATTAGTATGAAGAATGTTTCTATATTTATAATTACAGATTTATTTAACAGGAAATTTTGAACATTATGATGCTGATAGTACAATCTCAGTGTCCTACATGTTTCACAGGATGTGAATGAGAGGAAGTGCACATTACAACATGTATTGCTCACATGCTGTAATACGCTGTCTTCTCACAACAGTTGCTGGATGCTTTATGTGCAATCTACACTATCAATAATCATTATATCAGAGTGGGTTTGATTAACTTAGGTTCTTTGCTGGTTCACAGTTTTGGAATAGTAAAAGCTTATCTCGAATGATAGGTATTCAGTATGTGTGTAAGGAGCTACATCACAGTGCAGTCATCCACTGAGAGAAGAAGACTGAGTACCATCTCTGAGAGTAGCTGTAGCTAAGTCTGTGAGCGGGATTTTCTGGCTCTCCCTGCCAGTGGGATTTTCCGGTAAGCCAACCCCCAGAGGAGGTCCCCCAGTGGTAGGGCAGGCAGTTGAGTGAGCCATGCAAAATACTGCAGACTTTGTCAGGATCGGAATACCATTGGCTTGCCAGATCCATTGTAGGAATATCTGCCGAGGGAGGTTGGAAAATCTTAGCCTTGGTCTAATTTAACCTCTGTATATAGTTAGTCCGTAAATAAATGTGAAGCAAGACTATTGCCTCCCGCAAGGTCTGTTCTAGAGTAAGAAGCTAACAAATCCCAAGATCAAACCAAGATAACAGGTGATGGTAGCAGTGACTACTCCCACAGAGAAACAATAGAAAATGGTGGGAAAAGCCTCCAGTGAAACCCATCAGTCGTGTATCTCAGTAGGTGGAGGACTTAGAGGCCAACCCATCAGCAACACTGGAGACGACAAAATGACAAGGGTAGCCCAGCGACTGGAGCAGGAAAAGACAACCTCGATTTCTGGGTGAGAAATGGTTATTAGTACTTTCCCCCACTAGAATCATTTCAAGATATTGAGGACCCTGAGAAGCTGCGCAATGACAAAATTAGTGAAGAAGTTTTATCACAACAGCTCAGGCCTCGCGAATAAAGTAAACAAAGATCAAGTCAGCACGTTGTTATATGCTGTTGGAAGCATAGCAGATGATGTGCTGGCCAAACAATGTGAAGAAAGAGATTGCCTTCTATGATGATGTCATTGGAGCATTTGATTCATACTTCATTTTTTATAAAAATATTGTCATTAAGAGGACAAAGTTTAATTAACGTAGTCAAAAACAGAGTAAAGGGATTGACTCATTCAGCAACAAATTGTACCACCTAGCCAAAAATGATGAGTATGGAACACTAAAAGATGACCTGATCAGAGATAGAACAATCAATGGAGTTTTAAATGGGAATCTCTCTGACTCCTTATAATCTCAGGAAGATTTAAATTTAAGCAGCCAGCCACAGAGGCTGAAGAGTGGCTGCAGAATAAGGGTTTTGTCAGAGATGTGAGGGAAAATTCCTTGATGCAGTAATTCAACTTGTGGGTCGTAAAAGTGAACATATAATGCAGCAGTAGCAGGGAAACGGCACGGTAGCACAATGGTTAGCACTGCTGCTTCACAGCTCCAGGGTCCCGGGTTCGATTCCCGGCTCGGGTCACTGTCTGTGTGGAGTTTGCACATTCTCCTCATGTCTGCGTGGGTTTCCTCCGGGTGCTCCGGTTTCCTCCCACAGTCCAAAGATGTGCGGGTTAGGTTGATTGGCCAGGTTAAAAATTGCCCCTTAGAGTCCTGAGATGCGTAGGTTAGAGGGATTAGCGGGTAAAATATGTGGGGGTAGGGGTAGGGCCTGGGTGGGATTGTGGTCGGTGCAGACTCGATGGGCTGAATGGCCTCCTTCTGCACTGTCGGGTTTCTATGATGATTCTATGAAACACCCTGAGAAAATGGCTATGACAATTTTCCAATGTCCCAACACTGTTCACAGGCAGCAAGAATGCCCCACGTGGATTGTGCAGTGCCAAGGGCATGGCCGTTTAGGTCATTAAAGTGGTCTGCTGTTCCTGAAAATCTGTCTGCAATGTAGACAAAAATACGAACCGGTTAAAGGAACCTCCATTCAAGAAATTCCAGACCTTGATGACCAGGAAAGCACCTTCCTGGAAGAAATAGAGAAAAATACAAAATACAAAATGCTGACTTTGATGCAAATTGCCATCTGACTGAATTCAAGCTAGACACAGGAGCTGGTGTATCAGTGTTATCCGACAGAGTTTCATGGTTCAATCAAGTGACACTGAAATCATTCTCTATTCAACTCCAGGGTCCAAGGGGGGTCAAATTAAAATGTTCAAGGGCAGCTGGAGATAACAATAAACTACAAAGATAGAATCATTTGTGGGTGGCACAGTGGTTAGCACTGCTACCTCACAGCACCAGGGACCCAGGTTCAATTCCAGCCTCGGGTCACTGTCTGTGTGGAGTCTGCACGTTCTTCCCATGTCTGCATGGGTTTCCTCTGTGTTCTCCGGTTTCCTCCCACAGTCCAAAGATGTGCAGGTTAGGTTGATTGGCCATGATAAATTGACGCTAGTGTCAGGGGGATTAACAGGGTTAATAGGAGGGGTTACGGGTTTAGGGCCTGGGTGAGATTGTGGTCAGTGCAGACTCGATGGGCCGAATGGCCTCCTTCTGCACTGTAGGGATTCTATGATTTTATGATGCTATGAATTGCTGAAATTATACTTTATCAAGAATGAAGCATGCTCTTTCTTGAGCGGAAAGGCTGCGCAACTCTAACCCTGCTTCTAAATATTGGTGAGGTCATGGTAAAAATAAGAAAATGAATTTAGGTGGGAATTCCCCCACTTATCACAGGTTTGGTAAACGGTAGCACTGGAAAGGCCCTGGGGGTCTCCAGCGAGTGTCACAGGGCGAGGGGATTAATGCTGATCTTTGTCACCTTGTCTCACCCAGTTGAACACTTTTACTCTCTCTCCTTCCCACTCTCCTTCCCAGTTCTCTGTCCCTGACTCTACCAAACACAGGCCAGATATTTGAAACAGACCAATCAGTCTGCTCTGTGTCCTTTCATCATCTGTTACTGGGTAGATTAGATTGAGACAGGTAAGTTATATACTGGGACTCTGAGCACAGCAAACTCTTTCACAATTTCAGAGTGTGAAAGCAGAGACAGAAAGAGTTACATTTCTACCTCTCCACATCACATCCCAAAGAGCTTTGCAGCCAATGAAATACTGTTAAAGTTGTAATGTTTGAAACATCATGGCCCATTTGCGCACAGCAAGATCCCACAGACAGCAATGTGATACCAAGACCAGGACACGGCGAAAAATTCCCCAACTCTTTGAATAATGCTATTGGCTTTCTGATGTCTACCTGACAGGGCGGAGGAAGGATTGGTTTGCAATTTTGACATTTTTTTCCATCCCTAAAAGCCTTTGAACTAAATGTCTGGCTCAGCCATTTCAGAAGGCAGTTAAGAGTCAACCACATTGCTATGGGTCTGGGGTCACATATAGGTCAGACCAGGTAAGGATGGCAGATCTCCTTCCCTAATGGACATTAGTGAACCAATGGATTTTTACAACAATTGACAATCATTCCGAATAACAAAAAATTGAATTCCAATTCCACCATTTGCCATGGTGGGTTTGAAACCCAGGTCCCCTAAGCATTACCCTGGATTAATAGCCTAGTGACAATATCACTATGTCACAGTGTCCTCAAAGCCTGTCCTCCATCTGCAAGTCACAAGCCAGGAGTGTGATGGAATACTCTCCAGTTGTCTGGATGGTATTGGGAAGTGGTGGCATGAAGTATTGTCATGGTATTAGTAATCCAGAGACCCCAGGTAATGCTCTGAGACCCAGGTTCAAATCCCACCATGGCAGATGGTCAGATTGGAATTCAATAAAAATCTGGATTTAAAGGTCTAATGATGACCATGAAACACTGTCAATTGTTGTAAAAATCCATCTGGTTCACTAATGTCCCTTTAGGGAAGGAAATCTGCTGTCCTTACCTGCTCTGGCCTACATGTGACTCCAGATCACAGGAATGCGTTGGACACTTAACTACCCTTTAAAATGGCACAGGAAGTCAAAGTTCAGGGGCAATTAGGGATGGTCAATAAATGCTGACCCAGTCAGCACAGGATTGTTCACATTCCATGAACAATTAAAAAAAAGAGTTCTAACAACACTCAAGAAGTGTGACACCATCCAGGACAAAAAAGCCCACTTGATTGGCATCTCATTTGCAGCCTTAAATATTCACTCCTTCCAACACCAACGATTAGCAGTAGCAGTGTGTACTATCTACTAGATGCACTGTAGGAAATCACTAAGCCTCCTTCAATGGTATCTTCCAAACCCATGATCTCTACCACATTGGGAAGGACAAAGGCAGCAGAGACGTGGCAACAATGCCAGGTGCAAGTTCTCCTTCAAGTCACTCACCACGCTGGCTTGGAAATATATTGCCTTTCCTTCACTGTCACTGGGTCAAAATCCTGGAGCACCCTCCAGCACTGTGGATGTACCTACACCTCAGGGACTGCAGTGGTTCAAGAAGGCAGCTCACCACCACCTTCTCAAGGTCAATTAGGCAATAAATGTCGACTGAAGACCACGTCCATTGAACAAATAAATAAGAAAAGTTCCTGAGTGACCCTGGCAGAACCCAAACTGAGTAGGTTATTGCTAAGTAAGTACTGCCTAATATCACAGTTGATGACACTGTCCATCACTTTACCGATGGTCAAGGATAGACTGATAGGGCAGTAATTGGCCAGGTTGGATTTGTTCTGTTTCTTGTGTACAGGACATACCTGGGCAGTTCTCCACATTGTTGGGTAGTTGTCAGTGTTGTAACTGTACTGGAATTACTTGGGTTTTGGCAACTGCAGGTTCTGGAGCACAAGTCTTCCGTACTATTGCCAGAATATTGTCAGGGCCCATAGCCTTTGCAGTATCCAGTGTCATAGAACATAGAACAGTACAGCACAGAACAGTCCCTTCGGCCCACGATGTTGTGCCGAGCTTTGTCTGAAACCCAAATCAAGCTATTTCCTCCCTATCATCCCGAAGTACTCCATGTGCCTATCCAATAGCTTCTTAAATGTTCCTAAACTTTCTGACTCCACTATCCCTGCAGGCAGTCCATTCCACACCCCAACCACTCACTGAGTAAAAAACCTACCTCGGACATCCTTCCTATATCTCCCAAAATGAACCCTATAGTTATGCCCCCTAGTTACCACTCCATTCACCCGAGGAAATAGTCTTTGAACGTTCACTCTATCTATCCCCCTCATCATCTTATAAACCTCTATCAAGTCTCCTCTCAACCTCCTCCGCTCCAAAGGAAAAGCCCAAGTTCCCTCAACCTTTCCTCATAAGACCTACCCTCCAAACCAGGCAGCATCCTGGTAAATCTCCTTTGCACTCTTTCCAGTGTCTCCACATCCTTCTTGTGTCTTCAGCCATTTCTTGACATCACTAGCTGATATTGGCTGAAGATTGACATCTATGATGCTGGGGACCTCCAGAAGAGGCTGAGATGGATCTTCCACTCGACACTTCTGGCTGAAGATTGTTGCGAATATTTCAGCCTTTTTTTATTGCTGTGCCAGGCTCCTCCATCATTGAGGATGGGGATATTTGTGGAGCCTCCTCCTTCAGAGAGTTGTTTAATTGTTCATCACTATTCACGGCTGAATGTGGCAGGACTGCAGAGCCTAGATCTCTTCCATTGGTTGTGGAATCGCTTAGCTCTGTCTATTACTTGCTGCTTATGCTGTTTGGCACGCAAGTAACCCAGTGTTGCAGATTCACCAGTTTGACAACTAATTTTTAGGTATAAAAACAAATTACTGCGAATGCTGGGATCAAAACCAAAAAAGAAAATAAAACCAAAGAGAAAATGCTGGAAAATCTCAGCAGGTCTGGCAGCATCTGTAAGGAGAGAAAAGAGCTGATGTTTCGAGTCCAGGCGACCCTTTGTCAAATCTGGGAAAGAGAGAGAGTAAAAGTGTTAAACTGGGAAATGAGACAGGGTGAGAAAGATCAGCATTGATCCCCTCACCCTGAGAGAGAGACACTCGCCGGAGATCCCCAGTTACCCTAGCTTTGACAAAGGGTCATCTGGACTCGGTACGTCAGCTCTTTTCTCTAATTTGTAGGTACGCCTGGTGCTGCTGCTGTCATGCCCTCCTGCACTCTTCATGAAACCAGGGTTGATTCCCTGACATGATGGTAGTGATAGAGTGGGGGATATGCCTGGCCATGAGGTTACAGATTGTGGTAGAACAATCCTGCTGCTGCTGCTGATGGCTCACAGCGCCTAATGGATGCCCAGTTTTGAGTTGCTAGATCTGTTCAAAGTCCATCCTAGTTAGAGGTCTTTGCAAGGTCGACAGGGCTGGGTGTGCCGTTGTGGTTTCTGGTCCAAGGTCAATGCACAAATAGAGATCATCATAGAAACCCTACAGTGCAGAAAGAGGCCATTCGGCCCATCGAGTCTGCACCAACCACAATCCTACCCAGGCCCTATCCACATATCCCTACATATTTACCCACTAACCCCTCTAATCTACGCATCCCGGGACACTAAGGGGCAATTTAGCATGGCCAATCAACCTAGCCCGCACATCTTTGGACTGTGGGAGGAAACCGGAGCACCCAGACGAAACCCACGCAGACATGGGGAGAATGTGCAAACTCCACACAGACAGCGACCCGAGCCGGGATTCGAACCCAGGTCCCTGGAGCTGTGAAGCAGCAGTGCTAACCACTGTGCTACCGTGCCGTACCATACCGTGCCAGGTGGTATATCCAATTTTATCCCTTATCAATCTTTCTGCACAAGTTCAACACAACTGAGTGGCTTGCCCAGCCATTTCAGTGTGCAGTTAAGAGGTAACAGCATTGCTGTGAGTCTCGTGTAGGCCAGACCAGGTAAGAAGGACAGATTTACTTCCCTAAAGGACATTAGTGAATGAAATAGATTTTTTAAACGACAATAGTTTAATGGTCACTATTTAATCCCAGACAAATTGGTTGAATTTAAATTTCACCAGCTGACATGGATTTGAACCTTTGTCCCCAGACCATTAAGCTGGGCCCCTGGATTACGACTCCAGTGACATTGCCACTATGCCACCCTCACCGTGTGGGGTCTCCTTTTCTCACCTGTATCTGATCACAGCCTCAGTCCCCTGTACAGTGGGTGTGTGTGTGTGATGCTGTGTGTTAGTAAGACTCTGACACAGGGATCTCGAGCACCAATGCAAGAGTATTAGGTTTCCTGTGAAAACCTTCATCCCTTCCATCTGCACTTCCAAATTAGCGTGAATGAAAATTCTGTATTTATAATTAACAGAGCATTCTTAATAATTAATTATTCATATGAATAATTAGTATTCACATGAATATTAAGATACTGACTGCGCAGTCTCATTGTTCTACATTGTCACAAGTACCAGAGGAAATGCAGGTTATACAAAGAACAAAGAAAATTACAGCTCAGGAACAGGCCATTCGGCCCTCCAAGCCTGCACCGACCATGCTGCCCGACTTGACTAAAACCCTCTACCTTTCCGAGGACCATATCCCTCTATTCCCATCCTATTCATGTACTTGTCAAGATGCCCCTTAAAAGTCACTACCGTATCCGCTTCCACTACCTCCCCCGGCAACAAGTTCCAGCACCCACTACTCTCTGTGTAAAAAACCTGCATCGTACATCTCCTTTAAACCTTGCCCCTCGCACCTTAAACCTGTGCCCCCTAGTAATTGACTCTTCCACCCTGGGAAAAAGCTTCTGACTATCCACTCTGTCCATGCCCCTCATAATCTTGTAGACTTCTATCAGGTCTCCCCTCAACCTCCGTCGCTCCAGTGAGAACAAACCAAGTTTTTCCAACCTCTCCTCATAGCTAATGCCCTCCATAACAGGCAACATCCTGGTAAATCTTTTCTGTACCCTCTCCAAAGCCTCCACATCCTTCTGGTAGTGTGGCGACCAGAATTGAACACTATATTCCAAGTGCGGCCTAACTAAGGTTCGATAAAGTTGCAACATGACTTGCCAATTTTTAAACTCAATACCCCGGCCGATGAAGGCAAGCACGCCGTATGCCTTCTTGACTACCTTCTCCACCTGCATTGCCACTTTCAGTGACCTGTGTACCTGTACACCCAGATCGTTTTACCTATCAGGCAAAAGGATCTTAAGTGTTCTGCCATTTACTGTATATTTCCTATCTGTATTAGACCTTCCAAAATTTGTCCGGATTAAACTCCATCTGCCATCTCTCCTTCCAAGTCTCCAGCTGATCTATATCCTGCTGTATCCTCTGATGGTCCTCATCGCTATCCGCAAATCCACCAACCTTTGTGTCGTCCACAAACTTACTAATCAATCCAATTACATTTTCCTCCAAATCACTTATGTATATTACAAACAGCAAAGGTCCGAGCACTGATCCCTGAGGAACACCACTTGTCACAGCCCTGCATCCAGAAACGCACCTGCTACCCTCTGGCTTCTTTGACTGACATGATGTGGAGATGCCGGCGTTGGACTGGGGTAAACACAGTAAGAAGTTTAACAACACCAGGTTAAAGTCCAACAGGTTTATTTGGTAGCAAAAGCCACACAAGCTTTCGAGGCTCTAAGCCCCTTCTTCAGGTGTAAATTGCGTCTGTGTCTTTATAAATTCTGTTTGTGAACAGAATTCCCACTCACCTGAAGAAGGGGCTTAGAGCCTCGAAAGCTTGTGTGGCTTTTGCTACCAAATAAACCTGTTGGACTTTAACCTGGTGTTGTTAAACTTCTTACTTCTTTGACTGAGCCAGTTTTGTATCCACCTTGCCAGCTCACCTCTGATCCTATGCGACTTCACCTTCTGCACCAGTCTGCCATGAGGGACCTTGTCAAAGGCCTTATTGAAGTCCATGTAGACAGCATCCACTGCCCTACCCTCACCAATCATCTTCGTCACTTTGTTATAGTGTGTCAACATTGTTCACATGATGTAATACTGTCTTTCTGCAACAGTTACAGAAATGCAATTTAAACAATCAGTCATAGTGGACTAGATTACATTTTATTCTTTGATATTATTTATTGATTCATAGTTTTAGAATAGTCACATAGTTGTACACATTTATAAAAGTTGTCACACCAGAATGAAGAATCTGAAATGTTGAGAAAGACTGCTCTGGAATCTGCATATTATTAGTATACGTGCATGTCTATCAGGAGATGTAGATCCTTCAGCATATTGAAGCCTGTCTGTTTATTTCTGCAATTTCATCAACGGTTCATTCTCTGCCCTCCTATTTATTCACCACCTAGTTTGTCAAACGGTTGCACCGGCCCTGATGATCTCCGGCGAGTGTCTCTCTCACAGGGTGAGGGGATTAATGCTGATCTTTCGCATCCTGTCTCATTTCCCGGTTTAACACTTTTACTCTCTCTCTTTCCCAGTTTTCTCTCTGTCTCTGACCTGCTCCCACTCTCGGTTTATTCTCCACCTCTCTCCGGGATTTTTCACTCAGCCTCTTCCTGATACATATTCCCTGGAATTCCCCCTGTGTTAAACTGATTTGATTTTCACTCCCATTCTCCACATTCAAAACCACAAACTCTACCAAGCACAACCCAGATATTTGAAACACACCAATCAGGCGATGTCATGTGTTGTTTCATCATCTGTTACTGGGTAGATTAGATTGAGAAGTCTCACAACACCAGATTAGATTGAGAAGTCTCACAACACCAGGTTGACGGTATCATCCCTAACCCACAATAGTAACAACAGATTTAAATGAAGTAAAATAATAAAAGAAGCAATAAAGAAACAATACATCAATCGGGTAAATACAAAGCAAAGCAATAAACAGTACAAAATGACAAGTGACTATACATATTAAATATAGATGGGAGAGTATCAAGGCTCTTGATTGTAGAGCCTTTCCCAATGTCGGATGGCCTTTTCCGGGTCCAAGTTTTGCAGAAATTCCTTCTTCCATTGGGCGAATTTGAATGTGAGGATGGTTAGGTACACTGCCATAAGTAGGATTCCTATTACGGCCAGGTGTGACAGAATGCAGACCCATGGGTGGATTTGGACATTTGAACCCCAATCCCAGAGGTTCTCCCACCATGTAGTGACTCTAATTTCACTAATGTTCTTTTCTATTTCCCCTGTTTGTTGCACCACTTTGACAAAGGTCTTGTGTGCTGTGATCAATTGTGTCCGAATTAGTTTAAGTTTCTCGGGGAGAAGTGTTATCCCAGTATCAGATTTTTCAAAATAGTCTCCCCAAGCCTGGTTGAGTTCTTTGAAAATGTGACCAAACACATTGACGAAGGAAGAGCGGTGGATGTGGTCTATATGGACTTCAGCAAGGCGTTCGATAAGGTCCCCCATGCAAGACTTCTTGAGAAAGTGAGAGGGCATGGGATCCAAGGGGCTGTTGCCTTGTGGATCCAGAACTGGCTTGCCTGCAGAAGGCAGAGAGTGGCTGTGGAGGGGTCTTTCTCTGCATGGAGGTCAGTGACCAGTGGAGTGCCCCAGGGATCTGTTCTGGGACCCTTGCTGTTTGTCATTTTCATAAATGACCTGGATGAGGAAGTGGAGGGATGGGTTGGTAAGTTTGCTGACGACACCAAGGTAGGTGGTGTTGTGGATAGTTTGGAGGGATGTCAGAAGTTGCAGCGAGACATAGATAGAATGCAAGACTGGGCGGAGAAGTGGCAGATGGACTTCAACCCGGATAAGTGTGTGGTGATCCATTTTGGCAGATCCAATGGGATGAAGCAGCAGTATAATATGAAGGGTACCATTCTTAGCAGTGTAGAGGATCAGAAGGACCTTGGGGTCCGGGTCCATAGGACTCTTAAATCGGCCTCGCAGGTGGAGGATGCGGTCAAGAAGGCGTACGGCGTACTGGCCTTCATTAATCGAGGGATTGAGTTTAGGAGTCGGGAGATAATGCTGCAGCTTTATAGGACCCTGGTTAGACCCCACTTGGAGTACTGCGCGCAGTTCTGGTCACCTCATTACAGGAAAGATGTTGAAGCCATTGAAAGGGTGCAGAGGAGATTTACAAGGATGTTGCCTGGATTGGGGGGCATGCCTTATGAGGATAGGTTGAGGGAGCTTGGTCTCTTCTCCCTGGAGAGACGAAGGATGAGAGGTGACCTGATAGAGGTTTACAAGATGTTGAGAGGTCTGGATAGGGTAGACTCTCAGAGGCTATTTCCAAGGGCTGAAATGGTTGCTACGAGAGGACACAGGTTTAAGGTGCTGGGGGGTAGGTACAGAGGAGATGTCAGGGGTAAGTTTTTCACTCAGAGGGTGGTGGGTGAGTGGAATCGGCTGACGTCGGTGGTGGTGGAGGCAAACTCGTTGGGGTCTTTTAAGAGACTTCTGGATGAGTACATGGGATTTAATGGGATTGAGGGCTATAGATAGGCCTAGAGGTGGGGATGTGATCGGCGCAACTTGTGGGCCGAAGGGCCTGTTTGTGCTGTGGCTTTCTATGTTCTATGTTCTATATTCTCGCTAGCATTTATGAGTGTTTTCTCTCTTCTGTGTATGTCTACCATCTCAATTAATCCTATCCTCGCGGGAATCTGTGGTTTAATGCAAAAGGTAGTGTTGTGGATGTTACAAATGGCTGCCCCATACTGGTAATTTTCTAGTGAGGTTGTAATAGAATATTCTCCCTCCCTCCTGTAAGCCACCCGGGTGACATCCCTTTCCAAATTTTGAATTTCCAGTGTACATTTTAGGTTAGTGGTTGTTCTGAATCCACACAGGGCATGTTCATTTTCATATACCGGATATGAGCACACGACCATTTTGTCTGTGTGTTCACATTTCTCCAGACTGGTGCCTATGAGCTTCCCTCCTTTCTCAACCACATACGGTCGTGTCCCCTGGTATCCCATTCACATCCCTCCTTTAATGATCCCTATATTTTCGGCTTCAAAAAGTCTCAACTCGACCTTATCTTTTAATATTACTGGGATCCCCAACACCATTCCTAGTGCAGTCCCCGGGGCTCCTCTACAGCTATCGTTAGACCAGACCTTGGTCAGTTGCCGTAATTGGCAGTTAGTGACATTGGGGCGTCCTTTTCCCCAGTACAGGTGTTCAATCTGTTCATCACTGATCCAGGGCGGAACTTTCCCCCTGCTAACCTGATCGAGGTTCTCTCTTAACTGCTCGACCATCCATTGCCCAAAGATGCTACAGGGGGTTCGGTTCTGTTGCCTGGCATCATCTTCCACCCTCTCTCGGGCGATCTGATTAATAGTTTGGGCATGTCCTTCTAGTACAGTAACCATAAGGCTACTGGCCCTGTTCTCAGCCAAATCTCCCTCGGCATCTTGCCGAGCATTTTCATTTAAGCTGTCCAAGGTCTGTTTAACTTGTGGAGTTAGAACTCTGAGCTTATTATCCAAATCAGCCGGATCCAGTGCATTAATGGTGGATACCCCTGCTCCGTATGCAGTCGCCAGATCATTCAGGATTTCCCTCCTCTTGTGTCCCTTTGACCTGGGGGCATCACTTCCCCCGCGTGTGTCCCAGTCTTTCAGCTTAGCAGCCTCTGGGTCAAGTGGAGGTACAATTTTCTAAGTGGGGAGGGACACCAGTCTGGTAATTGTGTTCCGCCTAAATCTACCACAACTGGTACCAATTCGTAGTGTGTCTTGTCGAATAATATTTTCCCTGTATGTTTTAGTACCGACTCATTTTGGGGCCCTGGGGTGGTTTCGGGACAAGTGGGGAGGGGTGTACCCAGAGGATGCCATGCTCACATTTGCCTGCATCTGGTGGGGTGAACAACATACATCCAGGGTATCGTAGATTGATCTTCTGGTCAGTTGATGTGGTGTCTGTGGTTCAGTATTTCCGTGTCCATTCTGAGATGAGAAGTCCCAGATAGCAGAGAAATATGTAGTTCATTCTGGGGGAGATCAAGGTAGCACCTGTTAATTCTTATTAATACCTGATTCTCTTTTCCTTTTCTTTACTAGAATGTCGTATGACTCCCCTCTTTTCTTAAAAAAAACAAAGAAATAAGTAGATGAATAATAAAGGCCCAATAGTGTCACACGAAGGGTTGGTCGGCGATCAGTGTTGATGGGGTTGAGTGGGGTAAGGAGTTTACAGAGCGTGAAAATAAAATGTTGGGTATGTGGCAGGTGTCCTTGTTGTTGGAGGACTATGGCACAGTATAACAATAGATTCTTCATCCCACAACCAAACTGTGGTGTGTCGGAAGATTATGACGCAGTATAATGTGAGCAGATAAGAAACCCTTTTCAATTGGGTGATGTGTGGCGGCTAAAGCTATTTACAATTTGCTCTGTGATGTCCTGATTCCTCCTCAGCGGAGGGAACATACGTGGGCCAGACATGTTTCTGTGTATTTGTATATTTGACCTTAGTCAAGTCTGGCCTGCCTGAGGTTTGACTGTGTTTGATTTTAATATGCCCAATTCTTTAATTAAGGATATCCAATTTAATCAGTCTTAAAACTAGGCCCTGATTATATTACCACAGTCTTATTTACTCAAAGTCATGGGATTGTCTTCACAATCAGGACAGGGCAGTGGAAACTTCAAATTTAACATCAACCCACATTATAACCACAAAACTCTGAAAGATAATTGAAGCCACAAGCACTTGACTGAGACACAAGACTGTTACTCACTGAAGCACAGCTCTTTATTGCCGTATCCAGTCTAAACACAACCCAATAGTCACTCCCAGAACCTTTAATATCCCACCCAAGCTCCTAATAACGATATACCAATCACTTATAGTGGTTAGCTTAGCTGCCTCAAAGCGCCAGAGACTCGGGTATAATTCTTCACCTTGAGTGACTGTAGAGTTTGCACATTCTCCCTGTTTCTGTGTGGGTTCCCCTGAATTTCCTCTAGTTTCCTCCCACACTCCAAAGATGTGCAGGTTAGGTGGATTGGCCACGCTAAATTGCCCCTTAATGTCCCAAGATATGTAGGTTAGGTGGATTGGCCATGGTAATTGCCCAGAGTTACAGGAACAGGGTGGGGGGGAGAGGGGAGCGCTGCTCTTTTGGAGAGTCAGTGCAAACTTGATGGTCCAAATGGTGTCCTTCTGCACTGTATGGATTCTGTGATTCTATGAAAGCTAGCCCTGCTGTCTCAATTCCAAATTAACTGAACAGTCTTTCTCTCTCCCCATTGTCCTGTATACGTTTTCCAAGTTGCTTTTATAAATGTAATAGCATCCTGTATAATTTTGTGGTGTGTTTCTGTTTTAATATTTGCTATCTAAATGATGTCCCTTGATCACTTCATTCGAAACACCGATTCTGTTTCCATCAGTATACTGATACCATCCTGCTCCACATGTGTGCCTCCTCTCTCAACAGAGAAACCCTCTGTTTCTCTCTAAACCACCATTCTGATTGTCCAACATCCAGTACACCATAGAACACAGAACATAGAACAGTACAGCACAGAACAGGCCCTTCGGCCCACGATGTTGTGCCGAGCTTTATCTGAAACCAAGATCAAGCTATCCCACTCCCTATCATCCTGGTGTGCTCCATGTGCCTATCCAATAACCGCTTAAATGTTCCTAAAGTGTCTGACTCCACTATCACTGTAGGCAGTCCATTCCACACCCCAACCACTCTCTGCGTAAAGAACCTACCTCTGATATCCTTCCTATATCTCCCACCACGAACCCTATAGTTATGCCCCCTTGTTAGCTCCATCCACCCATAAGACCATAAGACCATAAGACATAGGAGCGGAAGTAAGGCCATTCGGCCCATCGAGTCCACTCCACCATTCAATCATGGTTGATTTCAACTCCATTTACCCGCTCTCTCCCCATAGCCCTTAATTCCTCGAGAAATCAAGAATTTATCAATTTCTGTCTTGAAGACGCTCAACGTCTCGGCCTCCACAGCCCTCTGTGGCAATGAATTCCACAGACCCACCCGAGGAAATAGTCTTTGAACGTTCACTCTATCTATCCCCTTCATCATTTTATAACCTCTATTAAGTCTCCCCTCAGCCTCCTTCACTCCAGAGAGAACAGCCCTAACTCCCTCAACTTTCCTCATAAGACCTACCCTCCAAACCAGGCAGCATCCTGGTAAATCTCCTCTGCACTCTTTCCAGCGCTTCCACATCCTTCTTATAGTGAGGTGACCAGAACTGCGCACAATATTCCAAATGTGGTCTCACCAAGGTCCTGTACAGTTGCAGCATAACCCCACAGCTCTTAAACTACAACCCCCTGCTAATAAAAGCTAACACACTATAGGCCTTCTTCACAGCTCTATCCACTTGAGTGGCAATCTTTAGAGATCTCTGGATATGGACCCCAAGATCTCTCTGTTCCTCCACAGTCTTCAGAACCCTACCTTTGACCCTGTAATCCACATTTAAATTAGTCCTACCAAAATGAATCACCTCACATTTATCAGGGTTAAACTCCATTTGCCATTTTTCAGCCCAGCTAAACCATGCAGACACTATGACAACGGATGAATGAACATCGCTCGACAATCACCAGGCAAGACTGTTCTCTTCCTGTGGGGGAGCACTTCAGCAGTCACGGGCATTCAGCCTTGGATCTTCAGCTAAGCGTTCTCCAAGGCGGCCTTCACGACACACGACAGCGCAGAGTCGCTGAGCAGAAACTGATAGCCAAGTTCCGCACACATGAGGACAGCCTAAACCGGGATGTTGGATTTATGTCACATTATCAGTAACCCCCACAGCTTGCCTCCTGGGCTTGTAGAATCTCACTAGCTGTTCTGTCTGGAGACAATACACATTTCTTTAACCTGTGTTTAAAGTTCCCTCCACCCACATTGTCTGTACCTTTAAGACCTGGCTGGCTGTAGGATTCGCATTCTAATCAGTATTCTGCAACTTGATTTTGTCTGTTTGCACTGTTTGAGAGCACATTTCCACTCCATCTGACGAAGGAGCAGTGCTCCGAAAGCTTATGGTATTTGCTACCAAATAATCCTGTTGGACTTCTTACCGTGTTCACCCCAGTCCAACGCCGGCATCTCCACATCATGGAAAACCCACTGCAGAGGGAGAGCTAGAAATCGCTGGCCATTGTGGTGATCTCCCACTACAAACACCACTTCCTATTTGCCAACTCCAATCCTCTCCCTAACAACTGTCTGAGACTGAACCGGAACTCTTTTCAACCTTCGTGTCACATATATTCTCCCCATATAGAAACTGTTCAGTGGTACGGGGAAAAGGCAGGGAAATGGCACTTAAGCCATGATGCCCATTTGGAGAACAGGTGCAGACATGATGGGCCAAATAGCCTCCCTCTGCGGCATAATAATTCTGTGATCTCCAAAACCACCTATTTCCACCATGCCTGACTCCACAAGGTAAATGAGTTGACGGCACAAATCATTGCAACCGAGTATGATTTGGTGGCCATTACAGAGACATGGTTGCAGGATGGTCATGACTGGGAGTTAAATATCCAGGGGTATCAGACTGTTTGGAGGGACAGACAGGAAGGTAAGGGATGTGGTGTACCTCTGATATTTAAGGATAACATCAGAGCGGTAGTGAGAGATGATGTAGGTTCTATGGACAAAAGGTTGAATCATTTGGGTGGAAATTAGAAATAGTAAGGAGAAAAAGTCACTGAGAGACGTAGTCCATAGGTCACCAAATAATGACATCATGGTGAGGTGAGAAATAAACAAAGAAATAACTGATGCATGTAAAAATGGTACAGCAATTATCATGGGGAATTTGAATCTACATGTCAATTGGTCAAACCAGGTCGGTCAAGGCAACCTTGAGGAGGAGTTCATAGAATGTATCCGCGATAGCTTCCTTGAACAGTATATAATGGGACCTACGAGGGAGCAAACTATCCTAGATCTGGTCCTGTGCAATGATGATGTGGAGATGCTGGCGTTGGACTGGGGTAAGCACAGTAAGAAGTCTCACAACACCAGGTTGAAGTTCAACAGGTTTATTTGGTAGCACAAGCCACAAGCTTTCAGAGCGCTGTTCCTTCATCAGGTGAGTGGGAGTTGTGTTCACAAACAGGGCATATATGGACACAAAGGCGGAATGCATGAAAGGATGTCCTGAGGCATGGTACATTGGGGAGACCATGCAGACGCTACAACAACGGATGAATGAACACCGCTCGACAATCACCAGGCAAGAGTGATCTCTTCCTGTTGGGGAACACTTCAGCAGTCACGGGCAGTCAGGGTCTGATCTTCGGGTCAGCGTTCTCCAAGGCGGCCTTCATGACACACAACAACGCAGAGTCGCTGAGCAGAAACTGATAGCCAAGTTCCGCACACATGAGCACGGCCTCAACCGGGATTTTGGGTTCGTGTCACACTATCTGTAACCCCCACGACTTGCAAAATCTCACTAACTGTCCTGGCTGGAGACAATACACATCTCTTTAACCTGTGCTTAACTCCCTCTCCACTCACATTGTCTGTACCTTTAAGACTTGATTACCTGTAAAGATTCGTATTCCAACCATTAACTTGTAAATTGAGTTTGTGTCGATATATGCCCTGTTTGTGAACACAACCCCCAGTCGCCTGATGAAGGGGCAGCGCTCTGAAAACTTGTGGCTTGTGCTACCAAATAAACCCGTTGGACTTTAACCTGGTGTTGTGAGACCTCTTACTGTCCTGTGTAATGAGACAGGAATAATTAATGATCTTGCAGTTAGGGATCCTCTTGGAAGAAGCGATCACAGTGTGGTTGAATTTAAAATACAGATGGAGCGTGAGAAGGTAAAATCCAATACCAGTGTCTTGCGCTTGAACAAAGAAGACTATAAAGGGATGAGGGAGGTGTTGGCTAAGGTAGACTGGGAGCAAAAACTTTATGGTGGGACAATTGAGGAACAGTGGAGGACTTTCAAAGCGATCTTTCACAGTGCTCAGCAAAAGAATATACCAGTGATAAGGAAGGACTGTAGAAAAAGAGATAATTAGCCATGGATATCTAAGGAAATAAAGGAGGGTATCAAACTGAAAGAAAATGCATACAAAGTAGCAAAGATTAGTGGGAACCTACAGGATTGGGAAATCTTTAAAGATCAGCAGAAAGCCACAAAAAAAACTATAAAGAAAAGTAAGATGGATTATGAGAGTAAACTAGCTGAGAATATAAAAACAGATAGCAAAAGTTTCTACAAATATATAAAACGAAGAAGAGTGGCTAAAACGAACATTGGTCCTTTAGAGGATGAGAAGGGGGATGTAATAACTGGAAATGAGAAAATGGCTGAGGCATTGAACAGGTATTTTGTGTCGGTCTTCACAATGGAAGACGCAAATAACATGCCAAAAATTGATGACAGGAAGGCTATGGCAGGTGAGAACCTAGAAACTATCATTATCATGAAAGAGGTAGTGTTGGGCAAGTTAATGGGGCTAAAGGTAGACAAGTTTCCTGGCCCTGATGAAATGCATCCCAGGGTACTAAAAGAGATGGCGGGAGAAATAACAAATGCACTCGTGGTAATTTACCAAAATTCACTGGACTCTGGGGTGGTTCCCACAGATTGGAAAACAGCAAATGTGACACCACTGTTTTAAAAAAGAGGTAGACAAATGGCGGGTAACTATAGGCTGGTTAGCTTAACTTCTGTAGTAGGGAAAATGCTTGAATCTATCAAGGAAGAAATCGCGAGACATCTGGATATAAATTGTCCCATTGGTAAGACGCAGCATGGGTTCATGAAGGGAAGGTCATGTTTGACTAATTTGGTGGAATTCTTTGAGAACATTACATGCGCAGTAGACAATGGGGAACCTGTGGATGTGGTGTATCTGGATTTCCAGAAGGCATTTGACAAGGTGCCGCACCAAAGACTGCTGCATAAGATAAAGGTGCACGGTGTTACGGGTAATGTATTAGCATGGATAGAGGATTGCTTAACTAACAGAAAGCAAAGAGTGGGGGTAAATGGGTGTTTTTCTGGTTGGCAATCAGTGACGAGTGGTGTGCCTCAGGGATCAGTGTTGGGACCCGCAATTGTTTACGATTTACAGAGATGATTTGGAGTTGGGGACCAAGTGTAGTGTGTCAAAATTGGCAGATGACACTCAGGTGAGTGGCAGAGCAAAGTGTGCAGAGGACGCTGAAAGTCTGCAAAGGGATATAGATAGTCTAAGTGAGTGGGCGAGGCTCTGGCAGATGGAGTACAATGTTGGTAAATGTGAGGTCATCCATTTTGGTAGGAATAACAGCAAAATGGACTATTATTTAAATGGTAAAAAATTGCAGCATGCTGCTGTGCAGAGGGACCTGGGTGTCCTTGTGCAGGAGTCTCAAGGAGTTGGTTTGCAGGTGCAGCAGGTAATTAAGAAGGCAAATGGAATTTTGTCCTTCATTGCTGGAGGGATGGAGTTTAAAAACAGCAAGGTTATGTTGTAGCTGTATAAGGTGCTGGTGAGGCCACACCTGGAGTACTGTGTACAGTTATGGTCTCCTTACTTGAGAAAGGATATACTGGCACTGGAGAGGGTGCAGAGGAGATTCACTAGGTTGATTCCGGAGTTGAGAGGTTTGGCTTATGAGGAGAGACTGAGTAGACTGGGGCTATACTCATTGGAATTCAGAAGAATGACGGGAGATCTTATAGAAACATATAAGATTATGAAGGGAATAGATAAGATAGAAGCAGGGAAGTTGGAAACAACTTTCCACTGGCGGGTGAAACTAGAACCCGGGGGCGTAGCCTCAAAATAAGGGGAAGCAGATTTAGGACTGAGTTGAGGAGGAACTTCTTCACACAAAGGGTTGTGAATCTGTGGAATTCCCTGCCCAGTGAAGCAGTTGAGGCTACCTCATTGAATGTTTTTAAGGCAAGGATAGATAAATTTTTGAACATTAAAGGAATTAAGGGTTATAGTGAGCGGGCGGGTAAGTGGAGCTGAGTCCACAAAAAGGTCAGCCACAATCTTACTGAATGGTCGAGGGGCCAGATGGCCTACTCCTGCTCCTAGTTCTTATGTTCACCCCTGTCTCAGCTCATCTGCTGCTGACACCCTTACTCCTGCCTCTCTATCCCTGATTATTTCAACACACACCTGGCTGCTCTTCCACTTTCTAACCTCTGGAAACCTGAGGTCATCCAAAATTTTCACACCAAATCCATTGATCCATCTGTCTCCTGATTTACTCACAGTTCAGCAAAGCCTTGATTTTAAAATCCTGGTTTTCAAATCTCTCTGAGGCCTCACTCCTCCCTTTCTCTGTATTCACTGTGCTCCTCTAATTCTGTTCTCTGGAACATCCCTAATTTTAATATTTTTCCCAAAAATAAACTTTATTCGTAAGAAATCCTCAAGAACATCACAAACATTCTACAAAATGTAATAATCAGATTCTTTACATACATCAAGTAACACTCTGAGATGCTTCAATACAGTCAAAAGTTACAGACATTTTACACAGGTCTTACAAATGTTGCAAGGCTATTTTAAAGGTTGTCTACACAGAACAATTTTCACTTTGAGGTTCTTCAGTACAACTGGGATACATGTAATATTCACTGTATACATGCAGTGAGTCACTCAGCCTGAGGGGGGTCCAGCTCATGATCATGCCACGGGCAGCAACATTCTGATTGTTATAATCATGATCACTGCCTTACATTCCTTTTGTCTGTTTGTCCATAGCATCTTTGGCAATCTCCCTGTCTCTACTTATCTCTGGTCCTATATCCAGCCCCACAGCTTCCCCCCCACTCAGCCTCACCACAACAATATAAATATCATCCTATTTTCTATTGTCTTATGCTCTGACAAAAAGTCACCTGGACTCGAAATAGAAACACAGAAACATAGAAAAACTACAGCACAAAACAGGCCCTTCGGCCCCACAAGTTGTGCCGAACATATCCCTACCTTCTAGGCCTACCTGGAAATGTTGGCTTTATTCTCTCTCTCTCTTAAGATGCTGTCAGACCTGCTGAGATTTTCCAGCATTTTCTGATTTTGTTCCAGATTCCAGCACCCACAGTCATTTGCTTTTATATGAATGTAATCAGGTCTGGTGTAAATGTGATAAATACTTAGATAATCTTTTAGTCAAGTTGTTGCTTAATTAAGTCTCAGTGTAGGTCAGCAAGCAAAGGGATGATCGGAGAACGAGATAAAACATGTATAGCTTTGGATGCTTTAGGTCTACAGAGGGTGGAATGTGGGAGAGCAGCTCGAGTGTGTTGGAATAGTCAAATCCCGTGGTGACATTGGCAGGAATGAGGGTTTCAGCAGCAGATCAGCTGAGACTGAGGTGGAGCTGGACAATGTTATGGAGGTGGATATGGATGGCCTTACTGATAACACATACATGTGACCTTTTTGATTAGGCCCTTGCAATCTCTCTGCTCCTAGTTTCTCATTGGTTAGAAAATATTGGCTGGAATTCTCCAGCCTTGCCCATGGCTGGGATTCTCCGGTCCCGCTGCTGTGAATGGAGATTAGCGCCAAATTCTTCGTTCTTACTGTAATTGGTGGCAGGGTTATGACATTGGAGAATTACGGCCATAATCTTAGATCACATTTGCCCAAGCTGAGCTCCAACTGCCATTGTTTTTCTCACCAAGAACTTCCGACACTACTTACTGTGCAGCGGAGCTTGGAGTATTGTGTGAGTGTGCTTGGATAAATCATTAAGAAGGTTCAGAATGTGTGCTGCAGTGGAACAAAACTGATGAGCAGAGACTGATAGCCAAGTTCCGCACACATGAGGATGGCCTCAACCGGGATCTTGGGTTCATGTCACACTATCTGTAAATCCCACGACTTGCCTGGGCTTGCAAAATCTCACTAACTGTCCTGGCTGGAGACAATACACATCTCTTTAATCTGTGCTTAACCCTCTCTCCACTCACATTGTCTGTACTTTTAAGACTTGATTACCTGTAAAGACTCGCATTCCAACCATTATTTTGTAAATTGAATTTGTGTCTATATATGCCCTGTTTGTGAATACAACTCCTCAGGGGCGGCACGGTAGCACAGTGGTTAGCACTGCTGCTTCACAGCTCCAGGGACCTGGGTTCGATTCCCGGCTCGGGTCACTGTCTGTGTGGAGTTTGCACATTCTCCTTGTGGCTGTGTGGGTTTCCTCCGGGTGCTCCGGTTTCCTCCACAGTCCAAATATGTGTGGGTTAGGTTGATTGGCCGTGCTAAAATTGCCTCTTAGTGTCCTGAGATGTGTAGGTTGGAGGGATTTGCGGGTAAATGTGTAGGGATATGGGGGTAGGGCCTGGGTGGGATTGTGGTCGGTGCAGACTCGATGGGCCGAATGGCCTGTTTCTGCACTGTAGGGTTTCTATGATTTCTATGATTTCCTCACTCACCTGATGAAGGGGCAGTGCTCCGAACGTTTGTGGCTTGTGCTACCAAATAATCCTGTTGGACGTTAACCTGGTGTTGTCAGACTTCTTACTGTACAATAACAAGCAAAGGTTTAAGGCGTGAACCATTGCATCAACTGGGAGGGCTGCCAACTCCAAGCTGGTTTGTCAGGTGAAGCGATTGTTATTGTTTCAGAAGCTGGAATGAAACTCAGAAACACCAGGTGACTTGCAGGGTAGCTTCTGTTCTTCTGTCGCTCTAGGTTTCTTTCTGGCTGAACTTTTGTTGAATTAATTTGGATCCTCAGCAACCTCTTCTTTAAAGCTTAATACTCCCCATCCACAACACACCCAACCTCCATTATTTTCAATTGAACTTAACCGAGTAATAGACATTAGATATATTTTCAGGGACTGTCAAGCCAATGCCAGGGTGGCAAGGTGGTACTGCTGCCTCACAGTGCCAGGGACCCGGGTTCAATTCTGGCCTCAGATCACTGTCTGTGTGGAGTTTGCACGTACTCCCTGTGTCTGTGTAGGTTTCCTCCGGGTGCTTCAGTTTCCTCCCACAGTCCAAAGGTGTGCGGGTTAGGTTGATTGGCCATACTAGATTGACCCTAGTGTCAGGGGATTAGCAGGGTAAATGCTTAGGGTTGCAGGAGTACAATATAAAGGGAAATTGAAGGAGTACAATATAAAGGGAAAGACTCTTAGTACTGTAGTATCAAAAGGACCTTGGGGTCCGGGTCCATAGGACTCTAAAATCGGCCCCGCAGGTGGAGGAGGTGGTTAATAAGGCGCATGGTTTGCTGGCCTTTATCAATCGAGGGATTGAGTTTAGGAGTCCAGGGATAATGATGCAGCTATATAAGACCCTCGTCAGACCCCACTTGGAGTACTGTGCTCAGTTCTGGTCGCCTCATTACAGGAAGGATGTGGAAAAGATTGAAAGGGTGCAGAGGCGATTTACAAGGATGTTGCCTGGATTGAGTGGCATGCCTTATGAGGATAGGCTGAGGGAGCTCGGTCTTTTCTCCTTGGAGAGACGAAGGATGAGAGGAGACCTAATAGAGGTATATAAGATGTTGAGAGGCATAGATTGGGTGGACTCTCAGAGGCTTTTTCCCAGGGTGGAAATGGCTGCTACGAGAGGACACAGGTTTAAGGTGCTGGGGTGTAGGTACAGGGGAAATGTTAGGGGGAAGTTTTTCACACAGAGGGTGGTGGGCGAGTGGAATCGGCTGCCGTCAGTGGTGGTGGAGGCAAACTCAATAGGATCTTTTAAGAGACTCCTGGATGTGTACATGGGACTTAATAGGATGGAGGGTTATAGGTAGGCCTAAAAGGTAGGGATATGTTCGGCACAACATGTGGGGCCGAAGGGCCTGTTTTGTGCTGTAGTTTTTCTATGTTCTATGAATAGAGTCTGGGTGGAACTATGGTTGGTACAGACTCGGGCCGAATGGCCTCCTTCTGTACTGTAGGGATTCTATGATTCTGTGTCAACCATGAGATATTCTGACTTGCTGCTGTGTGTGAGACAGTGTGTGCCCATGATGCTCAATCTTAGAAACCTTCCCCTCAGTCTCTGTTTACCCCATTTAAAGCTCTTTCCAATTTCAAACTTTTATCACTCCACTGACTTCACTTATTGCTTGTTCATAAGACGGCTGTACCCACTCTCACAGTGAGATTCACATCCGAAAATATTAATCAGGAATCAACAGCAGGACACACCAGAAGAGGGGAAACACATTTTAGTCAATCGCGTGTGTTTCTAAGCAGTAGGTTGTTAGAACTTTTGCACAGTAATTTTACTTTATGTACCATTTTCCACTGATTTTTATGTGATCTTAACTTTGTCCTTTTTTCATATCTAGAATGCTCAAATTTACAGGTTATTGAATGCAAATTGTTACAAAAAAATACAATTTTATACAGTGCTTTCTCCAATCACCCACATCGCAAAGCGCTTTAAAGCCAATTAAATAATTCTGAATTGTAGTCACTGTTGTAATAGAGGAAACGTGGTACTAATGTGAGCTACAGCATGATCTCATAGACAGCGATGTGATTAAAAACTTTTTTTTCTTTCCTAGGATGTGAGCTTGCTGCCCATCTCTGATTGCCTTTGAACTGAGTGGTTTGCTGGGATATTTAGGAGTCACCCACATTGCTGTGGCTCTGGAGTCACATGCAGGCCAGACTGGGTAAGGATGGCAGATTTCCTTCCCTAAAGGACATTAGTGAACCAGATGGGTTTGTACAACAATCGACAAAGGTTTCATGGTCATCATTAGACTTCTAATTCAAATTCCACCAGCTGCTCTGATGCGACTCAAACCCATCACCCGATGCATTATCTATTACTCATATATAGTCCAGTATTAGTACCTCTACGTCACTACTTTTATGATGTTCAGTGAGAGATAACTCCCCTGTCTTTAAGATGCAATTTTTAAAAAAAAATCATTCGGGGGACATGGGCGTCGCTGGCTGGCCAGCATTTATTGCCCATCCCTAGTTGCCCAAGGACGTTGAGAGTCAACCACATTGCTGTGGCTCTGGAGTCACATGTAGGCCAGACCCGGTAAGGACAGCAAATTTCCTTCCCTAAAGGACTTTTGTGAATGTTTTAATTCTAGTTGATATAAATAATGTGGACCAAAGGTTCTGGAGTGAGTAAACATGCACACTTTACCATCTTACTGTAAACTTTGAAAAGTGTAATTGAAAAATCAATGATGTTTACAGAAACATGATAATTATTTTAAATTTCATTTTCAGTGCACAAATAAGACAGCACTTTAGGAATCACAAACTGCAAATAATTTTCTCCTCCCCCCGATACAGTGGTGATATTTGGTACTATTCTGTTCCTGGTCTTGGTTTCAATCTGGCTGAAGACAAGTCTTCGACAGCTCATTTTGCCTCTGCAGCATACCTATGGTGCAGATCACCAACATCTTCCTGAGACACTTTGATCCACCCATTTTCCCTCATGTGGTACACTGTGAAACAAAACAAAATGCAGTTTACTTCTCATACCACAAAGGTGACAGATTTAATTCTTTCAACTTTAGTTTCTTGAAAAGGTCACAAACAGGAACTTGCGATGCAAAGTCAGAACTGGGGTAATTTCAGGCATTAATATTGGCGGAAGCATCAAGGCAAGAAGCACAGATTGAAGGTAATTGGCAAAAGAAGTATTATTAGCATGAGGAAAAATGATCTTCAAGCAGCTCATGGTTAGAATCTGGAATGAACGGCCTGAGAAAGTATTGAAGGCAGAGTTAAATGAGATATTCAAAAGAAAAATTATTATTATACATACAAGCATACCAATTAGGTGCAGAAGGCGGCCACTCGGCCCGTTGAATCAGCTCCGCCGTTCAATAAGACCATGGCTGATCTGATTATAACCTCAACCCCAATTACTGTCTAGCCCTGATAAATTTTCACCACCTTGTTAATCAAGAATCTGAAAATATTCTAAAACACTGCTTCCACTGCCTTTTGAGGAAGAGAGTTCCAGAGACTCACCAGCCTCAGAGAAAATAATTCTCCTCATCTCTGTCTTAAATGGGCGACCTCTTATTTTTAAACAGTGATCTCTGGTTTGAGATTCTCCCACAAGTAGGAACATCCTCTCCCCATCCCCGCTGTCAATATTCCTCAGCATATGAAAGGAAGTCCTGGCTGCTGCCAGTCAGTGTAAAATAACAGCGGGCCTGTCAAGTTGGCTACAATATGTTCCCCTGCAAAAGGGAATTTAGGCCCAGATGTGGTCTCACCAATGTCCTGCTCAACTTATATATAACCTCCCTTCTTTTGTAATTAATCCCCCTCTTAATAAATAATCTGAAAAGGAAAGATGTACAGAATTACAGGCAAAAGGCAGCAGAGTGACATCTTGGTGAATTTGGACCTTCAGAGAGCCAGCATGAGCATGATAGGCTGAAGGGCCTTCTTCTGTGCTGTAACCATTCTGTAATTCTATGAATGTACAACATAAAGGTGCAGAAAACAAAATTTCTGCAAAGGGTGACCAATAAGGGAAAAGTGGCTCTCTCGATGGAAAACCCTGATTTTAACCCACAGATATTTTAATGCAATTCCCCAAAGAGAAAACAATATTAAAGATATCTTCCAAATGAAACAGGGTATCTCAAAAATACAGGGAAACACTGGGGAAGGTGTACATCACTGGGCCTCAAGTTGGTGGTGACCAACTTCAGAAGGGGGCTCTGATGGCGGCACCTCCCCCCCTTTCTGCCCAGGATCTAACTGTTCTTTTCTGTGCTCCCCCACAGACATTCCTCCCACCAGTCTACAAGTTGAGGCTGGGTGGGAAATCCCCCATAAGTGGTCAGTAAATGGCCACACTGAAAGGCCTCAATGAAGGTAAGGGTGGGCTTCCCATCTGAGGCCTGGTTCCTTCCAGAGGGAATCCCATCACTTTAGTTTCACAAATCCATCCCCATCATCACCACTCAACTTCGGACACACTACCCACTTGCCATTTCCATGCTGGTGCAGGTTTTAAGGTTCCTTTTTACGTTAATGAACTTTCCATCCTCATATTGTCTCTTTGCCAGTCTTATTTTCCTCTTCACTTCTCCCTGTCAACTTCATTGTGTTTGGCTTGTTTCTAGCTTGAAGAATTCACCTGACCTGCATCACACACCCTTTATATTTTGTTTCATCATGTTCTCGTTTTCCTTCATCGTCCAAGGAGCCCTGGCTTTGGTTCCTCTGGTTTTCTGTCTTGTTGGGATGTACTGAGCCTGTACCTGAAGCATCTCTTCATTAAAGATCACCCATTGTTCCTTTACACATATTCCTGTTAAATTTGGTTCAATTTTTCCCTGGCTCGATCTGCTCAGATCCCATTGAAGTTCACCCTCTTCTGATGTAGAAGTTCGACTTTAGATTATTCCTTGTTCTAATCTAAACCTTGTAATATGATCATTCTGACCCAAGTGCTCTCTCAAAGATGCTTGGCCGACCTCATTCCCCAGCATCAGATCCACCAATGCTGCCCTCCTAATTGGAAGGAAGCTGTCCTGAATACATTTCATAAATTCTTCCCCCTCCTTTCCCTTTACTCGAACATTATCCCAATCCATATCTGGGTCATTAAAGTTCTCCATTATCACAACTCTATAGTTTTTTTTTATTTGTTCATGGGATGTGGTCGTCTCTGGCGTGGCCAGCATTTATTGCCCATCCCTGAGGACAATCAAGAGTCAACCACATTGCTGAGGGGCTGGAGTCACATGTAGGCCAGACCAGGTAAAGATGGCAGATTTCCTTCCCTAAAGGACATTACTGAACCAGATGAGCTTTTACAACAATCGACTATGGTTGCATGGTCATATCAGAGCTTTAATTTCAGATTTTTAATGAATTCAAATTTCACCACCTGCCATGGTGGGATTCGAACCCTCAGTTCTTTCACAGTTGATTTGCTCCTCTCTCTCTCATTATTTGGAGTCTAGCAGAATACGCTGAGAATATCCAGATTCTCTTTTTACTTTTCAAACCTAACCAAATGGATTCTGTTTCTCTGACTCTTACATTATGTTCTCTAATTAGCACCTCTCCTTTTCTCCTTCCCTAACTTCTCAGAACACATCAGCCAGGATTCTCTGGCTGTTCACGCTGGTGGGTTTCTCTGGTCCCACTGCAGTAAATGGAAATTTGGCTGCGCATCAAAGTCTCCATCCTCGCTTGAGCATTGGTGGAGCATGAACAGCCAGAAAGTTCAGGCCATCATAATCTTGTACATTAGCGGCACAGTGGTTAGCATTGCCACCCCACAGCACCAGGGTCCCAGGTTCAATTCTGGCCTCGGGTGACTGTCTGTGTGGAGTTTGCACTTTCTCCCCGTGTCTGTGTGGGTTTCCTCTGGATGCTCCGATTTCCTCCCACAATCCAAAGATGTGCAGGTTAGGTTGATTGGCCATGATAAATTGACCCTTGTGTCAAGGGATTAGCAGGGTAAATACGTGGGTTACGGAAATAGGGCCTGGGTGGGATTATAGTCAGTACAGACTCAATGGGCCAAATGGCCTCCTCCTGCACAGTAGGGATTCTATGATCCTCACCATTTTTTTAAGCCATATTTCTGCTTTTGCCACTATATCACATTCCCAGATCACTAGTTGTGTTTGCAACCTTATCCAGAGCGCAATTTGGGAGTTGGTGTACATGCTTCGTGATCCTGGGCAGGATTCCACCCCCCTACCCCACAGCAGAGGCAGCTCTCCCTCAGTCGCCAGCAATATCTTCCAGTCCCGCTGATGTTTTGCGTGGCTCGCCATAAAGGTCACCTTTGGCAGGACTGGAAGATCCCACAGGAAAGGCGGCCGGACAATTCCCTGTCTTTCTATACCTAATAATCCTTCTTAGTCTGCTCCCATCTAATATAAAACTACTTCCTTCTCTGGCACTGTCCAGCACTCTCACGTTGCGTGCCTAATTCCTTATTTGCATTTCTGAATGCTCGTGACCATCCCCTGCAATTTGGTTTTAACTTCCCCAACCAGATGAGTGAACCTCCTCCTGGCTGCACAATTCGATAGTTCCATTTAGGGCTCATAGTAGAGTGATATAGTTCAGAAATATTCTGCTCACTGTTAACTGTGCCTCCGGAATAAGCATCCCGGTGGGTAGCATGGTAAGTTGCACGCTGGGCCAGATTATATGCCTCCTTCACTGTCAGATCATATTTATATCCACTGTCCATAACACCATATGCATAACTGTAGCTTGATCCAGTGGAAAACATGTTACCAGACAGCCTTACTCCATTCTTATCCACATAGTAAAGGCCGGGGCCCTGTGAAACAAATGGAAAATACAAAGACCATCAAGAACGTTCAAATTGTTGTTTAGCCAATGACCCACTTAATCCTGGAATCAGCAGGTTGAGGCCAGCATTCCCATCGAGGACACATTTATTTGAAAATAAAGGTTTATATTTGTGAAGTTATACAACAGCTGGACAGGTCAATGAGAAAGTCAATGGAAATACAAACTAGGAGCAGAAGTAGGACATTTGGCCCCACGAGCCTGCTTGAGCATTCAATGCAATCATGGTTAATCTGACCAACCCGACATTGTCTACCACCGATAACTTTTCACCCCTTTGTTGATCAAGAATCTCTCTAGATCTGCCTTAAAAATATTCAAAGACGGTAACCGGAATACTCCCAAAAAAATTCAACTTCTCCCACACTCTGTGCACTGCAGAGGCCATGAGTGTGACTATCATTAAAAATTAGGGGTTGAGGCCTATTGATGCTGAAGAGGCTGAAATCAGCTCGCTGAGCGGGATACTGCTGTGCCGATCTGTCAGTGCCGATACACATGCGCAGTGGCCCTGCACTGATGGCCTCCAATCGCTGGCCAGCGCCGCAACGGTTTGATTGCTGGCCCCCTGACCATTTCCAGGCCCAGCCCCGACACCCCGCACCTCTTGGTCCAACAGGTACCCCCCCCTCACCCCTCGCCATCCCAACCCTCCGCCCCCCCGCAATTCCGACTGCCCCCCCCAACCCCCAAGAGGGCTAACTGCTTCCCCACAGCCTGCCCTCTTCGCTGGCCTTGCTCCTTCCCCACCGATCCCTATGCAGAGTGGCAGCGGGCCCCCCCACACCCACCAATCACCCCCCAGGCCCTGCCCCTAGGTCCCGCCCCCTTGGCACTGCCCAAAGTGCCTACTGGGCATTGGCACCTTGCCCTTGGGCCGTGCTAGGGGTCACAGGCTGGCACTGCCATGGTGCCAATGTCCAGGGGGCACCCCCCCCCCCCCCCCCCACTGCCCAACTCTCTTTGGGGCCCCCAATTTCCCCCCCATTTCACTCCAGTGGGGTTGGGCTGCTAGTTCCGCGTTAGTGGGGAGCTACTCTAATCTCCACTGGAGTGAACCACTCCTGGGGGTGGGGGGGAGAGAGAGAGAGAGAGAGGCTAGCGGGCATGGAGACTTTAGTCCCGGGCCTGCTAATCAAATTTAAAATATATTTTAATAAGTATTTAAATTACTTCCGTGCCTCCCCGCCGATTTACGGCGTGGAACTGATGCTGCCGGAAATCCGGTGCTGGGAGATACTTTTGGGCAGGAACGCAACGTGCGAATCCTGCGCATCGCCCACCGCGAGATTCTCCTGGCCCACTGTGCTAAAAGATTAGCGCAGCTGGATGGGAGAATCACAGCCTCTGGTCGGAATTCTCCAACCGTTCACCACTGCCAGTGAGGACGGAAAATGTGGTGCTCAGTCAAATCTCCATTTACTGCAGTGGGACTGGAGAATCCCACTGGTGTGAACGGTCGGAGAATCCTGTCCTCTGCTTCCATTGCCTTTTGAGGATGTGTTCCAGAGACTCATCACCCTCTGAAAGAAAACATTCCTCCTCATCTCTGTCTTAAATTGGTGACTCCTTATTTTCAAACAGTGACCCTTAGTTCAAGATTCTCTAACAAGAGGAAACATCCTTTCCACATCCACCCAATCAATACCCAAGGATCTTAAAGGTTTCAATCAAGTCGCCTCTTACTCTTCTAAACTCGAGTGGATACAAACCGAACCTGTCCAATCTTTCCTCATAAGACAACCTGCCCAATCCTAGTCTGGTAAATCTTCTCTGATCTGCTTCTAACACATTTATATCTTTTCTTAAATAAGTAAGGAGACCAGTACTGTACATCGTACTCAGATGTGGTCTCACCAATGATTTTCCCTTTGCGACTTCATGTTGATTTAAGTTGTAAACAGACATGTTGATATGGGGAAAGAGCGTGTGAGTATAATTAACCTACCAAAGAGCTGACACTGGCATGATCGTCCCCTTCTAATGATGTGGGAGTGAGAGGTGTAGGATCAATACCATGATCTGGAACAGACCCAGCTAATCCCACTCCCTTATGGGCACCCTGCCCTTTCAACACCTCTACGACAATGATGTGTGGGTTAACATGTCAGGAAAGGATTTTCTTTCTGAAAAAGAAGGCTGAGAGGTGACCTAATGAAGGTCTTTGAAATTCTGAAAGTTTTCATAAGAGTGAATAGAGAGAGTGTTTCCTCGTGTGGGATAGGGGCTATTATTTTAAGATAGTTCTCAAGAAATCCAAAGGGGAATTCAAAAGAAACCTCTTTACCCAGAGTGTGGGGAGAATATGGAACTCGCTACCACAGGGAGTGGTTGAAGTGAGTAGAGTCACTGTATTTAAGGGGAAGCTGAGTGAACACATAAGGACAAAGGGAATAGAAGCTGACAATGAAGATTTAGTTGAGCAAAGATGGGAGCAGGCTTGATTGGAGCATTGGAGCAGGGTTCTAAAAGAGATAGCTGAGGAAATCGTGGAGGCATTGGTGGTGATCTTTCAGGAATCACTGGAGGCAGGGAGGGTACCAGAGAACTGGAAAGTAGCAAATGTAACACCGCTGTTTAAGAAGGGAGGGAGGCAGCAGACGGGAAATTATAGGCCGGTTAGCCTGACTTCGGTCATTGGCAAGACTTTAGAGTCCATTATTAAAGATGAGTTCGCAGAGTACTTGGAAGTGCATAAGAAAGTAGGACTGAGTCAGCACGGCTTTGTCAAGGGGAGGTCATGTCTGACAAATCTGTTAGAGTTCTTTGAGGAGGTAACAAGGAAGTTAGATAAAGGAGAGCCAGTGGACATGATTTATTTAGATTTCCAGAAGGCTTTGACAAGGTGCCGCATCGGAGACTGTGCCCATGGTGTTCAGGGTAAGATCCTGGCATGGATAGAGGATTGGTTGACTGGCAGAAGGCAGAGAGTGGGGATAAAAGGGTCTTTCTCAGGATGGCAGCCAGTGACTAGTGGTGTGCCTCAGGGGTCAGTGCTGGGACCACAACTTTTCACAATATACATTAACGATTTGGAGAAAGAAACTGAAGGTACTGTTGCTAAATTTGCAGATGATACAAAGATATGTAGAGGGACAGGTAGTATTGAGGAAGCAGGAGGGCTGCAGAAGGACTTGGACAGGTTAGGAGAGTGGGCAAAGAAGTGGCAGATGGAATACAATGTGGAAAAGTGTGAGGTTTTGCACTTTGGAAGGAGGAATGGAGGCACAGACTATTTTCTAAATGGGAAAATGCTGAGGAAATCAGAAGCACAAAGGGACTTGGGAGTCCTTGTTCAAGATTCTCTTAAGGTTAACGTTCAGGTTCAGTCAGCAGTTAGGAAGGCAAATGTAGTGTTAGCATTCATGTCGAGAGGGCTAGAATACAAGAGCAGGGATGTACTTCTGAGGCTACATAAGACTCTGGTCAGACCTCATTTGGAGTACTGTGAGCAGTTTTGGATCCCATATCTAAGGAAGGATGTGCTGGCTTTGGAAAGGGTCCAGAGGAGATTCACACAAATGATCCCTGGAATGAAGAGCTTGTCGTATGAGGAACAGTTGAGGACTCTGGATCTGTACTCGTTGAAGCTTAGAAGGATGAGGGGGGATCTTATTGAAACTTACAGGATACTGTGAGGCCTGGATAGAGTGGACGTGGAGAGGATGTTTCCACTAGTAGGAAAAACTAGAACCAGAGGCACAACCTCAGGCTGAAGGGATGATCCTTTAAAACAGAGATGAGGAGGAATTTCTTCAGCCAAAGAGTGGTGAATCTGTGGAACTCTTTGCCGCAGAAGACTGTGGAGGCCAGATCATTGAGTGTCTTTAAGTCAGAGATAGATAGGTTCCTGATTAATAAGGGGGTCGGGGTTATGGAGAAAAAGCAGGAGAATGGGGATGAGAAAAAAAATCAGCCATGATTGAATGGTGGAGCAGACTCGATGGGTCAAGTGGCCTAATTCTGCTCCTCGGTCTTATGGTCTAGCAATACTAGCATGATTTTGTCAGGAAAATGGCCTGATGCTGGGCCAAGTATCCCATGTATTCCACGTACACAATTGCTGCCACTGTGCGCTATGCTGGAGGAGGGGGTGAAGATTTAAGGTGGTGGATAGGGTGACGACCAATCCCAGGGAGTGGGATTGATTGGATTTCCATTCTAAGTGCCAGCACAGGCACACTAGTGGCTGAATGGCCTGATTCATTGCTGACCCATTCTATGATTCATAATAAATTTGCTGTCACACTGTCCTCATTTGGACATCGATATTTCATGATCCCTGGTCTGCTTTGTGTCGTATCCTGACTTGCAAAAGCTCCATCAAGACCCATTCAGCATATTGCAGCCTCAGTCAACCACTCCAAGAGATACCTTATTATTCCCATTATTGTGGGAGATCCATCAGCAGAGACATTGATTTTTCCTTACGTATGAATCATTCCGCATTTCATTAATTTTCCATCCTATAGTTAATTGAATATTCTTCCAGATTAAAACCTCAATCTCCTGTAGATTAGTTTTGTTCTGAAGGTGAGGCGGGACTGGGGAACGAGGAATTCTCACTAATTTCAGTGATACTTGTGAAAGAATCACTATGGCACAGTGTGGAAGGTGGCCATTTGGCCCACTGTGCCAGTGCTGGCTCTGTGGTAAAGCTATCCCATTAATTCCACTCAGACGCCCTTTCTCCATGTTGACATGGTTATACCTCAATGTTTGTTTAGGATCTGAATCTACTTGAAATCTCAGAGGAAACCGCAGTCCATTTACTGTCACTTGCTACTGTACTGCATCACAAATATAAACCTTTGTCTCCAAATAATTGTATCCTCTACAGGAATGCTAGTCTGACAGATACTTCACCTGATCGAGAGCCCGTTTCAGGAGAAATTCCACCCTTCTATCCCAGATCATGGTACTAATCCCACACCCCTCTCTTCCACAACCCTCGCTCCATGCCCCTCTTTCTCACAGCCCTCACTCTCACACCACAATCTGCCAGTCCCTCATGCCCTGCCCCTCACTCTCACACCTCTCACTCCCATATGCTAAACTCACTGTGCCTCACTCCCATAGATCCTTCACTCCCTTTCCAGTCCTTTCCCTCAACCCATCCCCCTCAATTCCTCCCCTTACTCCTTCTCCCATCACTCCTACCCCTCACATTCCTCTCCCTCATTGCTTCCTCTCAATCCTTCCCACACACTCTCCAACTCCTCACTCCCTCCTCCTCACCTTCTCCCCATCACTCCTTACTCCCTCAAATCCTCCTCCTCATACCCTACCCGTCACACTCAATCTCCCCACTCCCTCCCCCTCAGTTCCTACCCCTCACTCCATCCCTCCCTCCCTCACTCACCTTCTCATCCCAGCCACAGACCATGGTTCCCATCGACAGTCCCATATTCTGAAACCATGTTTGCCAATAGTTTGGAGGCAGCTGAAACTGAAATACGTTTCTTATTGCGGAGTTTATAAATCCTATAAAAGATCACCATCAGAACATTACTGCCAAACACTGCAATGACATGTACCCATGACATTCATCTGATTCAATTACTGCACTGGAATACTTAATCGCGATCAAATAATTTGAACAGTTTAAACTCTCAGTATTGTTCCATGCATTTTACTCAGAGATTTCCCAAGAATTGAAAAGTTGATGTTCTATTGATTCAATTACCTGCATTGTTTGGCCAGCATTCTCTCCCAGTCCACACAGTCCGCAGCACTGCTAGACATCGTTCCCAGCAGATAGGGGTTAATCTCAATCACTTTCTTGAATGTCTGGGTGCCTAAAGAAACAGTACAATTACATCTTTTTTCATTCTTTAGGTGCCTTGAATTACTGTGTGTGTATGTATGTGTGTATAGGTAACTATATCTGTGTGCCCATACAATTGTTCACGTGTGTACATCTGTCTCCATACAAATCTGTGTGCATACATGGCTATGTGAAAGTACCTGTGCACATGTGTGTGTGCATACATATCTGTGTTCACATGTGTATTCACAGACATGTCAGTACATACATAGGCATATATATGTATGTTCTGCATGTACTCTGTGCATGCAAGACAACTTGTGAACAAGGGCATATCTGTGTGCATATATCAGCTTGTGTAGCTGTCTGTGGGCCTGCATGCCTGTGTGAGGCTAATTACTAGCTCTTTCAAAGATTAGTGCAGTCTTGATGGACTAAATGGCCTCAGTCTTTGCTGCATTATGCTGTAACTCTAACATTCTGTGTGTGAACATGTGACTGTTCATGTACATATCTGTGTCTATATCAATGTGTTAAATAAGTTAAGTGCCCATGGTGTTCAGGGTAAGATCCTACTGTCTAAAAAAACAGCCTTTCATGATCCTAAGTTGTGGATAGTTAACATTAATTGGTGTGTTTCTTTAATTTAAAAGTGAAAGCTTTCTTTCAATATATTGTAAATCATTTCCTTATTAGAAAATATTTTAAAATACATCAAGTTTTACATTTTCTTGGTTAGCTCCCATTAAAAAATAACCAATGACTGAAACAGTTTGCAAAATCTAGTTTATATTAACAGCAATGAGCCTCAACTCTTTACAATTTATTTAAATGATTTGGATGAAAGGACGGTTGCTAAATTTGCTGACGACACAAATATAGGAGGGAAAGTAAGATGTGAAGAGGATGAAGATAGGTAAAGTGATCTGGCAAATTATTATAGAAATGGCTGGGCATTTACTCTATAATGATCCTCCTCTGGTGAGCCAAGATGCATAGGATTGAAGTGAAGGATGTATCTGTGGCAGTTATGGATTATTGCCTGAAAGGAGTGGTCTTGGCAGGAGTTGATTGTTTGATGTTCTGAAGGCAGATAGACCTATTTTCCCATTCCACATTAATGCACTTTATCTTCACGGCACGGTAGCGCAGTGGTTAGCACTGCTGCTTCACAGCTCCAGGGTCCCGGGTTCGATTCCCGGCTCGGGTCACTGTCTGTGTGGAGTTTGCACATTCTCCTCGTGTCTGCGTGGGTTTCCTCCGGGTGCTCCGGTTTCCTTCCACAGTCCAAAGATGTGTGGGTTAGGTTGATTGGCCAGGTTAAAAATTGCCCCTTAGAATCCTAAGATGCGTAGATTAGCGGGTAAATATGTGGGGGTAGGGCCTGGGTGGGATTGTGGTCGGTGCAGACTCAATGGGCCGAATGGCCTCCTTCTGCACTGTAGGCTTTCTATGATCTTTCTATGATCTTAATGCCTTTATTTAAGTCTAAGACACTAGTTTTAGACCCACATTTATCACCTTCAAACTGAATGTGAAATTCCATCATATTATGATCCCTCATGCCTTGAGAATCCTTTACCGTGAAGTCACTTAAAAATCCTGTCTCAAAACATATTACCAGTTCCAAAATAGCCTTTCCTCTGACCAGGTAAGAATGTATTGCTTTAAAAAGCTGACCAAAAAATACTCTGAATAGTCCATTGTTCCCAATTTGTGAACTAGATAGTATTGACATCGATCAACTCCAAAGGGAAATACTGCTCTTAAGAAAATGTTGGAGAAAATTAGCCCATGAATCATGACTGAAAACATGTTCTTAATCCAGCTAATGTGCTCACATTCTGGAGGGGGAATTGATGCCATGATGCTCAGACTTGGTGGAGAGAGTGCTACCATGGAGCTATGGTACATTTAACTACTTACTGATGTAGGAGCCCGCAGCTGCCCTGGAATCCACAGCGACCATAACCCCATGTTGAAACTTAAAAGCCAGAGTGGTTGTTCCATGATGCAATTTGATTTGAACTTCTTCATCACCATCAACGTCAGGTTTAAGAAATTTCATTGGCTGTGAAAATATTGACATTGTAGAAACACTTGGGATTCTGGTGAGAAAGTTTAAATGGCTGAATTTCTTTTTGGCTATTTCATCTAAAATTGGCCAAACAATGCAAAAGATTGCAGAATTTCAACAATTTCAAACATTAGCCCAATGCTAATCGAGCTCCTGTAAACTTTTGGGCTGGTTTAAAGCATTAGCCAAAAGATGGCCTCACCCATGAAACTGGCCACACTTCCCTTCCACGGCGAATCCATCATCCTAACCTGTTGCTCACGATATCAGTTTGTGGACCTTCAGGGGGGCTGCACACATTTATTTAGGCACAAAGACACTATATTCTTAAGATTTTAAAAGATAGCAATGAATTTTCTTCTTGAGAAACAAACTGGCAGACAATTCAGTGTAGCTTCAAAAAATAATTTTTAGTGTTTGGAAGTTTGTTTCCAGGCTATGGAGCTGACAACTTAATTAAATATGCTTATTGTTGTGATATAGCCAGTTTTAAACGCTCTCTCACATTTAGTTCTGTTTCTTTCTCACACTCACAGCCCTGTCTTTCTCTCCCTCTGTCCGTCTTTCACACACACAGGATTCTCACGTGCACACAATCCTGTCTCTCTCTCTCTCTCTCCCTCCCACTCACATTTCCCTCTCAGACACACAGTCCTGGAAAATCATATTCGGTCAGTGAAATGTGGACTAAATAGCGAGAAGAGGGGAGGGTTAATGGGAGAGGAGCTTTTGTACTTTGCTATTTTGTATTTCTGTCCAAGCTGATTCTACATTTGATCTTCAGACAAGATAATTTTTCTCTACTGTGCTGATATGCTATGCTTCATTAACAGAACTACCTCACCAACCTTCCTACCTAAAATGTCGAAGCCCATAAACAGTTCCCATCCTTGGTTGCCTTTCAACCACATTTCTATAATTGATGACATATACTCATTTATTTATAATTATACCATCAATTCATGCATCCTGTTACAAATTTTGAGCATTCAGAAAAAGGGCCTTTAATTCTATTTTTTTAACCATTTTTCCCATCCTCACATTTTCTGCTGAATGCAAAGAAAATAATAGAATGCAGTATATAGGCCCTCGAACAGAAGCTACACAATAAGACGCAGTATAGTTGATGGGTGCTTGTAAGAATATTGTGGGTGATTTTCATCTTCATATAGATTGGGCAAATTAAATTGGCAAACTGAGGAGGATGAGTTCACAGAATATTTTATTTTGGAGTTACTGAAAACAATACATTCTGTAACTAGTCAGGGGGAAGGCTATTTTAGAACTGGTAATATGGTTTGAGACAGGATTAATAAGTGGGCTCAGTAAAGGATTCTCACATACACAGTCCTGTCTCTCTCTCCCTCCCTCCCACTCACATTTCCCTCTCAGACACACAGTCCCGTCTCTCTCTGTCATGTTTCTCTCTCACAGTCCTCTCTCCGTCTCATTCGCATTTCTCTCTCAGACACAGTCCTATCTCTCTCACACACACACATTTCTCTCTCAGACACAGACCACTCTCTCACGTTTCTTTCTGAGACATAGTCCTGTCTCTCTCTCTGTCACACACACTGTCTGTCTCTCATAGACTTTGTTACCATGTTTGTCTGGCGCTGATTCCCTTGTTTTTTCTGGCTTACAGTTTTATTCAGAGAGCGAGTGTGATGCCGAACACAGCAGAACCCATTCAGCCATTGTCAGAGTCAAACTCCAGTTACTCACATCCAGACCCAGCAGCACGGATAATTCCCCAATCCTGACACCGAAAGTAATGTCATGTCCTTTATCCAGAAACTGTTTCCCTTCCCCGAAAGGGAATTCATCCTGATTCCAGTCCTGAAACCTGCAAACATCAACCAGCCATGTCCAGAGAGGGAGAGACAGACCTTCCTCACCAAACCTGGAAAATCAAGAAAATCAGATAAACCGAAACTCAACATTAACCCAGACGGGGAGGCGGGGGTAATGAGGGGACTTCACACTGGGACTGGGGAATGAGGGGACTTCACACTGGGACTGGGGAATGAGGGGACTTCACACTGGGACTGGGGAATGAGGGGACTTCACACTTGGGACTGGGGAATGAGGGGACTTCACACTGGGGACTGGAGAATGAGGGGACTTCACACTGGGACTGGGGAATGAGGGGACTTCACACTGGGGACTGGGGAATGAGGGGACTTCACACTGGGACTGGGGAATGAGGGGACTTCACACTGGGACTGGAGAATGAGGGGACTTCACACTGGGACTGGGGAATGAGGGGACTTCACACTGGGACTGGGGAATGAGGGGACTTCACACTGGGACTGGGGAATGAGGAGACTTCACACTGGGACCGGGGAATGAGGGGACTTCACACTGGGGACTGGGGAATGAGGGGACTTCACACTGGGACCGGGGAATGAGGGGACTTCACACTGGGACTGGGGAATGTGGGGACTTCACACTGGGACTGGGGAATGAGGGGACTTCACACTGGGACTGGGGAATGAGGGGACTTCACACTGGGACTGGGGAATGAGGGGACCTCACACTGGGACCGGGAATGAGGGGACTTCACACTGGGGACTGGGGAATGAGGGGACTTCACACTGGGACTGGGGAATGAGGGGACTTCACACTGGGACTGGAGAATGAGGGGACTTCACACTGGGACTGGGGAATGAGGGGACTTCACACTGGGACTGGGGAATGAGGGGACTTCACACTGGGGACTGTGGAATGAGGGGACTTCACACTGGGACTGGGGAATGTGGGGACTTCACACTGGGACTGGGGAATGAGGGGACTTCACACTGGGACTGGGGAATGAGGGGACTTCACACTGGGACTGGGGAATGAGGGGACCTCACACTGGGACCGGGAATGAGGGGACTTCACACTGGGGACTGGGGAATGAGGGGACTTCACACTGGGACTGGAGAATGAGGGGACTTCACACTGGGACTGGGGAATGAGGGGACTTCACACTGGGACCAGGGAATGAGGGGAGTTCACACTGGGGAATGAGGGGACTTCACACTGGGACCGGGGAATGAGGGGACTTCACACTGGGACTGGGGAATGAGGGGACTTCACACTGGGACTGGGGAATGAGGGGACTTCACACTGGGGACTGGGGAATGAGGGGACTTCACACTGGGACCGGGGAATGAGGGGACTTCACACTGGGACCGGGAATGAGGGGACTTCACACTGGGACCGGGGAATGAGGGGACTTCACACTGGGGAATGAGGGGACTTCACACTGGGACTGGGGAATGAGGGGACTTCACACTGAGACTGGGGAATGAGGGGATCTACTTTTTGACAGGACTATCTCTCCTGGTTGGTGTCTCATATTCTATTATTGAGGCCATCTAAAACTCTGTTGCCCTTGCCTTGTCACACGAAGTCCCCTTCACTTGTGAGCTCTTAAAGAGTACCTATATTAAAATTCTCCTCCTTGTTCTGATTTTATACCAGTTCGACTAAGCCCAGTGGTGACCAAGTTCCAGTGTTTCTTTCTAACTGAATTCTCTGTCCAAAGGGGCAGGTCCGGTCCACAGTCCTCTGCTATAGTTAGTAAAAAGAGGCTGTTCCCAAATCGAACCCAGTCAGAATAGGGATCAAATCCCAGGATCGTGTTATGAACACACCTTCCTTGGCCATGAAGTTATCTCCAATTACAACGGGATCTTGATCAATTGGGCCAGTGGGCTGACGAATGGTAAATGGAGTTTAATTTAGACAAATGCGAGGTGATGCATTTTGGTAGATTGAACCAGGGTAGGACTTACTCAGTTAATGGTAGGGATTTGGGGAGAGTTACAGAACAAAGAGATCTAGGGGTACATGTTCATAGCTCCACAGGTGGACAGAGTGGTGAAGAAGGCATTCGGCATGCTTGGCTTCATTGATCAGAACATTGAATACAGGAGATGGGACATCTTGTTAAAGTTGTACAAGACGTTGTAAGGCCACACTTGGAATACTGTGTGCAATTCTGGTCACCCTATTATAGAAAGGATATTATTAAACTGGAAAGAGTGCAGAAAAGATTTACTAGGATGCTACCGGGACTTGATGGATTGAGTTATAAGGAGAGGCTGAATAGACTGGGACTTTTTTCTCTGGAGCGTAGGAGGCTGAGGGGTGACCTTATAGAGGTCTATAAAATAATGAGGGGCATAGACAAGGTAGATAGTCAATATCTTTTCCCAAAGGTAGGGGAGTCTAAAATTAGAGGGCATAGGTTTAAGGTGAGAGGGGAGAGATACAAAAGTGTCCAGAGGGGCAGTTTTTTCACAGAGGGCGGTGAGTGTCTGGAACAAGCTGCCAGAGGTAGTAGTAGAGGCGAGTACAATTTTATCTTTTAAAAAGCATTTAGATAGTTACATGGGTACGATGGGTATAGAGGGATATGGGCCAAATGCGGGCAATTGGGATTAGCTTAGGGGTTTTAATAAAAAGGGCGGCATGGACAAGTTGGGCCGAAGGGCCTGTTTCTCTATGAACCTCTGCGGGCTACCTTTAGCTTTCCGTTCACTGCATGTCCAATAGGAGACTCCAGCATTTTAAAGGATCCAATTTCAATCCAGGCCTTTTGCTAATAGATGCCAATAAACAACTACACAATTTTATCAAATGGATAGAATTTCGGATTACAATGCTCCGCTAGTTTCCATTTCATTTGATGCACTGAAGCGGCCTCTACTCTGACCTTCAATCTCAGCAATCCAACCCTGAAACCTGATTGGGACTCTTGAAATGAGATCTCCACATCTCCTGTACATTTCCTATTGTAAGAGTTTTAACAACACCAGGTTAAAGTTTATTTGGTAAATAAACCTGTTGGACTTTAACCTGGTGTTGTTAAAACTCTTACTGTATTTACCCCAGTCCAACGCCGGCATCTCCACATCATTTCCTATTGCACAGACAGTGTTTCAATCAAAAGCAGAACATAACCTGCACAGAGAGAATTTACCCAGATACTGATGATGTAATGAACACTGAGTTCTCATTGGGTCTTAGTAATTTTAAATCCATTCAAAAGTCATTGCTGGATGTTAGACGCTTACATTAATCACTATAGCAGTTTTTGATCGATGAGTATTTCTAGTGTTTTTTTCCCCTTGAAAGACTGGGATATGTTATCCACTGGGTTCAGGGACCTGCACATTCCAGGTGAGACTATAGAATAGCCATAGCTGGAATAGATTTAATCAGACTAATCATAGAATCAGGGCAGAAGGAGGGCCACCTGGCCCATCGATTCCACACTGATCCCTCAGAAGAGCAGTCCACCCCATCCCTGCAACCCCATGCATCCACCATGGTCAGTCTACTCAACCCACATTTTTGGAGCATGGGAGGAGATCAGAGCATCTGGAGGAAACCCAGGCAGGTAATGTGCAAACTTCACACAGTCACCCAAGCTTGCAATTGCACCCGGGTTCCTGGTGCTGTGAGGCACCTATACTAACCACTGTGCCTCTGTGCAGAGGAATTCTCCACTGTTGTGGATGAACTGTTATCACAAGTTGTGAAATTAGTGTGGCAGTGTGGCCTCTTTAAGATTGTGTTCCGTGAGGGCCACATGATCGTCTTGGACCCTATAGAGTGTCAAGGCGGAAAGTCGAGCCAATCAAGTGCAAGGGCTTATGTCCTAAATTGGGGACAGTCATCAGTTGAAGTCAGGGAGGAGCGGTGAATAGTTGCATATTGTTCCTGTCAGATTTTTGTTTGTAAATAACAATTTATCGTTGGAAATAACCCCTTTTATACTTTGAGCCACAATCACTGAGGAAAAACCGCCGATAGTTGTTGGGGATCACAATGTGCAGCTAGAGGGGAAGGAGAGTGAACTTCAAAACTACAAAGAAGCAAGATACGTACGCACATTAAGATGTCTTTAATTGGAAAGATTAACCCAGAGGTGGAAAACTTGGGACAGTATACTGAAAGGCTGGGTTACTTCCTCATAGCTAATACAATCACAACAGGAAAAGTGAAAAGTTATAATGCTCAAATTCTGTGGCTCACAAACTTACAGCTTGGTGAAAAGTCTAACATCACTGGAACTTCGGACACAAAGGGTGGAATTTGTCCATCCCGCCAACCATGGGAATCGTAGCAGGCAGGACAGGACCATGCAAAGGTCCGTTGACCTTGGGCAGGATTTTCCATTCTTGGGGCGAGCGTGACCGGAAAATCCCGCCCAAAGTCTTTTAATCAGATCGTTGAATTGGTCAAAAATCACTTTAACCCCCAACCCTCAATCATTATGTTGAGGTATAAATTTAATTCAGCATTCCATGAGCCAGGGAGACAGTCTCAGGCTTGTGGGTGGAGAAAGAATGGCTACAACAATGATTTAACAACAATAATGGCAATAGTGGCTTTAAACTGGCTATTCTGGCTGAGAGCTAAGCATGCTAGGATTTTTGGTCAACTTAGGTTAAAACCAGGTGCAGGTTATAAAGAGGCTTTGGCCTGGGAGCTGTGATCTGAAGCTTCCCAGATAAGGGAAGTTGTTTACATTGACCTAGACATTACATCGCTGATTTCTATGGCTGTTATGTGTATGGAGTATGCAGTTTGAACTAAGCGTAATGGCATCGTTCAAAAGTAATTTCACTGGATGTTAGAGTCATGTGATCAGTTTCTGATCAATTAATTGGCTGGATGACGGAGAATCTTCTGGAAGCAAGTGGAGAATTGTGGATAAATAGACATACGAGTCCTTTGTTTGGCAGCAATAACTCGAAGAGACCAACCATTGCAAGAAGACCTCTACCCTGAATGATGCTTCAGAGAACAAGAAGATAGATTCTACATCAAGGATATTTCTTGACCAAGATTTTCCTAAACTTGGTCGTATCTATTTTCATTGAAATAGTTAAAGTTAATATTTAGTTAAAGTTGATGTTCAGTAAGAGTTAAAGTGCAGTTTAAGAGTTAATAAGTTGCAACTGTTTATGTTTGAGTTGGTACTAGAAGTATTAAATAAAGAAATATTTGAATTACTGCCTTTGTTTGTCTCATTAAACTGGAATGCTTGGAAGGTGTGTAAATTAAAAGCTGTATAACAGGCTTCATGACCAGATTGAGAGGGTTATCAGAGCACTGAGTTTGGCCCATCTTTAGGAGAAATGTTAAGAGGCAGTTTTGTCTGTGGTATAAGTACCTAATCATATAGAAGTTACTGACTGAGACCAAAGTCTCTTTAGGAAAAGCTGTGGAGGTTGCCCAGGAGACTGAATGCGCTGAGCAGTGTATAAGTGTTACAAGGCGTGCCCAATGAGGTAAGGCATTTGTGGTGGTAAACAATTGCTGTGAAGAACAGTCCGAGTGCAGCAGAGCCCGAGACGGGGAGTACAGCAATGAGGGGGAAGATTGTTTTCAATGTGGAGGACAACACTCCCAAAAAACCTGCTGATGCAGAAATTATGTGTGTTACAGATGCAATAGCAAGGATCATTTACAAGTATGGTGCAGAGTGAAGCAGTTAGAACAGAACGTGTAAAAGCTAAAACCCCACAATGGTTAGTTAACTCCTTTTTTAAAAAAACTGGATGAGGAGCCTGACAAGGGACCCGAGTGGTTTACCCTAAACCAGCTCCAACTAAATAGTGCCCCCTATAGAGACTCTTAAAATGGGAGTTGACAAAGGAGCCGTGGCCACGGTCATAGGAGAGCAGGCATTTTGTTACCTTCAAAGAGGCCTCCAAACATTGAGCGAGTCAGAAGCCGCTTGTCCACATATACAGGAGAGACATTGAAGACCACAGGGTAAGCAACAGTCGGCATGTCCTACAAAAACCAAACAGCACAGCTACCTGTCCTGGTAATTGAAGATCACAGACCTTGCCTAATAGGCTGTGATTGGCACAAGCAAATGAAATTAATTTAGGTGGAAACATTAAACCTATGGGTTGGAGGTTTTCAGGAGCTGCTGTATAAATATTCTAACGTTTTCCAAAATGAGCTAGGACATATAACAGGAGCTAAAGCAAAAATTTATCTCAATCCTGATGCAATGCCTAAATATTTTTGGGTCTTCCCAATGCCTAATGCACTTTACCATAAGGTTGAAATTGAGCTTGGAAGATTCAGGTGTTATAAAGCCTGTTCAGTTCCCTGAAGTCCCTATCATCAAGTCAGATCGTACTGTAAGAATTTGTGGGGATTATAAACTAACAGTCAATCGAGGAGCTCAGACAGACAGATATCCTATTCCTAGAATCGAGGATCTCTACGCCAAACTAGCCAGTGGTTTAAAATACACAAAATTAGACATCAGTCATGCCTACTAGCAGCTGGAGTTGGATGAAGACTCAGAGGTTAGCTACGATCAGCACTCACAAGGGTTTATACCAGCTTACATATTTACCTTTTGGAGTCTCATCGGGCTGTGTCACTTTCCAGCCTATAGTGGAAAGTTTATTCCAGGGCATTCCCAACATAATGGTTTATCTGGATGGCGTTCTAATTACAGAAACCTTACCTGAGGAACATGATCAAAATTGGAAGAGAAGATTTAAAGGAGCAGGCATCTGGTTGAAATGAGAAAAATGCACTTTCCAGGCAGATGAAGTTACATATTTGGGTTTTAGGGTAAGACACTAAAGATTTACATCCTTTGGAAGATAAAGTTAAAGCCATTAACGAAGAACCATGACCAAAAAACATAACAGAGTTAATGTTATCTGTAGGATTTGTTTTCACAAAATGTGTCTACCACTTTATCCCCACTCCACCAGCTGCTAAAGAAACTTCAACGTTGGAGGTGGGGAGAAGAACAACAAGTAACATTTACAGAAAGGAAGCAGGCTCTGCAGTTGTCAACATTGTTGATGCACTTTGATTGAGCCAAGCCTTTGGGAGTTCCCTGCGATGAATCACCATCGTAGGGAGTGGGAACAGTTTTGTTCCACAGGATGCCTGATGGAGTGGAAGGGCCAATTGCCTTTGCATCAAGAACATTATCAGGTGCAGGGAAAAAGTATTTCCAGGTAGATAAAGAAAGCTTTGCAGTCATTTATGCAGTGAAAACATTTCATCAGTTTATTTACAGACAACATTTCACTGTGGTATCAGATCACAAGCTGTTGTTAGGTTTATTCAGAGAGGGTAAACCACTGCCACCAATGCCTCTGCAGGGGTTCAGAGGTAGACTCTCTTGTTGGCAGCAGACAGTTACACTTTCCAGTATTACTCAGGTACACAAATATCAAATGCAGACGCATTCAGCTGGTTGCCCTTGCCGCAGACAACTATCATCACCTCCGTTTCCACAGGAGATAGTGCGAGCACTGCACTTGATAGAGACTTTGTCAGTATCAGCGAAATGAATAAAAACTAGGACCAAAATAGATCCAGTGTTATCAAAAGGTAAGAAGATGGAATGCAAGGTTATAATAAGTCAGAGCTACTTAAACCTTACCAGCAGAGAAGAACAGAGATAAGGGCCGTGATTTTCCCAAAAGTGTTGAACAAGTGGGGGAACTGTTCTAAATCTCGACTGTTTTCTCAGTTCAGCTTCTCACCCGAATCTCCGCACTCTGTGCACTGCAGGGGTCCCAGTCGTGAATATTATTAAAAGCTCAGGGGGCAGGGCCTATTCACACCAAAGAGCCTGAAATCGGTGGGTTGAGTGGGAACCTGCGTATGCGCATGTCAATGGGAGATCGCGGAAAAGACCTCCCAGCATCTAGATCACTGCCCTTCAACCCCCACAGACATCGCTGGCCTCATCACTGCCCACCACAACCCCCCCACACACATCACTGGCCCCTACAACCCCTCAACAGAGACATCGCTAGCCTCATCACTGGCCCCCACAACCCTCCTACAGAGACATCGCTGGCCTCATCGCTGCTCTCCCTTTCCCTCCCCTTCCCATCTCCCCCCATGTACAGACATGGCTGTCCGCTCACCCCATGCCCCCATGGATCCGGATAATGTGGGTACACAATCCCTCCATCCCTTGAACATACTGTCCTCACTGCTGCCCTGTAGAGAACTAGCATAGTGCTGACATGCACAACCCCAGCTTGTGGTCATTTTGTCTCTTCAATGGGAGCCCTGAGTATTGCACCCCCCCTGGACACAGCGGCCTATTGAATGGCAGCCAATCAGCACCCCGAGGGATGAATGACACTCAACTGAATACAACCTTCAAAATCTCTCACAAGTGTTTGTTGCCGACGGGCCCTTGACTGGCCGCACTCGCTGCACCTGCACTCCCCTAATAAGCCAGAGCTGTGTATAAGCTGCAGGAATGGACACACAGCCACAAAGATGTCTGCGAGGAAACCTGCTCCCAGATTTTCAGAGGCCAACAGGAGCACCTGCTAGATGCTGTGGAGGAGAGTCGTGATCGTCTGTTCCCCAGCCAGGGCCCTAACCCAAGGGGTGCATCTGCCACAGCATTGTGGGAGGAGGTGGCAGAAGTGGTGAATGCCAGGAGCCTGGCACCGCACTCTGGCAGTGCCACAAAAAAATGTACGACCTTCTTCAAGCAGCAAGGGTGAGCGAGCATTCCTCTTGGAACCCTGAACATGCTTGGCAGGGATCCCCAACCCTGCGAACCCTGCTTAGACACCTGAAGGGCATGCAACAAGTTACCCTTCCCCCAGGAACAGAATCTAACCCCTTCCCCTCACCCCGCAATGAGCACCCTTCAGTGGTGACCGCTTTCCCCGAAACTGTCAGCGCAACGCCCGAGACACAGACACGCATTGCGCACCATGCACTGCGATATATTAATGCTTGCTATCCACATTATGTTTCCACAGGAAAAGAAAATCAGCAACAGACGGGAGATGACACAGGCAGGTGGTGGTGTGCCTGACCTGCGGTAGCTGAGTAGCATGGAGGAGCGTGCCATGGAGCTGGCAGAGGCTGATGGGCCATCCCGGATGGTCACCGACAGCCAGGCCGGTGTACAGCATGCAAGTGAGTAGAAGTGCACCCTCAACCTTGGTCCTCCTCTAAATAAGTGCGATGCTGCATGGAATGTTTTGCCTCCCTCCCCCGAAGGTATGTTCTTTTTTCCAGCTCTGGACCAGAGGAACCCGGCCCTTCGGGTGTTGCCGCCACCCTCGCTGCTCTGGAGCAAACTGCCCACGACCCCCTGGATGACACCTCGGAGGGAGACACTGAGGAATCTTCCGAGAGCAGCACCACTGAAGCGTCACCGGCATGTACCACACAACCCACCAACCCAGACGATCACTACGGTGGGTATCTTTAGTGTTGAGGCTTCTGAGTCACGATCTGGTGAGCACATCACAGCTGCTGATGCACATCGGGTGGAGGCGGCACATCCGAGGGCTCGAGCACACGGAGGCCTCTGGGTTTGTTCCTCCCAAGGCTGGTGTATCAGGAAACCTGGGGAGTTGTGGAAGGGCTGTCAGCAACCATGCTGTTTAGGGGAGTCAAACAGAGTGCTGTTGCAGGAGGTGGTGCCGACACAGCGTGAGACCCAGGCCAACACTTATAGGGGGACGACCGCAATGGGAAGTCTGGCTCAGGGCTCTGTCCTCATGGGTGACAGGGTCCAGGCCATCCCGGAGACACAGCGGGCCATGGGCAAGTGTGTTTCTGGCATCCAGGAGGCACAGCGTTCGATGGCCATGGGTGTCGGGGGCACATGGGAAACACTGCTGGCCATGGCTGGGACTCTCGCTGGCATTCTGGAGACACAGCAGGCCATGGCTGAGAGCCTTGACAACTTAGCCCAGGCTCAGAGGGCTACTGCTAAGGGGCTCCAGAGCCTGGCTTGCTCACAGACTGCTGTAGGCGGAGGGCTCCAGAGCTTGGCCCAGTGTCAGACGGCCAAGGCTGAGGGATCACAGATCATCTAGGCCTTCAGGACTGGCAGAGCCAGGTGACGCCGGAGCTTCTGGAGCTCAATGTAGCTATCCTGGCGTCCCATGGAGTGTCCCGGGGTCTCTGGGCACCCCAAGGGGCAAGGAAGTGCTTGAGCGCATGCCGGTGTTTTCCCCGCAGGAAATCCCGGACGCCCAGAGACCTTCCAATTCCCCCCTTCCTCATACCGGGGCATCTCAGGGCCAGCGAGATGAACAGGGTGGCACTGAAACTGAGGTAGTTTGGGCTGAGGTTAGAAACAGGAAAGGAGAGGTCACCCTGTTGGGAGTTTTCTATAGGCCTCTGAAAAGTTCCAGAGATGTAGAGGAAAGGATTGCAAAGATGATTCTGGTTAGGAGCGAAAGTAACAGGGTAGTTGTTATGGGGGACTTTAACTTTACAAATATTGACTGGAAACGCTATAGTTCGAGTACTTTAGAGGGGTCAGTTTTTGTCCAATGTGTGCAGGAGGGTTTCCTGACACTGTACGTAGATGGGGCAACAAGAGGATTGGATTTGGTACTGGGTAATGAACCAGGCCAGGTGTTAGATTTGGAGGTCGGTGAGCACTTTGGTGATAGTGACCACAATTCGGTTACGTTTACTTTAGCAATGGAAAAGGATAGGTATATGCCGCAGGGCAAGAGTTATAGCTGGGGGAAAGGAAATTATGATGCGATTAGGCGAGATTTAGGATGCATAGGATGGGGAAGGAAACTGTAGTGGATGGGCACATTTGAAATGTGGAGCTTGTTCAAGGAACAACTACTGCATGTCCTTGATAAGTATGTACCTGTCAGGCAGGGAGGAAGTGGTCGAGCGAGGGATCCGTGGTTTACTAAAGAAATTGAATCTCTTGTGAAGAGGAAGAAGGAGACTTATGTAAAGATGAGACGTGAAGGCTGTTAGGGCATTTGAGAATTACAAGTTAGCCAGGAAGGACCTAAAGAGAGAGCTAAGAAGAGCCAGAAGAGGACATGAGAAGTCTTTGGCAGGTAGGATCAAGGAAAACCCTAAAGCTTTCTATAGGTATGTCAGGAATAAAAGAATGACTAGGGTAAGATTAGGGCCAGTCAAGGACAGTAGTGGGAAGTTGTGCGTGGAGTCCGAAGAGATAGGAGAGGTGCTAAATGAATATTTTTCATCAGTATTCACACAGGAAAAAGACAATGTTGTCGAAGAGAATACTGAGATACAGGCTATTAGACTAGACGGGATTGAGGTTCATAAGGAGGAGGTGTTAGCAATTCTGGAAAGTGCGAAAATAGATAAGTCCCCTAGGCCAGATGGGATTTATCCTAGGATTCTCTGGGAAGCTAGGGAGGAGATTGCAGAGCCTTTGGCTTTGATCTTTATGTCGTCATTGTCTACAGGAATAGTACAGAAGACTGGAGGATAGCAAATGTTGTCCCCTTCTTCAAGAAGGGGAGTAGAGACAACCCTGGTAATTATAGACCAGTGAGCCTTACTTCTGTTGTGGGCAAAGTTTTGGAAAGGATTATAAGATATAGGACTTATAATAATCTAGAAAGGAATAATTTGATTAGGGATAGTCAACACGGTTTTGTGAAGGGTAGATCGTGCCTCACAAACCTTATTGAGTTCTTTGAGAAGGTGACCAAAGAGGTGGATGAGGGTAAAGCAATTGATGTGGTGTATATGGATTTCAGTAAAGCATTTGATAAGGTTCCCCATGGTAGGCTATTGCAGAAAATACGGATGCATGGGATTGAGGGTGATTTAGCGGTTTGGATCAGAAATTGGCTCGCTGTAAGAACAGTAAGAAGTCTAACAACACCAGGTTAAAGTCCAACAGGTTTATTTGGTAGCAAATGCCACTAGCTTTCGGAGCGCAGCTCCTTCGTCAGGTGGAGTGGAAGATGTGCTCACAAACAGGGCATACAGAGACACAAATTCAATTTACAGAATAATGATTGGAATGCTAATCAAGCTAATCAATGCTAATACAGCTAATCAAGTCTTAAAGTTACAGACAATGTGAGTGGAGAGGGCATTAAGCACAGGTTAAAGGGATGTGTATTGTCTCCAGACAGGACAGCGAGTGAGATTTTGCAAGTCCAGGCAAGTTGTGGGGGTTACAGATAGTGTGACATGAACCCAAGATCCCGGTTGAGGCCGTCCTCATGTGTGCGGAACTTGGCTATCAGTTTCTGCTCAGCGACCCTGCGCTGTCGTGTGTCGTGAAGGCCACCTTGGAGAACGCTTACCCGAAGATCAGAGGCTAAGTGCCCGTGACTGCTGAAGTGCTCCCCCACAGGAAGAGAACCGTCTTGCCTGGTGATTGTCGAGCGGTGTTCATTCATCCGTTGTTGCAGCGTCTGCATGGTCTCCCCAATGTACCATGCCTCCGGACATCCTTTCCTGCAGCGTATCAGGTAGACAACATTGGCCGAGTTGCAAGTATATGTACCGTGTACCTGGTACCAGGATTAATAGACTAGTGACAATATCACTATGTCACAGTGTCCTCAAAGCCTGTCCTCCATCGACAAGTCACAAGCCAGGAGTGTTATGGAATACTCTCCAGTTGTCTGGATGGTATTGGGAAGTGGTGGCATGTAGTATTGTCATGGTATTAGTAATCCAGAAACCCCAGGTAATGCTCTGAGACCCAGTTCAAATCCCACCATGGCAGATGGTCAGATTGGAATTCAATACAAATCTGGATTTAAAGGCCTAATGATGACCATGAAACATTGTCAATTGTTGTAAAAATCCTTCTGGTTCACTAATGTCCTTTGAGGGAAGGAAATCTGCTGTCCTTACCTGCTCTGGCCTACATGTGACTCCAGATCACAGGAATGCGTTGGACACTTAACTACCCTTTAAAATGGCACAGGAAGTCAAAGTTCAGGGGCAATTAGGGATGGTCAATAAATGCTGACCCAGTCAGCACAGGATTGTTCACATTCCATGAACAATTAAAAAAAAGAGTTCTAACAACACTCAAGAAGCGTGACACCATCCAGGACAAAAAAGCCCACTTGATTGGCATCTCATTTGCAGCCTTAAATATTCACTCCTTCCAACACCAACGATTAGCAGTAGCAGTGTGTACTATCTACTAGATGCACTGTAGGAAATCACTAAGCCTCCTTCAATGGTATCTTCCAAACCCATGATCTCTACCACATTGGGAAGGACAAAGGCAGCAGAGACGTGGCAACAATGCCAGGTGCAAGTTCTCCTTCAAGTCACTCACCACGCTGACTTGGAAATATATTGCCATTCCTTCACTGTCACTGGGTCAAAATCCTGGAGCACCCTCCAGCACTGTGGATGTACCTACACCTCAGGGACTGCAGTGGTTCAAGAAGGCAGCTCACCACCACCTTCTCAATGTATTTTATACATACGTTAGGAACAAGAGGGTTGTTAGAACAAAGAACAAAGAACAGTACAGCACAGGAAACAGGCCCTTCGGCCTTCCAAGCCCGTGCCGCTCCTTGGTCCAACTAGACCAATCGTTTGTATCCCTCCATTCCCAGGCTGCTCATGTGACTATCCAGGTAAGTCTTAAACGATGTCAGCGTGCCTGCCTCCACCATCCTACTTGGCAGCGCATTCCAGGCCCCCACCACTCTCTGTGTAAAAAACATCCCTTTAATATCTGAGTTATACTTCGCCCCTCTCACCTTGAGCCCGTGACCCCTCGTGAACGTCACTTCTGATCTGGGAAAAAGCTTCCCACCGTTCACCCTATCTATCCCCTTCATAATCTTGTACACCTCTATTAGATCTCCCCTCATTCTCCGTCTTTCCAGGGAGAACAACCCCAGTTTACCCAATCTCTCCTCATAACTAAGACCCTCCATACCAGGCAACATCCTGGTAAACCTTCTCTGCACTCTCTCTAACGCCTCCACGTCCTTCTGGTAGTGCGGCGACCAGAACTGGACGCAGTACTCCAAATGTGGCCTAACCAGCGTTCTATACAGCTGCATCATCAGACTCCAGCTTTTATACTCTATACCCCGTCCTATAAAGGCAAGCATACCATATGCCTTCTTCACCACCTTCTCCACCTGTGTTGCCACCTTCAAGGATTTGTGGACTTGCACACCTAGGTCCCTCTGTGTTTCTATACTCCTGATGACTCTGCCATTTATTGTATAACTCCTCCCCACATTATTTCTTCCAAAATGCATCACTTCGCACTTATCCAGATTAAACTCCATCTGCCACCTCTCCGCCCAATTTTCCAGCCTATCTATATCCTGCTGTATTGCCCGACAATGCTCTTCGCTATCCGCAAGTCCAGCCATCTTCGTGTCATCCGCAAACTTGCTGATTACACCTTCTTCCAAATCATTTATATATATCACAAGTAGCAGAGGTCCCAGTACAGAGCCCTGCGGAACACCACTGGTCACAGACCTCCAGCCGGGAAAAGACCCTTCGACCACTACCCTCTGCCTCCTATGGCCAAGCCAGTTCTCCACCCATCTAGCCACTTCTCCTTGTATCCCATGAGCCTTAACCTTCTTAACCAACCTGCCATGTGGGACTTTGTCAAATGCCTCACTGAAATCCATATAGACGACATCCACGGCCCTTCCTTCATCAACCGTTTTTGTCACTTCCTCAAAAGACTCCACCAAATTTGTAAGGCACGACCTCCCTCTTACAAAACCATGCTGTCTGTCACTAATGAGATTGTTCCGTTCTAAATGCACATACATCCTGTCTCTAAGAATCCTCTCCAACAACTCCCCTACCACGGACGTCAAGCTCACCGGCCTATAATTACCTGGGTTATCCCTGCGACCCTTCTTAAACAACGGGACCACATTCGCTATCCTCCAATCCTCAGGGACCTCACCCATGTCCAAAGAAGCGACAAAGATTTCCGTCAGAGGCCCAGCAATTTCATCTCTCGCCTCCCTGAGCAGTCGAGGATGGATGCCATCAGGCCCTGGGGCTTTGTCAGTTTTAATGTTCCCTAAAAAACCTAACACTTCCTCTCTTGTAATGGAGATGTTCTCTAACGGGTCAACACCTCCCTCCGAGACACTCCCGGTTAACACGCCCCTCTCCTTCGTGAATACTGATGCAAAGTATTCATTTAGGATCTCCCCTATTCCCTTGGGTTCTAAGCATAATTCCCCTCCTTTGTCCCTGAGAGGTCCGATTTTCTCCCTGACAACTCTTTTGTTCCTAACGTATGAATAGAATGTCTTAGGATTCTCCTTAATCCTGCCTGCCAAGAACATCTCGTGACCTCTTTTTGCCCTTCTAACTCCCCGTTTGAGTTCTTTCCTACTCTCTCTGTATTCCTCCAGAGCTCCATCTAGGGAAAGAATCGGACCTCTCAGGGACAAAGGAGGGGAATTATGCTTGGAACCAAAGGAAGTAGGTGAGATCCTAAACCAATACTTTGCATCAGTATTCACAAAGGAGAGGGACATGTTGACTGGTAGTGTCTCAGAGAGATGTGTTGACCCGTTAGAAAAAATCTCAATTACAAGGGAGGAAGTGTTAGGTTTTTTAGGAAACATTAAGACAGACAAATCCTCAGGGCCGGATGGCATCTATCCTAGACTCCTCAGGGAGGCAAGAGATGAAATTGCTGGGCCTCTAACAGAAATCTTTGTCTCTTCGCTGGACACAGGTGAGGTCCCAGAGGATTGGAGGATAGCAAATGTGGTCCCGTTATTTTAGAAAGGTAGCAAGGATAACCCGGGTAATTATAGGCCGGTGATCTTGACGTCTGTGGTAGGGAAATTGTTGGAGAAGATTCTTAGAGATAGGATATATGTGCATTTAGAACTGAATAATCTCATTAGCGATAGACAGCATGGTTTTGTATGAGGGAGGTCACGCCTCAGACATTTGGTTCAGTTTTTTGAGGAGGTGACAAAAACGATTGACGAGGGAAGGACCGTGGATGTCGTCTATATGGATTTTAGTAAAGCGTTTGACAAGGACCCTCATGGCAGGCTGGTGCAAAAGGTTAAATATCATGGGATAAAAGGTGAGCTAGCTAGATGGGTGGAGAACAGGCTTAGCCATAGAAGAGAGGGTAGCAGTGGAGGGGTCTTTTTCCGGTTGGAGGTCTGTGACTAGTGGTGTTCTGCAGGGCTTTGTACTGGGACCTCTGCTGTTTGTGATACATATAAATGATTTGGAGGAAGATGTAACTGGTGTGATCAGTAAGTTTGTGGACGACACAAAGATTGCTGGAGTTGCGGATGGTGATGAACATTGTCAGAGAATACAGCAGGATATAGATAGGCTGGAACATTGGGCGGAGAAATGGCAGATGGAATTTAATCCAGATAAATGCGAAGGGGTGCATTTCGGTAGATCTAATGTAAGGGGGAGCCTTAACCTTCTTAACCAATAAATGGCAGAATCATCAGGAGTATAGATACACAGAGGGACCTGGGTGTACAAGTCCACAGGTCCTTAAAGGTGGCAGCACAGGTGGAGAGGGTGGTGAAGAAGGCATATGGCATGCTTGCCTTTATTGGACGGGGCATAGAATATAAAAGTTGGCATATGATGTTGCAGCTGTATAGAACGTTGGTTAGGCCACATTTGGAATACTGCGCCACACTACCAGAAGGACGTGGAGGCTTTGGAGAGAGTACAGAAAAGGTTTACCAGGATGTTGCCTGGTATGGAGGGTCTCAGCTATGAGGTGAGATTGAGTAAACTAGGGTTGTTCTCCCTGGAAAGATGGAGGATGAGGGGCGACCTAATAGAAGCGTATAAAATTATGAAGGGCATAGATAGGGTGAACAGTGGGAAGCTTTTTCCCAGGTCGGAGGTGACGAACTCAAGGGGTCACAGGTTCAAGGTGAGGGGGGCAAGGTTCAACCCAGATGTCAGGGGGACGTAGTTTACACAGAGGGTGGTGGGGGCCTGGAATGCACTCCCAAGCAAGGTGATTGAGGCAGACACGCTGGGATCGTTTAAGACTTATCTAGATAACCACATGAACAGACTGGGATTAGAGGGATACAAACGAATGGTCTAGTTGGGCACATGAGCGGCGCAGGCTTGGAGGGCCGAAGGGCCTGTTCCTGTGCTGTATTGATCTTTGTTCTTTGTTCTTTGTCAATTAGGCAATAAATGTCTACTGAAGACCACGTCCATTGAACAAATAAATAAGAAAAGTTCCTGAGTGACCCTGGCAGAACCCAAACTGAGTAGGTTATTGCTAAGTAAGTACCGCCTGATATCACAGTTGATGACGGTGTCCACCACTTTACTGATGGTCAAGGTGGTCATGGGCAGGGCCATGCAGTGACCCTTGGGCAGTGCCAACTTGGCACTGCCAGCCTGAGACCCTGGCATTGCCAGCTTGGCACCTTGGCAAGTGCCCACTGGACACTGGGCATTGCTGAGGAGGGGCGGGAGCCTAGAGGGGTGTGGCCATGATGGGGCAGGGCCATGACAGGGAGGCAGGGGAAGGTGCTCCATAGAAGGTGGTTGGGTACTCTGGGAATTGGCTGAGGTGGCGATCGGCTGGAGGGGAGGGATTGGGGCCAGCAATCTGCCGGAGGAGTGAGGGGGAATCGGTGGTGGCAATCAGCAGGGGGGATTGGGGGCAGTGATCAGCACTGGGAGATTGGGGCGAAAGCTTAATAGCGCTCCTACAGCTCAGCTTCCAGATGTGAATAGCTCCCTCCTGGCGAGAACCACATTTGGGTTCATTTTTTTCTAAATTCCATATGATTGCGTCTGGGAGCTCGCCCACAAATGGGTGCAATTCTCTCCTGTTTTCACGCTCATTAGCAGGGAGAAGTTTTTTGGTAACATCGCCCCCATAGACTTTGCAGGGCTGTTCATGGGTCATATGTTTTTTATATTGTTGGGTGTGCATTGTAAGTGGATGGTTTTGCAGTTGATGAAGTTCTCAATGGCCACTGCCACCAGTGACAAATTGAGGAAATTATTTGTCATCCATGGCATCTCAGAGGTCTTAGTGCCAGACAATGACACATCATTCTCAGTGGAGGAATTTCAAAAATTTGTCAAATCAAATGTTATTCGCCATGTTAGGTCAACATCATGCCATCCAGCCTCCAATGGGTTCGTGGAACATCTGTACAAACATTCAAGTTTTCAATGAAAAACAAGTCGAGAGGCCTCCACCTCTACGAATAGCCAGTTTCTTATTATCATTTCATAAATGACCTGGATGAGGAAGCGGAGGGATGGGTTGGTAAGTTTGCCAATGACACGAAGGTTGGTGGGGTTGTGGATAGTCTGGAGGGATGTCAGAAGTTACAGAGGGACATAGATAGGATGCAAGACTGGGCGGACAAGTGGCAGATGGACTTCAACCCAGATAAATGCGTCGTGGTCCATTTTGGTAGGTCAAATGGGATGAAGGAGTATAATATAAAGGGAAAGACTCTTAGTACTGTAGAGGATCAGAAGGACCTTGGGGTCCGGGTCCATAGGACTCTAAAATCAGCCCCGCAGGTGGAGGAGGTGGTTAAGAAGGCGTATGGCATGTTGGCCTTTATCAATCGAGGGATTGAGTTTAGGAGTCCAGGGATAATGATGCAGCTTTATAAGACCCTCGTCAGACCCCACTTGGAGTACTGTGCTCAGTTCTGGTCGCCTCACTATAGGAAGGATGTGGAAAAGATTGAAAGGGTGCAGAGGAGATTTACAAGGATGTTGCCTGGATTGAGTGGCATGCCTTATGAGGATAGGCTGAGGGAGCTCGGTCTTTTCTCCTTGGAGAGACGAAGGATGAGAGGAGACGTAATAGAGGTGTATAAGATGTTGAGAGGCATAGATCGGGTGGACTCTCAGAGGCTTTTTCCCAGGGTGGGAATGTCTGCTACGAGAGGACACAGATTTAGGGTGCTGGGGGGTAGGTACAGGGGAGATGTTAGGGGTAAGTTTTTTACACAGAAAGTGGTGGGCGAGTGGAATCGGCTGCCGTCAGTGGTGGTGGAGGCGAACTCAATAGGGTCTTTTAAGAGACTCCTGGATGAGTACATGGGACTTAATAGGATGGAGGGTTATAGGTAGGTCTAGAAGGTAGGGATGTGTTCGGCACAACTTGTGGGCCGAAGGGCCTGTTTGTCCTTTAGTTTTTCTATGTTTCTATGTTTCTATACAATACCATTCCAAATATGACCACAGCCGAGTTACTAATGGGACACCACTTATGGACACGGTTGGATATCATATTTCAAGATTTGATGGGGAGAGTGGAGGCTAGGCAAGCCTCCCAAAAAGAAAATTATGACAAGAAGAAAAGACAGAGTTTTCCATGTTGATGACTTAGTCATGGTCAGAAATTTTGCAGTTGTACTGGGTAGGTGTCTGGTAAGATTGTGAGAGAACAGGACCAGTCTCCTATGCCTTGGAAATACAATGTCAAAAAACGCATAGACCATCTGAGGAAGAGAGCAGTGCCTGATACAAGGATCAACCGGTGACACCGGATTCACCAGGATTGGTTACAGGGATCCTTATTGTAAACGTGGAACCAGAGCAACAAGCAGATTCTGTAACTGAGGCTTCAGCAGCTACAGAGGAGCATCTCGACCCCAGATTGATGAGTTTCCTTTTCACAACCGTCCATCCAGATTCCTCATTTCTTGAAGAGCAAAATACAGAATTGAAATGTTCTACCGGAGTCTGGGAGACCCTGGACTCAGGTAACTTATGACGAGTTTTCCTGGGGCAAACCTGATGTCTATTATAATTTGCATGCCTGTGTAAATGATCTTTTTCTTTCATCCATACTCAAGAATTAGAAGGGTAGGAGTGTGCTTGCGTGGCCTCTTTAAGGGGGCCTCTGATCGGGCCGGACCCTATGGAGTATGAAAGTAGCCAAACCAATCGGGTGCAAGGGCATGTGTCCCAGGTCAGGATCCTCAGTTGGAGTAAGGGAGGAGTGGAGAATAGGCGCATATTTAGTTCTGTTAGACTCTTGTTTGTAAATAATTATATACTTTGAGCCAGAATGAATTGCCTTCAATCTATTACAATTAGGAAAGGTTTCAACCTCCACTGAGCCATTCCCTCACCGTGATTCCCAAACATGGGTTTCTGTCATATATCTAGGTTCCTGTTCCTGTCCTGGATCCCTGCTCCAATCCTTGCCTGTTGTACCAAATAAACTTAACTCCCTTTCCCAAATGCTGGGCACTGTCCTAATCCCAGGACCCCAGGCCCAATTCTTGGTCCCGGTCACATTGCAGATTCAACATTTTACAGAGATGAAACTTCAACTAGGCATTTTAATCATTGTTACAAAATTGCTGCTAATGCAATAATAACATGATGTAGAATAATAAGTAGGGGAGGGATTGTAGAGTGTAGAGGAGACTGGTGTCAGAGACTGGGATCTGTAACTGAGGGTCAAGACTGGGGATCAGGTATCATGGATCGGGAATTGTGCGGATCAGGGAGTGGGGAAGAGGAGCTTGCACTATGGGATGGGGATTGGGACAGTGACCCGGGACTAGTGCAGTATAGGTTTTATATAGGATATACAGACAGAATAAGACCATTCAGCCCAACCAGTCCATGCTTTGCTTATGCTCCACTTGAGCCTCCTCCCACTTTTTCTCAACTAAATATGAGCATTTATTTCAAACAAAAACAGAAAATGCTGGAAAACTTCAGCAAGTCTGACAGCTTCTGACGAAGGGTCATCCTGACTCGGAACGTTGGCTCTATTCTCTCTCCACAGAAGCTGTCAGACCTGCTGAGATTTTCCAGCATTTTCTATTTTTGTTTCAGATTCCACCATTCACAGTATTTTGCCTTTATTATATGAGCATTTATTTGCTTCTCCCTCATATTCGCCAGCTTCCCCTTAAATATGTCAATACTATTTGCTTCAACTACTCTCTATGCGAGCAAGTTCCACATTCTCATCTCTCTTTGGGGAAAGAAGTTTCTTCTGGGTTCCTGATTGGATTTCTTGATGACTATATCTTATATTGATATTTAGGCTGCTTACCTCAATCCCTCCCCACATCTTACTACTTTAAAGCATTTGTCATCTCCCTGTTTACCCTTTTCTGCTGGGACAGTTTCTATATGATGGGCAAAAGGGCCTCTTTCTGTGCTGTAAAACTCTATGGGTGCGATTTTCCTGGCCCACTGCACTGTTCAAGTAGCACAACGGAAAGCGTAGACATACTCAATAGATGGGAGGCGAGTTTGAGTGATGGACTGGGTTTCATTCACGACCCTTTGTAGTTTCTTGCAGTCTTGAACAGAGCAGAAGCCATACCAAGCTGTGATACAACCAGAAAGAATGCTTTCTATGGTGCATCTGTAGAAGTTGGTGGGAGTTGTAATGGACATGCCAAATTTCCTTAGCCTGCTGAGAAAGCAGAGGCATTGGTGGGCTTTCTTAACTATAGCATGGGGGGACCAGGACAGGTTGTTAGTGATCTGGATACCTAAACATTTGAAGCATTCAACTATTTCCACTTTGTCCCTGTTCATGTAGACAGAGGCATGTTCTCCACTACACTTCCTGAAGTCAATGACAATTTCCTTCGCTGACATTGAAGGAGAGATTATTGTCATCACACCAGTTCACCAGATTCTCGATTTCTTTCCTGTACTCCGTCTCGTCATTGTTTGAGGTCTGACCCACTTTGGTGGTGTAATCTGCAAACTTGAAAATCGAATTGGAGGGGAATTTGGCCACAGTTATTGGTTTATAAGGAGTATCACAGGGGGCTGAGGACACAGCCTTGTGGGGCACTGGTATTGAGGATGATCGTGAAGGAGGTGTTGTTGCCTATCCTTACTGATTGTGGTCTGTGGGTTAGGAATTTTTCCAAACAATCATGGAGTTGGGACAGGGACAGGGACAGGGGATTTGGGTCAGGGATCAGGTGTTGATTTGATTTGAGTTGATTTGATTTATTTATTATTGTCACATGTATTAACATGCAGTGAAAAGTATTGTTTCTTGTGCGCTATACAGACAAAACATACCATTCATAGAGAAGGAAATGAGAGAATGCAGAATGTAGTGTTATAACATAGCTAGGGTGTAGAGAACAATCAACTTAATGCAAGGTAAGTCCATTCAAAAGTCTGACAGCAGCAGGGAAGAAGCTGTTCTTGAGTCGGTTGGTACGTGACCTCAGACTTTTGTATCGTTTTCCCGAAGGAAGGAGGTGGAAGAGAGAATGTCCGGGGTGCGTGGGGTCCTTAATTATGCTCGCTGCTTTACCGAGGCAGCGGGAAGTGTAGACAGAGTCAATGGATGGGAAGCTGGTTTGCGTGATGGATTGGGCTACATTCACGACCTTTTGTAGTTCCTTGCGGTCTTGGGCAGAGCAGGAGCCATACCAAGCTGTGATACAACCAGAAAGAATGCTTTCTATGGTGCATCTGTAAAAGTTGGTGATAGTTGTAGCTGACATGCCAAATTTCCTTCGGGAATTGTTTGGAATTGGGCACTGTGGGGATGAGAAGATGGTTTTTAAATCTGTATTGGGAACAGTGGGGAATGGATCACTTACTGGGGAGTGGAGATTGAGTCGGGGAAGAGGTTGGGACCAGGCTGTATTTTAGACCTAGGACTGGTCATTAGGATAGGACTTAGGACTGAGACAGGAATCCAGTTATTAAACAAGGACCAGCAACTGTGACAGAGACCAGAAATTGGGTCACCAACCCAAAATTTGGAATCGAGACCCAGGTTTGGAACAATGTTTCAGGATTGGGAGGCAGTGGCATAGTGGTATTGTCGCTTGACGAGTAATCCAGAGACACAGGATCCAATAGGGGAAGGAGTCGTGTTGGACATAATTCTGGGGAATGAAGCCAGCCAGGTGGTTGAGGTGGTGGTGGAGAAGCATTTTAGTGATAGCGATCACATAGCTTGTTATGGTCAAGGAAATAGACAAGTTGCAAAAAATGTTTTGGATTGGGGGAGAACAGAGTTTAGTAAAATAAGGCAGGATCTGGCCAAGGAAGCCTGGGAACAGCTACTAATGGAGAAATCTACAGAAGAGCAAGGGGGGGCATTTGGAAAGGAAATGGGGAGGGTACAAGCCCAGCAAGTTCCCTCTAGGGTGATAGGGAGCAGAGATTTTCTGAATACAATGAGAAGGAAAAGAAAGTCTTTTAACAAGTACAAGGGAGCAAATCAGCAGATTTGGCTATATATAAACATATAAAGGCAGGAGAATGGGGATGAGAAAAATATCAGCCATGATTGAATGACGGAGCAGACTCGATGGGCCGAGTGGCCTAATTCTGCTCCGATGTCTTATGGTCTGAGAAGCATTAATGAAATATAGAAAGTGCAGGGTGGTGCTTAAGAAAGCAATGAGGAAAGTAAAGAGGGAATATGAGAAAGCTCTAGCAGGTAAAAGTAGGGAAAATCCCAAGATATTCGATATGTATATCAATGGGAAGAGGATGATCAGGGAACGAGTAAGGACCAAGGGGGAAATCTGTAGGTGGAGCCAGAGGACATTAATAGATTGTTGATTGAATACTTCACATCTGTCTTCACCCAAGAGAATTAGGATGAATATATGGAATTCAGGGAGAGAGACTGTGAGGTTCTTGAGCAAATTGACAGAGGGAAGGATAAGGTTCTGGACGTGTTGGCAGGCTTAAAAGTGGATTAATCTCCAGGTCCAGATGAATTGTGCCCTAGGCTGCTGTGGGAGGCAAGGCAGGAGATTGTAGGGGCTCTGACCCAAATTTTTAATTCCTCTCTGGCCACCGGGGAGGTCACAGTAAGAGTTTTAACAACACCAGGTTAAAGTCCAACAGGTTTATTTGGTAGCAAATTGGCTACCAAATAAACCTGTTGGACTTTAACCTGGTGTTGTTAAAACTCTTACTGTGTTTACCCCAGTCCAACGCCAGCATCTCCACACCGGGGAGGTGCCAGAGGACTGGAGAAGAGCTATTGTGGTTCCGCTATTTAAGAAGGTTGTAGAAATAAACCAGGGAAATAAACCACGTCAGTGGAAGGGAAACTATTCGAGAAAATTCTGAAGAAGAGCATCTATCTCTACTTGGAGGGGCAAGGTTTGATCAGGGATAGTCAGCATGGCTTTGTCAGAGGGTCATGCCAAACAAATTAGATTGAATTTTTTGAGGAGGTGACCAGGTGTGTAGGTGAGGGTAGTGCAGTCAATGTAGTTTAAATGGATTTCAGCAAAATCTTTGACAAGGTCCCACATGGGAGACTTATAAAGAAAGTAAATTCACATGACATACAGGGTAATTTGATAAAGTGGATTCAATATTGGCTTAGTTGTAGGATGATGTGGAGATGCCGGCGTTGGTCTAGGGTAAACACAGTAAGAGTTTTAACAACACCAGGTTAAAGTCCAACAGGCTTATTAAGGCACATTGTCTGTATCTTTAAGATCTGGTTGGCTGTAGAGATTCGTATTCTAATCAGTATTCTGTAACTTGATTTTGTGTCTCTGTTTGCCCTGTTTGAGAGCAGATATCTACTCCATCTGACGAAGGAACAGTGCTCCGAAAGCTAATGGCATTTGCTACCAAATAAACCTGGGGTTGTTAAAACTCTTACTTAGTTGTAGGAGACAGAGGGTGATGACAGAAGGCTGCTTTAGTGACTGAAAGCCAGTGACCAGTGGCGTACCACAGGGATCTGTGGTGGGTCCCCTATTATTCATCATTTATATAAACAACATAGATGACTATGTGGGATTTGGAACTTTGCAGATGACACAAAGATCGGCCGGGTGGTTAACAATGAAGTGGACTGTCTTGGGCTACAAGAAGATATAGATGGAATGGTAAACTGGGCAGATAAGTGGCAGATGGAATTTAACCCTAAAAAGGTTGAAAGGGGTGGCACAGTTGCACAGTGGTTAGCACTGCTACCTCACAGTGCCAGGGACCCGGATTCAATTCCGGCCTTGGGTGACTGTGTTGAGTTTGCATATTCTCCCCGTGTCTGTGTGGGTTTCCTCCCACAGTCCAAAGATGTGTGGGTTAAGTTGATTGGCCATGCTAAATTGCCCCTTAGTGTCCCAAGATGTGTAGATTAGGGGGATTAGCGGGGTAAATACGTAGGGCTACAGGGATAGGGGCTGGGTGGGATTGTTGTTGGTGCAGGCTTGACGGGCCGTATGGCCTCCTTCTGCACTGTAGGATTCTATGATTCTAAGTGTGAGGTGATACAGTTTGGAAGGAATAATTTGACAAGGAAGTACTCAATGAATGACATGACACTAGGAAGTTGTGTGGAACAAAGGGACCTTGGTGTGTTTGTCCATAGATCTCTGAAGATGGAAGGACATGTTAGTAGGTGAAAAAGGCATATTGTACACTTGCCTTTATCAATCGAGGCATAGATTCCAAAAGCAGGGAAGTCATGTTGGAGTTGTATAGAACTTTGCTGAGGCCACAGCTGGAGTACTGTGTGCGGTTCTGGTCACCACATTGTCAGAAGGATGTGATTGCACTGGAGGGGGTGCAGAGGAGATTCACCAGGATGCTGCCTGGGATGGAGCATTTAAGTTATGAAGAGAGGTTGGGTAGGCTTGGATTGTTTTCATTGGAGTAGAGAAGACTGAGGGGCGACCTGATTGAGGTGTACAAGATACTGAGAGACATGGATAAAGTGGATAAGAAGCAGCTGTTCTCCTGAGTTGAAGGGTCAGTCTCGAGGGGACATAGGTTCAAGGTGAGGGGCAAGAGGCTTAGAGGGATGTGGGGAAAAGCTTTTTTTCACAGAAGGTGGTGAGGGTCTGGAATGCGCTGCCCGGGAGGGTGGTAGAAGCGAGTTGCCTCACATCCTTTAAAAAGTATCTGGATGAGCACTTGGCACACCATAACATTTAATACTGTGGGTCAAGTGCTGGTAGATGGGATTAGGCGGGAGTTCAGGGCCGGAATTTTACTCTCAGGAATTGGAGCGGGCGAGAGGCGGACAATGGGAAAGTCCGTTGACCTCAGGCAGGATTTTACTGTTTTGTGACAAGCCAGGCCGTAAAATGCCGCAACAGGTGTTTCTTGCATGTCGGTACAGACTCGATGGGCCGAAGAACCTCTTCTACACTGTCTGATTCTATGATTCTAATGTTCTGGGCACCTGGGTTCGAATCCCGCATGACAGATGGTGAAATTTGAATTCAATAAAAGTCTGGGATTAAAAGTCTAATGATGACCATGAAACCATTGTCAAATGTTGTAAAAACCAAACTGGTTCAGTAATGTCTTTTGGGGAAAGAAATCAGCTGTCCTTACCTGGTCTGATCTACATGTGCCCTCTGAAAGCTACTCAATTTAAGGGCAATTAGTGATGGGCAATAAATGCTGGCTCAGCAAAAACACCCACAGCCCATGGATGAATAGAAACGGTAGCACAGTGGTTAGCACTGCTGCTTCACAGCTCCAGGGACCTGGGTTCGATTCCCGGCTTGGGTCACTGTCTGTGCGGAGTTTGCACATTCTCCTCGTGTCTGCGTGGGTTTCCTCCGGGTGCTCCGGTTTCCTCCCACAGTCCAAAAATGTGTGGGTTAGGTTGATTGGCCATGGTAAAATTGCCCCTTAGTGTCCGGAGATGCGTGGATTAGAGGGATTAGTGGGTAAAGTATGCAGTGATTATGGGGGTAGGGCCTGGGTGGGATTGTGGTCGGTGCAGACTCGATGGGCCGAATGGCCTCTTTCTGTACTGTAGGGTTTCTATGATTTCTATGATAAACTGGGACACATTTGTGGCCAGAGAGGCTGGTTTGCAATCAGGGGAACTGGGATTATGAAGGGAGCTGGAATTCTAACAGAGATCCAAGCTCAGTGTAGTGCAGTGAACTCCACACTATTCCTAATCCCTCACCCTATAATAATAGTTCATGAACAAGTCTGCAAATTTCACTGTATAACATTGAGTATTCTACATTCAGTACTTGGGATACATACAGAAGAATGCCAACCGAAGGAACAAGGCAGCGTGTACACCTTTTTCTGGAAGGATTTTCCAGAAGAAGAATGATGCCCCCATGGGGTGGACTTCACTATCAAAACTGAACTCCTCTGGAGCCTCAGTGACTCCCCCTGTGGGATAAGTGAGGGCTTCATGACTGCCCAATTCACCCTAATGAGGAATCAGCACATCATTGTCATCAGTGCTAACACTCCTGCTCTACATGCAACAGACCAGAACAAGGAAGGATTAAAATGCTGATCCTGAGCAATCCTTAATCTGAGACCCAACAGGTGACCACCTGAACCTCCTTGGAAATTTCAATTGAATGAGGAAGAATATGAATCTTTGGATGGGGGTGATAGTTAATGAAGGAGCAGGGAAAGTAAACTCCAACAGAGTGAGCCTCATGTTAAAATGTCCAGAACATGACCCTGTCATATGCAACACCCTGTTCTGGCAGTGAGACTATCAGAAGATCTCATGGCAATATCCATGCTGCAAACACTGGTACTTTCTCAGTTACTTCATCATTTGAGCAAGAGATCACAGAGATGTGCATGGGTAACTGGCATTGCAATGGTTAATGTGGGACTGGAAAACAATACCAACCCCCCCACAGTATGATGCAAAGTGACACATAACCTGGACTGGACAGAGACCTGTGTAGATACAAGCATGGAAGTTGCGTATAGCTTGGACTGTACCCAGAACAAAGTTATGTCCCATCAATAATCAGGTTAATGTTCAACTACACAAGACTCAGGAACTCTTTGTGAGACCGACTGAACCTACAACAAAAACCTCGCACCATATAGTGACAATGGCTGGACTCATCACCACCTTATCCAACCTACCATCTCCATCAGCCTGGCGTCCAGATAGCAGAAGCAATGCTACAAGAATATTCACAATGGAGGACTCAAAGATCCAACCAAGGTGTTTCTTCTCAGTCAGTACTCACTGTCAACCTCTCAACATCCAGCCATCAGCAGCTACAGTGCGTCCATACAGCCTGACCAACATTAAACTCCACCATAACAAGGCGCAGAGAAGAGATCCTTGATCTCTCTATCAGGAAACAACTTGACTGCTTTCACAAAGATAACCAAATCGAATGCAAGTGTAAAGCTTTCACAGACTGGAAACTCCACAACAACAACTCCACAACAATGTGCGGGTTAGGTTGATTAGCCATGCTAAAATTGCCCTTAGTGTCCTGAGATGCGTAGGTTAGAGGGATTAGTGGGTAAATATGTAGGGATATGGGGGTAGGGCCTGGGTGGGATTGTGGTCGGTGCAGACTCGATGGGCCGAATGGCCTCTTTCTGTGCTGTAGGGTTTCTATGATTCTATGATTTCTAACTCAAGAAAAAAAAGTAGCAGCCCGACAGGTGGTTGAATGGAGCAATACAGCATAAATTAATCAGGAATTCACTTGTGATCCGATCAATCGGGGTAAATTCACACTCTGTTGTTGGGTTGGGAGGTTCGTGTTTGTCTCTGTCAATAAAAAATTGTAAACAGGTAAAGATTACAACAACAACTTGTATTTATATAGCCCCTTCAACACAATAAAATGTCCTGTGGAGATTCACAGGAACATTCCAGCACGAGCTGTGACAGTGAGCTGCATAAGGAGATATTAGGCCAGAATAACAAATATTTGGTCAGAGGTAGTGGTTAAGGATTGTCTGAGGCAGAGAGGGGGAGAGGTTTAAGGGAGGGAATTCCAGACGGTTTGGGTCCAGGCAGCTGAAGAGCTGGTGAACAATGGCGGGGCGATTAAAATCGGAGTTGCTGAGGAGACAACATTACAGGAGTGGAGTTAGATTGGAGGGTTGTGGGGGTGGAGGAGAGGGAGGAGTGAGGCCATGGAGGGATTTGAAAACAAGGAGAGAATTTTCACATGAAGACGTTGCAGGTTAGGTTGATTGGCCATGCTAAATTGCCCCTTAGAGTTCGGGGGATTAGCAGGGTAAATGGATGGGGCCTGGGTGGGATTGTGGTCGGTGCAGACTTAGTGGGCCGGGACCCAATCTTTAAAGTAAAGTTTAAAGTTTATTTAGGCTTACATTAACACTGCAATGAAGTTACTGTGAAGTTTCTGATAGCCAAGTTCCAACCATTATTCATGTAAATTGAGTTTGTGTCTTTATATACCCTGTTTGTGAACAGAATTCCCACTCACCTGAAGAAGGGGCTTCAGGCTCCGAAAGCTTGTGTGGCTTTTGCTACCAAATAAACCTGTTGGACTTTAACCTGGTGTTGTTAAACTTCTTACTGTATCAGTTTCTGCTCAGCGACTCAGCAGAAACTGATAGCCAAGTTCCGCACACATGAGGATGGCCTAAACCGGGATGTTGGGTTCATGTCACACTATCAGTAACCCCCACAGCTTGCCTCCTGGACCTGCAGAATTTCACTGGCTGTCCTGTCTGGAGACAATACACATCTCTTTAACCTGTGCTTAATGCTCCCTCCGCTCACATTGTCTGTATCTTTAAGACCTGGTTGGCTGTAGAGATTCGCATTCTAATCAGTACTCTGTAACTTGATTTTGTGTCTCTGTATGCCCTGTTTGAGAGCAGAATTCCACTCCATCTGACGAAGGGGCAGCGCTCCGAAAACTAATGGCATTTGCTACCAAATAAACCTGTTGGACTTTAACCTGGTGTTGTTAAAACTCTTACTCTTAATTTAACCCCTTTAACCCCAGGAATAGTCTGCTGAAACTTCGCTCCACTCCCTCCAAGGCCAATATATCCTGCCTGATAGGCGATGCCCAAAACTGAACACAGTTCTCCAGATAGGGATAAAACAGAGCTCTGTACAGCTGGAACATAACTTCCGACCCTCAGTATTCCAGCCCTTGAGATAAAGGACAGCATTCTTTAATTATTGTTTCTATCTATCCAATATATTTTTGGTTTTGAGTCCCTAAATCTTTCGACTTGTCCACAGTTCCCAATTTCTCACTGGGGCAGCACAGTGGCACAGTGGTTAGCATTGCTACCTCACAGTGCGAGGGACCCGGGTTCAATTCCGGCCTTGGGTGACTGTCTGTGTGGAATTTGCACGTACTCCCCGTGTCCTCCGGGTGCTCTGGTTTCCTTCCACAGTCCAAAGATATGCGGGTCAGGTGAATTAGCCCTGGTAAATGTGCAGGTTACAGGGATAGGGCAGGGAGGAGGGCCTGGGTACACTGCTTTTTTGGAGAGTTGGTGCTATCCCAAAGGACGAATGGCCTCTTTCTGCACGATGGGACTCTTTTCTATAGATTTTATAGACTTTGCCAGAAATATTCAGTTTGATTTTTTTTAGTTCCACAGTGGATGACCTGTCTTTCCCACATTAAACTCAATCTGTTACAGTTTTACCAACTCACTTCATCTGTTAATATCCCTTTGGAACTTTCTGTTCCCATCGATGCAACTTACTGAACTTAGTAACATTTATAACTTTTGATGTGCGATTAATTCACTCGGGAGGCTGGATCGTACCCGGGAAATAAAGGCTTTTATTAGTAACAAGAATGGAGCATACTGCTTAACAATACAATGATGTGGAGGCATCGATCAACAGTTCCAACGCGCCACAGCGAAAAACCGCACCGACCTCCTCAGAAGACAAACACGGGACACAGCGGACAGAGTACCCTTCGTTGTCCAGTACTTCCCCGGAGCGGAGAAGCTACGGCATCTCCTCCGGAGCCTTCAACATGTCATTGATGAAGACGAACATCTCGCCAAGGCCATCCCCACACCCTCACTTCTTGCCTTCAAACAACCATGCAACCTCAAACAGACCATTGTCCGCAGCAAACTACCCAGCCTTCAGGAGAACAGTGACCATGACACCACACAACCCTGCCACAGCAACCTCTGCAAGACATGCCGGATCATCGACACAGATGCCATTATCTCACGTGAGAACACCATCCACCAGGTACACGGTACATACTCTTGCAACTCGGCCAACGTTGTCTACCTGATACGCTGCAAGAAAGGATGTCCCGAGGCATGGTACATTGGGGAAACCATGCAGACGCTACGACAATGGATGAATGAACACCGCTCGACAATCACCAGGCAAGACCGTTCTCTTCCTGTGGGGGAGCACTTCAGCAGTCACGGGCATTCAGCCTTGGATCTTCAGGTAAGCGTTCTCCAAGGCGGCCTTCACGACACACGACAGCGCAGAGTCGCTGAGCAGAAACTGATAGCCAAGTTCCGCACACATGAGGACGGCCTAAACCGGGATGTTGGATTTATGTCACATTATCAGTAACCCCCACAGCTCGCCCCTGGTCTTGCATAATCTCACCAGCTGTTCTGTCTGGAGACAATACACATCTCTTTAACCTGTGTTTAATGTTCCCTCCAACCACATTATCTGTACCTTTTAAGACCTGGCTGGCTGTAGAGATTTGCATTCTAATTAGTATTCTGTAACTTGATTTCTGTGTCTGTTGGAGAACAGATATCCACTCCATCTGACGAAGGAGCTGTGCTCCGAAAGCTTATGGTATTTGCTACCAAATAAACCTGTTGGACTTTAACCTGGTGTTGTGAGACTTCTTACTAACAATACAATCCCAGACTAAAGGGTCACTAGGCAGTGCAGTGACCTTTATACTCCTACAGGTAGGCGGAGCCAACCGGAGTGTACCACAGAACAATACCAACAGGTGGAACACCCCAACCCTAACCCCAACAGTGACAACAGTAACATATGTACAAGTACCCATAGTGCTAACCATCTATGGTTCAGTACCCATAGTGGTAACCATCTATGGTTCACCACATTCACCCCTTCTTTAAAACAAAGGCCGGTGGAGCAAAAAAACAGTACGAACTGTCCATATATTCACAAGTTCAGTCGTATCGGAGGGCCGCACCGTCTCTGCGACCTCCTCAACACTGGCGGTAGCGCCAGTTCTGGTGACCATGATGACCCTCTCTCCAAGGCGGTGTCCAGTGACTCCTCCAGTTCCTCACGGACGGTGGACCACGAGGTGGCGACAATCTCCTGGACTCAGGAACGCCCCGAGGTGGCGACAATCTCCTGGACTCAGGCAAGCTCTACACGGGAGTAAGAGGATTAAGTGGTGATCCCGATACTGCCCGCGCCGTGTCAGCAGGGGAGATAAAGGGCAAGGGGTCCCTAACCAGGGGTACGGGAGCGACGGGGGTTTCCAGGTCCCCTGCAGGCGCCAGATCTCGAATCGAGACCGTGTCCTCTCGCCCGTCAGGATATGCTACATCGGCATATTGAGGGTTGGCGTGGAGGAGATGGACCTGTTCAACCAAAGGGTCGGACTTGCGGGTCCTAACATGCTGCCGCAGGAGGACAGGTCCTGAGTACGTCAACCAAGACGGCAGTGAGGTCCCAGAGGAAGACTTCCTGGGGAAGGTAAACATCCACTCATGTGGGGTAGCGTTGGTTGCCGTACACAGGAGGGACCGGATTGAATGGAGCGCATCAGAAAGTACCTCTTGCCAACGGGAGACTGGAAGACCCTTAGACCTCAACGCCAGTAAGACAGCCTTCCAGACTGTAGCGTTTTCTCTTTCGACCTGCCCGTTACCCCTGGGGTTGTAACTCGTAGTCCTACTTGAGGCAATTCCTTTAGAGAGCAGGTATTGCCTCACGTCGTCACTCATAAACGACGAACCCCTATCACTGTGGATATAACTGGGGTAACCAAACAGGGTGAAAAGATCCCGCAATGCTTTGATAACCGTGGCAGCGGTCATGTCTGAACAGGGAATGGCAAAAGGGAATCGGGAGTACTCGTCAACCACGTTGAGGAAGTACACATTCCGATCTGTCGAAGGAATCAACACTCAGTCTTTCAAAAGGGCGAGTGGCTTTAATGAGGTGTGCCCTGTCAGGTCGGTAGAAGTGCGGCTTGCATTCAGCACATACCTGGCAGCTTCGAGTTATCGACCTGACATCCTCTACGGAGTAGGGTAGATTCCGGGCCTTTACAAAATGGAAGAGCCGAGTGATCCCCGGATGGCAGAGATCATTGTGGAGGGCCTGTAGCCGGTCCTCCTGCACACTCATAGAAACCCTATAGTGCAGAAGGAGGCCATTCGGCCCATCGAGTCTGCACCGACCACAATCCCACCCAGGCCCTACCCCCACATATTTTACCCGCTAATCCCACTAACCTACGCATCTCAGGACTCTAAGGGGCAATTTTTAACCTGGCCAATCAACCTAACCCGTACATCTTTGGACTGTGGGAGGAAACCGGAGCATCCGGAGGAAACCCACGCAGACACGAGGAGAATGTGCAAACTCCACACAGACAGTGACCCGAGCCAGGAATCGAACCCGGGACCCTGGAGCTGTGAAGCAGCAGTGCTAACCACTGTGCTACCGTGCCGCCACTGGCACATGTTCCACGTGACAGGGCGTCTGAGGGCTCATTGAGCTTCCCTGGACGGTACATGATATCATAGTTGTAGGTGGAGAGTTCGATTCTCCACCTCAAGATTTTATCATTTTTGATCTTACCCCTTAACGTGTTGTTGAACATGAACACCACGGACCGCTGGTAGTTGAGCAGGGTGAATCGTTTTCCCGCCAAGTAATGGCGCCAATGCCAGGCGGCCTCCACAATGGCCTGAGCCTCTTTTTCCACAGCGGAGTGCCGAATTTCAGGGCCTTGGAGGGTGCGAGAGAAAAAGGCGACGGGCCTGCCCGCCTGGTTAAGTGTGGCGGCCAGGGCGAAATCAGATGCATCACTCTCCACCTGGAAGGGGATGGACTCATCGACAGCGTGCATTGTGGCATTCGCGATGTCAGCTTTTATCCCTTCAAAGACTAAGCGAGCCTCTGCTGCCAGGGGAAAAGAGGTAGACTTTATGAGCGGACGGGCTTTGTCCGCATAATTGGGAACCCACTGTGCGTAATACGAAAAGAAGCCTAAGCATCTTCTCAGTGCTTTGATGCTAGTGGGTAGGGGAAGTTCAAGGAGGGGACGCATATGGTCTGGATCAGGGCCAAGGACCCCGTTTTCCACCACGTATCCGAGAATTGCTAGGCGGCGTTTGCTGAATACACACTTCTCCCTGTTATAGGTCAGATTCAGGCGAGACGCAGTGCGTAAAAACTTTAGGAGGTTGGCATTGTGGTCTTGCTGGTAATGGCCGCAGATAGTGACGTTGTCCAGGTACGGAAAGGTAGCCCGTAGCCCATTTTGGTCCACCATTCGGTCCATTGCACGCTGGAAGACCGAGACCCCATTCGTGACGTCAAAAGGGACCCTTAAGAAGTGGTAAAGACGACCATCCGCCTCAAAGGCCGTATATTTTCGGTCCTCTGGGCGAATGGGGAGCTGGTGATAGGCTGACTTCAAGTCGATGGTGGAGAACACCTGGTACTGCGCAATCTGGTTGACCATGTCAGATATGCCCGGGAGAGGGTACGCGTCCAGCTGCGTGTACCTATTAATGGTCTGACTATAGTCTATGACCATCCGGGGCTTGTCTCCAGTCTTGACCACCACGACTTGTGCTCTCCATGGGCTAGTGCTAGGTTGAATGATCCCTTCCCTGAGGAGCCGCTGAACCTCAGATCGAATAAAGATCCGATCCTCAGCGCTGTAACGCCTGCTCTTGTTGCGATGGGCTTGCAGCCTGGCACGAGATTCTCAAATAAAGATGGCGGGGTGATTCTGGGTGTCGAGAGACTGCACATGGAGCGCGCTGGGCAATTTGGAGGCTGCTGTTCTCCCACTGAAAGTGGAGGGAGTGGCCCATCGTACTGCAGGGTCACACTCCTCAGGTGGACCATAAAGTCTAGTCCCAGGAGTATCAGAGCGCAAAGGTGCGGTAACACGAGGAGCCTGAAGTTCTGATAAACTGTGCCCCGCACCGTTAGGTTTACCACGCAGCTCCCAAGAACAGTAACAGATCGGGACCTCGACGCCATAGAAATTGTCTGTCTGACAGTCTGTACTCGGAGAGCGCACCGTTTCACGGTGTCAGGATGAATGAAACTCTCCGTGCTCCCGCTGTCAAACAGACAATGTATCAAGCGTCCGTTTACCTCTATGTCCATCATGGACTTGTCGAGTCTGTGAGGCTTGGCCTGGTCCAGGATGATTGACGCCACCATTGAATCTTGAGTGCAACTGCAGGCAGCTGAGATGGTCGATGATGATGACCCCTGCTGGTCGTCTGGGGTCGGTGTCGACCAAAATGGCTGCGCCCATGGATCGCACGTGGTCGATGGCGTTGAAAGTGGCGGCACTCGCGGGTCGCACGTGTCTTGCGTCGTCGTCCTCAGGAATGGCGGCGCTCATGAATCGCACGTGGTGGAAGACCTCGACGAAGCCGGAGACGAGGAGACAGATCCTGGAGAGTCACACGCTGCACTGCTTGGCTTCGAAGGTGGTTTAGCTCGGCACACTTTAGCATAGTGCCCTTTCTTCCCACACGCGGAGCAAAATACCGTTCTGGCCGGACATCGCTGACGAGGGTGCTTTGCCAATCCACAGAAATAGCACCGCGGGCCACCTGGAGCTGCCGCCGCCGTCAGGTCCGAGGTTGAAAGCACGATCGCGCAGTTCCTAGGAGCCGCTGGATAGAGTTGAGTCGGTGGCTGTACTTGCCACGATGTTCCCACGTGGTCGGTGGGGTAAGTTTCAAGACTTCTGGAGGCCGTTTCCATCGCATCAGCCAATTCCACCGTCTTAGCTAGGTCTAAGTTACCTTGCTCTAGCAGCCGCAGGCGAATGTAGGATGAGCCGATTCCCGCCATGAACGCATCTCGGATCAAATCGTTAGTATACTGGGTCGCCGACACTGGCTTGCAATTGCAGGCTCTGGCTAGCTGCTGAAGTTCGCGCAGGTACTGTGCCGTCGTTTCGCCGGGCTGCCGCCGTCGAGTGGCCAGTAGGTGCCGAGCATGAATCTCGTTTGGCGGTTTGTTGTACAGTTTCTTAAGTAGTTCGATGGCCCCTTTGTAGTCTTGGGCATCGCGGATTGTTGCATACACAGTGTCGCTTACCCTTGCGTGGAGGACCCGCAATCTATCGGCGTCGTTTTGAATGGCTGTTGAGGCGTCAATATAATCTTGGAAACACTTCAACCAATGGTCGAAAGTGTTCGACGCTCCAGCTGCACGCGGATCTAAGGTAAGCCGATCTGGTTTTAACATTTGCTCCATGGTTTTTTTTTCAACCAAAAATTGTTACTAATAAAATTGATGCGCGATTAAATCACTCAGGAGGCTGGATCGTACCCGGGAAATAAAGGCTTTTATTAGTAACAAGAATGGAGCATACTGCTTAACAATACAATCCCAGACTAAAGGGTCACTAGGCAGTGCAGTGACCTTTATACTCCTACAGGTAGGCGGAGCCAACCGGAGTGTACCACAGAACAATACCAACAGGTGGAACACCCCAACCCTAACCCCAACAGTAACAACAGTAACATATGTACAAGTACCCATAGTGCTAACCATCTATGGTTCACCACAACTTTGATGCACAACTTTCCTTCACTGATACATTTATAAATGTGGTGAACAGTTATGGCCCCAGTACAGATCCCTGCGAGAGTACCAGTCACATCCCACCAATCAGATTACTTACCCATTAACCCCAATCTCTGTCTCCAACCTCCCAAAACTATTCCCAACCCAAGTCAAAAGACCCCATCCATACCCACTCCCATTCACTCTCATTTTTAGTAACAGTCTTTTGTGGGGAACCTTATGGAAAACCTCCTGGAAATCTATGGAATAATACCCATAGACAATCCTTAATATTCTGTTAGTGACCTGCTCAAAATGCTCAGGAGGGGAAAATGAGGCAGAGAGGGGGGATGTTGTGGGAGGGGGAAAGTGAGGTAGAGAGGGGGGAGGTTGTGGGAGGGGGAAAGTGAGGTAGAGAGGGGGGAGGTTGTGGGAGGGGGAAAGTGAGGTAGAGAGGGGGGAGGTTGTGGGAGGGGGAAAGTGAGGTAGAGAGCGGGGAGGTTGTGGGAGGGGGAAAGTGAGGTAGAGAGCGGGGAGGTTGTGGGAGGGGGAAAGTGAGGTAGAGAGGGGGGAGGTTGTGGGAGGGGGAAAGTGAGGTAGAGAGGGGGGAGGTTGATGGAAGTTATTCAAGATCTTGAGGTTCAACCAGTTGAAGACGCAGACAGCAATAGTGGGGAAATCAAATCAGGATGTTCAAGAGGCCAGAATTAAAGGAGTTCAGAGATCTCAGAGGGTTGTGTGGCTGGAGGAAGTTACAGGGATAGGGAGGGGTGAGGCCATGGAGGGATTTGAAAACAAGATGAGAATTTTAAAATGGGGCTGTAGCATGACTGGGAGCCAATCAATGAGCACAGGAAGTGATAGGGGAACGAGATTTGCCACGAGTTAAAATGTCGGTAGCAGAGTTTTAGATCATCTCAAGTTTCCAGAGGGTAGAGTGTAGGAGATCAGCAAGGAGAGTGTTGAACTGTCAAGTCTAACGGTGGGGAAGGTATGAGCGAGGGTTTCAGCAGAAGAAAAGCTGAGATCAGCTGACGTTACAGAGGTGGAGCTCAGCAGTCTGAGTGATGGAACAAATATGTGATCAGAATCTCATCTCCGGGGCAAATATGACACCAAGGATCCAATTCTCGGAAATACAGAGAGGATCCCGGCGGGAGGAGTGTATGATGAAATGTTGTGGCTGTTAAGTTGGTAACACTGGTAGAAGGATGAGAATCCAAAAGTGATGAATAGTGGGAACTGGACAGGTAATGTTAAAAAGACAAGATGGAAGGCTTTGTAGAGCTTACACGGCAGTTCAGCAGTTAGTTTGCTGAATTCTGCAGTGCCTGTTTCCGTGCTGGGTAAACTCAGGATGTCTGTCAGCATCTGCGGAGAGAGCAATGCAGTTAACATTTCGAGCCCATTGACCCTTCTACAGGACAGTATCCATAAAAGCCAGGCAGTGCCTCAATGGCTATTGTCCGATGGCTCTAACATCCATCATTATGAAGTGCTTCGAAAGGTTAGTCATGGCACAAATCAATTCCAGCCTCCCGGACTGCCTGGATCCACGACAGTTCACTTATCGCTGCAACAGGTCCACAGCGGACACTATCTCTCTGACCCTACACTCAACCCTGGAACACCCAGATAACAAAGCCACCTATGTCAGACTCCTGTCCATAGACTACAGCTCAGCCTTTAACACCATTATTCCTATGAGACTCAACTCCAAACTTCGTGGCCTGGGGCTCAGCTCCTCCCTCTGCGACTGGATCCTAGACTTCCTCCCCCACAGACCACAATCAGTAAGGATAGGCAACAACACCTCCTCCTCGATCATCCTCAACACCGGTGCCCACAAGGCTGTGTCTTCAGCCCTTTACATGTATGACCGTGCGGCCAAATTCCCCTTCCACTCAATTTGCAAGTTTGCTGACGGCACCACTATAGTGGGTAGGACCTCAAAAATGACGAGACAGAGTACAGGAATGAGATAGAGAATCTGGTGAACTGGTGCGGCAACAATAATCTCTCCCTCAATGTCAACAAAATGAAGGAGAACGTCATCAATCTTCAGGAAGCGTAGAGGAGAACATGTCCCTGTCTACATCAACGGGGATGAAGTAGAAATGGTTGAGAGTTTCAAGTTTTTAAGTGACCAGATCACCAACAACCTGTCCTGGTCCCTCCATGCAGACGCTATAGTTAAGAAAGCCCACTAACGCCTCTGCTTTCTCAGGAGACTAAGGAAATTTGCCATGTCCACTACAACTCTCACCAACTTTTACAGATGCACCATAGAAAGCATTATTTCTGGTTGTATCACAGCCTGCTCTGTCCAAGACCGCAAGAAACTACAAAGAACCATAGAACCCCTACAGTGCAGAAAGAGGCCATTCGGCCCATCGAGTCTGCACCGACAACAATCCCACCCAGGCCCTATCCCCGTATCCCTACATATTTACCTGCTAATCCCTCTAACCCTCATATTTACCCGCTAATCCCTCTAACCTATGCATCCCGAGACACTAAGGGGCAATTTAGCTTGGCCAATCAACCTAACCTACACATCTTTGGACTGTGGGAGGAAACTGGAGCACCCGGAGGAAACCCACGCAGACACGGGGAGAATGTGCAAACTCCGCACAGACAGTGCCCCGAGCCGGGAATCGAACCCAGGTCCCTGGAGCTGTGAAGCAGCAGTGCTAACCACTGTGCCACAAAGGTTTGTGAATAGATCATAGAACCCTACAGTGCAGAAAGAGACCATTCGGCCCATCGAGTCTGCACCGACCACAATCCCACCCCCATATCACTACATATTTTACCCGCTAATCCCTCTAACCTACTCATCTCAGGACACTAAGGGGCAATTTTAGCGCAGCCAATCAACCTAACCCGCACATCTTTGGACTGCGAAGCCCAGTCCATCACTTAAACCAGCCTCCCATCCATGGACCCTGTCTACACTTTCCGCGCCTCGGAAAAGTAGCCAGCATAATTAAGGACCCCACGCACCCTGGACATTTTCTCTTCCACCTTCTTCCATCGGGAAAAAGATACAAAAGTCAGGTCACATACCAATCAACTCAAAAACAGCTTCTTCCCTGCTGCTGTCAGACTTTTGAATGGACCTACCTCGGATTAAATTAATCTTTCTCTACACCCTAGCTATGATTGTAACACCACATTCTTCACTCTCTCCTTTCCTTCTCTATGTACAGTATGCTTTGTCTGTGTAATATGCAAGAAACATGTATACTAATACATGTGACATAATAAATCAAATCAAATCAAACTATTTTGCTTTAAATAAACTTACTCCTTCTTCTGAGAGATAATTCAACAGGAGATGAGTTTTGGATGTCTGCTGAGATGTGACAATCCGTCTCCATTGTCTCCACAACCACAGGAGATTAAAGTTCAGACTTTTGCATTTAATCTCTTCTTTTCAAGTGTCTCTGTCTGAAGTTGTGGTGTGCCATTACCTTCCCTCTCCTGGGATCAACTGGTCAATTACAGGCCACATAGGAATTTTCCAGAAGGTGGTCACTTTACCATCTCAGCCATCATGTCTGGGAAGAGTGTCCTTGAAGTCAGTTCTTGTTGAAAAAACAAAAAGTGAGATCACAGGAAAACCCTCGAGAGTGCAGTGAGAAACCTGAGTGTTAGTTTAGAGTTTGGAGCTCCTGAGGTGACGTCAGGATTTAAACGTGACGTGGGGCAAGTGGAAGCAGCTAATTGGATGAGTACAGTTGGCTAAATATTTACTACTTTTATTGTTTATAGTTTGTAAGGCCTTTATTTTGTGGGTCTATAGATTGTAAGGGCTATATGCTGTAGTAACAGGGACCAGGAAGGGTCCTAGAGTTATTAATATTATTTAATTTTAAGTACCTTGTGTGGTGGACTTCAGTTGTGCCTTTGTCCTACATGGACCACCGTTGTGTGTTTGTTATGCCTGGACACATCCCCTGCCGGTTCGGGCCCTCCCCCCGTCACCTGGTATAAAGGTGGCTGTCTCCTCCCCCTTGTTCAGTCCAGGTTGGTTATCTGTTGGGATGTGCTCCTGATTCTGTTATGAATAAAAGCCTACAGTTGTATTGGCACACAAGTAGTCTTTTGCCTAATTGATAGCGCATCAATTTTATTCATAACATTTGACCAACATGGAGCAGCTTCTAAAACCCGACAAGTTAACATTAGACCCTCAAGAGGTCGGAGTCTCTGATAAATTTGACCATTGGCTGGACTGCTTCGAAGCATTCATCGATGCCGCTACGGCCATCGACTCCGACGACGCTAAACTCCACGTGCTCCGCGCCCGGGTAAGCGAAGCAGTCTACGGTATCTTCCGGGACGCTGCTACATACGCGGACGCTATAGAACTCTTAAAAGGGCAGTTTCGAAAGAGCCCTAACGTGGTCTACACCAGACATCTCCTAACTACCCGCAAGCAGCAGCCAGGAGAATCGTGCGCCCAATTTCTGCGCGCCCTGCGGGTCCTAGCTCGAGCTTGTGACTGTAAGGCTGTTACAGCAGCTCAGAACATGGAGGACCTGATCCGTGACGCCTACGTTGCGGGCATTGAGTCTACTTACATTCGGCAGCGTCTGCTTGAACAAGATGGCCTGGATCTCCGGAAAACGGGCACGATGGATGAAACGCTAGAAGCGGCCTCTCACAACCTCGGGTCCTACCCCGCATCCCGTTCCATCGACGGTTCCACTGCGACGGCTGTTCCAGCGGGGCCCAAATGTTACTTTTGTGGCCTATCCAAGCACCCTCGGCATCGCTGCCCGGCGAAGGATGCGACCTGCTCCGGATGCGGTAAGCTAGGCCACTTCGTTAAAGTCTGCCGGGCGAAGCTGATCCCGAAGTCTCGTGGCGCCACGTGTGTTCCGTGGGCGCAGCCATCTTTAATGCAGGCGGCAGCTGCGCGCGAATCGCCATCTTTAATGCGGTCACCGGAAGTGCGGGAGTCGCCATCTTTGATGCGGTCACCGGATGCGCGGGAATCGCCATCTTTGATGCGGTCACCAGATGCGCGGGAATCGCCATCTTTGACGCTGTCATCAAGACGCGCCGAGCAGGAAGCTTTATCCGTGACGTCATCAGACACGGACGAAGATGGATTCTTCCTGGATTCGATGGTGGCATCGATTTGCCTGGACCAGTCGCAGCCTCACCAACTCTCCAAGTCAATAATGGAGATCAAGGTAAATGACCATGCAGAAAACTGCCTGTTTGACTGCGGGAGCACAGAAAGTTTTATACACCCTCGCACAGTGCGTCAATATGCCCTTCCCGTGCGACCCTGGAGCCAGACTATCTCCATGGCCTCGAATTCCCACTCGGTGGAGGTCCTCGGGTGCTGTTTGGTGACGCTGACGGTACAGGGCACAGTCTACGAGCGTTTTCGGCTCCTCGTGCTGCCGCGACTCTGCGCAGCTGTACTGCTGGGGTTAGATTTCCTCAGCCATCACAGGAGCGTCACCCAGCAGTATGATGGCCCTTATCCCCCGCTCTCCGTCTGCAAGGCGCCGTCACTGCAGCGCCCCCCGCGCACCACCTGCAGTCTCTCGACCCTCAAGATTACTCCCCCCACTTTATTCGATAATTTCACCCCGGATTGCAGGCCTATAGCCACCAAAAGTAGGCGCTATAGTGCGGAAGACCAGGCCTTCATTCGGTCCGAAGTACAACGTTTGCTCAAGGAAGGGATTATCCAGGCCAGCACCAGCCCCTGGAGGGAGCAGGTGGTCGTAGTTAAATCGGGGGAGAAACCCCGCATGGTGATTGACTACAGCCAGACCATAAACAGGTATACGCAACTAGATGCGTACCCTCTTCCCCGCATTGCGGACATAGTCAACCGCATCGCGCACTACAGCGTTTTCTCTACAATTGATTTTAAATCGGCTTACCACCAGCTCCCTATCCGCTCGGAGGATCGCCCATATACTGCCTTTGAGGCAGACGGTCGCCTCTACCAGTTCCTCCGAGTCCCCTTTGGTGTCACCAATGGGGTCTCAGTCTTCCAGCGGGCCATGGATCAAATGGTGGACCAGCACGGGTTACGGGCCACTTTCCCGTATCTGGATAACGTCACCATCTGCGGCCATGACCTGCAGGACCATGATGCCAACCTACAAAAATTCCTTCGTACGGCCACTCTCCTGAACCTCACATATAATGAGGCGAAGTGTGTTTTTCGGACACGCCGCCTCACCATCCTTGGGTACGTGATAGAAAATGGTGTCCTTGGCCCCGACCCAGCCCGTATGCATCCCCTTATGCAGCTTCCCCTCCCTACTACCCTCAAAGCACTGAGGAGATGCCTGGGCTTCTTCTCCTACTATGCCCAGTGGGTTCCCCGTTACGCGGATAAAGCCCGTCCGCTCCTAAAATCGACCTCTTTTCCCCTGGCGGAGGAGGCCCGTCGGGCCTTCGACGACATCAAAGCGGACATCGCGAAGGCCGCGATGCACGCTGTGGACGAATCCATCCCATTCCAAGTGGAAAGTGATGCATCTGACTTTGCCCTAGCCGCCACCCTTAACCAGAGGGGCCGTCTGGTGGCCTTCTTTTCCCGGACCCTACAAGGCCCTGAGATTCGACACTCCTCGGTCGAGAAGGAGGCCCAGGCCATCATGGAAGCCGTCCGGCACTGGCGCCATTATCTTGCGGGCCAACGGTTCACCTTAATTACGGACCAGCGGTCAGTTGCCTTCCTGTTTAACACCAGGCAAAAGGGCAAGATTAAGAATGACAAGATCTTGCGGTGGAGGATTGAGCTCTCCACCTACAGATATGACATCATGTACCGGCCTGGGAAGCTCAATGAGCCCCCAGATGCCCTGTCCCGTGGAACATGTGCCAGCGCCCAACTAGACCAGCTACAGTCCCTCCATAACGACCTCTGTCACCCGGGTGTCACCAGATTTTTCCACTTTGTCAAAGCCCGTAACCTGCCCTACTCCCTCGAGGAAGTCCGGACGATTACCAGGCAATGCAGGGTCTGCGCTGAGTGCAAACCGCAGTTCTACCGGCCAGGTAGGGCGCACCTTGTAAAGGCCACTCGAGCGTTTGAGCGCCTTAGCATTGATTTTAAAGGCCCCCTCCCCTCCTCTAACCGCAATGTTTATTTCCTGAATGTCATTGATGAATACTCGCGTTTCCCTTTTGCCTTCCCCTGCTCGGACATGACCACGGCTACAGTGATTCGGACCCTGAACGCGCTCTTCACCCTATTCGGCTTCCCATCCTATGTCCATAGCGGCCGTGGGTCCTCTTTCATGAGTGACGAGCTGAGGCAGTACCTGCTCGCCAAAGGCATTGCCTCCAGCCGCACCACTAGCTATAACCCCAGGGGTAATGGTCAAGTAGAGCGGGAGAACGCAACTGTCTGGAAGGCTGTTCTATTAGCGCTACGGTCTAGGGGCCTTCCAGTCAGCCGTTGGCAAGACATCCTCCCGGACGCATTACATTCCATTAGGTCACTCTTGTGTACGGCGACCAATACGACCCCTCACGAGCGGATGTTCTCTTTTCCCAGAAAGTCCTCCTCGGGTACTTCGCTCCCAGATTCGCTGATGTCCCCGGGGCCCGTTCTGCTTCGGAAGCATGTCTGAACCCATAAGGCAGACCCCTTGGTCGAGGAGGTCCAATTGCTCCACGCTAATCCCCAATATGCTTACGTAGCGTGCCCTGATGGGCGGGAGGGGGTCTCTGTCCGTGACTTGGCACCCGCGGGTGCCCCTGAGGCCACCACGTCCTTCCGCCCCACTGTCCCTGGTGTTGTCCACTCAGAGACCGCTACGTCCCTCTCCCCTTCAGTCCCTGTCTCCAATGTAGTGCGCCCAGAGCCCATTGCGGCCCCCCACCCCCCAGCTCCGGTTCCCACTGTTCCCCATACACCACCAGGGCCACAGCACACTCCTCTCACCCCTATGTACAGCTCGCTTGAGTTGCCGGGGCCGTCGCCACGCAGTACCCGACGACTGGACGGGACGACGGATCGGTCCGCTTCACACCACCCAGCGCCTTCTCTCGACGCTCACTGTACGGAGCCTGGGCCGACATCGCTCCCTGCTCGGACGACTCTGCGACCTGCACTACGACGATCGCGACGGCGGATCAAGACACCGGTTCGTCTGGACTTGTAATATTGTTTCCGCTTCACCCTCGTGTTTTTTTTTAAAGGAGGGGTGAATGTGGTGGACCTCAGTTGTGCCTTTGTCCTACATGGACCACCATTGTGTGTTTGTTATGCCTGGACACATCCCCTGCCGGGTCGGTCCCTCCCCTCGTCACCTGGTATAAAGGTGGCTGTCTCCTCCCCCTTGTTCAGTCCAGGTCGGTTATCTGTTGGGATCTGCTCCTGATTCTGTTATGAATAAAAGCCTACAGTTGTATTGGCACACAGGTAGTCTTTTGCCTAATTGATAGCGCATCACCTTGCATCAGGTTTAACTTAAAGAGGTAAGCCATGGCAGGAGAGCTCAAAGCCATGGTGTGCTCCTACTGCTCTATGTAGGAAGCTGGGAACATTTCGAGTGCTCAAGGTCAGAATTTGTGCAGGAGGTATCTCCAGCTGTGGCTCCTCAGAGCTGGAGCGGTGGCTGGGGACACTGTGGAGCATCTGTAAGGTGACGACTATCACGAATAACACATATAGAGAGGTGGTCATACCACAGGCTCAGTCTCCACAAAGCAGGAAGGAATGAGTGACCATCACGGAGAGCAAAAGGACCAGGCAGACAGTGCAGGAATCCCCTGTGATCATTCCCTTGCAAAGCAGATATACTGCTTTGAATGGAATGGCCTCTTAGGGGAATGCAGCAACAGCCAAATTCATTGCATCGTGGTTGGCTCTGCTGCACAGGGGAGGAGCAAAACGGGTAGACATGCAATAGTTATAGGGGATTCAATAAGGGGGATAGGTAGATGTTTCTGTGGCCACAAGCAGGGCTCTAGGATGGTATGTTGCCTACCTGGTGGAAAATGATCTGGATGATAATGTGGTAAATTGGATCAGCAAGTTTGCTGATGATACAAAGATTGGAGGTGTAGTGGACAGTGAGGAAGGTTTTCAAAGCTTGCAGAGGGATTTGGACCAACTAGAAAAATGGGCTGAAAAATGGCAAATGGAATTTAACGCAGACAAGTGTGAGATATTGCACTTTGGAAGGACAAACCAAAGTAGAACGTACTCGGTAAATGGTCGGACTCTGAAGAGTGCAGTTGAACAGAGGGATCTGGGAATACAGGTACAAAATTCCCTAAAAGTGACATCACAGGTGGATAGGGTTGTAAAGAGTGCCTTTGGTACATTGGCCTTTATAAATCGGAGTATCGTGTATAAAAGTTGGAGTGTTATGGTAAGGTTATATATGGCATTGGTGAGGCCGAATTTAGAGTATTGTGTACAGTTTTGGTCACCTAGTTACAGGAAGGATGTAAATAAGGTTGAAAGAGTGCAGAGAAGGTTCACAAGGATGTTGCCGGGACTTGAGAAGCTGAGTTACAGAGAGAGATTGAATCGGTTGGGACTTTATTCCCTGGAGCGTAGAAGAATGAGGGGAGATTTGATAGAGGTTTAAAATATTTTGATGGGTATAGATAGAGTGAATGCAAGCAGGCATTTTCCACTGAGGCTAGGGGAGAAAAAAACCAGAGGGCATGGATTAAGGGTGAAAGGAGAAAAGTTTAAAGGGAATATTAGGGGGGGCTGCTTCACGCAGAGAGTGGTGGGAGTGTGGAATGAGCTGCCGGATAAAGTGGTAAAGTGGTCACTAGGTTTTAGGGGTCACTTTTAACATTTAAGAAAAACTTGGACGGGTTCATGGATGAGAGGGGTGTGGAGGGATATGGTCCAAGTGCAGGTCAGTGGGACTAGGCAAAAAATGGTTCGGCACAGACAAGAAGGGCCAAAGGGCCTGTTTCTGAGCTGTAATTTTCTATGGTTCTATGGTGCTTGGGTCAAAGATGTCTCAGAGCAGTTACAGGACATTCTGAAGGGGGAGGGGGGTAGTCAGTGGTCATGTGGACATTGGTACAAACACCATAGGTTAAAATAGGGGATAAGGTCCTAAAAGCAGTATATCGGGAGGTAGGAAGCAAGCTGAAAAGTAGGATCTCAAAGGTAGTGATCTGAGGATTACTACCTGTGCCATGTGCGAGTCAGAGTAGAAATAATTGGATATATCGGGTGAATACATTGCTGAAGAGATGGTGTGAGAGGGAGGATTTCAGATTCCTGGGGCATTGGAACAAGTTTTGGCAGAGGTGAGACCTGTAGAAATTGGATGGGTTACACCTGGGCAGGACTGAAGGGAGTATTCGCTGGAGTGGTTGGTGAGTGGTTGGTGAGGGTTTAAACTAGACTGGCAGGGGGATGGGAACCGATTCAAGGATTCAGAGGAGGGGAAAATCAAGGACAAAAACAAAAGATGGAAAGGGGAATAAGAAAAGTGATGGGCAGAGAAATCAAGAGCCAGGAATAAACAGGGGCCACAGCGAAAAATAATGGGAACAGGACCAGTAATGTTAAAAATATGAGCCTGAAGGCTTTGTGTCTGAACACACAGAGTATTCACAATAAATTGGATGAATTAATCATGCAAATAGATATAAATGTGTCTGATATAGTATGGATTATGGAGACATGGCTGCAGGGTGCCCAGGGATGGGAACTGAGCACCCCAAGGGTATTCAGTGTTTAGGAAGGACAGAGAAAAAGGAAAAGACAATGGAATGGCATTTCTGGTTAAAGAGAAAATTAACACCATTCTGAGGAATGATATTAACTCTGACAATGTGGAATCTATATGGGTAGAGCTAAGAAACATCAGGGCAAAAAACATTAATGGGGGTTGTATATAGACCACCAAACTGTAGTGGTGATTTTGGTCATGGCATTAAACAGGTATTAGAGATACACGTGACAAAGGAATATCTGTAATTATGGGTGATTTTAACCTGCATATAGATTGGGCTAATCAAATTCTTCACAATATCATAGAGGAGGAATTCCTGGAGTGTATACAGGATGATATCCGAGATGATATTCTAAGATTCCAGGATGATATTCTAAACCAATACATTGAGGAACCAACTGGAGAGCAGGCAATTCTAGAATGGGTATTGTGTAATGAGAAAGGAATAATTGGCAATCTAGTTGTGCGAGAATCCTTGGGGCTGAACAACGATAATACGATAAAATTCTTAATCAAGATGGAGAGTGAAGAAATTGATTGTGAGACGAGGGTCCTGAATCTAAATGAAGGAAACTGCAGTGGTGTGAGGCTCAAATGGATACGATAGATTGGGGAACTTTTCTTAAAGGGATGACGGTGGGTAGGCAATGGCAAACATTCAAAGAGTGCATGGGTGAACTTCTACGCTCCAATCTGGCAAAAAAGTAAAATGGGAATGTTAGCCAAATCATGGCTTGCAAGGGAAATTAGAGATAATATTAGATCCAGGGAAGAGCCATTCAAAGTGGTCAGAAAAAAACAGCAGACCTGTGGATTGGGAGAAGTTTAGAATTCAGCAAAGGAGGACAAAGGGATTGATTGAAAATGGGAAAATAGAGTATGGGAGTAAGCTTGCAGAAAATGACTAAAGGTTTCTACAAGTATGTGAGGACAAAAAGATTGGTGAAGACAAATGTAGGTCCCTTACAAGGGAATTTATTATGGGGGAACAAAGAAATGGCTGACTAACTTCATACATACTTTGGTTCTGTCTTCACAAAGGTGGAAACAAATAATGCATCAGAAATATTGGGGAACACGGGGTTTAGTGAGAGAGAGGAACTGAAGGATATCAGGATTAGTAGTGAAATGGTGTTGGAGTAACTGATGAGATTGATGGATCCCAAAGTACTTAAGGAAGTAACCCGAGAAATAATGGATGCATTGGTGATCATCTTCCAAGATTGGTGGCACAGTGGTCAGCACTGCTGCCACAGAACGCCAGGGATCCGGATTTATTTCCAGCCTTGGGTCATTGTCTATGTGGACAAAGAACAAAGAGAACAAAGAACAGTACAGCACAGGAAACAGGCCCTTCGGCCCTCCAAGCCTGTGCCGCTCCTTGGTCCAACGAGACCAATCGTTTGTATCCCTCCATTCCCAGGCTGCTCATGTGACTATCCAGGTAAGTCTTAAACGATGTCAGCATGCCTGCCTCCACCACTCTACTTGGCAGCGCATTCCAGGCCCCCACCACCCTCTGTGTAAAAAACGTCCCTCTGATATCTGAGTTATACTTCGCCCCTCTCAGCTTGAGCCCGTGACCCCTCGTGATCGTCACCTCCGACCTGGGAAAAAGCTTCCCACTGTTCACCCTATCTATCCCCTTCATAATCTTATACACCTCTATTAGATCTCCCCTCATTCTCCGTCTTTCCAAGGAGAACAACCCCAGTCTACCCAATCTCTCCTCATAGCCAAGACCCTCCATACCAGGCAACATCCCGGTAAACCTTCTCTGCACTCTCTCTAACGCCTCCACGTCCTTCTGGTAGTGCGGCGACCAGAACTGGACGCAGTACTCCAAATGTGGCCTAACCAGCGTTCTATACAGCTGCATCATCAGACTCCAGCTTTTATACTCTATACCCCGTCCTATAAAGGCAAGCATACCATATGCCTTCTTCACCACCTTCTCCACCTGTGTTGCCACCTTCAAGGATTTGTGGACTTGCACACCTCGGTCCCTCTGTGTTTCTATACTCCTGATGACTCTGCCATTTATTGTATAACTCCTCCCTACATTATTTCTTCCAAAATGCATCACTTCACAGGGAGTTTCCACATTCTCCCTGTGTCTGTGTGGGTTTCCTGCAGGTGTTCCGGTTTCCTCCCAAACTCTAAAGATGTGCAGGTAAGGTGGATTGGCCATATTGAATTGAGCCTCAGTGTTGGGGGGATCAGTAGGGTAAATACATGGGTTTAAAGGGATAGGGCCAGGGTAAGATTGATGCCGGTGCAGGCTTTATGGGCTGAATGTCTTTCTTCTGCACTGTAGGAATTCTATGAGTCTATGATCTTAAAAAGTACGATATGTGTGGGAGTACTTCACGGTCGGTACCCACTGTTGTGACACTATCTGCTATCCAAGCACTCAACGGGGCCACCCTGTGAGAGCCAGACATGGAGGGCATCTCATCAAAGACAGGGATCTTGCATTGGATTTATCAGCCTTCTCAGAATCTATCAAAACAGAGTGGATACAAGTCATTGTCCATCCCAAGGGACTGTCTAAGTGGTAGACATCCCCACCAGAATGTTCAGCCTGCGACTGAACCTAATGGATAACATATTCCAGTGTTCAAAGATTAAAAGATTCAAACAAAACACCCAAAAGATACGTTGAATACAAATTATAAGTTTGATTGAAACATTTACCATCCTGTAATCTCTTTCTAATGAACAGTATAATTACTAACACCAATAAAAACTCAATGTTTTCCAGATCATCAGTATCTGGGTAAACTCTCTCTATGCAGGCTACCTTCTGCTTTAGATTCAAACACTGTGTGGTGGACTTCAGTTGCGCCTTTGTCCTGCCTGGACTACCGTTGTTGTGTTTGTCATGCCTGGACACATCCCCTGCCGGCTCCTCCCCTTGTCACCTAGTATAAAGGTGGCTGTTCCCTCCCCCTTGTTCAGTTCGGGTCGGTTATCTGTTGGGATGTGCTCCTAGTTCTGTAATGAATAAAAGCCTACAGTTGTATTGGCACACAAGTAGTCTTTTGCCTAATTGATAGCGCATCACACTGTCTGTCCAATAGAAACGCCTGCATTTTATTGAGTTCAAGTTTCAAAGTGTGTCAATCAGGTTTCAGGGTTGGATTGCTGACGTTGAAGGTCAGAGTAGAGGCAGCTTCACTGCATCAAATAAAATGGAAACTAACAGTGCATTGTAATCCGAAATTCTATCCATTTGATAAAATTGGGAAATTGATATTTGGGAAGTAAGGCCTGGATTAAGTGACAGAACAAATTCAGACAGACAGAGGAGAGTGGTGGTAAATGGGAATTGTTTAGGCCTCTGTTCAAGGAAGAAGTGGAGAGCGCTCAAACCCCCCTGCTGAGGAATGGAGATGTGGAGGGATTAGAGATCTATGGTTTTTTTCATGGAAACATAGAAAAACTACAGCACAAACAGGCCTTTCGGCCCACAAGTTGTGCCGAACACATCCCTACCTTCTAGACCTACCTATAACCCTCCATCCTATTAAGCTCCATGTACTCATCCAGGGGTCTCTTAAAATACCCTATTGAGTTCGCCTCCACCACCACTGATGGCAGCCGATTCCACTCGCCCACCACCCTCTGTGTGAAAAACTTCCCCCTAACATCTCCCCTGTACCTACCCCCCAGCACCTTAAACCTGCGTCCTCTCGTAGCAGCCATTTCCACCCTGGGAAAAAGCCTCTGAGAGTCCACCCGATCTATGCCTCTCAACATCTTATACACCTCTATTAGGTCTCCTCTCATCCTTCATCTTCATAGATTATCATAGAAACCTATAGTGCAGAAGGGGGCCATTCGGCTATCGAATATGTACCGACAACAATGCCACGCAGGCCCTATCCCCAAAACCCCATACATTTACTTTAGCTAATCTTCCTGATAGTAAAGGACAATTTAGCATGGCCAATCCACCTAACCAGCACATCTTTGGACTGTGGAAGGAAACTGGAGCACACGGAGGGGAACCCACGCAGGCATGGGGGGAATGTGCAAACTCTACACAGATAGTGACCCAAGCCGGGAATCGAACCCGGGTCCCTGGAGCTGTGAGGCAGCTGTGCTAACCACTGTGCCATGTAGTAAAGAGGAGGCTGTTTGGGCCAGGGAACAGGAAGCTGTTGATGTGATGTAGGGCATCAGAGGAATTGCGGATGTAGGTGGGAAGGACTGAACAAGAGGAGAGAGGCTGGAGTTAAGATAAGAAGAGTTGAGTTCAGTGGAGCAGGAACAGGCTCCTGACGGACCTGATGGGCCTACTGGGACAATCCTGTTTATGGATTTTGGAAGGAGGTTGAAGCGGACTCTCCGGGGTTGATAGACTATGAGGTTGGAAGCTGTGGAGGAAAGTCACAAAGCCTGAAATTTGTGAATTCAAGTCCTAAATCAGGACTTTGAACATAGAATCTAGACTGTCACTGCACTTAGGGAGTGCTGCACTGTTGGAAGTGCTCCCTTTCAGATGAAATGTTAAACTGTGGCCCCGTTGCACTCAGTCTGACATTTTTACGCACCATTTTGAGGAGCACGAGTGTTCTCCTTGGAGTCCTGACCAATCTTTACTCCAGAATCAACATCAAACCAAAGGGAAGTGTCACATGGTTGTTTGTGGGTGTTTTCAATGTCTTCATTGGGTGAGAACCAGAACAGCAGGCCAGTAAGTGTAGAGACTGCGGAAAAAAGTGAGACTGAGATAAACAGCGCAGAGTAAGAGCAGGCAGAGGGAAGCCACAGGACTCAGCAGGACTGTAGGTCTGGAATGTGTTTCCTTCAATGCAAGAAGTATAACAGGTAAGACAGATGAACTCAGAGCCTGGATTACTGCATTGAATACAATGTTATTGCAATTACGGACACATGGTTAAAGGAGGGACAAAACTAGCAGCTTAACATTGCGGGATATCATTGTTTTAGACGGGACAGAAGGAGAAACAAAAGGGGTGGCGGAGTTGCATTGCTGATTAAGGAGCAGATCACAACTGTATTGAGGGTGGACACATTGGAGAGATTTTGCAGTGAGCCATTATAGGTGAAGCTCAGGAATAGGAAGGGAGTTGGGACTTTACACCTCCCAACAGCCCGCAGGAGACAGAGGAGCAGTTGTGTTGTCAGGTACTGGAAAGGTGTGAGAAAAGCAGGGTAGTTGTTGTGGTGACTTTAACTTTCATCATATTGACTGGAAATCCCCTACAGCCAGCGGCTCGGGTTGAGAGCAGTTTGTTAGATGTGTCAAGGAGGGCTTTTTGATACAGTATGTTGACAATCCAATAAGAGAGAGAGGGGCCATACTAGACTCGGTATTGGGGAATGAGCCAGGTCAGATGATCGATGTTGCAGTGGGGGAGCATTTTGGGTTCAGCGACCATAATTCCATATGATTTTGGGTAGTCATGGATAAGGACAAGAGTGGCCCTCGGGTGAGGCTGCTTAATTGGGTGAGGGCCAATTACATTCAAATTAGGCAGGAACTGGGGAATGTGGATTGGGAGCGGCTATTTGAGGGCAAATCCACGTCTGGCAAGCGGTAGGCTTTTAAAGGCCAGTTTATTGAAGTGCAGGACAGGCATATCCCCGCAAAAATGAAAGATAGGTTTTGATTTTTGATTTGATTTATTATTGTCACATGTATTAACATACAATGAAAAGTATTGTTTCTTGCACGCGATACAGACAAAACATACCGTTCATAGAGAAGGAAACAAGAGAGTGCAGAATGTAGTGTTACAGTCATAGCTAGGGTGTAGAGAAAGATCAACTTCATGTGAGGTAAGTCCATTCAAAAGTCTGACAGCAGCAGGGAAGAAGCTGTTCTTGGGTCAGTTGGTACGTGACCTCAGACTTTTATATCTTTTTCCCGAAGGGAGAAGGTGGAAGAGAGAATGTCCGGGGTGCATGGGATCCTTAATTATTCTGGCTGCTTTGCCGAGGCAGCGGGAAGTGTAGACCGAGTCAATGGATGAGAGGCTGGTTTGTGTGATGGATTGGGCTACATTCACGACCTTTTGTAGTTTCTTGGGCAGAACAGGAGCCATACCAAGCTGTGATACAATCAGAAAGAATGCTTTCTATGGTCCATCTGTAAAAGTTGGTGAGAGTCGTAGCTGACATGCCAAATTTCCTTAGTCTTCTGAGAAAGTAGAGGTGTTGGTGGGCTTTCTTAACTATAGTGTTGGCATGCGGGGAGCAGGACAGGTTATTGGTGATCTAGATACCTAAACACTTGAAGCTCTCGACCCTTTCTACTTCATCCCCATTGACGTAGGCAGGGGCATGTTCTTCTTTACGCTTCCTGAAGTCGATGAAATGGCAGGATTCGGGAACCATTGATGACAAGGGAAATTGTAAGCTTAGTCAAAAGGGAAGCATAGGTCAAGGCATCTAAAAACTGAAGAAGCTCTTGAGTACAGTGAAAATAGGAAGGAACTTGAACATGGAATTCGGAGGGCTAAAAGGGGCCATGAAGTGTCGTTAACAAACAGGGTCAAGGAGAATCCCAAGGCTTTTTATGCATATATTAGGAGCAAGAGGGTAGCAAGAGAAAGAGTAGGCCCACTCAAGGACAATGGAGGGAAGTTTTGCGTGGAAGCACAGAAAGTGGGTGAAATTCTTAATGAGTACTTTGTATCAGTATTCACCAAGGAGGACATGACAGATGCTGAGGTCAGGGATAGGTGTGTGAACACTCGAGAGAATGTCAATATATCAAAGGAAGAAGTGGTGGACATCCTAAATTGCATTAAGGTCGACAAGTCCCCGGGGCCGGATAGGATCTATCCGAGGTTACTGCGGGAGGCAAGCAGAGAAACAGCTGGGACCTTAACAGATATCTTCACATCCTCTTTGACCACAAGTGAGGTTCCATAGGACTGGAGAATGGCCAATGTTGTTCCCTTGTTTAAGAAGAGAGGCAGGGATAATCCAGGAAATTATAGGCTGGTGAGCCTGACTTCAGTGGTGGGGAAGCTTTTGGAGAAGATACTGAGGGACAGGATACATGCATATTTGGAGGAAAATGGACCAGTTAGTGACAGGTGGCATGGTTTTGTACAGGGAAGGTCATGTCTCACCAACTTGATTGAGGTTTTTGAAGAGGTGACAAAGATAATAGATGAGGGAAGGGCTGTGGATGTTGTTTATATGGACTTTAGTAAAGCTGATCAGAAATAGTGTCACAGCTGTAGAGAAGGTGTATGCTGTGGAGGGATTGTCTACAGAGTCTCAGTGGGTGGAAGTTCGGAGTGGGAAGGGGCCGATCACTTTGCTGGGAGTTTTCTATAGGCCGCCCAATAGTGACAGGGAGGTGGAGGAGCAGATAGGGAAACAGATCCTGGAGAGTTGCAATAATAGCAGAGTTGTTGTGATGGGAGACTTTAATTTCAGTAAGAAGTTTAACAACACCAGGTTAAAGTCCAACAGGTTTATTTGGTAGCAAAAGCCACACAAGCTTTCGGAGCTGCAAGCCCCTTCTTCAGGTGAGTGGGAATTCTGTTCACAAACAGAGCTTATAAAGACACAGACTCAATTTACATGAATAATGGTTGGAATGCGAATACTTACAACTAATCAAGTCTTTAAGAAACAAAACAATGTGAGTGGAGAGAGCATCAAGACAGGCTAAAAAGATGTGTATTGTCTCCAGACAAGACAGCCAGTGAAACTCTGCAGGTCCACGCAACTGTGGGAGTTACAAATAGTGTGACATGAACCCAATATCCCGGTTGAGGCCGTCCTCGTGTGTGCGGAACTTGGCTATCAGTTTCTGCTCAGCGACTCTGCGCTGTCGTGTGTCGCGAAGGCCGCCTTGGAGAACGCTTACCCGAATATCAGAGGCCGAATGCCCGTGACCGCTGAAGTGCTCCCCAACAGGAAGAGAACAGTCTTGCCTGGTGATTGTCGAGCGGTGTTCATTCATCCGTTGTCGCAGCGTCTGCATAGTTTCCCCAATGTACACGACAATAACACACGACAGCGCAGAGTCGCTGAGCAGAAACTGATAGCCAAGTTCCGCACACACAAGGACGGCCTCAACCGGGATATTTGTAACTCCCACAGTTGCGTGGACCTGCAGAGTTTCACTGGCTGTCTTGTCTGGAGACAATACACATCTTTTTAGCCTGTCTTGATGCTCTCTCCACTCCCATTGTTTTGTTTCTTAAAGACTGGATTAGTTGTAAGTATTCGCATTCCAACCATTATTCATGTAAATTGAGTCTGTGTCTTTATAAATTCTGTTTGTGAACAGAATTCCCACTCACCTGAAGAAGGGGCTTAGAGCCTCGAAAGCTTGTGTGGCTTTTGCTACCAAATAAACCTGTTGGACTTTAACCTGGTGTTGTTAAACTTCTTACTGTGTTTACCCCAGTCCAACGCCAGCATCTCCACATCAAGACTTTAATTTCCCAAACATAGATTGGAATATCCCTAGGGTAAGGGGATTGGATGGGGAGGAGTTCGTTATGTGTGTTCAGGAGGGTTTCCTGACACAGCATGTGGACAGGCCTACAAGAGGAGAGGCTGTACTTGATCTGATACTGACCAATGAGCCTGGACAGGTATCAGATCTCTCAGTGGGAGAGCATCTTGGGGATAGCGATCATAACTCTATCTCCTTTATGCTTGCATTGGAGAAAGAGAGGATCAGGCAAGCTAGGAAAGTGTTTATATGGAGTAAGGGGAAATATGAAGACATAAGGCAGCAAATTAGAGGAGTAAATTGGAAGGAGGTATTCTCGGGGAAATCTACTGAAGAGAGGTGGCAGTTTTTCAAGGAATGTCTTTCTAGGGTTCTACAGGACAATGTTCCGAGCAGACAGGGAGGAGTTGGTAGGTTAAAGGAACCGTGGTGCACGAAAGCTGTGCGGGACCTAGTCGAGAAGAAAAGGAAAGCGTACAAAAGGTTCAGAGAGCTTGGCGAAGATAGGGATCTAGATGAGTATATGGCTTGTAGGAAGGGACCAAAGAAGGAAATGAGGAGAGCCAGAAGGGGTCACGAGAAGGCCTTGGCAAGTAGAATTAAGGAAAAACCTAAGGCATTCTATAAATATGTGAAAAGTGAAAGGATGAGACGTGAAGGAATAGGGCCTATAAAAGGTGAAGGTGGGAAAATCAGTATGGAACCAGTAGAAATGGCAGAGGTGCTTAATGAGTATTTTGCCTCGGTTTTCACCGAGGAGAAGGACATGGGTGGATGTACTGTGGGCTTGCGGTGGACTGAAAAGATTGAGTATGTGGACTTTAAGAAAGAGGTTGTGCTGGAATCTTTGAACGGCATCAAGATAGATAAGTCGCCGGGTCCGGAAGGGATGTACCCCAGGTTACTGTGGGAGACGAGGGAAGAGATTGCGGAGCCTCTGGTGATGATCTTTGCGTCGTCGATGGAGACGGGAGAGGTGCCGGAGGATTGCGGATGTGGTTCCTATTTTCAAGAAGGGGAATAGGGATAGCCCAGGAAATTACCGACCGGTGAGTCTAACCTCAGTGGTTGGGAAGCTGATGGAGAAGATCCTGAGGGACAAGATTTATGAGCATTTAGAGAGGTTTAGTATGCTCAAGAATACTCAGCATGGCTTTGTCAAAGGCAGATCGTGCCTTACGAGCCTGGTGGAGTTCTTCGAAAATGTGACTAAACACATTGACGAAGGGAAAGCGGTAGATGTGGTTTATATGGATTTTAGCAAGGCGTTCGATAAGGTCCCCCATGCAAGGCTTCTAGAAAAAGTGAGAGGGCATGGGATCCAAAGGGCTACTGCCCTGTGGATCCAGAACTGGCTTGCCCAAAGGAGGCAGAGAGTGTGTATAGATAGGTCTTTTTCTAATTGCAGGTCGGTCACCAGTGATGTGCCCCAGGGATCTGTTCTGGGACCCTTGCTGTTTGTCATTTTCATAAATGACCTGGATGAGGAAGTGGAGGGATGGATTGGTAAGTTTGCCGACGACACGAAGGTTGGTGGGGTTGTGGATAGTCTGGAGGGATGTCAGAAGTTACAGAGGGACATAGATAGGATGCAAGACTGGGCGGAGAAGTGGCAGATGGACTTCAACCCAGATAAATGCGTAGTGGTCCATTTTGGCAGCTCAAATGGGATGAAGGAGTACAATGTAAAGGGAAAGACTCTTAGTACTGTAGAGGATCAGAAGGACCTTGGGGTCCAGGTCCATAGGACTCTAAAATCGGCCCCGCAGGTGGAGGAGGTGGTTAAGAAGGCGTATGGTATGCTGGCCTTTATCAATCGAGGGATTCAGTTTAGGAGTCCGGGGATAATGATGCAGCTATATAAGACCCTCGTCAGACCCCACTTGGAGTACTGTGCTCAGTTCTGGTCGCCTCATTACAGGAAGGATGTGGAAAAGATTGAAAGGGTGCAGAGGAGATTTACAAGGATGTTGCCTGGATTGAGTGGCATGCCTTATGAGGATAGGCTGAGGGAGCTCGGTCTTTTCTCCTTGGAGAGACGTAGGATGAGAGGAGACCTAATAGAGGTATATAAGATGTTGAGAGGCATAGATCGGGTGGACTCTCAGAGGCTTTTTCTCAGGGTGGAAATGGCTGCTACAAGAGGACACAGGTTTAAGGTGCCGGGGGGTAGGTACAGGGGAAATGTTAGGGGGAAGTTTTTCACACAGAGGGTGGTGGGCGAGTAGAATCGGCTGCCGTCAGTGGTGGTGGAGGCAAACTCAATAGGGTCTTTTAAGAGACTCCTGGATGAGTACATGGGACTTAATAGGATGGAGGGTTATAGGTAGCCCTAAAAGGTAGGGATATGTTCGGCACAACTTGTGGGGCCTAAGGGCCTGTTTTTGTGCTGTAGTTTTCTATGTTTGACAAAGTCCCACATGGCAGACTGATAGAAAAACTAAAATCACATGGGATTCAGAGTGGGCTGGCTAGATGGACACAGAATTGGCTTGGTTATACAAGGTTAAAGTCCAACAGGTTTATTTGGTAGCACAAGCCACTAGCTTTCGGAGTGCTGCTCCTTCATCAGGTAAGTGGGGGAGGGGAGCAGCGCACCGAAAGCTAGTGGCTTGTGCTACCAAATAAATCTGTTGGACTTTAATCTGGTGTTGTGAGACTTCTGTGTTTACCCCAGTCCAACGCCGGCATCTCCACATCTTGGTTATACAAGACAGAGAATAGCAGTGGGTGTTTTTCAGAATGGAGAATCTGTAGCTCGTGGTGTTCTGCAGGGTTTCAGTGCTGGGATCTCTGTTGTTTGTAGTGTATATAAATGATCTGGAGGAAGATGTGGTGATCTGATTCATAAGTTTGCAAATGTCACGAAGATTGGCAGAGTTGCTGATAGTGCCGAGGATTGTCAGAGGGTAGAAGAGGATTGTAGATAGATTGGAGATTTGGGCACAGAAATGGCAGATGGAGTTTAATCCAGACAAATACGAGGTGATACATTTTGGAGGATCAAATTTAAGTGTGAATTATACTGTAAATGGTAGAACATTAACATACAGAGGGATCTGGGAGTGCAGGTCCACAGTTCACTAAAAGTGGTAATGCAGGTAGCCCAGGTGATTTAGAAGGCATATGGTGTGCTTAGCTTCATCAGCCAGGGCAGTGAGTACAGGAGTTGGGAAATCATGTTGCAGCTATATAAAACCTTGGTTAGGCCGCATTTAGAGTTACTGTATGCAGTTCTGGTTGGCACAGTATCAGAAGGACGTGGAAGCTTTGGAGAGAGTACAAAGAAGGTTCACCAAGATGTTGCCTGGTCTTGAGGGTGTTGGGTATGAGTACAGGTTGAATAAACTAAGATTGTTTTCACTGGAAAGACGGAGGCTGATGATGACCTGATAGAGTGTCCAAAATTATGAGGCATAAACAGGGTAGTTAGAGGCTTTTTCCAAGGGTGGTAGAGTCAATTACAAGAGGGCACAGGTTCAAGGTGAGGGGAGAAAGTTGAAGAGAGATGTGTGGGGAAGTTTTTCCACACAGAGTGGTGGGTGCCTGGATCGCGCTGCCAGATGAGGTGGAAGCAGGCACACTACCAACATTTACAAGGCATCTGGATGGGTACATGAATAGGGAGGAAATAGAGGGATACAGACTGAGTGAGGGCAGAAGGATTTTTTTAGTTAGGGCATCATGATCGGAACAGGCTTGCAGGGCCAAAGGGCCTGTTCCTCTGCTGTACTATTTTTGTTCATTTTGGGGAACAGTTGTTTGAGTTCAGGCTGAGACACTCCCCTCATATCCATTGAGCCAGCTGGGTGTCTTTGGGCATGATGGTGACTCACTTGGCATAGATGGCACACATTTGGTGTCCCCATAGAGCCCTACCAGGTAAAGCCTTGCAGGAGGCCATTCAGCCTCAAGTCTGTTTGACCATTCAATGAGATCATGTCTTATTTTACTTTTCATATACATATCACTTGGATAACAATACTATCAATCTAAGATTTGAAATCGACAACTAATCAAGCTGTTTGAGAATGGCATTTCCAAACTTGTTTCCAATGCTGACTCTCTCTGATCAGGCTTGTCCAAATGCTCATTTACTCTAGATGTGAGACTAATAGGTCCATACCTGCCTCATTTATTCCTCCAATTCTTAAATATTGAAGCAACATTGGGGATTTTCTCATTAATTTGAATGTGACAATGCAAGTGGATCAGGTTTTATTTAATGTATATGTGAACCCCCAGCTTTGCTTCTGCACCACAAAGTGAACACCCCTTTCTATTCTATGTTGCTGACCTTTTCCTCTTCGTTAGTCACTTTTCAAAGCCTCTAAAATTCAATCTGCACTTTTGTTTGAACTTCAAGTGTCTCGACATCAACCTGCCGCTCCATGTTGTCCTGCAGTTGAACAGTTTTTATATTTGCACGATTTATTGTTTCTCACTCTAAATTCAGCATTTTCCTTTGTTGATAATGCTTGTGTTTTACTCTGACACCTGCTGCTAGGATCATACGAATTAAGAGCAGGACACTCAGCCTCTTGAGCCTGCTCAGTCACTAAGATCATGGCTTCTGATTGCAACCTCAACTCCACACTCCTGTCTATCCCCAATCCCTTTCACCTCCTTGTTAATCAAGAAGCTATCTAACTCTGCCTTAAAAAGATTCAAAGGTTCTGTTTCCACTGCCTTTTGAAAAGAGAGTTCCAGAGACTCAAGACCCTATGAGAGAAATACATTTGCCTCAATCTCAGTCTTAAATAGCCTTATTTATCAGTGACCTAGTTCTAGATTCTCCCACAAGAGGAAACATCCTCTCCACGTATGGTTCAATCAAGTTGTCTTTTACTCTTCTAAACTCTACTGGATACACCTAACCTCTCCAACCTTTTGTCATAAGACAACTCACCCATTCCTAGTATTAGTCCAGTAAACCTTTTTCTGAACTGCCTGTAAAACATTTACATCTTTCCTTAAACAAGGAAACCAATACTATATACAATATTCCAGATGTGGTCTCACCAATGCCTTGTACAACTTAAGCATAACCTTCCTATCTTTGTAATTAGTTTCCCTCAAAATAAATGATAACATTCCGTTAGCCTTCCTACCTGTATATCAGCGTTTTGCAATTCAGGCATCAGCTCTGCAATTTCTCACAATTTAAACAAACTTATTTTTAATTATTTCTGCCAAAAATGGAAATTTCACATTTGCCCACATTATACTCCATTTGCCATATCCCTTTGTAACATCCTCAATGTCCACTTTGACACAGATAAGAAAGTAAGCTGCAATGAGCACATTTATCAAGATTTATCCATTTATATGAATTGTAAAAAGTTGAGGCCTGAGCACTGATCTATGGTACATCACAAGTCATTCCTGCCAACTAGAAAAAGAGTAAGAAGTTTAACAACACCAGGTTAAAGTCCAACAGGTTTATTTGGTAGCAAAAGCCACACAAGCTTTCGAGGCTCTAAGCCCCTTCTTCAGGTGAGTGGGAATTCTGTTCACAAACAGAATTTATAAAGACACAGACTCAATTTACATGAATAATGGTTGGAATGCGAATACTTACAACTAATCCAGTCTTTAAGAAACAAAACAATGGGAGTGGAGAGAGCATCAAGACAGGCTAAAAAGATGTGTATTGTCTCCAGACAAGACAGCCAGTGAAACTCTGCAGGTCCACGCAACTGTGGGAGTTACAAATATTGTGACATGAACCCAATATCCCGGTTGAGGCCGTCCTTGTGTGTGCGGAACTTGGCTATCAGTTTCTGCTCAGCGACTCTGCGCTGTCGTGTGTCGCGAAGGCCGCCTTGGAGAACGCTTACCCGAATATCAGAGGCCGAATGCCCGTGACCGCTGAAGTGCTCCCCAACAGGAAGAGAACAGTCTTGCCTGGTGATTGTCGAGCGGTGTTCATTCATGGATGAATGAACACCGCTCGACAATCACCAGGCAAGACTGTTCTCTTCCTGTTGGGGAGCACTTCAGCGGTCACGGGCATTCGGCCTCTGATATTCGGGTAAGCGTTCTCCAAGGCGGCCTTCGCGACACACGACAGCGCAGAGTCGCTGAGCAGAAACTGATAGCCAAGTTCCGCACACACAAGGACGGCCTCAACCGGGATATTGGGTTCATGTCACAATATTTGTAACTCCCACAGTTGCGTGGACCTGCAGAGTTTCACTGGCTGTCTTGTCTGGAGACAATACACATCTTTTTAGCCTGTCTTGATGCTCTCTCCACTCCCATTGTTTTGTTTCTTAAAGACTGGATTAGTTGTAAGTATTCGCATTCCAACCATTATTCATGTAAATTGAGTCTGTGTCTTTATAAATTCTGTTTGTGAACAGAATTCCCACTCACCTGAAGAAGGGGCTTAGAGCCTCGAAAGCTTGTGTGGCTTTTGCTACCAAATAAACCTGTTGGACTTTAACCTGGTGTTGTTAAACTTCTTACTGTGTTTACCCCAGTCCAACGCCGGCATCTCCACATCATAACTAGAAAAAGACCCATTTATACCAACTGTTTCCCGTTAGCTAACCAATCTGCAATTCATGCATATATTACCCACTATACCATGAGCTTTTATTTACAATAACCTTTGATATGGCACCTTATCAAATGTCTCTAGAAATCCAAGTACAGTATATCTACCAATTCCCCTTTACCCATATTACATGGAACTTCAATATTGTTTAAACAGGATTTCCCTTTCACAAAACCATGTTGACTCTGCTTGATTGTTTTGAATTTAAGTGTCTGGTTACAACATTTTCAATCATGGCTTCTAAATTTTCCCCATGACGAATGTTAGACCAACTGGCCTGTAGTTTCTCGCTTTGTCTCCCCTTTTGAATAAAGGAGTTATATTTGTTATTTTCTAATCTAATAGAAACTTGCGAACCTGGGGAATTTTGGAAGATTTAAACCAATGCATCAACCATCTTACGAAGCACTTCTTTCAAGACCCTCGGATGAAATCCATAATGTCCTGGGGTTTTATCAGCCTGCAATTCCACCAATTTTCTCAAAAGCACTTCCCGATGACTGTAATTTTCTCAACTTCCTCCCTCTCTCCTATTTGATTTACAGCCTATTTCCGGGATGTTCATTGCCATTCCGACAAGTTTGAAATAAATCACACTTTTAATATTAAACACTGAGATACCTGGGAATGTGATTGTTAGAAGATTTGAATGTTCCTATTTATACGATGCATTAGACAGAGACAGATTGGAGTCCAAATCTAATTTATTAGAACTTAAATACAAAATAGCAAGTACAAATTAAACCACCTTTTGCAAAGCACAAACAGGCACCCCTTTCCAACCCCCCCTCCCACCCCCCGATTACTCAAGCAAAAAAATAAATCTGATTATGTTCCGTGACCTCCCAACAATCAACACTTGGCTCTTCCCTGGGACAGTCTCATGGAGCAGATCCCTTCAACACCCGCCCCCCCCAATCTCCCCACCACCTACTGAAGGTCTGCAGAATCAAGGCCCCGCACCATGTGGATAGGTGAGGCCCCGTGGACTTGACTATCAGTGAAAACCAGTTGGACTCAGTGCAGTTGGGCCTCCAGACCCCGATTGTGCATCTGACAGCCAGGAGCTCAGAGATGGAGATCTGGATCATTGCTCCATTGAATCTCTCCCCTTCCCCTCACAAATAATGAATGAGATTTAACGGTTAAAATGCAGTATTGCAAACAAGGCCCAGAACGAAATCAATGTACGAATCAGTGGACAGAATTTTCCATTCTCAACAGCAACAGAAATCGTAACGGGTGGAACAGCAAAGATTTGACAGAAAACCAAAAATCAGGTTCCCAATGGCGGGAAGTTAGTTTGGAATCTTGTGTACCCCATTTTCATGGTGGGTTAAAGACCACGGAGCTACGTCAGGAATGCCATTGGAATCTCATGAATGATTAAAGGGCCAACACTCTGGAATTTTATTCCCTCTCCAATTAAGCATCGACCAGCAAGACTGTACACAAGCAGTGTGCGCTTGGTGAGTTTGACTTCTTCCTGGACTTTGAGGCTGGCAGGTGTTGCTTTTGCACTGTCAGAGTTATCAGCTGCCTGTTACACACACACACTGTCAAGGCTGGGTAAAGAGGAGGAATGTATCGGAGATAACACGTGTCTGTACCCGAGTGTGCGTGTGGGTACTTGTGTGGTGGGGGGAACGATAATCAAGGAGCAGAGTGAAGGACTGAATAACTTGTTAGAGCCTATGAGGTGAGAGAGTCAGGCCACTTGCCTGTCCCACCATAAGATGCCATCCTCCTTGCCGATGCAAAATGAATAAGCTGAACAGCTCAAGATCTTGTGTGTTCAACTTTTCAGCGAAGTCATTCCTATCTTTGGTCCCACCACGAGACCGTAGCTCCAGAATGGAAAATTCCACCCAGTTTCCCAGTGTTTGCGCAGCAAACAGTGCAAATTGAAGCTTAATTCATCAGCTACTCCCTATTCAAAGCGCACACATTTCATTATGTACAGATCACCCCCCCTTCCTGCAGATACAATCAGAGTTTCAGAAATAGTCATCAGTGATGAAAACCCACCCTCCCCGTTTCTCTCATCAGCTCCATTCATTGGTCGATTGAACTCCGTGGAATGTCACTGAGGAAGAGAAATAAAAGATGGTTAACAGAGTGAGGCAAATCCACACAAATCCCCACAACAAACCCCAGACTCCTCCCCTCCACCAGACCCATCGCTCTCCAAAAACCAGTAACACAGGATTCTTTTTCCAGTGAGAAAGGAAAATAGGACAGATGAATACATGGCTCAAGAGGTGGTGCAGAAAGGAGGATTTTAGTTTGCTGGATGACTGGGACTGTTTCTGGGGGAGGTGGGACATGTACAAATGGGACGGTTTGCCCCTGAACCACATTGGGGCCAATATTTTTGTGGGTAGGTTTGCTAATGCTGTTGGGAGGAGTTTAAACTAGTCTGGCAGGGGGAGGGGACACAGGACATTAGTAAAATAGAGACACGTTGACTTGCTTCCTTTACTGTAGCAGAGAGAATTCAGCTATGTTGAGTGTCAAGAGAGTAAGGCAAGGTTGGATGGTGTTTACTTTAATGCTCGGAGTAAGACGGATGGGTTGCAGGCGTGGATTGACACATGGAAGTGTGACATTGTTGCCATCACAGAAACATGGTTGTGGGAAGGGTAGGACTGGCAACTCAAACATTCCAGGGTTTAGGATCTTTAGGCGAGACAGAGGAGGGTGTAAAAGGGAGGTGATGTAGCATTATTAATTAAGAATTACTGCAATAAGGAGTGATGATATTTTGGAAAGGTCTTCAAAGAGGCTGTGGAGTTAGAAATATAAAAAAAGGGCAGCCACATTAGTGGGAGTGCACTATTGGTGAAGTCGCATGGGATCAGAGGTGAGCTGGCAAGGTGGATACAAAACTGGCTTGGTCAAAGAAGACAGAGGCAGTGGAAAGGTGCATTTCTGAATGGAGGGCTGTGACAAGTGGCGCTCCTCAGGGATCAGTGCTGGGACCTTTGCTGTTTGTAATATATATATATATATAAATGATTGGGAGGAAAATGTAACTGGTTTGATTAGCAAGTTTGCGGATGACACACAGGTTGGTGGATTTGCGGATAGCGATGAGGACCATCAGAGGATACAGCAGGATATAGATCGGTTGGAGACTTGGGTGGAGAGATGGCAGATGGAGTTTAATCTGGACGAAATGTGAGGTAATGCATTTTGGAAGGTCTAATACAGATAGGAAATATACAGTAAATGGCAGAACCCTAAAGAGTATTGATAGGCAAAAGGATCTGGGTGTACAGGTACACAGGTCACTGAAAATGGCAATGCAGGTAGAGAAGGTAGTTAAGGCGGCATACGGCATGCTTGCCTTCATTAGCCAGGGCATGGAGTTTAAAAATTGGCAAGTCACGTTGCAGCTTTATAGAACCTTAGTTAGGCAGCACTTGGAATATAGTGTTCAATTCTGGTCGCCACACTACCAGAAGGATGTGGAGGCTTTGAGAGGGGACAAGAAAAGATTTATCAGGATGTTGCCTGGTATGGAGGGCATTAGCTATGAGAAGAGGTTCTCACTGGAACGACGGAGGTTGAGGGGAGACCTGATAGAAGTCTACAAGATTATGAGGGGCATGGACAGAGTGGATAATCAGAAGCTTTTTCCCAGGGTGGAAGAGTCAATTACTAGGGGGCACAGGTTAAAGGTGCGAGGGGCAAGGTTTAAAGGAGATGTACGAGACAGATTTTTTCCCCCCACAGAGTAGTGGGTGCCTGGAACTCATTGCCGGAGGAGGTAGTGGAAGCGGATACGGTAGTGACTTAAGGGGCGTCTTGACAAATACATGAATAGGATGGGAATAGAGGGATATGGTCCCTGGAAGGGTTGGGGGTTTTAGTTAAGTCGGGCAGCATGGTCGGTGCAGGCTTGGAGGGCTGAAGGGCCTGTTCCTGTGCTGTAATTTTCTTTGTTCTTTGAGGTCCCCAAAGAGTCAGCGGGAAAGAGAGTAGATATGAAGATAGTTCACTAATGTGTGTAAGAATAATAATCAGGTAAATTATCTTGCGGAATTTCAACTTCCCCAACATAAATTGGGATAGTCATAGTGTAAAGGATTTAAAGCTAGAGGGTTTCTTGCATCAGTAAGCGGAAGGCCCAACAAAGGATGGTATAGTGTTGGATCTGGTTCTGGGGAAATGAAGCTGAAAGGGTTCAATGTGACAATGGGGCAGCATCTCAGCAATAGTGACCACAACACGGTACAGTTAAAGTTTGTTATGGACAAGGAGAAAGTTGGCTTGCAAAAGTCAACTTTGGATTGGGGAAAGGCAGATTTTACTAAAATAAAGCAGGATTTGGCCAAAGTTGACAGTGGATAGCTCCTTGTGGGCAAGTCTACGGCAGAGCAGTGGGGGGGGCATTCAGTAAGGAGCTGGGAAGAGTACTAACATGTTCCGTATAGGGGGAAGTGTAAGAGCAATAGGTTCAGGGAAGCCTGGATATCTAGGACAATTCAGGACTGGATAAGTAAGAAACAAATGGCTTTTAGCAAATCCAAAGGGAGCAATTCAGCTGCAGCCCTAGAGGAATACAGGAAGTTCAAGAAGGAACTTAATAAAGCAATTAGAGGAGCAAAAAGGGGGCATGGAAAAGGACTTGCAAGCAAGATTAGGGGAATTTTAAGACATTCTATAAATGCATCCAAGGGAAGAGGATAACCAGGGAAGGAGTAGGGCCGATTAGAGACCAAGGGGGCAATGTGTGTGTGAAGCTGCAGGACACTGGAAGGGTGTTAAATGAATATTTTTCATCATCTTCACTCAGGAAAAGTAGAATTGAGGAAAAAGGACTGTGAGAAACTTGCATAGTTTGACATAGGAAATGGCAGGCTTTTGGAGTCTTAAAAATGGACAAATCCCCAGGCCCGGATGAATTGCATCCCAGGCTGCTGTGGGAGACCAGACAGGGAAAGTGCCAGAGGACCGGGGAATAGCTAATGTGGTTCCACTTTTCAGGGGTGGTAGTCAGTGGTAGGGAAACTATTGGAGAAAATCCTGAAGGAGATGATTAATATTCATTTGGAAAAGCATGGGTTAATTAGGGATAGTCAGCATGGTTTTGTCAGAGGTCATGCCTTGAGGATGAGGAAGTTCAGTTGATGTAGTTTATATGGATTTTAGCAAAGCCATTGACAGGTTCCCACTGAGAGACTGATTGAGAAGGTTGAAGCACAACATTGGTCAGGCCACAGTTGGGGTAGTGTGTGGAGTTCTGGTCACCTCACTATGGGAAGGATTTGATTGAGGGGGTACAGAGAGGGTTCACCAGGATGCTGCCTGGAATGGAGCATTTGAGCTTTAAGGAGAGACTAGATAGGCTTGGATTGTTTTCTCTAAACCACAGAAGGCTGAGGGGGGACATGATTGAAGTATATAAGATTACGAGGGGTATGGATAGGGTAAGGAGTAGCTGTTCTCTTTGGTTTGAGGGGTCAATCATGACGGGGCACAGTTTTAGTGCAAGCGGCAGGAGATTTGGGGGGGGGGGGGTGATTTGAGTAAAAGCTTTTTCACTCAGTTGTGGGAATCTGGAATGTACTGTCTGGGAAGATAGGGGAGGTCGTAAATATTACAACCTTCAAAAAATATACGGATGAGCACTTGAAATATTATAATATTCAAGGATATGGGACAAGTGCATGAAAATAGGATTAACATGAATTTACCGGTAGCTATTGGTGCAGATTCGATGGGCCGAAGGGCTTTTTCTGTACTGTATGACTATGGAGGGGCAATACAAATCCCCATGGAGCAGCTGACAGCAGGCACATCCCAGGTTGGATGTGATGAGAGGAGTTTCCAACCCCTCCCTCACAACTACCCAAGATATCCATGCCTCAAGTCAGCTACTCCAGGGGGGTCAATTCCTAAGCTGTGTCAAATTGTGTAACACAGTAAGGAGTCTAACAACACCAGGTTAAAGTCCAACAGGTTTATTTGGTAGCAAACGCCACATCAAATTGTATAACCCATGGCGAGATTTTCCAGAGGTAGCCAATGGTGTAGACACCGGAGGGACCAGAAAATCCCAGTGGTGGCCAACCGTGAGCTGCCTCCATTGCTGAAAAACATGCTGCGAGGGGCTGGAAAATCCTCCCAGTCTTTAATGCACATATAAAGACAGAGAGAGAAAGAGAGTGCAGTCAGATTCCACCCTGTGAGTGTACAGGAAACAACAGCTTCAAAGCCAGTGCACAATCTGCTCACTATTGATCAGTAATGTTCGTACCTTTAGGCAGTGGCAGAAGAATTTGATGAGGATTCTGCTTTGTCAGAAGCTGTAAACAGAAAAACAAGCATTATAAAACTTTATCAACAGTGAGCCACAGATACGGAGAGGATCACAAGTATAGAGGGGGGCCAGAGACTGACACATACAAACACAAGAGGATGGAGGTCTCACACACACAAAAAGGGAGACATCACATACCAATGAAGATAGCAATAAACCAGTGACTGTACAGAGAGAGAGTAATGTTTCCTGCTCTTAGATGAAGATGCAGTGATTTGAGGCACACTTACTCTTTGCTGGATTGTAGCCAGTCTTCTGTCCTGCTGTAAAACAAGGAATTCTCAGTTAGTGAGCAGAGCACAACATTCAGAGAGGAGACACAACCATTTTCTCTCTCCCAGCCAGGATCACACACATAGAAAGACAAGTACATTATAATGGGAGGAGATTATTCAGGTCATAGAGGTGGTTTTGACATTTAATGAGATCATGGCTAATCTACAATCTAACTCCCAGCCAGTGAAAGCTGTTTCGCCGCATATATTCTCATTATCATCTTGAAAATTTCCATTAGATTACTTCTCAACTTCAAGATTGCAGAGAATATATTCCTAATTTAAAAAAAAATCTCTCCTCACCCTTTCAGGCAATCTGCACTCCTTTGAAGACAAATATCTCCTTCCTATAGTGTTAAGCCCAGAGCTGATCCCAGTATTTCAGGTGTGGTCAAACCAGAGCTTCTTGAAGCGGAAGTGTCTTCACCACCACCCCCCCCCCCCCCCCCCCCCCCCCAGATTGAAAAGCAGCAATATGTTTGACTAATAATTTTTTTCCAAAGATGTAACCAGCGGGATGGATAATGGGAATCCGGTAGACGTCGTGTATCTGGACTTCCAGGAGGCATTTGATAAGATACTACACAAAAAGGTTAATACACCAGGTTTGTTCACATGGGATTAGGGGTAAATTATCATCTTGGGTAGAGGATTGGCTAACCAATGGAAAGCAGAGAGTCGGGGTAAATGAGTCATTTGTGGTTGGCACGATGTAACTGTTGGGGTGCCATAGGGTTAGGTGCTCAGGGGTCAACTATTTACAATCTACATTAATGACTTGGATACAGGGATAGTAGGTATCATAGCCAAATTTGCAGATGATACAAAAATAGGTGGGATAGTAAGTTGTGACAATGAAATAAGAAATTTACAAATGGATACGGATAGGTTAAGTACATGCGGTAAATTTGACATGTGTCAAAGACTATTTCCTCGGGTGGATGGAGCTATTACGAGGGGTCATAACTATAGGGTTCATGGTGGGAGATATAGGAAGGATATCAGAGGTAGGTTCTTCACGCAGAGAGTGGTTGGGGTGTGGAATGGACTGCCTGCAGTGATAGTGGAGTCAGACACTTTAGGAACATTTAAGCGGTTATTGGATAGGCACATGGAGCACACCAGGATGGTAGGGAGTGGGATAGCTTGATCTTGGTTTCAGATGAAGGTCGGCACAACATCGTGGGCGAAGGGCCTGTTGTGTGCTGTACTGTTCTATGTTCTATGTGTAGTTTAACGTGGTTAAGTGGGAGGTTATCCATTTTGGCAGGCAACATACAAAGGAAAATTCTTGTCTAAATGGGAAACTTGAGTGCTTCGGTACAGAGGGATCTGGGTGTCCTTGTGCATGAACCGCAGAAAACTAGTACGCAGGTAATAAGGAAGGCAATGGAATCTTGGCTTTATTGCTAAAGAAATAACTGTAAAAGTAGTGAAGTGATGCTGCTACTATACAAAGCATTAATGAGACACTGTATTTAGAATATTGTGTACAGTTTTAGTCCACTTACTTGAGGAGGGATGTAGTTACCTTGGAGGCATTTCAAAGGAAGTTCATTAGATTGATTCCAGAGATGAGGGGTTTGTATTATGAAGAGATTTTGAACAGTTTAGGCCTATATGTCTATATGGGCGGCACGGTAGCACAATGGTTAGCACTGCTGCTTCACAGCTCCAGGGACCTGGGTTCGATTCCCGGCTTGGGTCACTGTGTGGAGTTTGCACATTCTCCTCGTGTCTGCGTGGGTTTCCTCCGGGTGCTCCGGTTTCCTCCCACAGTCCAAAGGTGTGCGGGTTAGGTTGATTGGCCATGCTAAAATTGCCCCTTAGTGTCCTGGGATGTGTAGATTAGAGGGATTAGCGGGTAAAATATGTAGGGATATGGGGATAGGGCCTAAGTGGGATTGTGGTCGGTGCAGACTCGATGGGCCGAATGGCCTCTTTCTGTACTGTAGGGTTTCTATGATTTCTATACTCTTTAGAGTTTAGAAGAATGAGAGGAGGTGCTAAAAGGGATTGATAGTTTGACGTAGGTGAACCTCTTATGGGGCAACAGGACAGGAGGTCATAGTTTTAGAATAAAGAATAAATTTAAAACAGATGAGGAGAAACCACTTCTCTCAATGGATTGGAGTGCAGTGGATGCCGGGATATTTGAGAAGATAGACAGATTTTTAATTAGTAATGGGTTGAAGGGTTATGGAGAACTAGTAGAACAGTGGAGTTGAGGCTATTGAATGGTGTAGCAGGCTTCAGGGTCTGATCTGCCGACTCCTGCTCCGAGCTTTTATATTCTTATTCCATTCATCTTTGAGATTATTTTCTCTGTTCATGGTATTTTAATAATCTTTGCACCTGGCTCCCCAAATTTCTTCAAACCTCCACTGTCTACACTGAAATACTTGTGCCAGAGTTTAATTGTATACTTCCATCTACAATGTCTCCAATGACACTCATCTTTGTTGCAGCGACAATTATCAAAGTTAGTGTGAATGGTTGAGGCCCAGATCCCTGTGGGCAGCACAGTGGCAAGCACTGCTGCTTCACAGTGCCAGGGAACTGGGTTCAACTCTAGCCTTGGGTGACTGTAGAGTTTGCACATTCTCCCCATGTCTGTGTGGGTTTCCTCCGGGTTCTCCAGCTGTCTCCCACAGTCCAAAAATGCGCAGGTTAAGTGGATTGGCCATGCTAAATTGTCTCTTAATATCCCAAGATGTGTAGGTTATCTGTTTCCTGCCAATTTCCTAACAAGGTTGCAGCCTGATGGGTATTCATAAAGACACCAGCAAAGCCTGACAGTTCGCCTGCATCAGGCTAAGGCCTGCGGAAGCAGCAAAGAACAGGATGTAGAGCCATGGAACAAGCATGGGAACTGATTGGACAGTGGCCGTTACTATGCTTTGAACTGACAGTGTTGTGTTCCTGAGAGAATTACCACCCCTGACAGAGGCACGACTTTTCAGTGTTCGTGACCAAAAATACAGTGATTTATTAGTGCCTGTCCGGAGTGTATGTGATTGGAAGCATCATCAGTGCCAGCAGGATCTCTACATGAAGAGACAGGGATATTGGCAGCCATAACCTGGGATCAACCACTGTAGAAGCAGCAAGACCCTGAGCACAGAACGCGGAGACATTGGAACAAAACCCATCAGGAGGGAATCTGATCAGTTTGCCTTGCCACGGGTAGTATCTCTAAGGCAAAGTCATGAGTTTGGATATTTTATGACATTTTATATAAAGCTTGGAAGGGATCAGGGGAACACACCAAGTTAAGTAAAGCCACAGCAATAGCAAGTTGTATGAAGGAGTTGCGTGAGAAAGAGATCAGTAAACTGAAGCAGCAATTGAGTGCTGCAGCACAGGAAACTGACACGGTGTGTTAAAGCCTTAGAAACCATAGAAACCCTACAGTGCAGAAAGAGGCCATTCGGCCCATCAAGTCTGCACCGTCAACAATCCCACCCGGGCCCTATCCTCGTATCCCTACATATTTACCTGTTAATCCCTCTAACCCTCATGTTTACCCACTAATCCCTCTAATCTACGCATCCCAGGACACTAAGGGGCAATTTAGCACGGCCAATCAACCTAACCCACACAACTTTGGACTGAGCAATGGAATGAAAGTCATGAGTTACGTATCAGTCAGTTGCAGAAGCAGTTTGAGAAAGCAGATAGAGTGCGAGAGCGAGAAGCAGATAACTGGAGGATTGTGGAGATAGAGCAGAGGTGTAATGAGCAGAGGTGTAATGACGTACAGGCTGCTGTGAAGGTCTTGCACAACTCAAACACAGAAATTAACTGACCAAAGTGATAGAGGGAGACAGGCAAGTTAAAGTTGCAACTCTCAGCACAAAGAGGTATGATGTGCACTCGAGGATCGAGGGCTAGATGGAGACAGTGACAAATTGAAGTCTCTACTGTCAGCTCAGAGGAGCTTGTTGGACTAGGCTACAGATTAGAGAGGCATGAAGGATGAGCCTGTAAGTATGGGGGCAGGGACGACCCTGGGATAATCCTCCGCGTGATGAGCATGCACTGGAACAGTCAACCTCATTCACATCCATCAAAACAGTGTACGGGGCAAGGAGCAGCAGCTCAAACCCTCACTTATACTGCAAAGAACCCCAAGAGGCCCTATGCACCCAAACAAAAGAAGGGGGGAAATGGACAGTGCGGTGTTACAGAACGGGAAAGGAAGGAACTATGCCCCTTCAGCTTACTCAGAAATCATGTAAACTAATTGGCAAGATGCAAACATTTCCTATAGATCCAACTCTGCACAGTTGCTTATTCAATGTATGTAGTTGTATTTTGAATTAGGTTTAGTGAGGAGTTATCTGGGGTTATGGGATGGAAGTTAAAAGGTTAGAAGAGGAATAAAATACACCATTTGTTCACTGTTAATGAACTGGGAAAGAATGGTCAAGAACAACAATGATAATGGAGACGTTTCCTCTACAATTTGTTAACCAGGCATAAAAACAATCATTGGAGCTATGATTTACCTATATTGGGTTAATTGAGCTTTTAAAGGGAAGTTAGCAAGTGTATGCTAATAGGAGACAAAAATTTTAAGCTGTGACTATTGGAGATTTAGGGTTATAATGATAGCTATGACAAAGGGATTAACTGAACAAACAAAACATGTCAAAAACTAGGATCATATTCTGAAAGAAAATAAATAGTGCTGCAATAGTATTTGGATTAAGATCTGGAAACAGATGAGGCAAAAGACCAGACGAGAATAGGAAGCCCTATTCAAATGTCCACCCTCTGCTTAAAGTCCCAAATCTCAGCTAGAAGATTGAGCTGGTAGAAACCTCTCTTAGCATTACTGAAAAAAATCAAATAAATCCGAGGGAAATCTTCTGAAAATACAAAACCAATATTGGATTTCTCCTACAAAGGGTGATAAAAAAGCTAGCCAAGGCTCACCAAATATATATTAATATTATACAACAGGCAAGGACAATCAGAAGGAAATTGAGGCCATGAAAGAAACTAGCTGGTGGAGCGCGAATGTTCAGATACACACTTGGATAAAACTTCTCTCTCAAAACTGCGAGTTATATCTCTTAAGTCCAAGCTGTGAGTTTGAATATTTTGTGAAGTTTTGATAACTTTTGAATGCTTATAACGGAGTAGGAGAGAGTTTAGTTATTTTGTGTGTAATGAAGTTTGATGCCAGGTGTAATTTTGTGGTAACTTGGGTCGGCGCAATAAAGGAGACTTTTTGTGCAAAAATTTGAGAGTTTGAGTGTCTTTCACCAGGGTTCTAGGGAAACAAGGTCATTAATTGACCTCTAATTTCATGAGTTTCAGCTTTATTTAATATCCTCTCAAGAGACTTGATCAAATGTTTTCTCATAGGAATAAAATTCACCTGTTCACTTACATTAATCACCTCTTCAAACACTTCACTCAGGGTCATTTGACATGAGCTCCCTTTACAAATCCATGCTGTCTCTCTGATCAGCTGAAAAGATTTACAGTGCTCAGTCACCCTATCTTTAATGCTAGATTCTCATCATTTCCTGACACTCATGATAGGATAATGGGTCTATAATTCCCTGCTTTTCCCCTCTCCTTTCTCAATAGTGCAGGGAGAGGGGTATAAATTTTCCAAACTAAAGGAACGGTTACCCAATTGGGTAAACTTTGGAGACTGCGATTAGAACGTTGCTCTTATCTGGTCTTGGGGTTTAGTCACCATCCAATGTCATTAATATTAATGAGAATTGTGTTGAGTCCCTGTCACAGACAATATTAATTTATTGACACATTGATCTCTTCCTCTACAGTAAATACTGATATGTCCCCCATTTTGTATTCCCATTGACAATATACATCAGATTTCAAAGGGCCCACGGTGTTTCTATCTTCTTTCCCCTGATCTATTTCTTGTGTTGATTTTGATATCCCACACAAATTTCTTTTCATATCTATTTTTGTAACTTTCTGGGAAGGTTGGCAGTGGTAACATCACTGAAGTAGTAATCCAGAGGTCCAGGTGAATGCTGTGGAGACACTGGTCCAAATCCCACCATGGCAGCTATTAGTTATTGTAAAAACCCATCTGGTTCATAATGTCCTTTAGGGAAGGAAATCTGCCATCCTTACCTGGTCAGACCTACATGACTCTTAGCAACTGCTCTTGAAATGGCCTAGCAAGCCACTCACTGCAAGAATAATTAGGGATGGGCAATAAATTCTGGCCTTGCCACATCCCATGAAGCAAAAAATCTGCTTTTTTTGTATGTTTCCCATTTACCAGGGTCTGTGCAATTTTTTGTATCTTTTTCTTTTATGTTGTCTGTTGAATTGTTCATGACTACCATTTTTGGCAAGTGGAGCTTTTGTTTTTTTAGGAGTCTAAATTGGTTATTCACTTTGGAAACAAAAACAAGAGGGCAGATTACTACCTGAATGGCTGTAAATTGGGAGAGGGCAGTGTGCAGCGAGACCTGGGTGTTCTTGTGCACCAGTCACTGAAGATAAGCATGCAGGTGCAGCAGGCGGTAAAGAAGGCAAATGGCATGTTGACCTTCATTGCAAGAGGTTGAGTACAGGGGTAGGGTTGTGTTGTTGCGATTATACAGGGCCTTGGTGAGGCCACAGCTCGAGTATTGTGTGTAGTTTTGCTCTTCTTTTCTGAGGAAGGATGTTTTTGCTCGAGGGACTGCAGCGAAGGCTTACCAGGCTGATTCCAGGGATGGCGGGACTGATGTATGAGGAGAAATGTCTAGGTTAGGATTATTTTCACTGGAGTTCAGATGAATGAGGGGGGGGGGGGGGATCTCAAGACTTATAAAATTCTAACAGGACTAGACAGGGTAGATGCAGGGAGGATATTCCCGATGGTGGGGTAGTCCAGAACCAGGGGTCACAATCTGAGGATTCAGGGTAGACCATTTAGACAGAGGTGAGGAGACATTTCTTTACCCAAAGAACCCATGGGTTAAGGGTGCAAGGAGAAAAGTTTAAAGGGAATATTAGGGCGGGCTTCTTCACGCAGAGAGTGGTGGGAGTGTGGAATGAGCTGCCGGATAAAGTGGTAAATGCTTTTAACATTTAATAAAAACTTGGACGGGTTGATGGATGAGAGGGGTGTGGAGGGATATGGTCCAAGTGAAGGTCAGTGGGACTAGGAAAAAAATGGTTTGGCACAGACAAGAAGGGCCAAAAGGCCTGTTTCTGAGCTGTAATTTTCTATGGTTCTAAAGAGTGCTGAGCCTGTGGAACTCATTACCACAGGAAGTAGTTGATGCCAAAACGTTGAATGTAATCAAGAGGCGGCTGGATATAGCACTTGGGGTGAATGGGATCAAAGATTATGGGGAAAAAGCAGGATTAGGCTATTGAGTTGGATGATCAGACATGATTGTAATGAATGGTGGAGCAGGCTCGAAGGGACAAATGGCCTCCTCCTGCTCTTATTTTCTATGTTTCTAATGCTCAATCTATACTTGCCCCAATGAACCTGTGGAATTCACTGCCACTGAAGGCTGGTTCTATGAATCACAAGAAATTCCTTTTTCAGCACCATCTCCCGATCTTGTGTCTTTTTATCCATTCCCAGATTTACTCAGATTAGTGTGCCATTAAGGGGAGAGAGGGAAAGCAGGGAATTATAGACCCCTGAGCCTAAAGTGTGTTGAGAGGAAAGGATGAGAGTCTATGGATTAGCGAACACCAAGGGTTAAATTTTCCTGTGCCACCCACCACAGGAATCGTAGTGGACAGGACAGAAAATTCAGTGGACCATGCAAACGTCCGTTGACCTCTAGCGGGAATTTCCAGCCTTGGGGCGAACATGGTCAGAAAATCGCACCATAAATCTTTTCAGCTGATCAGAGAGCCAGCATGGACTGGATTGTTGTGGACGATCTCTGTCGCATTCCATTGAAGTCAGCCTTACCCAAAACGCGACTCTTTGCTGTTTCTCCCTTTCAGCACTGTATGAACCCAATCATATTATGATCACTATTAGATCAATGTTCAAGTGCTGTTAGATTGTTAATTTTATCTGTCTCATTACTAAACCTGATATGCTTGGTTCTAGGATTTGTATTGGAAAACTATGCCACAAACATTTGAGAAATTCAGTCTGTCTGATATGTGCGTACCTGCTTTTCCTAATCTCTATGAAAGAACAAACCTCTCACACCCACCGTCTTTGCAACCTGTCTAATCGCAACAGCTGTACCAGTGTCAATGCACAGCTCCCAGTCCAGTCTTAAATCCTTTTCCATTTTTTCATTCTACTCAGAATGACTCCACTCCCTGCCTATCTCTCATTATATCCTCTCTGATTTTATCCATAATCATTAAGGTTACACCACCCTCTCTATCATTTTCCTGATCTTATTTCTGAGTATCTTTAATTCCTGATCATCGAGCCGCCATGCCCACCAGGTCATACCCTCCAAGATGAACTTAAACTTCCAATTCATACAACGGATGCTCTATGTTTGTAGAAAGATGCTTATCTGGGCGAATCCATTACTTCTCCAACCAATCCAATGATTCAATATCACTATATCTCTCCAAATGCAACTATTTAACTTTGTGAAGTTGTGCCATTCCTTGTAGTTCCTGAAGTTGAAAGATCGCAACCCTCCCCACCAGTTGTCCATTTCCTACCTTTCTTTCTGTACAGGACGACACCCACAACAGCGAGAGCGACAAGCACCAGGACAGCAATGACAATGCCAATAATAACTGGGAGCATGGAGGCAGGTTTTGGTTCTGAGGGGAAAGAGAGTCACATAACAGGGGTCAGGAACACCATACAGCACAAAGACCAATCACATGGTAATATATGAAAATACTGGGAAGTCAATGAATATCCTGGATATGAGTCCCACTGAGATACAATGAACTCCTTCACAGGGCTCAGCACTGACCCTGTCTCCCAGACAGACTGGATCCTCACACATGGGGAGATGGTCTTACCATAAAACACCACCAATGTCTGGCTCAGCCCGGCATGATCCACCACACAGGAGAACTTGGCCGGGTCGCTCGGTTCAAAGTCGGTCTGTTTTTCCATCTGGTAAGTGCCATCGTGGTTGGGGCGGACCCCACTGGAATATTCATCGGCAGCTGCCTGACCTCGGCGCAGTTTCAGCTCGATAGACTGAGGGTAGAATCCAGTGGCCGCACAGGAGAGCTTCTTACTGTCACCCAGCCGGGTGAAGGAGACGGTGGGAGCAACTGAGAGAGACACAGATTAAAACAGGAGCAGAGAGACCCGGCACAACGGAATAAACCCCCCGGACCCGGACACCGGACCCCCCGGCCCCGCGGGGAGCGGAGCCCCGGACCCGGACCCCCGGGGAGCGGACCCCCGGACCCGGCCCCGCGGGGAGCGGAGCCCCGGACCCGGACTCCCGGGGAGCGGAGCCCCGGACCCGGACTCCCGGGGAGCGGATCCCCCGGACCCGGCCCCGCGGGGAGCGAACCCCCCGGACCCGGACCCCGGACCCGGACCCCCGGGGAGCGGATCCCCGGCCCCGCGGGGAGCGGACCCCCGGCCCCGCGGGGAGCGGAACCCCGGACCCGGGGGGAGCGGAGCCCCGGACCCGGGGGGAGCGGAGCCCCGGACCCGGGGGGAGCGGAGCCCCGGCCCCGCGGGGAGCGGACCCCCGGCCCCGCGGGGAGCGGACCCCCGGCCCCGGACCCGCGGATCCACGGCCCCGCGGGGAGCGGAGCCCCGGCCCCGCGGGGAGCGGACCCCCGGCCCCGCGCTCACTCACCGGGTCTCAGTTGACTCTGTCCGTACTGCAGGTATTTTTTCAGCCACTCGATGCAGGTTCCCTCCAGGTAACCCTTCTTCCGCTGATTGAATCCCGGAATACCATCCCACTTCTCCTTGGTGATCAGCCCCCACGGGACCGGGGTGACCCACACGCTCCGCTCCGTATCGAAGCTGAGGAAGTCTTTCCCGTCCCAGCCGTGCTGATTAAATCCCCGGGTGCTGCCGTCATCCCGCAGCTCACAGCCATACATCCGCTGATTGATGTGGATCCCTGTCAATCACACAGACAGCCAATCACAGACAGGGACAGGAAACCCCGCCCACCAACAGACTGAGACAGCCAATAGAAAACAGCGGATTGAAGCCCCGCCCCACTCCCGCCAGCCAATCAGGTTTAAGAGGAGCCGGGGCTCAGTGGGGGGGGGGGGGAGATGGACACTCACCGCCGCTCTGATTGGTCCGCTCCGAGAGAATCTGAATATTGACTTTTCCCGTCTGCTCCGCGCCCTGCGCCGCTTCTGTGTCTCCCGGTCCCAGTAATCCGCTCCCACACTGTCCGCCATCCAGCGCTGCCGGGGAACATCCCTCTGGGTGTTACTGTTATATTCATCAATCACCAGCTCGTCCACATAACCAATGGACACAAACTCCGGCACACCGGAAATCGGGGTCATTGATGTGTAGAAATACCGGAGAGAGTGAGAGCCTGGAAAACACAGAGAGATCAGGACAGGAACTCAAATCACCCCCACATCCCTCCCCAACCCCGACACACACACACCCACCCCTACACCACCCCTACAAACACCCCCCACCCCCCACACACACCCCACCCCCTACACACACCCCCACACCAACCCCAACCCCCACACACACCCCAACCCCCACACACACCCCAACCCCCACACACACCCCAACCCCTACACCCACACCCCACCCCCTACACCCACCCCCTACACCCACCCCCTACACCCACCCCCACACACACCCCAACCCCCACACACACCCCAACCCCCACACACACCCCAACCCCTACACCCACACCCCACCCCCTACACCCACCCCCACACACACCCCAACCCCCACACACACCCCAACCCCCACACACACCCCAACCCCTACACCCACACCCCAACCCCTACACCCACCCCCACACACACACCCCAACCCCTACACCCACCCCCACACACCCCCACCCCTCCCCCCACCCCTCCCCCACCCCCACACCAACCCCTACACACACACACCCCCACCCCCACACACACCCCACCCCCTACACACACACCCCACCCCCTACACACACACCCCACCCCCTACACACACACCCCAACCCCTACACCCACCCCCACACACCCCCACCCCTCCCCCACCCCAACCCCTACACACAGCGCCACACACACACACAGCCCCACACACACCCCACCCCGTACACACACACCCCAACCCCTACACCCACCCCCACACACACCCCAACCCCTACACCCACCCCCACACACACCCCACCCCCTACACACACCCCCACACACACCCCAACCCCTACACACACCCCAACCCCTACACACACCCCCACATCCCTCCCCAACCCCTACACACACCCCAACCCCTACACACACCCCCACACCAACCCCGACACACACCCCCCACCCCCCCAACCCCTACACACAGCCCCACACACACACACACCCCCCACCCCCTACACACACCCCCACACACACACACACCCCCAACCCCTACACACACCCCCACACCCCAACCCCTACACACACCCCCACACCCCTACACACACCCCCACACCCCAACCCCTACACACACCCCCACACACACACACACACCCCCAACCCCGACACACACCCCCACACCAACCCCTACACACACCCCCACACCAACGCCGACACACCCCCCCACACACACCCCAACCCCTACACTCACCCCCACACACACACCCCACCCCCTACACCCACCCCCACACCCCACCCCCTACACCCACCCCCCCACACACACCCCACCCCCACACACACCCCCCACCCCTACACACACCCCCACACCAACCCCGACACACCCCCCCACACACACCCCAACCCCTACACCCACCCCCACACACACACCCCACCCCCTACCCAACCCCTACACACACCCCAACCCCTACACCCACCCCTACACACACACCCCACCCCCTACACCCACCCCTACACACACACCCCACCCCCTATACCCACCCCCACACACACACCCCACCCCTACACACACCCCAACCCCACCCCTACACCCACCCCCACAGACACCCCCCACCCCTACACACACCCACACACACACCCCACCCCTACACACACCCCCACACACACACCCCACCACCACACACACACCCCACCCCTACACACACCCCCACACACACACCCCACCCCTACACACACCCCCACACACGCACCCCACCCCTACACCCACCCCCACACACGCACCCCACCCCTACACCCACCCCCACACACACCCCAACCCCCACACACACCCCAACCCCTACACCCACCCCCACACACAAACCCCACCCCTACCCAACTCCTACACACACCCCAACCCCTACACACACCCCCCCACACACACACACACCCCCACCCCTCTCCAATCCCCACCCCCACACACCCCCACCCCTCCCCAACCCCGACACACAGACCCCCACCCCTCTCCAACCCCCACCCCCACACACCCCCACCCCTCCCCAACCCCGACACACAGCCCCACACACACCCCAACCCCACCCCTCCCCAACCCCGACACACAGCCCCACACACACCCCAACCCCCACCCCTCCCCAATCCCGACACACAGCCCCACACACACCCCAACCCCCACCCCTCCCCAACCCCGACACACAGCCCCACACACACCCCAACCCCCACCCCTCCCCAACCCCGACACACAGCCCCACACACACCCCAACCCCCACCCCTCCCCAACCCCGACACACACACACCCACCCCTCCCAAACCCCGACACCCCCCCCACCCACACACACACACCCGCCCCACCCCAACCCCTACACCACCCCCCCCCCCCCCCCCAACCACACACACACACACAGAGAAAGGAGCAGAGACACAGCCAGCTCTCCCTGTCTCTCCTCACTCCGCTTCATCACCAGCAGCCCCGGTGCAGGATCAGTCTGTCTCTCCCACTGAGCGGCTCCCTCAACCCAACACAACCCAGAGAACAGCTTCCCAACATCACTGTCCCCACACTGAACCCTCCAGCCACCACCCACCACACAGCCCCCTGTAAATAAACCCCAACACAACACACAGCCCCCTGTAAATAAACCCCAACACAACACACAGCCCCCTGTAAATACACCCCAACACAACACACAGCCCCCTGAAAATAAACCCCAACACAACACACAGCCCCCTGTAAATACACCCCAACACAACACAGAGCCCCCTGTAAATAAACCCCAACACAACACACAGCCCCCTGTAAATACACCCCAACACAACACACAGCCCCCTGTCAATAAACCCCAACACAACACACAGCCCCCTGTCAATAAACCCCAACGCAACACACAGCCCCCTGTAGATAAACCCCAACACAACACACAGCCCCCGTAAATAAACCCCAACACAACACACAGCCCTCTGTAGATAAACCCCAACACAACACACAGCCCCTGGAAATAACCCCCAACACAACACACAGCCCCCTGAAAATAAACACCAACACAACACACAGCCCCCTGTAAATAAACCCCAACACAACACAGAGCCCCCTGTAAATAAACCCCAACACAACACACAGCCCCTGGAAATAAACCCCAACACAACACACAGCCCCCTGTAAATAAACCCCAACACAACAGACAGAACCCCCTGTAAATAAACCACAACACAACACAGCCCCCTGTAAATAAACCCCAACACAACACACAGCCCCCTGTAAATAAACCCCAACACAACACACAGCCCCCTGTAAATAAACCCCAACACAACACACAGCCCCCTGTAAATAAACCCCAACACAACATACAGCCCCCTGTAAATAAACCCCAACACAACATACAGCCCCCTGTAAATAAACCCCAACACAACATACAGCCCCCTGTAAATAAACCCCAACACAACACACAGCCCCCTGTAAATAAACCCCAACACAACACACAGCCCCCTGTAAATAAACCCCAATACACCACAGAGCCCCTGTAAATAAACCCCAACACAACACACAGCCCCCTGTAAATAAACCCCAACACAACACACAGCCCCCTGTAAATAAACCCCAACACAACATACAGCCCCCTGTAAATAAACCCCAACACAACACACAGCCCCCTGTAAATAAACCCCAACACAACACACAGCCCCCTGTAAATAAACCCCAACACAACACACAGCCCCCTGTAAATAAACCCCAATACACCACAGAGCCCCTGTAAATAAACCCCAACACAACACACAGCCCCCTGTAAATAAACCCCAACACAACACACAGGCCCCTGTAAATAAACCCCAACACAACACACAGCCCCTGTAAATAAACACCAACACAACACACAGCCCCCTGTAAATAAATCGCACACACAACACACAGCCCCCTGTAGATAAACCCCAACACAACACAGCCCCTGTAAATAAACCCCAACACAACACAGAGCCCCCTGTAAATAAACCCCAACACAACACAGAGCCCCTGTAAAAAAACCCCAACACAACACACAGCCCCCTGTAAATAAACCCCAACACAACACACAGCCCCTGTAAATAAACCCCAACACAACACACAGCCCCTGTAAATAAACCCCAACACAACACACAGCCCCCTGTAAATAAACCCCAACACAACACACAGCCCCTGTAAATAAACCCCAACACAACACACAGCCCCTGTAAATAAACCCCAACACAATACAGAGCCCCCTGTAAATAAACCCCAACTCAACACACAGCCCCCTGTAAATACTACCAGTTCACCCAAGCGGTGAATAATGGAACTGTACCATCCAGTTCCACCTCTAACATCACCCGACCTCACCCTGTCTCAGCTCATCGGCTGCTGAAACCCTCACTCCTGTCTCCATTACCTCCAGAGCCGACTGTTCCAACACATTCCCACCTTCTAACCTCAGTACACTGGAGGTCATCCAAAACTCAGCAGCCTGAATCTGAACCCGGACCCGTCACCTCGAGAGTTGCTGACAGATGCTGACAGGGGCGGCACGATGGCACGCTGGTTAGCACTGCTGCCTCACAGCACCAGGGATACAGGTTCGATTCCGGCTTGGGTCACTGTGCGGAGTTTGCACATTCTCCCCGTATCTGCATGGGTTTCCTCCGGGTGCTCCAGTTTCCTCCCACAGTCTGACAGATGTGCTGATTAGGTGCATTGGCCATGCTAAATTCTCCCTCAGTGTACCCGAACAGGTGCCGGAGTGTGGTGACTGGGGGATTTTCACAGTAACTTCGTTGCAGTGTTAATGTAAGCCTAAATAAACTTTACTTTAAAGATTGGGTCCCGGCCCACTAAGTCTGCACCGACCACAATCCCACCCAGGCCCCATCCATTTACCCTGCTAATCCCCCGAACTCTAAGGGGCAATTTAGCATGGCCAATCAACCTAACCTGCAACGTCTTCATGTGAAAACTCTCTCCTTGTTTTCAAATCCCTCCATGGCCTCACTCCTCCCTCTCCTCCACCCCCACAACCCTCCAATCTAACTCCGCTCCTGTAATGTTGTCTCCTCAGCAACTCCGATTTTAATCGCCCCGCCATTGTTCACCAGCTCTTCAGCTGCCTGGACCCAAACCGTCTGGAATTCCCTCCCTTAAACCTCTCCCCCTCTCTGCCTCAGACAATCCTTAACCACTACCTCTGACCAAATATTTGTTATTCTGGCCTAATATCTCCTTATGCAGCTCACTGTCGCAGCTCGTGCTGGAATGTTCCTGTGAATCTCCACAGGACATTTTATTGTGTTGAAGGGGCTATATAAATACAAGTTGTTGTTGTAATCTTTACCTGTTTACAATTTTTTATTGACAGAGACAAACACGAACCCCCCAACCCAACAACAGAGTGTGAATTTACCCCGATTGATCGGATCACAAGTGAATTCCTGATTAATACCCACTGCCTGAACACAATTGAACACTCAATTAATTTACAATGAACAGAAAGGGTTTAGAGACAGAGAAACTGCTCCCTCTGGTGGGAGAAACATGAACAAAGGACATCATCTCAAAATGAAACCTCGGCCATTCAGGAGGGAAATCAGGAAACAGTTTTTCACATAAATGGTGGTGGAAATCTAGAACATTCTCTTCGTAAAGCTGTGGATTTTTGGGGTTAGTTAAAGCTTTCAAATTGAGAAAGACTTTTATAAAACAAAATACTGAATCAGTAGGAAAACTGAATTGAAAATAAAAAATGCTGGAAATACTCCGCCCAGTTTCTATAGAGTGAGAAACAGAGAATGTTTCAGCTTGATGATTTTGATCAGAATCATAGAATCCCTACAGTGCAGAAAGAGGCCCATTGCGTCTGCACCGACCACAATCCCACCCAGGCCCTATCCCCATAACCCCATGCATTTACCCTAGCTAGTCCCCCTGACACTAAGGGGCAATTTAGCATGGCCAATCCACCTAACCCGCACAACTTTGGACTGTTGGGGGAAACTGGAGCACCCGGAGGAAACCCACACAGACATGGGGAGAATGTGCAAACTCCACACAGACAGTAACCCAAACCAGGAATTGAACCCGGGTCCCAGACGCTGTGAGGCAGCAGTGCTAACCTCTGTGCCACCGTGCCGCCTGTTAAGAATGTTAAATCTGTTTCTCTGTCTATTGATAGCTTCATATTGAGGGTCACAGCAAAGGTGGATCAGCCAGGGGTTAACCGGCTGGTGAAAGAGGATCGAGGCTCTCCTCTCGCTGTGTTTCTCTGTCTGAACTCATTCTCCAGCCTCGTCTCACTAAACCTTAGCCCTCAGCACCATTTCTCGCTCACTCTCCAGCCTCGTGCCACGAACCCTGAGACCTCCAAACTATCTACCCCTCTGTAGACTCATCACCCTAACCCTCAGGGCCCCCTGCACTCTCTCCCTCTCCAGATCAGTGTCCTTGATTCTTAGACCCACTTCCCCATGCAATTCCCCTCTTACCGCTCTCTTTCTCCCCTCACCCAATCTGGTACAGGGATCATCCCTGACCCCATTACCCACAGATTGAGGGTTAATTGAATCCCTACAGTACTGAAGACCATTTGGCCCATCAAGTCTGCACCAACCCTCTGAAAGAGCACTCTCCCTTGGCCCAGTCCCTTACTGTCTTCCCATAACCCTGCGCATTGATCATGACCAATCAACCTAACCAGCACACCTTTGGAGAGTGGGAAAAAACCAGAGCACCTGGAGGAAACCCAGACAGACACGGGGAGAACGTGCAAACTCCACACAAGGCCGGAATTGAACCCAGGCCCCTGGTGCTGCTGTGAGACAGCAGTTCTAATCACTGTGCCAGTACCTAGACACTGAGGCGCTCTCAGATCCCATTACTCACCTGCAGAGACCCCTCCACAGAGAAGGGTCAATAGAATTAACCTCAGCATTGTTGCCTTGGATGAAGAGTTTGTGAGGAATTCTGTGCTCAGTACCAATCCTGCTCTTTCTCTATCCTGTTCATAGCCTCTGTTTTTCCCAGCGTGTCCCTCTGCACCCCAGTGCTATCTGCATTAAACTCAGATTCCTCCACACTGATTGGTTCACTGGGATATCAGTGTCCAATTAGAATAGAAAGAGCCAGTGCATCATCAGTCTCCGGGTAGAAGAGTCCTGGACAAGTTGAGTTCCATGTCAAAATCAACTTTCCATTGACGGTGCTGCATCCAATCAGAGAATTACTGTTAACAACATCATCAGTCACCAGGGAGAATAAACTGCAGCAGGTTAGAGAATTGAACAAGAAACTGAGAGTACTGTGATTCATAGAATCCCTACGGTGCAGAAAGCGGCCATTCGGCCCATTGAGCCCGCACTGACAACCATTCCACTCAGGCCCTATTCCTGTAACCCCACACATTTACCCTGCTAATCCCACTGACACTAAGGGGCAATTTAGAATGGTCAATCAACCTAATCTGCACATCTTTGGACTGTGGGAGGAAACTGGAGCACCTGGAGGAAACCCACGCAGACACGGGGAGAACATACAAACTCCACATAGATCAGAATTGAATCCAGGTCCCTGACGCTGTGAGGCAGCAGTGCTAACCACTGTGCCGCCTACAACATGACAGAGGGAAAAACAGTCAGAGCAGGAGTAGGCTACTTGGCCTCCATTTATCCCACTTTCTGCCATTTAAGAGGCCACTTAAGAATCAACCACATTGCTGTGGGTCTGGAGTCACATGTAGGTCTGAACAAGTAAGCATGGTAGATTTCCTTCCCTAAAGGACATTACTCAACCAGATGGATTTTTATGACAATCGACAATGACTTCACGGTCATGGGACTGCTAATTCCAGATTTTCATGATATTGAATTCAAATTCCATCATCTGTCAAGGTGGGATTTGAACCAGGTCTCCAGAACATTACCCTGGGGCTCTGGATTACTATACCAGTGACAATACCACCTCCCCACCGAATCAATCTTTTTATCTAGGCTAATATATTACCCCCTACACCATGAGGTCTTACCATTCAGGGGAGGGGGGAGGAAGGGGGAGGAAGGGGGAGGGAGGGGGTGGACACTGAGGGAGGGAGACACTCTGGAGGAGAGGGAGGCTCTGAGGGGGAAACACAGAAAATAAAAGCAGAAGTGGGCCATTCAACCCTTTGAGCCTGCTTCACTATTCAATATGCTCATGGCTGACCATCCACCTCAACTCCATACTCCTGCGCTCTCCCCAAACTCCTTGATACCTTTAGAGTCTAGATAGCTATCTATTTCCTTCTTAAATATATTCAGTGATTTGGCCTCCACAGCTTTGTAGTACCTGTTAATTCTCAGATACTTTCGACCAGTTTGCTTACTCCAAGGTTTTACCCCGGTGTCCTTATTTGCAAGGTGGACAAAGGACAAACACAAGTAAAAGGTTCAACAAGTTTATTAATAATAACACTATTAACCCTTAAATTACCCACATAAAACAAGAGAATACCCCAGATTCAAGTATACTACCCGCAAAGATGGTTTGGTTAAACTGCAGGCCCGATTCTCTGAGTCCCTCTGGTCCGTCGTCACGAAGGTGAGTCTCGATGGCAGCTTCTTCCTTCCTTCCTTCCCTGGTCAGTCTTCCGGATGGTCAAGGCCGCCTCCCTCGTCGAGTCTTTGCTGCTGTTGTGTCTGAAAATGTGTTCCTTTATCCCCCTGCCTGCTTGCCTTTCCAGAAACTTCTCTGGCTTCCGGCCAATGAGGTCCCAGGAGGGGGTTCCAATACCCAGTGGGATTCTTGATGTCTGCCTGACAGGACACCAGGGTCCGCCCCCAGGTGTCCATCTCCACGTTGTTGCTTACATGTAACTGCAGGAACTCTCGGTGACAGAAAGTCTGGCCTGATCTGGGCTTCTAACAAGAGGTCAGTGCATTTCAATGGTGTGCAGTGATCTCCTGCTGAGTATCAGTAGATTGTAACGACCTTTGATGGGTGGTTGATGAGTCAGGCCCAGACATGTTTGTGTATTTGGACAATTGGCCTGCCCGAGGTTTGACTGTGTTTGATTTTAATATGCCCAATTCTTTAATTTAGGATATCCAATTTTATCAGCCTTAAAACTAGGCCCTGTTTATATCACCACATTCCCTCCTCTTGATCCAATGAGCGTCAGTGAATCGGATCACACAAATCTTACCAAACCATCTCAACAAGCAAGTACCCCGAACCCGGGTTTGCTAGTACCATCCCTAACCCACAATAGTAAACAAATTTAAATGAAGTAAAATAATTTTAAAGAAGCAATAAAGAAACAATACATCAATCGGGTAAATACAAAACAAAGCAATAAACAGTACAAAATGACAAGTGACTATATATATAAAATATAGATGGGAGAGTATCAAGGTTCTTGATTGTAGAGCCTCTCCCGATGTCGGATGGCCCTTGCCGAGTCCAAGTTTTTGCAGCTGTGTAGAAATAAGCAACTTTGTCTTCTCTGAATCATAGAAACCCTACAGTGCAGAAAGAGGCCATTTGGCCCATCGAGTCTGCACCGACCACAATCCCACCCAGGCCCTACCCCATATCCACCCACTAATCCCTCTAACATACGCATCTCAGGACACTAGGGAGCAATTTTAGCATGCCCAATCAACCTAACCCGTACATCTTTGGACTGTGGGAGGAAACCAGAGCACCCGGAGGAAACCCACGCAGAAACTAGGAGAATGTGCAAACTCCGCACAGACAATGACCCGAGCCGGGAATCGAACCCAGGTCCCTGGAGCTGTGAAGCAGCAGTGCCAACCACTCTTCCATAAGTTCAAAATTTCTTCTAATTGCTACTGGAATTTTAGGTTTTGTAACTAGAACAGCTTGTATAGTAAGACCAGGTGCCATAATGTTCAAGTCTTTTTGTAAAGCCAATTTCAGGTTCTCATCTATTTGATAAATTCCTTCTTCCATCGGGCGTGGGGTGAACCACATATATCCGGGGTATCGTAGGCTGATCTTCTGGTCTTTGGTTGATGTGGTGTCTGTGGTTCGGTCTGAGACGAGGAGTCCCAGATAACAGGGAAGTATGTAGTTCATTCTGGGGAAGATCAAGGTAGCACCTGTTAATTCTTATTAATACCTGATTCTCTTTTCCTTTTCTTTACTAGAATGTCGTATGACTCCTCTTTCTTTAAAAAAAAACAAAGAAATAAGTAAATGAATAATAAAGGCCCAATAGTGTCATACGAAGGGTTGGTCGGCAATCAGTGTTAATGGGGTTGAGTGGGGTAAGGAGTTTGCAGAGCGTGAAAATAAAATGTTGGGTATGTGGCATGTGTCCTTGTTGTTGGAGGACTATGGCACAGTATAACAATAGATTCTTCATCCCACAACCAAACTGTGGTGTGTCGGAAAATTATGACGCAGTATAATGTGAATCATAGAAACCCTATAGTGTAGAAAGAGGCCATTCGGCCCATCGAGTCTACACCGACCACAATGCCACCCAGGCCCTACCCCCATATCCCTACACATTTACCCGCTAATCCCTCTAACCTACGCATCTCAAGACACTAAGGGGCAATTTTTAGCATGGCCAATCAACCTAACCCGCACATCTTTGGACTGTGGGAGGAAACCAGAGCACCCGGAGGAAACCCACGCAGGCACAAGGAGAATGTGCAAACTCCGCACAGACAGTGACCCAAGCCAGGAATCGAACCCAGGTCCCTGGAGCTGTGAAGCAGCAGTGCTAACCACTGTGCTACCGTGCCACCCAGTGGGCGGATAAGAAACCCTTTTCAATTGGGTGATGTGTGCAGTGGACGGATAAAGCTATTTATAATCTGGACTGTGATGTCCTGATTCTTTCTTAGTGGAGGGAACCTATATGGGCGGGCTTTGGCTGCCAGATACCCACTGCTTTACCACCTCTGGTAGTGAGCGCCGGGAGTCCCGGTACCAGGGGCGCCACAGGGGGTAAGGTTTGTGGGTTCCCCATCCTTTCCGTCGGGGTCCCCTGGGCCGGGGTTTTATTCTTGAAGCCCTGTAAATTGGGGCAGGAACCGAGGGTGCGTGTGCTGGTCCTGGGGATACTGGGTGGGGGTTGATAACCTGGGGGTCGATTGTGGAGCGTGGTTTAGGTCCAGTGCTGTGGGACGAGGGTTGGGGCTTCCTTGTGACTCAAAGGCTCCTTCCAGGGTGACATGGTATTGGTGAAAATTCTGCTGGGAGCCGAATGCCTTCATTTGGTTCACATGATACCACCCGGCTTTCTTGTGGTTTACCATGACCTTGTATACCGAGGGGCTGGCCTTATCTACCACTGGATAGGGTCCGGCATATTTGGGGGACAAGAACGTTCCAGACTGGAAGACTCTGAGCATTATCTGTTGCCCAACCTCATATTCGATGTGTTTTACCTTCCCATCAAAATAGGCCTTACTTTGCTGCTTCCGTTTGCCTATCTTAACGGCTGCAGCCTGTTGTGCGGCCTGTATGTTTTCTAGGATGGCTCTCACGGCATTTTCATGGGTGAGGGCCGTGACTTCGGGCCCGGACAGATCCAGCCCGAGTAAAGGTTCAATTCCTCACATAGGTCGCCCGGTCATGAGGACATGGGGGGTGAATCCGGTGGAACTAGATACGGAATTGCGCACTATCATTAATATGAAGGGGAGGACTTTGTTCCAGGAGTGATTGTTCCGCTGAACGGTCTTACGGATCATAGCTTTGAGGGTACGGTTCATCCTCTCTACTACACCGCTAGATTGGGGGTGGTAAGCAATGTGGAATTGTTGCTTTATCCCGAACGTGTTGCATTACCTGGGCAGTGAAGTGAGTGCCCTGGTCCGAGCCTGGAAAATAAATCTTAACAGTGGGGCTGATGGTAGAGGTTTCCCATCTGCTGATATGAATCCCCTTGCTTCCCATAGGGGCATGAAGTCTGTTACATACTATCGGAGTGTATGTCTGCCAGGAATGTGGGGACCCGGGTGTGTTTGGGCGCAATGTCTTGACCCTGTAACATGAGTGTCCACCGTGCAATACGGTTTTGACTAACTGTCCCATCTTTAATTTGGCCGTTCAGCAGTAGTTGTCTGGGGGTGTGTTCTGTAAGTATAGTGAGGGGGGTTCAAGCCGACTTTGTAGTTAAAGCGGTGCACTGCCCAGAAAACTGATAATAAGTGGGTTTCGCACACCGAGAAACTTCGTTCAACCGGAGTTAGTATGCGGGAAGCGTAAGCAATTGGGCCGAGTCGTCCGTGCCGTTCTTGGAGGAGCACGGCAGCTAGTGTGCTGTCAGTGGCTGCTACTTCAAGGGCAAAGGGGAGTTCAGGGTTGGGTACCTGGAAGGCAGGGGCTTGTGCAAGGGATTGTTTGAGGTCTGAGACTGCTTGTGTGTGTCGCGCAGTCCAGACCCACGGGGTGTTTTTTCGTAAAAGTTCGGACAGGGGAGCGGTTTTAGTGGCGAAACCGTCTATGTGGTTGCGGCAGTACCCCACTAAGCCCAGAAAGGAGTGCAGGGAGCTCACGTCCTTTGGTAAGGGAAGGTGTGTTACAGATTCGATTCGCTTCCTTTCTATCTCATGCTTTCCCTCAGTCACTACTGTACCCAAGTAAGAGACCTGTCATCTCATGATCTGGGCTTTCTTGGGATTTACCTTTAACCCTAATGTCGTGAGGCGGTTCAGCAGTTCATCCAATAACTTTAGATGTTCCCCTCTTGTTTCAGTCTGTAAGAGGAGATCATCTACGTATTGTACCAAACAATCTGGTTTGGAGAATCCCTCCAAGCCTTTTGCTAAGCGCTGGTGAAATATGGAGGGGGAGTTATGAAAACCTTGTGGTAAACACGTCCAGGTGTACTGTTGTCCCTGGAACGTGAAGGCAGATTTGTATTGACAGTGGTGATCTAAGGGAATTGACCAGAAGCCATTACTGATTCCAACACTGTGAAAAGTTTTGCGTGTGGGGCTTGTGTCATCATGGCTTCTGGGCTAGTCGCCACTGTGGGAGCTGTGATGGGGGTGGTCTGATTTAGGGCTCGATAATCGATTGTGAGTCTCCAGGAACCGTCTGGTTTCCTTACCGGCCATATGGGGGAGTTGTTAGTGGAAGCAGGACTCCTTGTTTTAATAAACTGCTAATCACCTTGGCCACTTCGGCTTGCTTAGGGAAGCCGTACTGTCTTTGGGGTTTAGGGTCAGAACCTTCTATGATTACCTCCCCTGTTATTCGGCCACAGTCATGCTTGTGACTGGCGAATGCCTGTGTGTTTGGCTAATATACCTTGTGCTTCAGGGTCTTCCGTCATTTCTGTGGGCCTGATCCACAATTCTCCAAAAGTAGAGATTCGGTCTACGTATCTGCCGGTGGCCACCTCGACTGGGGATTGACAGGTGGTTGGCATTTGCCAAATGTAACAGTTAGTGGGGTCAAATGATAGGTTACATTTCCTCATCAGATCGGACCCCAGAATGTGCTCTGCCTCTGGGTGGAGTTTAACCAAGATAGCTGAGTGATGACATGTTATATTACCCAGTTGAAATTCTAATGGATCTGTTTCTAAGCCTTCCTGTAAATGTCCCGTAAAGCCACTTAACATTATTGTTTTCTTGGTAGGCCAAGTACAGCTGAGGTCACGGGATGTGTTAAGAGCGGTACGGGATCCCCCTGTGTCCCATAGGAACTCGATGGGGCAGCCTCCTACTTTGCCTTTTACAAGGGGTCTCCCTACACTATCCCATTCAGTGTTGCAAACCCAAGTTGGGGAGATCTGACACAGTCATGCTTCCAGTCCAGAGTCTAATTGGGGGTAGAGGCTGAAAGAACATAGAACATTACAGCGCAGTACAGGCCCTTCGGCCCTCGATGTTGTGCCGAGCCATGAAACGACTCTAAAGCCCATCTAACCTACACTATTCCAATATCATCCATATGTTTATCCAATGACCCTATAAATACCCTTAATGTTGATGAGTCCACTACCGTTGCAGGCAGGGCATTCCACGCCCTTACTACTCTCTGAGTAAAGAACCTACCTCTGACATCTGTCCTATATCTATCACCCCTCAATTTAAAGCTATGTCCCCTCGTGCTAGCCATCACCATCCGAGGAAAAAGGCTCACACTGTCATAGAAAAACATAGAACAGTACAGCACAGTACAGGTCCTTCGGCCCTCGATGTTGTGCCAAGCTTTGTCCAAAACCAAGATCAAGTTATCCCACTCCCTATCATCCTGGTGTGCTCCATGTGCCTATCCAATAATCGCTTGAAATTTCCTAAAGTGTCTGACTCCACTATCACAGCAGGCAGTCCATTCCACACTCCAACCACTCTCTGAGTAAAGGACCTACCTCGTACATCCCTCCTATATCTCCCACCATGAACCTTATAGTTATGCCCGTAGTAACAAAGAACAAAAGAACAAAGAACAATACAGCACAGGAACAGGCCCTTCGGCCCTCCAAGCCCGCGCCGCTCCCCGGTCCAGGATTGAATCCTGAATCCAGGATCCCCGCCCAATTTTCCAGCCTATCTACATACCAATATCCTATCCACCGAGCTGTCCCTCACAGCTACGATGCTTTGTTCATTACAACCTATTAACTCACCCCCACCCCCCTATTCCAGACCATGTGATCCCCAGGGAGAGGCGAAAACCCAGAGTGAAAAACCCCAGGGCCAATATGGGGAAAAAAAAAATCTGGGAAATTCCTCTCCGACCCCCTGAGGCGATCGAAACGAGTCCAGGAGATCACAATGGCCCTGATCGGAAAATGCTTCCCAACCCTAGTCATTTCCACTTCCATGAACACCATATGAATTCCCTGCCCCCGAGACAGGTTCCCAACTATCCGCAGTCTCGCTCTGTACTGGCACCAGCAAGATGATCATAGAATGAAGCCTTGAAACGAGAAACAAGGAACAATTAGCCCGCGCCGCTCCCTGGTCCAAACTAGACCACATAACAGCTACATTCACCCGAGGAAATAGTCTCTGAACGTCCACTCTATCTATCCCCCTCATCATCTTATAAACCTCTAGTAAGTCGCCTCTCATCCTCCTCCACTCTAAAGAGAAAAGCCCTAGCTCCCTCAACCTTTCCTTATCAGACCCACCCTCCAAACCAGGCAGCATCCTGGTAAATCTCCTCTGCACTCTCTCCAATGCTTCCACATCCTTCTTATAGTGAGGTGACCAGAACTGCACACAATACTCCAAATGTGGTCTCACCAAGGTCCTGTACAGTTGCAGCATAACCCCACGGCTCTTAAACTCAAACCCCTTGTTAATAAACGCTAACACACTATAGGCCTTCATCATGACTCTATCCACTTGATTGGCAACCTTCAGAGATCTGTGGATATGAACCCCAAGATCTCTCTGTTCCTCCACATTCCTCAGAACCCTGCTGTTGACCCTGTTACCCCGCATTCAAATTTGCCCTACCAAAATGAATCACCTCGCACTTATCAGTGTTAAACAGAGGGTGGTAGTGGAAGGGTCTTTTTCCGGCTGGATGCCTGTGACTAGTGGTGTTCGTGTTCCGCAGGGCTCTGTATTGGGACCTCTGCTGTTAGTGATTTATATAACGATCTGGAAGAAGGTGTAACTGGGGTGATCAGTAAGTTTGCGGATGACACAAAAATGGCTGGACTTGCAGACAGTGAGGAACATTGTCAGAGGCTACAGAAGGATATAGATAGGCTGGAAATTTGGGTAAAGAAATGGCAGATGGAGTTCAATCCAGATAAATGCAAAGTGATGCATTTTGGTAGAACTAACGTAGGGGGGAGCTATACGATAAATGGCAGAACCATAAAGGGTGTAGATACGCAGAGGGACCTGGGTGTGCAAGTCCACAGATCCTTGAAGGTGACGTCACAGGTGGAGAAGGTAGTGAATAAGGCATATGGCATGTGTTAGCGCGAGTGAACAGATACCACACCACTCGCACCCAGAGCCAAGATTGATAGCAGCACAGTTTATTATAGTGTTTTACGTCGACGGAGGTACAATCAGGACACAGACAAGACAGTCCCGAAAAGTACTCTGCTTGCCTGCCAAAACGGAGTACAGTTATAGTAACGATCTGTTTTGATATGTAAATGGTTTGTGAGTGGTTTCCTGATATAATCATCCTGTTTCAATAGGTTTGTGGGTGTGGAGTTTGATGTGTAAATGGTTTTCTTTTATAGTTATCCCGTTAATGGGTTTTCTGGTCTAGAGTTTTAATATGTAAAGTTTGGTTTAAGAGTGTGATAATTGCTTTATGTCTCTGAATTCCTTTGGACAATGGGTGTTTGATGGGATGTCAGGAAGTTTTCCAGGTCTCATGGTATTTTCTGAATAGCATATTGATGCGAGTTCCTGAGTCTTTGTCAACCTGGTTTCTGTGTTTAAAAGATGCCTGCTTGCCTTACTCACACCTTTCTGGCTGAATGCTGTCCTGTTTTGCTTCATTTATCGAGTTATAGTTTAAGAAATATTCTAATCCTAATACCCACAAAATTTATGCCCGCCTACACATGCTTGCCTTTATAAGATGGTCATGATGTGGAAATGCCGGTGTTGGACTGGGGTAAACACAGTAAGGAGTCTAACAACACCAGGTTAAAGGTTGGACTTTAACCTGGTGTTGTTAGACTCCTTACTTTATAAGATTGGGCATAGAGTATAAAAGTTGGGGTCTGATGTTGCAGTTGTATAGAACGTTGGTTTGGCCACATTTGGAATACTGCATCCAGTTCTGGTCACCACACTACCAGAAGGACGTGGAGGCTTCAGAGAGAGTGCAGAGGATGTTTACCAGGATGTTGCCTGCTATGGAGGGGCTTAGTTACGAGGAGAGATTGGGTAAACTGGGGTTGTTCTCACTGGAAAGACGGAGGATGAGGGGTGACCTAATAGAGGTGTATAAAATTATGAAAGGCGTAGATAGCTTGAGCGGTGGGAAGCTTTTTCCCAGGTCGGTGGTGACGTTCACGAGGGGTCATAGGTTCAAGGTGAGGGGGGGAGGTTCAACATGGATATCAGAAAGACGTATTTTACACAGAGGGTGGTGGGGGCCTGGAATGCGCTGCCGGGCAAGGTGGTGGAGGTGGACACACTGGGAACGTTTAAGACTTATCTAGATAGCCACATGAATGGAGTGGGAATGGAGGGATACAAAAGGATGGTCTCGTTTGGACCAGGGAGCGGCGCGGGCTTGGAGGGCCAAAGGGCCTGTTCCTGTGCTGTATTGTTCTTTGTTCCTTGTTCTTTGTTCTAAACTCCATCTGCCATTTTTCGGCCCAGCTCTGCATCCTATCTATGTCTCTTTGCAGCCGACAACAGCCCTCCACCTCATCCACTGCTCCACCAATCTTGGTGTCATCAGCAAATTTACTGACCCACCCTTCAACCCCCTCCTCCAAGTCATTGATAAAAATCACAAATAGCAGAGGACCCAGCACTGATCCCTGTGGTAACTGGTCTCCAGTCTGAAAATTTTCCATCCACCACCACCCTCTGTCTTCTTTGAGATATGATGTGGAGATGCCGGCATTGGACTGGGGTAAACACAGTAAGAATTTAACAACACCAGGTTAAAGTCCAACAGGTTTATTGGTAGCAAATGCCATTAGCTTTCGCAGCTCCGAAAGCTAATGGCATTTGCTACCAAATGAACCTGTTGGACTTTAACCTGGTGTTGTTAAATTCTTTCTATGAGATAGCCAGTTACTTATCCAATCGGCCAAATCTCCCTCTACTCCACACCTCCTTACTTTCTTCATGAGCCTACCATGGGGAACCTTATCAAACGCCTTACTAAAATCCATGTATACGACATCAACTGCTCCACCTTCATCTACACACTTAGTTACCTCCTCAAAGACTTCAATCAAATTTGTGAGGCAAGACTTACCCTTCACAAATCCGTGCTGACTATCACGGATTAAGCTGCATCTTTCCAAATGGTCATAAATCCTATCCCTCAGGACCTTTTCCATTAATTTACCGACCACCGAAGTAAGACTAACCAGCCTATAATTACCAGGGTCATTCCTATTTCCTTTCTTGAACAGAGGAACAACATTCACCACTCTCCAGTCCTCTGGCACTATCCCCGTGGACAGTGAGGACCCAAAGATCAAAGCCAAAGGCTCTGCAATCTCATCCCTTGCCTCCCAAAGAACCCTAGGATATATCCCATCTGGCCCAGGGGATTTATCGACCCTCAGGTTTTTCAAAATTGCTAATGCACCTTCCCTCAGAACATCTACCTCCTCCAGCCCATCAGCCTGTATCCCATTCTCATCCTCAAAAACATGGTCCCTCTCCTTGGTGAACACTGAAGAAAAGTATTCATTCATCGCCTCTCCTATCTCTTTTGACTCCATGCACAAGTTCCCACTACTGTCCTTGACCGGCCCTAACCTCACCCTGGTCATTCTTTTATTCCTCACATAAGAGTAAAAAGCCTTGGGGTTTTCCTTGATCCGACCCGCAAAGGACTTCTCATGCCCCCTCCTAGCTCTCCTAAGCCCTTTTTTAGCTAATTCCTTGCTACCTTGTAACCCTCAAGCGACCCAACTGAACCTTGTTTTCTCATCCTTACATACGCTTCCTTTTGCCTCTTGACGAGACATTCAACCTCTTTTGTGAACCATGGTTCCCTCACTCGGCCATTTCCTCCCCTGACAGGGACAGACCTATCAAGGACACTCAGTATTTGTTCCTTGAACAAGCTCCACTTTTCATTTGTGCCTTTCCCTGACAGTTTCTGTTCCCATCTTATGCTCCCTAATTCTTGCCTAATCGCATCATAATTACCCCTCCCCCAATTATAAACCTTGCCCTGCCATACGGCCCTATCCCTCTCCATTGCAATAATGAAAGACACCGAATTGTGGTCACTATCTCCAAACTGCTCTCCCACAGCCAAACCTTACACTTGGCCCAGTTCATTACCCAGTACCAAGTCCAATGTGGCCCCACCTCTTGTCGGCCAATCCACATATTGTGTCAGGAAACCCTCCTGCACACACTGTACAAAAACTGCCCCATCCGAACTATTCGACCTATAAAGGTTCCAATCAATGTTTGGAAAGTTAAAGTCACCCATGACAACTACCCTGTGACCTCCACACCTATCCATAATCTGCTTTGCAATTTCTTCCTCCACATCTCTATTACTATTTGGGGGTCTATAGAAAACCCCCAACAACGTGACCGATCCTTTCCTATTTCTAACTTCAGCCCATACTACCTCAGTAGGCAGATTCCCCTCGAACTGCCTTTCAGCAGCCGTTAAACTGTCCTTGATTAACAGTGCTACTCCTCCACCTCTTTTACCACCTTCCCTACTCTTACTGAAACATCTATACCCCGGAACTTCCTATCCCTGTTCTAACCATGTCTCCGTAATGGCCACAACATCTTAGTCCCAAGTACCAATCCACGCTCCAAGTGCACCTACCTTATTCTGGATGCTCCTTGCATTGAAGTAGACACACTTCAACCCACCTTCCTGTCTGCCGGTACACTCCTGCGACCTTGATACCCTCCTCAGTACCTCACTACACTCAACACTGGCCTCTGGACGACAGCTTGTTTTCCCATCCCCCTGACAAATTAGTTTAAACCCCCCCCCCGAAGAGCCGTAGCAAATTTCCCTCCCAGGATATTGGTGCCCCTCAGGTTCAGGTGCAAACCGTCCTGTTTGTACAGGTCCCACCTTCCCCAGAATGTGCTCCAATTATCCATGAAACTGAAACCTTCCCTCCTACATCATCCCTGCAGCCACGTGTTTATCTGCACTCTCTCCCTGTCCCTCAACTCGCTAGCATGTGGCACCGGCAACAAACCAGAGATGACAACATGTCCACCCTATCTAATCCTCTGATCATCTTATATGCCTCTATTAAGTCACCTCTTAACCTTCTTCTCTCTAATGAAAACAGCCTTAAGTCACTCAGCCTTTCCTCATAAGACCTTCCCACCATACCAGGCAACATCCTGGTAAATCTCCTCTGCACCCTTTCCAATGCTTCCACATCCTTCCTATAATGCGACGACCAGAACTGTACACAATACTCCAAGTGTGGCCACACCAGAGTTTTGTACAGCTGCAACATGACATCATTGCTCCAAAACTTTACCAATAAAAGCTAACACACTGCACGCCTTCTTAACAACCCTATCAACCTGGGTGCCAACTTTCAGGGATCTATGCACATGGACACCGAGATCTCTCTGCTCATCCACACTACCAAGTATCTTACCATTAGCCCAGGACTCTGTATTCTTGTTACTCCTTCCAAAGTGAATCACCTCACACTTTTCCGCATTAAACTCTATTTGCCACCTCTCAGCCCAGCTCTGCAGCTTATCTATGTCCCTCTGTAACCTGCAACATCCTTCCGCACTGTCCACAACTCCGACTTTAGTGTCATCCGCAAATTTACTAACCCATCCTTCCACGCCCTCATCAAGGTCGTTTATAAAAATGACAAACAGCAGTGGCCCCAAAACAGATCCTTGCGGTACACCACTAGTAACTGAACTCCAGGATGAACATTTCCCATCAACCACCACCTTCTGTCTTCTTACAGCTAGCCAATTTCTGATCCAAACCGCAAAATTACCCTCAATCCCATGCCTCCGTATTTTCTGCAATAGCCGACCGTGGGAAACCTTATCAAACACTTTACTGAAATCTTTATACACCACATCAACCGCTTTACCCTCATCCACCTCTTTGGCCACCTTCTCAAAGAACAAAATAAGGTTTGTGAGGCACGACCTACCCTTCACAAAACTGTATTGACTATTCCTAATCAAATTGTTCCTTTCTAGATTATTATAAATCCTATCTCTTATAATCCTTTCCAAAACTTTGCCCACAACAGAAGTAAGGCTTACTGGTCTATAATTACCAGGGTTGTCTCTACTCCCCTTCTTGAACAAAGAGACAACATTTGCTATCCTCCAGTCTTCTGGCACTGTTCCTGTAGACAATGATGACATAAAGATCAAAGCCAAAGGCTCTGCAATCTCCTTCCTAGCTTCCCAGAGAATTCTGGGATAAATCCCATCCGGCCCGGGGGACTTATCTATTTTCACACTTTCCAGAATTGCTGACACCTCCTCCTTATGAACATCAATCCTATCCAGTTCAACAGCCTGCATCTCAGTACTCCCCTCGACAACACTGTCCCTCTCCAGTGTGAATACCGACGAAAAATATTCATTTAGCGCCTCTCCTATCTCTTTGGACTCCACGCACAACTTCCCACTACTGTCCTTGACTGGCCCTAATCTTACCCTAGTCATTCTTTTATTCCTGACATACCTATAGAAAGCTTTAGGGTTTTCCTTGATCCTACCTGCCAAAGACTTCTCATGTCCCCTCCTGGCTCTTCTTAGCTCTTTCTTCAGGTCCTTCCTGGCTAACTTGTAACTCTCAAGCGCCCTAACTGAGCCTTCACGTCTCATCTTTACATAAGTCTCCTTCTTCCTCTTCACAAGAGATTCAACTTCTTTAGTAAACCACGGTTCCCTCGCTCGACCACTTCCTCCCTGCCTGACAGGTACATACTTATCAAGGACACACAGTAGCTGTTCCTTGAACAAGCTCCACATTTCAATTGTGCCCATCCCCTGCAGATTTCTTTCCCATCCTATGCATCCTAAATCTCGCCTAATCGCATCATAATTTCCTTTCCCCCAGCTATAACACTTGCCCTGCGGTATATACCTTTCCCTTTCCATCGCTAAAGTAAACGTAACCGAATTGTGGTCACTATCACCAAAGTGCTCACCTACCTCCAAATCTAACACCTGGTCTGGTTCATTACCCAGTACCAAATCCAATGTGGCCTCGTCTCTTGTTGGCCTATCTACATACTGTGTCAGGAAACCCTCCTGCACACATTGGACAAAAACTGACCCATCTAAATTCCTCGAACTATCGCATTTCCGGTCAATATTTGTAAAGTTAAAGTCCCCCATAACAACTACCCTGTTACTTTCGCTCCTATCCAGAATCATCTTTGCAATCCTTTCCTCTACATCTCTGGAACTTTTCGGAGGCCTATAGAAAACTCCCAACAGGGTGACCTCTCCTTTCCTGTTTCTAACCTCAGCCCAAACTACCTCAGTAGACGAGTCCTCATCAAACATCCTTTCTGCCACCGTAATACTGTCCTTGACGAACAATGCCACACCTCCCCCTCTTTTACCACCTTCCCTGATCTTACTGAAACATCTAAACCCCGGAACCTGCAACAACCATTCCTGTCCCTGCTCTATCCATGTCTCCGAAATGGCCACAACATCAAAGTCCCAGGTACCAACCCATGCTGCAAGTTCACCCACCTTATTCCGGATGTTCCTGGCGTTGAAGTAGACACATTTCAAACCACCTTCCTGCCTGCCGGTACACTCCTGCGACCTTGAAACCTTATTCATGACCTCACTATTCTCAACCTCCGTACACTGGAGCTACAATTCAGGTTCCCATTCCCCTACCGAATTAGTTTAAACCCTCCCGAAGAGCATTAGCAAATATCCCCCCCAGGATATTGGTACCCCTCTGGTTCAGGTGTAGAGGTCCCACCTACCCCAGAATGAGCCCCAATTATCCAGGTATCTGAATCCTTCCCTCCTGCACCATTCCTGTAGCCACGTGTTCAACTGCTCTCTCTCCCTATTCCTCTCCTCGCTAGCACGTGGCACAGGTAACAAACCAGAGATAACAACTCTATTTGTTCTAGCTCTAAGCTCGAAGAAAGAGGTGTCCGAGACATCCACCAGGGTTGTGATGTATTGTCTGGCAGGCCCTTCTAATGACATAGGTCGGGGTTCTCCTCTGTGAAATCGTTGGGGCGGTCGTGGGGTCTGGCTGGGCGGGGCTCTACATTCCCTGGCAAAATGGCCGATCTGGCCACAGTTGTAACACTGCGCTTGTGGGGGTGGATATCTGGAAGTGACTTTGTCTTGTTCCCTGTACCTGGGGTTGGGGATATATCGGGGTTCTGTGTGGGGCTGCGGTTTTCTGTATCGATGATTGGCAGGGGTATATGGGGGTGGGTGCCCTGAATTTCCCTGTCCCCTGTTTCCACCTCCCCCTTCGTTACGCTAAACCGGGGCCAGGTCTGTGTGGATCGGGTTCATCTTTCTGTGTTTTGTGGGCTTGGGGGTGTCTGTTTGTCTGACTTCCCGTTCCCCCACACGAGTCATTTTGCGGATGGCCCAGGCTTCTGTGTGTGTATTATCATCGGGATCAAAATTCTCACAGGCTTTCCGACTCCCCTCAGTGGTGTGTGCTATCAGGGTCCGGATCCATGTGGGCCGGTGGTGTGCATTTAATTGGACTCGATTTAATTGGCCGAAAACCGCAACAAATTGGTTCCATAGTCGGCCAGCATAGGCCGTCAGGTGTTCCCCTTGCTTTTGTTGGCAGTTGTTTAAGCCTTGTCCCGGGTCATCCCTATTGTAGCCTATGGCGGCCAGAACGGCCACCTTCATTTCTGGTAGGGTTCCCCCAGCCACGTTCTGGGGTTCGGGTAGGGCGGAACGGATGGCAGGACTTAAACATAACAGAATAAGTTTAACCTCTTCTGCCTCGTCGAGGCCGTTTAAAACACGATATTGGGTGACCTGGTCAAAGAGAGCATGTGGATCCCCGGAGGGTTCAAATACTCCAATCACTTTAGCTATGTCAGTGAGCTGTGTCCATGGAGTTACATAAGTCACATTGTGGTTCTGTCCGTCCTGTCGTTGGGTGGTGACCGGATTCATCGGTACAGGAACGGATTAGTGACTGGGCTTATTGGGATGGTACAAGGACTAGGAGCTGAGACTGAGTTTCCCCAGATGGGGGCCGGATTAGGTGGTGCCGTTGGTTCCATCACCAGGAACGGAAGTGGGGGTCCCCAGTCGGCAGTGACTGTGGTGAACCATCGTTGGTTCCCACTGTGGGATTGTTCTAATGTTGTTGTTGGGTTGTTCTAATGTTGTTGTTGGGCTAGGGTGGGATTGATACACCTGTGGTTGTTACTGTTGTGGCACATCCCAGTCGGGCTCCGCCTCCTGGGAGAGGTATAAGACCCCCTGCTCGGGCGGGACCTCTTCAGTCTGGGATAGTGTGTTAAAGTTCGGTTAGTTCCATTGTTAGTTAATAAAAGCCTTCTTTTACCGAAGCTTTGTGCCTCGTGTCCAATTGATGCGCATCAATTTTATTAACTAACATTAAGCTCTCGACGGAAGAAAAAAAAGAAAGGAGAGTATGGAGCAAATCCTAAAGCCAGAACGTCTGACGCTAGATCCACGTGCGGTGGGCGCTTCTAACACCTTCGACCACTGGCTGAAGTGTTTTGAAGATTACCTAGCAGCCTCCGCAGCGGTCACCACAGATGATGACAGACTCCGGGTCCTCCATGCGAGGGTAAGCGACACAGTCTACCTCGCGATCCGTGCGGCCACCACTTACCCGAGGGCCCTCGAGCTTTTAAAAAAGCGCTATACGAAACCTCCCAACGAGATCCACGCTCGTTACCTCCTCGCTACACGACGTCGGCAGTCGGGCGAAACCATGGAGGACTACGCCAATGAGCTCTTGCAGCTTGCCAGGGGCTGTGACTGCAAAGCGGTGTCGGCTGAGCAGAGCATGTACGACCTCGCCCGAGATGCGTTTGTGGCCGGGGTCGGGTCTTCATACATCCGTCTCAAGCTGCTTGAAAAGGGAAATCTCAACCTGACCCAAGCTATGGAATTAGCTGAAATGCTTGAGGCGGCTTCGAAGAGCTTGGTCCTGTATCCGGAGGACCACGTGGAAACAACGTGGCAGGAGCAGTCGCAAAACCCTCCTCGCCCCACGGGCTCGAAGTGCAGTGTTATGGCGTGCTCCCATGTGGACCAGACGACGGCTGCAGCCCCATGCGGCCCGCGGTGCTACTTCTGCGGAGGAGCCAAGCATCCACGACAAAAGTGTCCCGCTAAAGCGGTAGTCTGTCACCTTTGCGGTAAAAAGGGGCATTATGCGAAGGTGTGCAGATCGAAGCCCAAGAACGGCAGGGCGGCCTGTGACCCTTCAGAACGGGGATCATCACCATCGTCGTCGAAGTACTCACGGGGTTCGTCCACGTGCGAGTCCAGGACGACGCCATTGCGGTCGACGGAGTCGGAGGAGGATGACCACCAGGAGTCGCTACGTTTGGCGCCCTCACCCATGTGCAATTCATGGGGGCGGCCAGTTTGGTCGACGATGACCATGAGCGACCAGCAGGGGTCGGTCTCCCGTTGGCAGGAGGTCCTCCCTGATGCGCTTCACTCCATTCGCTCCCTCCTGTGTACGGCAACCAATGCTACTCCCCACGAGAGGATGTTCTCATTCCCTCAGAAGTCGTCCTCGGGGATATCTTTACCAGCCTGGTTGACGTACCCAGGACCCGTCCTTCTGCGGCGACATGTACGGGCCCGCAAGTCCGACCCCTTGGTCGAACAGGTCCACCTCCTCCACGCCAACCCTCAGTATGCGTATGTGGCATATCCTGACGGGCGAGAGGACACAGTCTCGATCCGAGACCTGGCGCCCGCAGGGGACGTAGCAACTCCTGTCGCTCCCATACCCCCAGTGACGAATCCCTTATCCCTTATTTCTCCCCCGGACGTGGCACGGACAGCACCGGGACCAATGCTTAACAGTTTTACTCCAATGCACAGCTTGCCTGAGCCCCGAAGATCGGCGCCATCGCAGAATGTATCGGGATCCCCTGCACTACCGTTTCATCAGGGTCAACCGGCCTGTGAGTCCGTGGGAGAACAGCTGGACGCTGTTTTGGGGAGAACGCCACCGCAAGCACCTACTCCGGTGTCACCGCCGGTATTGAGGAGGTCACAACGACGGTGCGGTCCTCCAGACCGTCTGAACTTATAATCTGTTGACATTTTAGTCTGTTTTCGTACCCCGCCGGCCTTTGTTCTCAAAGGAGGGGTGAATATGGTGAACCATCGTTGGTTCCCACTGTGGGATTGTTCTAATGTTGTTGTTGGGTTGTTCTAATGTTGTTGTTGGGCTAGGGTGGGATTGATACACCTGTGGTTGTTACTGTTGTGGCACATCCCAGTCGGGCTCCGCCTCCTGGGAGAGGTATAAGACCCCCTGCTCGGGCGGGACCTCTTCAGTCTGGGATAGTGTGTTAAAGTTCTGTTAGTTCCATTGTTAGTTAATAAAAGCCTTCTTTTACCGAAGCTTTGTGCCTCGTGTCCAATTGATGCGCATCAGTGACGCGAGCTGTTGCATAATGGCAGATGTCATCTTCTAAATTCCCCCACTCTACCCCTGGGTCACTATCCCCTGTTTCAGTGGTGAACATGATGTGGAGATGCTGGCGTTGGACTGGGTTGAACACAGTAAGAAGTCTCACAACACCAGGTTAAAGTCCAACAGGTTTATTTGGTAGCAAATACCATAAGCTTTCGGAGCACTGCTCCTTCGTCAGATGGAGTGGAAATGAGTGGACATTTCCACTCCATCTGACGAAGGAGCAGTGCTCCGAAAGCTCATGGTATTTGCTACCAAATAAACCTGTTGGACTTTAACCTGGTGTTGTGAGACTTCTTACTCAGTGGTGAATGCACACATTACACCCCTTTTTATGCCTAGTTGTGCTTTTAAATCTTCAATCTCACGCAGGCATTTGGAGTGGTCTGTTGCGCGGGCTGTATTTGCTTTTTCTGTTTGGTGCAAAACTTTTACTGCCGCCTGTAGGTCGCTGCATTTACGTTTAACTTCCTCTACCTGTTGCAGCGCAGCCTCTCTCTCACTGACAGTGCGCTGTGCCTTTTGGCAGGCTTTATCACATTGAGCCTGGAATTGGCTCATGTGTATCATATTGATTTGGTTCCTTTCCTCTCGTGTGTCTACCTCCGCTTCCAATTGTTGTATGCACGTGGTAGCACTCATTAGGTCCTGCTTTAGTTGGGTTACCTGGGCGCCTCTGTCCCGTTTAACCCGGATAATCTCCGCTTCTCTACCAAGGAGCTGTTCTAGACAACTAGCAATCGCAATCGCCTTCCTAAGCTTGGGAGCCCTTTTTCCCATTTCCTCATGGGCATGATTCCAACAATTCTCTCCCTCGGATCCCAGATCCGGTTTCGGGGCATCACCCCACTGTACCCATTTGGGCCACTTATGGTTCAAATATAAATGGAGAACTTCCTCCCATTCAGCATGACTGGCCATAATTATTTCCTTTTAGGATTCGTCACTTGAGTATAGGTAAGGGATCGGGGTAAGGGTTCGGTTTTCACTAAATTCCCCCCCGTAGATTTTACCCAAATTCCCGAGACTGTTCTTGTTCTAACTACACTGTTTGTCCACCTTGTGTTACAGACACCGGGTTTATGGCCCAATTTACTGGTCGAATCTTTATTAGTCCTTCACTCACTTAAGACTGGCCGTCACGTGGGGCAGCTGCCCTCTTAATTCAGGCTCAGATGGAGAGTTGGAGAATACTGGGTTGGAGGTTCGACCTCGGAGCAACGTATCACTTCTTATCGAAGGACCGTCTGGGGTGCCAATGTTGTACCTGTTAATTCTCAGATACTTTCAACCAGTTTGCTTACTCCAAGGTTTTACCCCGGTGTCCTTATTTGCAAGATGGACAAAGGACAAACACGAGTAAAGGTTCAACAAGTTTGAGTTTGTGTCTTTATATGCCCTGTTTGTGAACACAAGTCCTCACTCACCTGAAGAAAGAGCTTGAGGCTCCGAAAGCTTGTGCTGCCAAATAAACCTGTTGGACTTTAACCTGGTGTTGTGAGACTTCTTACTGTGTTTACCCCAGTCCAACGTCGGCATCTCCACATCACTTTCAATGATTGTCAGATTTGCAGCATGTTCAATATGTGTGAAACCCCAAATTGGGAGACATAACTCAAATGAAACCAGGAGTGCAGTATTTAACCCAAGTTAAATCCACAGTGATAGTATTTAACTCAAGTTAAATCTTCAGTGACAGCATTTAACCGGGGTAAAATCCTCAAAGACAGTATTTAACCCAGGTTAAACCCTCTGTGACAGTATTTCATGTCAGTTACACTTTCAGTAACAGTATTTAACCTGGGTTTTGTTTTGTATTTCAGGTTCTCAGGTTTGAACTCCGAGACTGAAGATGACAGAATCCAGTCCTCTGATCTATATACCCCTGCTGGATGTGACTGCGACCTGGATCCTGAGCCTGGGCTTACACTGCTGGTGCCTGTGTGAACCTGTGCTTGCTCTCTGGCTCATATCACTCCTACGCTTGGGCCTGCTATGTGCCTCACTCCAAGCCTTGCCGCAGTGTGCGTCTGGACTCCCGGCCTGGCTGTGCTGGAGGGACCTATACTGGATGCTGGCTATATCCTGCCTGCTCACTCCAGTGTACGTCAGCCTGACCATTGCTGCTCAGCTCCCCTCAGACGAACTCTTGTATGGGCCGCACAACTGGAGCACGCTGGCCCTCAACGATGCCACCACAGGCCTGGTCTTCCTCCTGTGTCGGCACTTCCTCCCAGAAGGGACTTGAGCAGACGAGGCAGGATCAGGAGGCACCCTGGGCAGGCTGCTGTCCTACATGAAGCCAGACATTGGCCGGTTCCTGCTGATGGCTGTCTTCCTGGTCCTGTCATCTCTGGGTAAGGTCCTGGCATCACTAACTAGGCATCAGGCAGTGATGATTGGGGGTTTGGGGATGGTTAGGCGAAGGTGAGGGGTATGAGATGGATGGCGGGGGGGGGGGTGGTTAGGAGGAAACAAGGTGCTGGGTCAGGAGGTAAAGTGAAGGGGCGGTGGGGGAAAGGCGGGGTGGGTGGGAGTTGGGAGATGACCAAAGGATATGTTGGGGCCGAGGATCAAAGGATGACAAGGTTGTGCGAGGGAGCCAGGAGAACAGATGGCAGGTTAGCATCCCATCAAAGATGTCACGGACACTGACTTTATCCCTCTCCCAGGCACTACTCCAAAGTTGAACTCGACTGTTCATACCCTCATTGTCATACGTGACCTCAAGGTGGGCTTTGAGCTACATTTCCATGCCATCATTAAGACCCCCTATTTCTCCCTTTGTATCATAATCAGTCTTCACTCATCCACTCCTGAAACCTTCACCGAGGCCATGGTTACCTCCAGACCATTCCAACCTACTCCTTTCTGGTCTCCAACTCTTGGACTGACAAGTGGCAAAGTAACATTGGTGCCACACAAGTGCCAGGCAATGACCACCTTCAGCGAGAGAGAAGCTAACCATCACCCCTTGACATTCAATGGCATTATCATTACTGAATGTCCCACTGCCAACATTCTGGGGTGGGGGGGGGGGGGGGGAGGACGGGGGGGGGGGGGGGGGGGGGGGGGTTAACATTGCCCAGAAACTGAATTGGACTAGCCATATAAATACTGTGGCTACCAGAGCAGCTCAGAGGCTCGGAATCCTGCAGCGTCTAACTCACCTCCTGACTCCCCAGAGCCTGTCCACTATCTACAAGGCACAAGTCAAGAGTGTAATGGAATTCTCTCCATTTGCCTGGATGGGTGCAGTTCCAACAATCAAGAAGCTCGCCACCATCCAGATCAAAGCAGCCCCGCCTGATTGGCATCCCTTCCATAGACATTCAATCCCTCCAATTACGATGAACAGTGGCAACTGTGTGTAGCATCTATAAGATGCACTGTAAGAACTCACCAAGTTTTTTTAAGCAGCATCTTCCAAACCCACTACCATCTAGACAGAAAAGGTCAGCAGATACCTGGGATCATCACCACCTGGAGATTCCCCTCCAAGTCACTCACCATCCTGACTTGGAAATATATCACCGTTCCTTCACTGTCATTCGGTCAAAATCCTAGAACTCCCTCCCTAACAGCACTGTGGGTATACCTACACCACATGGACTGCAGCAGTTCAAGAAGGCAGCTCACCACCATCTTCTAGGTACCTAAGGATGGGCAATAAATGCCAATTTGCCAGTGACACCCACATCCCATGAAAGAATAAAAAATACAATGATGGTGGAGGTTGTATTCTCACATTGATAACGGGATGGAGGGTGCGGGGAGAGAGGGGTGGTCTAGGATATGCCTCAGTGATTGCTGATGATTGATGTAAGTCTTGCTTCACACGTTTCCAGGGGAGATGGCGATACCCTATTACACTGGGCGGATGACAGACTGGGTGATGAATGAAGAGGATCCATCGGCATTCACCAACTCCATCATCGCTATGTCCCTCATCACCTGTGGCAGGTACACAAAGCATTATTCGCAACATGGGAGAGTTAACATTGCAGCAAGTGTCAGCTCACTGCAGTGGGATACTGGGATAGAGAGAGATATTCTGACCTGAATATTTTTTTGACTCAGTATGTAGACAGGCCAACTAGAGGTGAGGCTATATTGGATCTGGTGCTGGGAAATGAGCCAGACCAGGTGCTAGACTTGGAAGTTGGTGTGCATTTTGGTGATAGTGACCACAATTCGGTTACGTTCACCTTAGTGATGGAAAGGGATAGGCATGAACATAGAACATAGAACATAGAACATAGAAAGCCACAGCACAAACAGGCCCTTCGGCCCACAAGTTGCGCCGATCACATCCCCACCTCTAGGCCTATCTATAGCCCTCAATCCCATTAAATCCCATGTACTCATCCAGAAGTCTCTTAAAAGACCCCAACGAGTTTGCCTCCACCACCACCGACGTCAGCCGATTCCACTCACCCACCACCCTCTGAGTGAAAAACTTACCCCTGACATCTCCTCTGTATCTACCCCCCAGCACCTTAAACCTGTGTCCTCTCGTAGCAACCATTTCAGCCCTTGGAAATAGCCTCTGAGAGTCTACCCTATCCAGACCTCTCAACATCTTGTAAACCTCTATCAGGTCACCTCTCATCCTTCGTCTCTCCAGGGAGAAGAGACCAAGCTCCCTCAACCTATCCTCATAAGGCATGCCCCCCAATCCAGACAACATCCTTGTAAATCTCCTCTGCACCCTTTCAATGGCTTCAACATCTTTCCTGTAATGAGGTGACCAGAACTGCGCGCAGTACTCCAAGTGGGGTCTAACCAGGGTCCTATAAAGCTGCAGCATTATCTCCCGACTCCTAAACTCAATCCCTCGATTAATGAAGGCCAGTACGCCGTACGCCTTCTTGACCGCATCCTCCACCTGCGAGGCCGATTTAAGAGTCCTATGGACCCGGACCCCAAGGTCCTTCTGATCCTCTACACTGCTAAGAATGGTACCCTTCATATTATACTGCTGCTTCATCCCATTGGATCTGCCAAAATGGATCACCACACACTTATCCGGGTTGAAGTCCATCTGCCACTTCTCCGCCCAGTCTTGCATTCTATCTATGTCTCGCTGCAACTTCTGACATCCCTCCAAACTATCCACAACACCACCTACCTTGGTGTCGTCAGCAAACTTACCAACCCATCCCTCCACTTCCTCATCCAGGTCATTTATGAAAATGACAAACAGCAAGGGTCCCAGAACAGATCCCTGGGGCACTCCACTGGTCACTGACCTCCATGCAGAGAAAGACCCCTCCACAGCCACTCTCTGCCTTCTGCAGGCAAGCCAGTTCTGGATCCACAAGGCAACAGCCCCTTGGATCCCATGCCCTCTCACTTTCTCAAGAAGTCTTGCATGGGGGACCTTATCGAACGCCTTGCTGAAGTCCATATAGACCACATCCACCGCTCTCCCTTCGTCAATGTGTTTGGTCACATTTTCAAAGAACTCAACCAGGCTCGTAAGGCACGACCTGCCCTTGACAAAGCCGTGCTGACTACTTTTGATCATACTAAACTTCTCTAGATGATCATAAATCCTGTCTCTCAGGATCCTCTCCATCAACTTACCAACCACTGAGGTTAGACTCACCGGTCGGTAATTTCCCGGGCTGTCCCTGTTCCCTTTCTTGAATATAGGGACCACATCTGCAATCCTCCAATCCTCCGGAACCTCTCCCGTCTCCATCGACGATGCAAAGATCATCGCCAAAGGCTCCGCAATCTCCTCCCTCGTCTCCCACAGTAACCTGGGGTACATCCCATCCGGTCCCGGCGACTTACCAACCTTGATGCCATTCAATAGTTCCAACACATCCTCTTTCTTTATGTCCACATGCTCGATCCTTTCTGTCCACCGCAAACCAGCAGTACAACCACCCAGATCCCTTTCCACCGTGAATACCGAGGTAAAGTATTCATTAAGCAGCTCCGCCATTTCTAACGGTTCCGCACAAACTTTCCCCCCTTCACCTTTTAAGGGTCCTATGCCTTCACATCTCATCCTTTTACTCTTGACATATTTGTAGAAAGCCTTGGGATTCTCCTTAATCTTACCCGCCAAGGCCTTCTCATGACCCCTTCTCGCTCTCCTAATTTCCTTCTTAAGCTCCTTCCTACATCCCGTATACTCCTCTAAATCCTTAACACCTCCTAGCTCTCTGAACCTTCTGTACGCCTCTCTTTTCTTATTCACCAGGTTCATCACAACCTTCGTGCACCACGGTTCCCGTACCCTACCAACACCCCCCTGTCTCATCGGAACGTTGTCATGCAGAGCTCCAGACAAACATTCCTTGAAAATCCTCCACTTTCCTTCGGTACTTTTCCCCAAGAATGCCTCCTTCCAATTTACCCGTCTAATTTCCTCCCTGATGACACTGTATTTCCCTTTACTCCAGAGAAACACTTTCCTAGCCTGCCTGATCCTATCTCTTTCCAACCTCGGGCCAGTGGTTTTAGCTGGGGGAAGGGTAATTATGAGGCTATTAGGAGAGAATTAGGAAACATAGGTTGGACTAGGAGATTACAGGGACTGGGAACGTCCGACATGTGGAGTTTTTTCAAGGAGCAGCTACTGCGAGTCTGTGATAGGTATGTCCCTGTCAGGCAAGGAGGAATTGGTAGGGCTAGGGAACCGTGGTGCACCAAAAAAGTTTCTTTGTTGGTTAAAAAGAAAAAGGAGGCTTATGTTCGGATGAGACGTGAGCACTCGGGTAGTGCACTAGAAAGCTTTAGATTGGCTAAGAGGGAGTTGAAGAGCGAGCTTAGAAGGGCTAAAAGGGGACATGAGAAGACTTTGGCGGATAGGGTTAAAGAGAATCCTAAGGCGTTCTATAGGTATGTCAAGAACAGAAGGTTGGTTAGGGCAAGTTTAGGGCCAGTTATAGATGGCAGAGGGAAGTTATGTGTGGAACCGGAGGAGATTGGTGAAGCATTGAACCAATATTTCTCTTCGGTGTTCACGCAAGGGGACATGAATATAGCTGAGGAGGACACTGGGTTGCAAGGGAGTAGAATAGACAGTATTACAGTTGATAAGGAGGATGTGCAGGATATTCTGGAGGGTCTGAAAATAGATAAATCCCCTGGTCCGGATGGGATTTATCCAAGGATTCTCTGGGAGGCAAGAGAAGTGATTGCAGAGCCTCTGGCTCTGATCTTCAGGTCGTCGTTGGCCTCTGGTATAGTACCAGAAGATTGGAGGTTAGCGAATGTTGTCCCATTGTTTAAGAAGGGGAACAGAGACTTCCCCGGGAATTATAGACCGGTGAGTCTCACTTCTGTTGTCGGCAAGATGTTGAAAAAAATTATAAGGGATAGGATTTATAGTTATTTGGAGAGTAATGAATTGATAGGTGATAGTCAGCATGGTTTTGTGGCAGGTAGGTCGTGCCTTACTAACCTTATTGAGTTTTTTGAGAAAGTGACCAAGGAGGTGGATGGGGGCAAGGCAGTGGACGTGGTATATATGGATTTTAGTAAGGCGTTTGATAAGGTTCACCATGGTAGGCTTCTGCAGAAAATGCAGATGTATGGGATTGGGGGTGATCTAGGAAATTGGATCAGGAATTGGCTAGCGGATAGGAAACAGAGGGTGGTGGTTGATAGTAAATATTCATCATGGAGTGCGGTTACAAGTGGTGTACCTCAGGGATCTGTTTTGGGGCCACTGCTGTTTGTAATATTTATTAATGATCTGGATGAGGGTATAGTTGGGTGGATTAGCAAATTTGCTGATGACACCAAAGTCGGTGGTGTGGTAGACAGTGAGGAAGGGTGTCGTAGTCTGCAGGAAGACTTAGACAGGTTGCAAAGTTGGGCCGAGAGGTGGCGGATGGAGTTTAATGTGGAGAAGTGTGAGGTAATTCACTTTGGTAGGAATAACAGATGTGTTGAGTATAGGGCTAACGGGAGGACTTTGAATAGTGTGGAGGAGCAGAGGGATCTAGGTGTATGTGTGCATAGATCCCTGAAAGTTGGGAATCAAGTAGATAAGGTTGTTAAGAAGGCATATGATGTCTTGGCGTTTATTGGTAGGGGGATTGAATTTAGGAGTCGTAGCGTTATGTTGCAACTGTACACAACTCTGGTGCGGCCGCACTTGGAGTACTGTGTGCAGTTCTGGTCCCCACATTACAGGAAGGATGTGGAGGCTTTGGAGAGGGTGCAGAGGAGGTTTACCAGGATGTTGCCTGGTATGGAGGGGAGATCCTATGAGGAGAGGCTGAGGGATTTGGGATTGTTTTCGCTGGAAAGGCGGCGGCTAAGAGGGGATCTTATTGAAACATATAAGATGATTAGAGGTTTAGATAGGGTGGATAGTGATAGCCTTTTTCCTCTGATGGAGAAATCCAGCACGAGGGGGCATGGCTTTAAATTGAGGGGGGGTAGTTATAGAACCGATGTCAGGGGTAGGTTCTTTACCCAGAGGGTGGTGAGGGATTGGAATGCCCTGCCAGCATCAGTAGTAAATGCGCCTAGTTTGGGGGCGTTTAAGAGATCCGTAGATAGGTTCATGGACGAAAAGAAATTGGTTTAGGTTGGAGGGTCACAGTTTTTTTTTTTAACTGGTCGGTGCAACATCGTGGGCCGAAGGGCCTGTTCTGCGCTGTAATGTTCTATGTTCTATGAATCATGTTTGATCACACTCACAAACATTCTGCACATTAACAAGCCCATCCATTTTTCAAACACCTTCCAGTTTCCCCAGTGGCTCCTGTTTTCACACACAGTGTAGTGATTGTATCTCCAGTGATTCCTGTTTCTCACACAGATTGCAGCGTATGCATCTCCAGTGATTCCTGTTTCTCACACACAGTGTAGTGATTGTATCTCCAGTGATTGCTGTTTTTCACACACAGTGCGGTGATTGTATCTCCAGTGATTCCTGTTTCTCACACACAGTGCAGTGATTGTATCTCCAGTGACTCCTGTTTTTCACACACAGTGCGGTGATTGTATCTCCAGTGATTCCTGTTTCTCACAGTGCAGTGATTTTATCTCCAGTGATTCCTGTTTCTCACACACAGTGCAGCGATTGTATCTCCAGTGATTCCTGTTTTTCACACACAGTGCGGTGATTGTATCTCCAGTGATTCCTGTTTCTCTCACACAGTGCAGTGATTGTATCTCCAGTGATTCCTGCTTCTCACACACAGTGCAGTGATTGTATCTCCAGTGATTCCTGTTTCTCACACAGTGCAGTGATTGTATTTCCAGTGATTCCTGTTTCTCACACAGTGCAGTGATTTTATCTCCAGTGTTTGCTGTTTCTCACACAGTGCAGTGATTGTATCTCCAGTGATTCCTGTTTCTCACACACAGTGCAGCGATTGTATCTCCAGTGATTCCTGTTTCTCACACACAGTGCAGTGATTTTATCTCCAGTTCTTCCTGTTTCTCACACACTGTGCAATGATTGTATCACCAGTGATTCCTGTTTCTCACACAGTGCAATGGTTGTATCTCCAGTAATTCCTGTTTCTCACACAGTGCAGTGATTGTATTTCCAGTTATTCCTGTTTCTCACACAGTGCAGTGATTTTATCTCCAGTGTTTGCTGTTTCTCACACACAGTGCAGTGATTGTATCTCCAGTGATTCCTCTTTCTCACACAGTGCAGTGATTGTATTTCCAGTGATTCCTGTTTCTCACACAGTGCAGTGATTTTATCTCCAGTGTTTGCTGTTTCTCACACAGTGCAGTGATTGTATCTCCAGTGATTCCTGTTTCTCACACACAGTGCAGTGATTGTATCTCCAGTGATTCCTATTTCTCACACAGTGCAGTGATTGTATCTCCAGTGATTCCTGTTTCTCACACACAGTGCAGTGATTGTATCTCCAGTGATTCCTGTTTCTCACACAGTGCAGTGATTGTATCTCCAGTAATTCCTGTTTCTCACACAGTGCAGCGATTGTATCTCCAGTAATTCCTGTTTCTCACACAGTGCAGTGATTGTATCTCCAGTGATTCCTGTTTCTCACACACAGTGCAGCGATTGTATCTCCAGTGATTCCTGTTTCTCACACACAGTGCAGCGATTGTATCTCCAGTGATTCCTGTTTCTCACACACAGTGCAGCGATTGTATCTCCAGTGATTCCGTTTCTCACACACAGTGCAGCGATTGTATCTCCAGTGATTCCTGTTTCTCACACACAGTGCAGTGATTATATATCCAGTCTTTGCTGTTTCTCACACAGATTGCAGTGTGTGCATCTCCAGTGATTCCTGTTTCTCACGCAGTGCAGTGATTGTATCTTCAGTGATTCATATTTGTACCCTCTGCAGTATGTATTAACCCAATGATTCCTGTTCCTGTGTGTCACACAGTGCTTTGACGGAGTTTATGTGTGACTGTGTCTATAATATTACAATGACCGGGATTCACACTCGTATCCAGAGCTCCGTGTTTCGATCTGTGGTGCGGCAGGAGATTGCCTTCTTTGACACTGTGCATACAGGTAAGTGTCGCAGACATAGAGACAGGCAGAGTGTGAGTCAGACAGATATAGAGACACTGTTAGAGACAGCCGTAAACAGAAAGGGGGCAGAGCAGGAGTGAGAAACAGATAGGCAAACAGTGAGAATGATGAGATGGACAGACATGACCAGAGAGGGAGAGATGAGGAGGTATTGAGTCACCAGAAAGAGAGATGGGGAGAGAAGGATAAAGGGAGAGAGAGAGACAAAGAATGGATGATGAGACAGAGCGATACATATATATATATACATATATATGTATAGAGAGAGAGAGAGAGAGAGAGAGATGCAGTCAGTAGAATGAGATGGACACAGAGAGGAGAGAAATACAGAGAGAGTGACCAGAGAGAGATGGATAGAGAGAGGAGAAATATACAGAGAGAGAGAGAGTGTGAGAGACAGCGACCTTTGAGAGACGGATAGAGAGAGGAAGAGAGATAGTAACCAGAGAGAGATGGATAGAGGGAGAGAGATATAGAGAGATAGTGACCAGAGAGAGATGGATAGAGGGAGAGAGATATAGAGAGATAGTGACCAGAGAGAGATGGATAGAGAGAGGAGAGATATACAGAGAGTGGGAGAGACAGTGACCTTTGAGAGATGGTTAGAGAGAGGTGAGAGATACAGAGAGACAGTGATCAGAGGGAGAAAGGGAAGGAGAGAGATAGAGAGAGTGAGACAATCTCCAGAGAGGGAGATTTCATTTTTTTTACAACTTTTCTTTTAACAATCTATCCAAAATCAACCTGAATTAAGGCAAATTGAGATGAATATAAACTATCAATTACACATTAAATAGTAACACAAAAAGACAGATTGCCGGACAGTTCACTCAAAATATATGGCACTCATTTCAGCGACAAAGCCGTTCAAAGCTTTGAAATTCCTCGAGTGGAATTCCAGGATTTCTCCCCAGATCCTCAGCACCTCCAAAGCAACCCAAGTTCTGCAGACAGTTTTCACCAAAATGGCAGACGTTGGCAAAACCTGGATGCTATGAATCCACCCAAGTTATCTTCAAGCAACAGGAATGGATGCAGCAACCCTGCATTTACCTATCCCCAGGTCCTGGATCCAGTATTCTTCAGCCCTCCTGAACTGTGCTACTGGGACCTGGGCTTGAATGGTGCCTTTGTAACTGGTTTCAAATAGTGTCCGTTTCCCCAGAAACCTGAGATTCCCTTTCTTGTTACTGCTGAGGTTTTCCTCGAAATCTGAAGGTACTGTTTCAACATTGGAGATTATTGATAATTTCAAAAGGACAATTGGTTATCTTCATTTCTGGGATTATTACACAATTTTTAGTGTGCGTAGATGATAATTAATTCTTACTTTAGGAATGGCAGTGTGAAACCGTCCATGGGTTTCATGGGGAATCTCTAATTGATCTCCCCGATGATTGATGACAAGTTCCCTTAGTGACAGTCAGTTGTCTACCTGGTGGAGCTCATCACCTGAGCCCTTTATAAGGCAGACATCCGGAAAGGTCACAGAACTGTGTCCCGGACAGGACTTATACATGCACGCCATGGAGGAGTGGCTTTATTTTGTGTTTAACAATAAATACTGTCCCTTTCCAGTTGGGCTTCCTGAGTTATTGCAGGTAGAAATGGTCTACAAATAGGTTCTCTGGATACGATAGGCAGAAGCAAAGTGGTTTTGATGATATTTCTTCATGTGTTGCCTAGGTGACATCACATCACGTATCACCACGGATACGAACACGATGAGTGAGTCGCTAACGGAGAAGTTAAGTCTGCTGATGTGGTATCTGATGAGGGCAATCTGTCTCCTTGGCTTCATGGTCAAGCTGAGCTTCAAACTCACCTTGTTGACACTCATTGGCATATTTGTCATCAGTATCATCCCCAAGTACACTGGAAAGTACTATCAGGTACATTCAGTTAACTTACTCTACACTGTCTCCCATTCACTTTTTTTTACTTTCTCTTTTATGCGATGTGGGTGTCATTGGTTCGGCCAGCATTTGTTACCCATCCCGAGTTGCCCTTGAACTCAATGGCCTTCTTGGACATTTAAGAGTCAAGCACATTGCTGTAGCTCTGGAGTCACATGTAGGCCAGACCAGGTAAGGACAGCAGATTTCCTTCCTTGAAGGACGTTAGTGAACCAGTTGGATTTTTACAACAATTGACAATGGTTTCATGGTCATGATTAGATTTTTAATTCCAGATTTAAATTTCACCAGCTGCCGGGGTGGGATTCGAACCTGGGTTCCGAGAGCAGTACCTTGGATCTCTGGATGCTAGTCCAGCTCCAATACCACTACACTGTTGTGGGGCTATCAGGCCATGTGTGGGGGTCTCTGACCTCGCTGTGACCCTGTGTGGCGGTGGTCTCTGACTCTGTGTGGGGGTCTCTGACCTCGCTGTGACCCTGTGTGGGGGTGGTCTCTGACTCTGTGTGGAGGGGGGGTCTCTGACCCTGTGTGGGGGTCTCTGACCTCGCTGTGACCCTGTGTGGGGGTGGGCTCTGACTCTGTGTGGGGGTTTCTGACTGTGTGGGGGGGTCTGCATCCAGGTGTAGGGGTCTCTGACCCCTGTGGGGGTCTCTGACGCTTTGTGAGGGGTCTCTGTCCTGGTGTGGGGGTCTCTGACCGTTTGTGGGGGTCTCAGAACCTTTGTGGGGGTCTCTGTCCTGGTGTAGAGTTCTCTGTCCCTGTGTGGGGGTCTCTGTCTCTGTGTGGGAGTCTCTGTCCCAGTGTGGGAGTCTCTGTCCCAGTGTGGGGGGTCTTTGTCCCTGTGTCGGGGCCTCTGTCCTGATGTGGAAGTCTCTGTCCCAGTGTGGGGGTCTCTGACCCTTTGTGGGGGTCTCTGTCCTGGTGTGGGGCTCTCTGTCCTGGTGTGGGGGGTCTCTGACCCTGTGTGGGGGTCTCTGTCCTGGTGTGAGGGCCTCTGTCCCGGTGTGGGGGCCTCTGTCCCATTGTGGGGGTCTCTGACCCTGTGTGGGAGCCTCTGTCCCGGTGTGGGGGTCTCTGTCCCAGTGTGGGGGTCTCTGACCCTGTGTGGGAGTCACTGACACTGTGTGGGGGTCTCTGACCCTTTGTGGGGGTCTCTGTCCTGGTGTGGGGGGGTATCTGACCCTAAGTGGGGGTCTCTGTCCCGGTGTGGGGGGTCTCTGACCCTATGTGGGGGTCTCTGCCCCGGTGTGGGGGTCTCTGATCCAGTGTGGGGGTCTCTGAACCTTTGTGGGGGTCTCTGTCCCGGTGTGGGTGGTCTCTGTCCTGATGTGGGAATGTCTGTCCCGGTGTGGGGGCTCTCTGACCCTTTGTGGGGGACTCTGTCCTGGTGTGGGGGTCTCTGACCCTGTGTCGGGGTCTCTGTCCCAGTGTAGGGGTCTCTGTCCCAGTGTAGGGGTCTCTGTCCAGGTGGGAGAGTCTCTGTCCTGTTGTGGAGGTCTTTGGCCCTGTGTGGGGGTCTCTGTCCCTGTGTGGGAGTCTCTGTCGCGGTGTGGGGGTCTCTGACCCTGTGTGGAGGTCTCTGTCCCGGTGTGGGAGTCTCTGACCCTGGTTGGGGGGTCTCTGTTCTGGTGTGGGGGTTTCTGACCCTGTGTGGGAGTCTCTGTCCCAGTGTGGGGGTCTCTGACCCTGTGTGGGGGTCTCTGTCCCAGTGTGGGGGTCTCTGACCCTGTGTGGGGGTCTCTGTCCAAGTGTAGGGGTCTCTGACCCTGTGCGGGGGTCTCTGTCCCAGTGTGGGGGTCTCTGTCCCAGTGTGGGGGTCTCTGACCCTTTGTGGGGGTCTCTATCCTGGTGTGGGAAATTCTGACACTGTGTGGGAGTCTTTTCCTCAATGTGGTTGTCTCTGTCCCGATGTGTGGGGTCTCTGACCTAGGTGGGGGTCTCTGTCCTGGTGTGGGGGTCCCTGTCCCTGTGTGGGGGTCTCTGTCCCAGTGTGGGTGGTCTCTGACACTGTGTGTGGGTCCCTGTCCCTTTGTGGGGGTCTCTGTCCCAGTGGGAGAGTCTCTGTCCCTGTGTGGGTTTCTGATCCTGTGTGGGAGTCTCTGCCCTTGTGTGGGGGTCTCTGACCCTGTGTGGGGGTCTCTGTCCCGGTGCGGGGGTCTCTGTCCCAGTGTGGGAGTCACTGACTCTGTGTGGGGGTCTCTGACCCTTTGTGGGGGTCTCTGTCCTGGTGTTGGGGGTCTCTGATCCTTTGTCGGGGTCTATGTCCTGGTGCGGGGGTCTCTGTCCCAGTGTGGGGGTCTCGGACCCTGTGTTGGGGTCTCTGTCCCAGTGTGGGGGTCTCTGACCCTGTGGGGGTCTCTGTCCCTGTGTGGGGGTCTCTGTCCCTGGTTGGGGGGGCCTCTGTTCTGGTGTGGGGGTTTCTGACCCTGTCTGGGGTCTGTTCCAGTGTAGGGGTCTCTGAACCTGTGGGGGTCTCTGTCCCGGTATGGGTGTCTCTGTCCCTGTGTGGGAGTCCCTGTCCTGGTCTGTGAGTCTCTGTCCCGGTGTGGGGTCTCTGACCCTGTTTGGGGGGGTCTCTGTTCTGGTGTGAGGGTCTCTGTCCCAGTGTGAGGGTCTCTGTTCTGGTGTGGGTGTCTCTGACCCTGTGTGGGGGTCTCTGACCCTGTGTGGGGGTCTCTGACCCTGTGTGGGGGTCTCTGTCCCGGTGTGGAGGTCTCTGATCCTGTGTGGGGGTCTCTGTCCCGGTGTGGAGGTCTCTGATCCTGTGTGGGGGTCTCTGTCCCAGTGTGGGGGTCTCTGTCCCAGTGTGGGAGTCTCTGACCCTGTGTGGGCATCTCTGACCCTGTCTGGGGGTCTCTGACCCTTTGTGGGTGTCTCTGACCCTGTGTGGGTGTCTCTGTCCCGGTGTGGGGGTCTCTGACCCTGTGTGGGTATCTCTGTCCCGGTGTGGGTGTCTCTGTCCCGGTGTGGGGGTCTCTGATCCTGTGTGGGTGTCTCTGTCCCGGTGTGGAGGTCTCTGATCCTGTGTGGGGGTCTCTGTCCCAGTGTGGGGGTCTCTGACCCTGTGTGGGAGTCTCTGACCCTGTGTGGGAGTCTCTGACCCTGTGTGGGGGTCTCTGTCCCAGTGTGGGGGTCTCTGACCCTGTGTCGGGGTCTCTGACCCAGTGTGGGGGTCTCTGACCCTGTGTGGGAGTCTCTGACCCTGTGTGGGAGTCTCTGACCCTGTGTGGAGGTCTCTGACCCTGTGTGGGGGTCTCTGTCCCTGTGTAGGGGTCTCTGATCCTGTGTCGGGGTCTCTGACCCAGTGTGGGGGTCTCTGACCCTGTGTGGGAGTCTCTGACCCTGTGTGGGGGTCTCTGATCCTGTGTCGGGGTCTCTGACCCTGTGTGGGGGTCTCTGTCCCTGTGTAGGGGTCTCTGATCCTGTGTGGGGGTCTCTGACCCTGTGTGGGGGTCTCTGACACTGTGTGTGGGGTCTCTGACCCTGACTGGGGGTCACTGTCCCAGTGTAGGGGTCTCTGACCCTGTCTGGGGGTCTCTGTCCCAGTGTGGGAGTCTCTGTCCCAGTGTGGGGGTCTCTGTCCCAGTGTGGGGGTCTCTGTCCCAGTGTGGGAGTCTCTGTCCCGGTGTGGGGCTCTCTGACCCTGTGTTGGGGTCACTGTCCTGGTGTGGGTGTCTCTGTCCCAGTGTGGGAGTATCTGTCCTGGTGTGTGAGTCTCTGTCCCGATGTGGGGTGTCTGACCCTGTTTGGGGGTGTCTCTGTTCTGGTGCTGTGGTCTCTGACCCTGTGTGGGGGTCTCTGACCCTGTCTGGGGGTCTCTGTCCCAGTGTGGAGGTCTCTGACCCTGTCTGGGGGTCTCTGTCCCAGTGTAGAGGTCTCTGACCCTGTGCAGGTGTCTCTGTCCCAGTGTGGGGGTCACTGTCCCAGTGTGGGGGTCTCTGTCCCAGTGTGGGGGTCTCTGTCCTGGTGTGGGGGTCTCTGTTCTGGTGAGGAAATCTCTGTCCTGATGTGGGAGTCTCTGTCCCAGTGTGAGGGTCTCTGAACCTGTGTAGGGGTCTCTGACCCTGCGTGGGGGTCTCTGACCCTGCGTGGGGGTCTCTGACCCTGTGTGGGGGTCTCGGTCCTGATGTGGGTGTCCCTGTCCCAGTGTGAGGGTCTCTGTCCCGGTGTGGGGGTCTCTGACCCTGTGTGGGGGTCTCTGTCCCGGTGTGGGGGTCTCTGTCCCAGTGTGGGGGTCTCTGTCCCGGTGTGGGGGTCTCTAACCCTGCGTGGGGGTCTCTGACCCTGCGTGGGGGTCTCTGACCCTGTGTGGGGGTCTCTGTCCCGGTCTGGGTGTCTCGGACCCTGTGTGGGGGTCTCTGATCCTGTGTGGGGGTCTCTGACCCTGTGTGGGAGTCTCTGATCCTGTGTGGGGTTCTCTGACCCTGTGTAGGGGTCTCTGACCCTGTGTGGGGGTCTCGGACCCTGTGTGGGGGTCTCTGACCCTGTGTGAGGGGTCTCTAACCCAGCTCTGTATTTTCTATGACAGAAACTCTCTGCGGAGGTCCAGGAATCTCTCGCAAAAGCGAACGATGTCGCCGTGGAAACATTCTCCTCAATGAAGACAGTGCGGAGCTTTGCGAATGAGGATGGCGAGTCTCGTCGCTATGGTCACCGTCTGGAGGATACCTATCGACTCAACAAGAAAGAGGCTGCAGCCTACGCTGGCTTCATGTGGACGAACAGTGTAGGTGACACCCCCCGTTCCAGGTATCCAGGGCGTGTGGGTGGGCTGCAGAGCTCACTACGAGGCTGGGAGGAAAAGGGTTCAATATCGAGGATGATACAGGCCTTTGATAACAAGCGAGGATCACTGAATCTTGGAGTGTTTGAGGTGAATGATTGGGAGACCGTGCGGCGTGTCGGCATGACCGAGGAAGGAAGAGTGTAATCAAGGAAGTGATCAAGGGAGAGAGAGTGTGACTAAGGGTGTGACTGAGGAATGACTGAGTGAGGGAGTGATTGAGGGAGTGTCAATGTGATGGAGGGAGTGTGTGATTTAAGAATTGAAGGTACGATTTGATAGAGAGATTTGATAGAGGTGTATAAGAGTTTGATGGGTATAGATAGAGTGAATGCAAGCAGGCTTTTTCCGCTGAGGCTAGGGGAGAAAAAAACCAGAGGGCATGGGTTAAGGGTGAAAGGAGAAAAGTTTAAAGGGAATATTAGGGGGGGGCTTCTTCACGCAGAGAGTGGTGGGAGTGTGGAATGAGCTGCCGGATAAAGTGGTAAAAGCTTTTAACATTTAAGAAAAACTTGGATGGGTTCATGGATGAGAGGGGTGTGGAGGGATATGGTCCAAGTGCAGGTCAGTGGGACTAGGCAAAAAATGGTTCGGCACAGACAAGAAGGGCCAAAAGGCCTGTTTCTGAGCTGTAATTTTCTATGGTTTTATGGTTCTATGATTGAGCGATTGAGAGAGTGAGTGTGATTAAGGGAGTGAGGGATGGGGGTGAGGGAGTGAGGGTAGGGATGAGGGAGCGTCGGTGTGGGTGAGGGAGTGTCAGTATGTGTGAGGTTGGGGATGAGGGACCGTCAGTGTGGGTGAGGGTGGGGATGAGGGAGCGTTGGTGTGAGTGAGGGCGGGGATGAGGGAGCGTTGGTGTGGGTGAGGGAGCATCGGTGTGTGAGGGTGGGGATGAGGGAGCGTCAGTGTGGGTGAGGGTGGGGGTGAGGGAGCGTCGGTGTGAGTGTGGGTGGGGATGAGGGAGCGTTGGTGTGGGTGAGGGAGCGTCGGCGTGGGTGAGGATGGGGATGAGGGAGCGCCAGTGTGGGTGAGGGTGTGGGTGAGGGAGCATCAGTATGGGTGAGGCTGGGGATGAGGGAGCGTCAGTGTGGGTGAGAGTGGGGGTGAGGGAGCCTCAGTGTGGGTGAGGGTGTGGGTGAGGGAGCGTCAGTATGGGTGAGGGTGTGGGTGAGTGAGCGTCAGTGTGGGTGAGGGTGTGGGTGAGGGAGCGTCAGTGTGGGTGAGGGTGTGGGTGAGGGAGCGTCAGTGTGGGTGAGGGTGTGGGTGAGGGAGCGTCAGTGTGGGTGAGGGTGTGGGTGAGGGAGCGTCAGTGTGGGTGAGGGTGTGGGTGAGGGAGCGTCAGTGTGGGTGAGGGTGTGGGTGAGGGAGCGTCAGTGTGGGTGAGGGTGTGGGTGAGGGAGCGTCAGTGTGGGTGAGGGTGAGGGAGCGTCAGTGTGGGTGAGGGTGTGGGTGAGGGAGCGTCAGTATGGGTGAGGGTGTGGGTGAGGGAGCGTCAGTGTGGGTGAGGGTGTGGGTGAGGGAGCGTCAGTGTGGGTGAGGGTGTGAGTGAGGGAGCGTCAGTGTGGGTGAGGGTGTGGGTGAGGGAGCGTCAGTGTGGGTGAGGGTGTGGGTGAGGGAGCGTCAGTATGGGTGAGGGTGTGGGTGAGGGAGCGTCAGTGTGGGTGAGGGTGTGGGTGAGGGAGCGTCAGTGTGGGTGAGGGTGTGAGTGAGGGAGCGTCAGTGTGGGTGAGGGTGTGGGTGAGGGAGCGTCAGTGTGGGTGAGGGTGTGGGTGAGGGAGCGTCAGTGTGGGTGAGGGTGTGGGTGAGGGAGCGTCAGTGTGGGTGAGGGTGTGGGTGAGGGAGCGTCAGTGTGGGTGAGGGTGAGGGAGCGTCAGTGTGGGTGAGGGTGTGGGTGAGGGAGCGTCAGTATGGGTGAGGGTGTGGGTGAGGGAGCGTCAGTGTGGGTGAGGGTGTGGGTGAGGGAGCGTCAGTGTGGGTGAGGGTGTGAGTGAGGGAGCGTCAGTGTGGGTGAGGGTGTGGGTGAGGGAGCGTCAGTGTGGGTGAGGGTGTGGGTGAGGGAGCGTCAGTATGGGTGAGGGTGTGGGTGAGGGAGCGTCAGTGTGGGTGAGGGTGTGGGTGAGGGAGCGTCAGTGTGGGTGAGGGTGTGAGTGAGGGAGCGTCAGTGTGGGTGAGGGTGTGGGTGAGGGAGCGTCAGTGTGGTGAGGGTGTGGGTGAGGGAGCGTCAGTGTGGGTGAGGGTGTGGGTGAGTGAGCGTCAGTGTGGGTGAGGGTGTGGGTGAGGGAGCGTCAGTGTGGGTGAGGGTGTGGGTGAGGGAGCGTCAGTGTGGGTGAGGGTGTGGGTGAGGGAGCGTCAGTGTGGGTGAGGGTGTGGGTGAGGGAGCGTCAGTGTGGGTGAGGGTTTGCCGAATGTTCTGCTGGCTGGGTGTGTGGTGAGGATAGTTTATTTGGGTGAATCGGTGCTGGGCAGTGAGGGATTTGGGGCAGGTCGATCTCTCCCTCACTGGCGGAATGGTGGTCCAGTGGTTTTCTCCGGGTGCTCCGGTTTCCTCTCATAGTCCAAAGATGTGTAGGTTAGGTGGATTTATGGGCTAAATAAGTGGGCCCAGAGGGATGCTCTGTCAGAGAGTCAATGGGCCAAATGGCCTGCTTCAGCACAGAAGGGATTCTATGTTTCACTCTGTCTCCATGTTTCTTTGTCTCAGTTGTCGGACCTGGTGCTGAAGGTCAGTCTCCTTTACTGTGGAGGCTGTCTGGTGGAAGCAGGAAATGTAACCAGTGGCAATCTCGTCTCCCTCATATTCTACGAGCTGCAGTTTACCACGGCCATTGAGGTGAGGTACTAGAGTACGGGCCGAGGGAATACTCACCGTATCGACTGCTGAAATACAGAATCCTGTTCACCTGAACTCACTGTCTGATACCCAGACTCTCAACATCTGGACAGCACACTGACTGGTCACACTGTACACGGACAGCACACTGACTGGTCACACTGTACACGGACAGCACCCTGACTGGTCACACTGTACACGGACAGCACACTGACTGGTCACTGTACACGGACAGCACCCTGACTGGCCACACTGTACACTGACAGCACACTGACTGGTCACACTGTACACTGACAGCACACTGACTGGTCACTGTACACGGACAGCACACTGACTGGTCACACTGTACACTGACAGCACACTGACTGGTCACACTGTACACGGACAGCACACTGACTGGTCACACTGTACACGGACAGCACACTGACTGGCCACACTGTACACGGACAGCACACTGACTGGTCACACTGTACACGGACAGCACACTGACTGGTCACACTGTACATGGACAGCACACTGACTGGTCACACTGTACACGGACAGCACCCTGACTGGTCACTGTACACGGACAGCACACTGACTGGTCACACTGTACACGGACAGCACACTGACTGGTCACACTGTACACGGACAGCACACTGACTGGTCACACTGTACACGGACAGCACACTGACTGGCCACACTGTACACGGACAGCACACTGACTGGTCACACTGTACACGGACAGCACACTGACTGGTCACACTGTACACGGACAGCACACTGACTGGTCACACTGTACACGGACAGCACACTGACTGGTCACACTGTACACGGACAGCACACTGACTGGTCACACTGTACACGGACAGCACACTGACTGGCCACACTGTACACGGACAGCACACTGACTGGTCACACTGTACACGGACAGCACACTGACTGGCCACACTGTACACGGACAGCACACTGACTGGTCACACTGTACACTGACAGCACACTGACTGGTCACACTGTACACGGACAGCACACTGACTGGTCACACTGTACACGGACAGCATACTGACTGGTCACACTGTACACTGACAGCACACTGACTGGTCACACTGTACACGGACAGCACCCTGACTGGTCACTGTACACGGACAGCACACTGACTGGCCACACTGTACACGGACAGCACACTGACTGGCCACACTGTACACTGACAGCACACTGACTGGTCACACTGTACACGGACAGCACACTGACTGGTCACACTGTACACGGACAGCACACTGACTGGTCACACTGTACACTGACAGCACACTGACTGGTCACACTGTGTACACGGACAGCACACTGACTGGTCACACTGTACACGGACAGCACACTGACTGGTCACACTGTACACGGACAGCACACTGACTGGTCACACTGTACACGGACAGCACACTGACTGGTCACACTGTACACGGACAGCACACTGACTGGTCACACTGTGTACACGGACAGCACACTGACTGGTCACACTGTGTACACGGACAGCACACTGACTGGTCACACTGTACACGGACAGCACACTGACTGGTCACACTGTACACGGACAGCACACTGACTGGTCACACTGTACACTGACAGCACACTGACTGGTCACACTGTACACGGACAGCACACTGACTGGTCACACTGTACACGGACAGCACACTGACTGGTCACACTGTACACGGACAGCACACTGACTGGTCACACTGTACACGGACAGCACACTGACTGGTCACACTGTACACTGACAGCACACTGACTGGTCACACTGTACACGGACAGCACACTGACTGGTCACACTGTGTACACGGACAGCACACTGACTGGTCACACTGTACACGGACAGCACACTGACTGGTCACACTGTACACGGACAGCACCCTGACTGGTCACTGTACACGGACAGCACACTGACTGGTCACACTGTACACTGACAGCACACTGACTGGTCACACTGTACACGGACAGCACACTGACTGGTCACACTGTGTACACTGACAGCACACTGACTGGTCACACTGTACACTGACAGCACACTGACTGGTCACACTGTACACTGACAGCACACTGACTGGTCACACTGTACACGGACAGCACACTGACTGGTCACACTGTACACGGACAGCACACTGCCTGGTCACACTGTACACGGACAGCACACTGACTGGTCACACTGTACACTGACAGCACACTGACTGGTCACACTGTACACGGACAGCACACTGACTGGTCACACTGTACACTGACAGCACACTGACTGGTCACACTGTGTACACGGACAGCACACTGACTGGTCACACTGTACACTGACAGCACACTGACTGGTCACACTGTACACTGACAGCACACTGACTGGTCACACTGTACACACGGACAGCACACTGACTGGTCACACTGTACACTGACAGCACACTGACTGGTCACACTGTGTACACTGACAGCACACTGACTGGTCACACTGTACACGGACAGCACACTGACTGGTCACACTGTACACGGACAGCACACTGACTGGTCACACTGTACACTGACAGCACACTGACTGGTCACACTGTACAAGGACAGCACACTGACTGGTCACACTGTATACACGGAGAGCACACTGACTGGTCACTGTACACGGACAGCACACTGACTGGCCACACTGTACACTGACAGCACACTGACTGGTCACACTGTACACGGACAGCACACTGACTGGTCACACTGTGTACACGGACAGCACACTGACTGGTCACACTGTACACGGACAGCACACTGACTGGTCACACTGTACACGGACAGCACACTGACTGGTCACACTGTGTACACGGAGAGCACACTGACTGGTCACACTGTGTACACTGACAGCACACTGACTGGTCACACTGTACACGGAGAGCACACTGACTGGTCACACTGTGTACACGGACAGCACACTGACTGGTCACACTGTACATGGACAGCACACTGACTGGTCACACTGTACACACGGACAGCACACTGACTGGTCATACTGTACACACGGACAGCACACTGACTGGCCACACTGTACACAGACAGCACACTGACTGGTCACACTGTGTACACGGACAGCACACTGACTGGTCACACTGTACATGGACAGCACACTGACTGGTCACACTGTGCACACGGACAGCACACTGACTGGTCACACTGTACACGGACAGCACACTGACTGGTCACACTGTGTACACGGACAGCACACTGACTGGTCACACTGTACACAGACAGCACACTGACTGGTCACACTGTGTACACGGACAGCACACTGACTGGTCACACTGTACACGGACAGCACACTGACTGATCACACTGTACACGGACAGCACACTGACTGGTCACACTGTACACGGACAGCACACTGACTGGTCACACTGTACACGGACAGCACACTGACTGGTCACACTGTACACAGACAGCACACTGACTGGTCACACTGTGTACACAGACAGCACACTGACTGGTCACACTGTACACGGACAGCACACTGACTGGTCACACTGTGAACACAGACAGCACACTGACTGGTCACACTGTATACACGGAGAGCACACTGACTGGTCACACTGTACACGGACAGCACACTGACTGGTCACACTGTATACACGGTCAGCACACTGACTGGTCACACTGTGTACACGGACAGCACACTGACTGGTCACACTGTATACACGGAGAGCACACTGACTGGTCACACTGTGTACACGGACAGCACACTGACTGGTCACACTGTGTACACGGACAGCACACTGACTGGTCACACTGTATACACGGAGAGCACACTGACTGGTCACACTGTGTACACGGACAGCACACTGACTGGTCACACTGTGTACACAGACAGCACACTGACTGGTCACACTGTATACACGGAGAGCACACTGACTGGTCACACTGTGTACACGGACAGCACACTGACTGGTCACACTGTGTACACAGACAGCACACTGACTGGTCACACTGTACACGGACAGCACACTGACTGGTCACACTGTACACACGGACAGCACACTGACTGGTCACACTGTACACGGACAGCACACTGACTGGTCACACTGTGTACACGGACAGCACACTGACTGGTCACACTGAACACACGGACAGCACACTGACTGGTCACACTGTACACACGGACAGCACACTGACTGGTCACACTGTACACACGGACAGCACACTGACTGGTCACACTGTACACTGACAGCACACTGACTGGTCACACTGTACACGGACAGCACACTGACTGGTCACACTGTACACACGGACAGCACACTGACTGGTCACACTGTACACTGACAGCACACTGACTGGTCACACTGTACACGGACAGCACACTGACTGGTCACACTGTACACGGACAGCACACTGACTGGTCACACTGTGTACACGGACAGCACACTGACTGGTCACACTGTACACACGGAGAGCACACTGACTGGTCACACTGTACACTGAGAGCACACTGACTGGTCACACTGTACACGGACAGCACACTGACTGGTCACACTGTACACAGACAGCACACTGACTGGTCACACTGTGTACACAGACAGCACACTGACTGGTCACACTGTACACGGACAGCACACTGACGGGTCACACTGTACACAGACAGCACACTGACTGGTCACACTGTGTACACAGACAGCACACTGACTGGTCACACTGTACACGGACAGCACACTGACTGGTCACACTGTACACGGACAGCACACTGACTGGTCACACTGTACACGGACAGCACACTGACTGGTCACACTGTGTACACGGACAGCACACTGACTGGTCACACTGTACACGGACAGCACACTGACTGGTCACACTGTGTACACGGACAGCACACTGACTGGTCACACTGTACACGGACAGCACACTGACTGGTCACACTGTACACGGACAGCACACTGACTGGTCACACTGTACACGGACAGCACACTGACTGGTCACACTGTGTACACGGACAGCACACTGACTGGTCACACTGTACACACAGACAGCACACTGACTGGTCACACTGTACACTGACAGCACACTGACTGGTCACACTGTACAGGGACAGCACACTGACTGGTCACACTGTACACGGACAGCACACTGACTGGCCACACTGTACACGGACAGCACACTGACTGGCCACACTGTACACGGACAGCACACTGACTGGTCACACTGTGTACATGAACAGCACACTGACTGGTCACACTGTGTACATGAACAGCACACTGACTGGTCACACTGTGTACATGGATAGCACACTGACTGGTCACACTGTACACACGGACAGCACACTGACTGGTCATACTGTACATGGACAGCACACTGACTGTTCACACTGTGTACATGGACAGCACACTGACTGGTCACACTGTACACATGGACAGCACACTGACTGGTTAAACTGTACACATGGACAGCACACTGACTGGTCACACTGTACACAGACAGCACACTGACTGGTCACACTGTGTACACAGACAGCACACTGACTGGTCACACTGTGTACATGGACAGCACACTGACTGGTTAAACTGTACACATGGACAGCACACTGACTGGTCACACTGTACACAGACAGCACACTGACTGGTCACACTGTGTACACAGACAGCACACTGACTGGTCACACTGTGTACATGGACAGCACACTGACTGGTCACACTGTACACGGACAGCACACTGACTGGCCACACTGTGTACATGGACAGCACACTGACTGGTCACACTGTACACACGGACAGCACACTGACTGGTCATACTGTACATGGACAGCACACTGACTGGTCACACTGTACACGGACAGCACACTGACTGGCCACACTGTGTACATGGACAGCACACTGACTGGTCACACTGTACACACGGACAGCACACTGACTGGTCATACTGTACATGGACAGCACACTGACTGGTCACACTGTACACATGGACAGCACACTGACTGGTTAAACTGTACACATGGACAGCACACTGACTGGTCACACTGTACACATGGACAGCACACTGACTGGTCACACTGTACACAAGGACAGCACACTGACTGGTCACACTGTGTACACGGACAGCACACTGACTGGTCACACTGTACACAAGGACAGCACACTGACTGGTCACACTGTACACAGACAGCACCCTGACTGGTCACACTGTACACAGACAGCACACTGATGGTCACACTGTACACGGACAGCACACTGACTGGTCACACTGTACACGGACAGCACACTGACTGGTCACACTGTGTACACGGACAGCACACTGACTGGCACACTGTACATGGACAGCACACTGACTGGTTATACTGTGTACACGGACAGCACACTGACTGGTTATACTGTGTACACGGACAGCACACTGACTGGTCACACTGTACATGGACAGCACACTGACTGGTTATACTGTGTACACGGACAGCACACTGACTGGTTATACTGTGTACACGAACAGCACACTGACTGGTCACACTGTACACACGGACAGCACACTAACTGGTCACACTGTACACGGACAGCACACTGACTGGTCACACTGTACACGGACAGCACACTGACTGGTCACACTGTACACGGACAGCACACTGACTGGTCACACTGTATACACGGACAGCACACTGACTGGTCACACTGTACACGGACAGCACACTGACTGGTCACACTGTGTACACGGACAGCACACTGACTGGTCACACTGTATACACGGACAGCACACTGACTGGTCACACTGTGTACACGGACAGCACACTGACTGGTCACACTGTACACGGACAGCACACTGACTGGTCACACTGTACACAGACAGCACACTGACTGGTCACACTGTACACGGACAGCACACTGACTGGTCACACTGTACACAGACAGCACACTGACTGGTCACACTGTACACACGGACAGCACACTGACTGGTCACACTGTATACACGGACAGCACACTGACTAGCCACACTGTGTACACGGACAGCACACTGACTGGTCACACTGTGTACACAGACAGCACACTGACTGGTCACACTGTGTTCACAGACAGCACACTGACTGGTCACACTGTACACAGACAGCACACTGACTGGTCACACTGTGTACATGGACAGCACACTGACTGGTCACACTGTACACGGACAGCACACTGACTGGTCACACTGTACACACGGACAGCACACTGACTGGTCACACTGTGTACACGGACAGCACACTGACTGGTCACACTGTACACGGACAGCACACTGACTGGCCACACTGTACACACGGACAGCACACTGACTGGTCACACTGTGTACACGGACAGCACACTGACTGGTCACACTGTACACGGACAGCACCCTGACTGGTCACTGTACACGGACAGCACACTGACTGGTCACACTGTACACTGACAGCACACTGACTGGTCACACTGTACACGGACAGCACACTGACTGGTCACACTGTGTACACTGACAGCACACTGACTGGTCACACTGTACACTGACAGCACACTGACTGGTCACACTGTACACGGACAGCACACTGACTGGTCACACTGTACACGGACAGCACACTGACTGGTCACACTGTACACGGACAGCACACTGACTGGCCACACTGTACACGGACAGCACACTGACTGGTCACACTGTACACGGACAGCACACTGACTGGTCACACTGTACACGGACAGCACACTGACTGGTCACACTGTACACGGACAGCACACTGACTGGTCACACTGTACACGGACAGCACACTGACTGGTCACACTGTACACGGACAGCACACTGACTGGCCACACTGTACACGGACAGCACACTGACTGGTCACACTGTACACGGACAGCACACTGACTGGCCACACTGTACACGGACAGCACACTGACTGGTCACACTGTACACTGACAGCACACTGACTGGTCACACTGTACACGGACAGCACACTGACTGGTCACACTGTACACGGACAGCATACTGACTGGTCACACTGTACACTGACAGCACACTGACTGGTCACACTGTACACGGACAGCACCCTGACTGGTCACTGTACACGGACAGCACACTGACTGGCCACACTGTACACGGACAGCACACTGACTGGCCACACTGTACACTGACAGCACACTGACTGGTCACACTGTACACGGACAGCACACTGACTGGTCACACTGTACACGGACAGCACACTGACTGGTCACACTGTACACTGACAGCACACTGACTGGTCACACTGTGTACACGGACAGCACACTGACTGGTCACACTGTACACGGACAGCACACTGACTGGTCACACTGTACACGGACAGCACACTGACTGGTCACACTGTACACGGACAGCACACTGACTGGTCACACTGTACACGGACAGCACACTGACTGGTCACACTGTGTACACGGACAGCACACTGACTGGTCACACTGTGTACACGGACAGCACACTGACTGGTCACACTGTACACGGACAGCACACTGACTGGTCACACTGTACACGGACAGCACACTGACTGGTCACACTGTACACTGACAGCACACTGACTGGTCACACTGTACACGGACAGCACACTGACTGGTCACACTGTACACGGACAGCACACTGACTGGTCACACTGTACACGGACAGCACACTGACTGGTCACACTGTACACGGACAGCACACTGACTGGTCACACTGTACACTGACAGCACACTGACTGGTCACACTGTACACGGACAGCACACTGACTGGTCACACTGTGTACACGGACAGCACACTGACTGGTCACACTGTACACGGACAGCACACTGACTGGTCACACTGTACACGGACAGCACCCTGACTGGTCACTGTACACGGACAGCACACTGACTGGTCACACTGTACACTGACAGCACACTGACTGGTCACACTGTACACGGACAGCACACTGACTGGTCACACTGTGTACACTGACAGCACACTGACTGGTCACACTGTACACTGACAGCACACTGACTGGTCACACTGTACACTGACAGCACACTGACTGGTCACACTGTACACGGACAGCACACTGACTGGTCACACTGTACACGGACAGCACACTGCCTGGTCACACTGTACACGGACAGCACACTGACTGGTCACACTGTACACTGACAGCACACTGACTGGTCACACTGTACACGGACAGCACACTGACTGGTCACACTGTACACTGACAGCACACTGACTGGTCACACTGTGTACACGGACAGCACACTGACTGGTCACACTGTACACTGACAGCACACTGACTGGTCACACTGTACACTGACAGCACACTGACTGGTCACACTGTACACACGGACAGCACACTGACTGGTCACACTGTACACTGACAGCACACTGACTGGTCACACTGTGTACACTGACAGCACACTGACTGGTCACACTGTACACGGACAGCACACTGACTGGTCACACTGTACACGGACAGCACACTGACTGGTCACACTGTACACTGACAGCACACTGACTGGTCACACTGTACACGGACAGCACACTGACTGGTCACACTGTATACACGGAGAGCACACTGACTGGTCACTGTACACGGACAGCACACTGACTGGCCACACTGTACACTGACAGCACACTGACTGGTCACACTGTACACGGACAGCACACTGACTGGTCACACTGTGTACACGGACAGCACACTGACTGGTCACACTGTACACGGACAGCACACTGACTGGTCACACTGTACACGGACAGCACACTGACTGGTCACACTGTGTACACGGAGAGCACACTGACTGGTCACACTGTGTACACTGACAGCACACTGACTGGTCACACTGTACACGGAGAGCACACTGACTGGTCACACTGTGTACACGGACAGCACACTGACTGGTCACACTGTACATGGACAGCACACTGACTGGTCACACTGTACACACGGACAGCACACTGACTGGTCATACTGTACACACGGACAGCACACTGACTGGCCACACTGTACACAGACAGCACACTGACTGGTCACACTGTGTACACGGACAGCACACTGACTGGTCACACTGTACATGGACAGCACACTGACTGGTCACACTGTGCACACGGACAGCACACTGACTGGTCACACTGTACACGGACAGCACACTGACTGGTCACACTGTGTACACGGACAGCACACTGACTGGTCACACTGTACACAGACAGCACACTGACTGGTCACACTGTGTACACGGACAGCACACTGACTGGTCACACTGTACACGGACAGCACACTGACTGATCACACTGTACACGGACAGCACACTGACTGGTCACACTGTACACGGACAGCACACTGACTGGTCACACTGTACACGGACAGCACACTGACTGGTCACACTGTACACAGACAGCACACTGACTGGTCACACTGTGTACACAGACAGCACACTGACTGGTCACACTGTACACGGACAGCACACTGACTGGTCACACTGTGAACACAGACAGCACACTGACTGGTCACACTGTATACACGGAGAGCACACTGACTGGTCACACTGTACACGGACAGCACACTGACTGGTCACACTGTATACACGGTCAGCACACTGACTGGTCACACTGTGTACACGGACAGCACACTGACTGGTCACACTGTATACACGGAGAGCACACTGACTGGTCACACTGTGTACACGGACAGCACACTGACTGGTCACACTGTGTACACGGACAGCACACTGACTGGTCACACTGTATACACGGAGAGCACACTGACTGGTCACACTGTGTACACGGACAGCACACTGACTGGTCACACTGTGTACACAGACAGCACACTGACTGGTCACACTGTATACACGGAGAGCACACTGACTGGTCACACTGTGTACACGGACAGCACACTGACTGGTCACACTGTGTACACAGACAGCACACTGACTGGTCACACTGTACACGGACAGCACACTGACTGGTCACACTGTACACACGGACAGCACACTGACTGGTCACACTGTACACGGACAGCACACTGACTGGTCACACTGTGTACACGGACAGCACACTGACTGGTCACACTGAACACACGGACAGCACACTGACTGGTCACACTGTACACACGGACAGCACACTGACTGGTCACACTGTACACACGGACAGCACACTGACTGGTCACACTGTACACTGACAGCACACTGACTGGTCACACTGTACACGGACAGCACACTGACTGGTCACACTGTACACACGGACAGCACACTGACTGGTCACACTGTACACTGACAGCACACTGACTGGTCACACTGTACACGGACAGCACACTGACTGGTCACACTGTACACGGACAGCACACTGACTGGTCACACTGTGTACACGGACAGCACACTGACTGGTCACACTGTACACACGGAGAGCACACTGACTGGTCACACTGTACACTGAGAGCACACTGACTGGTCACACTGTACACGGACAGCACACTGACTGGTCACACTATACACAGACAGCACACTGACTGGTCACACTGTGTACACAGACAGCACACTGACTGGTCACACTGTACACGGACAGCACACTGACGGGTCACACTGTACACAGACAGCACACTGACTGGTCACACTGTGTACACAGACAGCACACTGACTGGTCACACTGTACACGGACAGCACACTGACTGGTCACACTGTACACGGACAGCACACTGACTGGTCACACTGTACACGGACAGCACACTGACTGGTCACACTGTGTACACGGACAGCACACTGACTGGTCACACTGTACACGGACAGCACACTGACTGGTCACACTGTGTACACGGACAGCACACTGACTGGTCACACTGTACACGGACAGCACACTGACTGGTCACACTGTACACGGACAGCACACTGACTGGTCACACTGTACACGGACAGCACACTGACTGGTCACACTGTGTACATGGACAGCACACTGACTGGTCACACTGTACACACAGACAGCACACTGACTGGTCACACTGTACACTGACAGCACACTGACTGGTCACACTGTACAGGGACAGCACACTGACTGGTCACACTGTACACGGACAGCACACTGACTGGCCACACTGTACACGGACAGCACACTGACTGGCCACACTGTACACGGACAGCACACTGACTGGTCACACTGTGTACATGAACAGCACACTGACTGGTCACACTGTACACAGACAGCACAATGGCTGGTCATACTGTGTACATGAACAGCACACTGACTGGTCACACTGTGTACATGAACAGCACACTGACTGGTCACACTGTGTACATGGATAGCACACTGACTGGTCACACTGTACACACGGACAGCACACTGACTGGTCATACTGTACATGGACAGCACACTGACTGTTCACACTGTGTACATGGACAGCACACTGACTGGTCACACTGTACACATGGACAGCACACTGACTGGTTAAACTGTACACATGGACAGCACACTGACTGGTCACACTGTACACAGACAGCACACTGACTGGTCACACTGTGTACACAGACAGCACACTGACTGGTCACACTGTGTACATGGACAGCACACTGACTGGTTAAACTGTACACATGGACAGCACACTGACTGGTCACACTGTACACAGACAGCACACTGACTGGTCACACTGTGTACACAGACAGCACACTGACTGGTCACACTGTGTACATGGACAGCACACTGACTGGTCACACTGTACACGGACAGCACACTGACTGGCCACACTGTGTACATGGACAGCACACTGACTGGTCACACTGTACACACGGACAGCACACTGACTGGTCATACTGTACATGGACAGCACACTGACTGGTCACACTGTACACGGACAGCACACTGACTGGCCACACTGTGTACATGGACAGCACACTGACTGGTCACACTGTACACACGGACAGCACACTGACTGGTCATACTGTACATGGACAGCACACTGACTGGTCACACTGTACACATGGACAGCACACTGACTGGTTAAACTGTACACATGGACAGCACACTGACTGGTCACACTGTACACATGGACAGCACACTGACTGGTCACACTGTACACAAGGACAGCACACTGACTGGTCACACTGTGTACACGGACAGCACACTGACTGGTCACACTGTACACAAGGACAGCACACTGACTGGTCACACTGTACACAGACAGCACCCTGACTGGTCACACTGTACACAGACAGCACACTGATGGTCACACTGTACACGGACAGCACACTGACTGGTCACACTGTACACGGACAGCACACTGACTGGTCACACTGTGTACACGGACAGCACACTGACTGGCACACTGTACATGGACAGCACACTGACTGGTTATACTGTGTACACGGACAGCACACTGACTGGTTATACTGTGTACACGGACAGCACACTGACTGGTCACACTGTACATGGACAGCACACTGACTGGTTATACTGTGTACACGGACAGCACACTGACTGGTTATACTGTGTACACGAACAGCACACTGACTGGTCACACTGTACACACGGACAGCACACTAACTGGTCACACTGTACACGGACAGCACACTGACTGGTCACACTGTACACGGACAGCACACTGACTGGTCACACTGTACACGGACAGCACACTGACTGGTCACACTGTATACACGGACAGCACACTGACTGGTCACACTGTACACGGACAGCACACTGACTGGTCACACTGTGTACACGGACAGCACACTGACTGGTCACACTGTATACACGGACAGCACACTGACTGGTCACACTGTGTACACGGACAGCACACTGACTGGTCACACTGTACACGGACAGCACACTGACTGGTCACACTGTACACAGACAGCACACTGACTGGTCACACTGTACACGGACAGCACACTGACTGGTCACACTGTACACAGACAGCACACTGACTGGTCACACTGTACACACGGACAGCACACTGACTGGTCACACTGTATACACGGACAGCACACTGACTAGCCACACTGTGTACACGGACAGCACACTGACTGGTCACACTGTGTACACAGACAGCACACTGACTGGTCACACTGTGTTCACAGACAGCACACTGACTGGTCACACTGTACACAGACAGCACACTGACTGGTCACACTGTGTACACGGAGAGCACACTGACTGGTCACACTGTGTACATGGACAGCACACTGACTGGTCACACTGTACACGGACAGCACACTGACTGGTCACACTGTACACACGGACAGCACACTGACTGGTCACACTGTGTACACGGACAGCACACTGACTGGTCACACTGTACACGGACAGCACACTGACTGGCCACACTGTACACACGGACAGCACACTGACTGGTCACACTGTGTACACGGACAGCACACTGACTGGTCACACTGTACACGGACAGCACCCTGACTGGTCACTGTACACGGACAGCACACTGACTGGTCACACTGTACACTGACAGCACACTGACTGGTCACACTGTACACGGACAGCACACTGACTGGTCACACTGTGTACACTGACAGCACACTGACTGGTCACACTGTACACTGACAGCACACTGACTGGTCACACTGTACACTGACAGCACACTGACTGGTCACACTGTACACGGACAGCACACTGACTGGTCACACTGTACACGGACAGCACACTGCCTGGTCACACTGTACACGGACAGCACACTGACTGGTCACACTGTACACTGACAGCACACTGACTGGTCACACTGTACACGGACAGCACACTGACTGGTCACACTGTACACTGACAGCACACTGACTGGTCACACTGTGTACACGGACAGCACACTGACTGGTCACACTGTACACTGACAGCACACTGACTGGTCACACTGTACACATGAACAGCACACTGACTGGTCACACTGTACACTGACAGCACACTGACTGGTCACACTGTACACACGGACAGCACACTGACTGGTCACACTGTACACTGACAGCACACTGACTGGTCACACTGTGTACACTGACAGCACACTGACTGGTCACACTGTACACGGACAGCACACTGACTGGTCACACTGTACACGGACAGCACACTGACTGGTCACACTGTACACTGACAGCACACTGACTGGTCACACTGTACACGGACAGCACACTGACTGGTCACACTGTATACACGGAGAGCACACTGACTGGTCACTGTACACGGACAGCACACTGACTGGCCACACTGTACACTGACAGCACACTGACTGGTCACACTGTACACGGACAGCACACTGACTGGTCACACTGTGTACACGGACAGCACACTGACTGGTCACACTGTACACGGACAGCACACTGACTGGTCACACTGTACACGGACAGCACACTGACTGGTCACACTGTGTACACGGAGAGCACACTGACTGGTCACACTGTGTACACTGACAGCACACTGACTGGTCACACTGTACACGGAGAGCACACTGACTGGTCACACTGTGTACACGGACAGCACACTGACTGGTCACACTGTACATGGACAGCACACTGACTGGTCACACTGTACACACGGACAGCACACTGACTGGTCATACTGTACACACGGACAGCACACTGACTGGCCACACTGTACACAGACAGCACACTGACTGGTCACACTGTGTACACGGACAGCACACTGACTGGTCACACTGTACATGGACAGCACACTGACTGGTCACACTGTGTACACGGACAGCACACTGACTGGTCACACTGCACACGGACAGCACACTGACTGGTCACACTGTACACGGACAGCACACTGACTGGTCACACTGTGTACACGGACAGCACACTGACTGGTCACACTGTACACAGACAGCACACTGACTGGTCACACTGTGTACACGGACAGCACACTGACTGGTCACACTGTACACGGACAGCACACTGACTGATCACACTGTACACGGACAGCACACTGACTGGTCACACTGTACACGGACAGCACACTGACTGGTCACACTGTACACGGACAGCACACTGACTGGTCACACTGTACACAGACAGCACACTGACTGGTCACACTGTGTACACAGACAGCACACTGACTGGTCACACTGTACACGGACAGCACACTGACTGGTCACACTGTGAACACAGACAGCACACTGACTGGTCACACTGTATACACGGAGAGCACACTGACTGGTCACACTGTACACGGACAGCACACTGACTGGTCACACTGTATACACGGTCAGCACACTGACTGGTCACACTGTGTACACGGACAGCACACTGACTGGTCACACTGTATACACGGAGAGCACACTGACTGGTCACACTGTGTACACGGACAGCACACTGACTGGTCACACTGTGTACACGGACAGCACACTGACTGGTCACACTGTATACACGGAGAGCACACTGACTGGTCACACTGTGTACACGGACAGCACACTGACTGGTCACACTGTGTACACAGACAGCACACTGACTGGTCACACTGTATACACGGAGAGCACACTGACTGGTCAAACTGTGTACACGGACAGCACACTGACTGGTCACACTGTGTACACAGACAGCACACTGACTGGTCACACTGTACACGGACAGCACACTGACTGGTCACACTGTACACACGGACAGCACACTGACTGGTCACACTGTACACGGACAGCACACTGACTGGTCACACTGTGTACACGGACAGCACACTGACTGGTCACACTGAACACACGGACAGCACACTGACTGGTCACACTGTACACACGGACAGCACACTGACTGGTCACACTGTACACACGGACAGCACACTGACTGGTCACACTGTACACTGACAGCACACTGACTGGTCACACTGTACACGGACAGCACACTGACTGGTCACACTGTACACACGGACAGCACACTGACTGGTCACACTGTACACTGACAGCACACTGACTGGTCACACTGTACACGGACAGCACACTGACTGGTCACACTGTACACGGACAGCACACTGACTGGTCACACTGTGTACACGGACAGCACACTGACTGGTCACACTGTACACACGGAGAGCACACTGACTGGTCACACTGTACACTGAGAGCACACTGACTGGTCACACTGTACACGGACAGCACACTGACTGGTCACACTGTACACAGACAGCACACTGACTGGTCACACTGTGTACACAGACAGCACACTGACTGGTCACACTGTACACGGACAGCACACTGACGGGTCACACTGTACACAGACAGCACACTGACTGGTCACACTGTGTACACAGACAGCACACTGACTGGTCACACTGTACACGGACAGCACACTGACTGGTCACACTGTACACGGACAGCACACTGACTGGTCACACTGTACACGGACAGCACACTGACTGGTCACACTGTGTACACGGACAGCACACTGACTGGTCACACTGTACACGGACAGCACACTGACTGGTCACACTGTGTACACGGACAGCACACTGACTGGTCACACTGTACACGGACAGCACACTGACTGGTCACACTGTACACGGACAGCACACTGACTGGTCACACTGTACACGGACAGCACACTGACTGGTCACACTGTGTACACGGACAGCACACTGACTGGTCACACTGTACACACGGACAGCACACTGACTGGTCACACTGTACACTGACAGCACACTGACTGGTCACACTGTACAGGGACAGCACACTGACTGGTCACACTGTACACGGACAGCACACTGACTGGCCACACTGTACACGGACAGCACACTGACTGGCCACACTGTACACGGACAGCACACTGACTGGTCACACTGTGTACATGAACAGCACACTGACTGGTCACACTGTACACAGACAGCACAATGGCTGGTCATACTGTGTACATGAACAGCACACTGACTGGTCACACTGTGTACATGAACAGCACACTGACTGGTCACACTGTGTACATGGATAGCACACTGACTGGTCACACTGTACACACGGACAGCACACTGACTGGTCATACTGTACATGGACAGCACACTGACTGTTCACACTGTGTACATGGACAGCACACTGACTGGTCACACTGTACACATGGACAGCACACTGACTGGTTAAACTGTACACATGGACAGCACACTGACTGGTCACACTGTACACAGACAGCACACTGACTGGTCACACTGTGTACACAGACAGCACACTGACTGGTCACACTGTGTACATGGACAGCACACTGACTGGTTAAACTGTACACATGGACAGCACACTGACTGGTCACACTGTACACAGACAGCACACTGACTGGTCACACTGTGTACACAGACAGCACACTGACTGGTCACACTGTGTACATGGACAGCACACTGACTGGTCACACTGTACACGGACAGCACACTGACTGGCCACACTGTGTACATGGACAGCACACTGACTGGTCACACTGTACACACGGACAGCACACTGACTGGTCATACTGTACATGGACAGCACACTGACTGGTCACACTGTACACGGACAGCACACTGACTGGCCACACTGTGTACATGGACAGCACACTGACTGGTCACACTGTACACACGGACAGCACACTGACTGGTCATACTGTACATGGACAGCACACTGACTGGTCACACTGTACACATGGACAGCACACTGACTGGTTAAACTGTACACATGGACAGCACACTGACTGGTCACACTGTACACATGGACAGCACACTGACTGGTCACACTGTACACAAGGACAGCACACTGACTGGTCACACTGTGTACACGGACAGCACACTGACTGGTCACACTGTACACAAGGACAGCACACTGACTGGTCACACTGTACACAGACAGCACCCTGACTGGTCACACTGTACACAGACAGCACACTGATGGTCACACTGTACACGGACAGCACACTGACTGGTCACACTGTACACGGACAGCACACTGACTGGTCACACTGTGTACACGGACAGCACACTGACTGGCACACTGTACATGGACAGCACACTGACTGGTTATACTGTGTACACGGACAGCACACTGACTGGTTATACTGTGTACACGGACAGCACACTGACTGGTCACACTGTACATGGACAGCACACTGACTGGTTATACTGTGTACACGGACAGCACACTGACTGGTTATACTGTGTACACGAACAGCACACTGACTGGTCACACTGTACACACGGACAGCACACTAACTGGTCACACTGTACACGGACAGCACACTGACTGGTCACACTGTACACGGACAGCACACTGACTGGTCACACTGTACACGGACAGCACACTGACTGGTCACACTGTATACACGGACAGCACACTGACTGGTCACACTGTACACGGACAGCACACTGACTGGTCACACTGTGTACACGGACAGCACACTGACTGGTCACACTGTATACACGGACAGCACACTGACTGGTCACACTGTGTACACGGACAGCACACTGACTGGTCACACTGTACACGGACAGCACACTGACTGGTCACACTGTACACAGACAGCACACTGACTGGTCACACTGTACACGGACAGCACACTGACTGGTCACACTGTACACAGACAGCACACTGACTGGTCACACTGTACACACGGACAGCACACTGACTGGTCACACTGTATACACGGACAGCACACTGACTAGCCACACTGTGTACACGGACAGCACACTGACTGGTCACACTGTGTACACAGACAGCACACTGACTGGTCACACTGTGTTCACAGACAGCACACTGACTGGTCACACTGTACACAGACAGCACACTGACTGGTCACACTGTGTACACGGAGAGCACACTGACTGGTCACACTGTGTACATGGACAGCACACTGACTGGTCACACTGTACACGGACAGCACACTGACTGGTCACACTGTACACACGGACAGCACACTGACTGGTCACACTGTGTACACGGACAGCACACTGACTGGTCACACTGTACACGGACAGCACACTGACTGGCCACACTGTACACACGGACAGCACACTGACTGGTCACACTGTGTACACGGACAGCACACTGACTGGTCACACTGTACACAGACAGCACACTGACTGGTCACACTGTACACGGACAGCACACTGACTGGTCACACTGTACACAGACAGCACACTGACTGGTCACACTGTGTACACGGAGAGCACACTGACTGGTCACACTGTCTACACGGACAGCACACTGACTGGTCACACTGTACACACGGACAGCACACTGACTGGTCACACTGTACACATGGACAGCACACTGACTGGTCACACTGTACACGGACAGCACACTGACTGGTCACACTGTACATGGACAGCACACTGACTGGTCACACTGTACACACGGTCAGCACACTGACTGGTCACACTGTACACTGACAGCACACTGACTGGTCACACTGTACACGGACAGCACACTGACTGGTCACACTGTACACGGACAGCACACTGACTGGTCACACTGTACACGGACAGCACACTGACTGGTCACACTGTGTACACGGACAGCACACTGACTGGTCACACTGTACACGGACAGCACACTGACTGGTTATACTGTGTACACGGACAGCACACTGACTGGTCACACTGTACACGGACAGCACACTGACTGGTCACACTGTACACGGACAGCACACTGACTGGTCACACTGTACACGGACAGCACACTGACTGGTCACACTGTACACGGACAGCACACTGACTGGTCACACTGTGTACACGGACAGCACAGTGACTGGTCACACTGTACACGGACAGCACACTGACTGGTCACACTGTACACGGACAGCACACTGACTGGTTATACTGTGTACACGGACAGCACACTGACTGGTCACACTGTGTACACGGACAGCACACTGACTGGTCACACTGTACACGGACAGCACACTGACTGGTCACACTGTACACGGACAGCACACTGACTGGTTATACTGTGTACACGGACAGCACACTGACTGGTCACACTGTGTACACGGAGAGCACACTGACTGGTCACACTGTACACGGACAGCACACTGACTGGTCACACTGTACACACGGACAGCACACTGACTGGTCACACTGTACACACGGACAGCACACTGACTGGTCACACTGTACACACGGACAGCACACTGACTGGTCACACTGTACACACGGTCAGCACACTGACTGGTCACACTGTACACGGACAGCACACTGACTGGTCACACTGTGTACACGGACAGCACAGTGACTGGTCACACTGTACACGGACAGCACACTGACTGGTCACACTGTATACACGGACAGCACACTGACTGGTCACACTGTACACGGACAGCACACTGACTGGTTATACTGTGCACACGGACAGCACACTGACTGGTCACACTGTGTACACGGACAGCACACTGACTGGTCACACTGTACACGGACAGCACACTGACTGGTCACACTGTACACGGACAGCACACTGACTGGTCACACTGTGTACACGGACAGCACACTGACTGGTCATACTGTACACGGACAGCACACTGACTGGTCACACTGTGTACACGGACAGCACACTGACTGGTCACACTGTACACGGACAGCACACTGACTGGTCACACTGTGTACACGGACAGCACACTGACTGGTCACACTGTACACAGAAAGCACACTGACTGGTCACACTGTACACGGACAGCACACTGACTGGTCACACTGTACACGGACAGCACACTGACTGGTCACACTGTGTACACGGACAGCACACTGACTGGTCACACTGTGTACACGGACAGCACACTGACTAGCCACACTGTACACACGGACAGCACACTGACTGGTCACACTGTACACAGACAGCACACTGACTGGTCACACTGTACACGGACAGCACACTGACTGGTCACACTGTACACGGACAGCACACTGACTGGTCACACTGTACACGGACAGCACACTGACTGGTCACACTGTACACAGACAGCACACTGACTGGTCACACTGTACACGGACAGCACACTGACTGGTCACACTGTATACACAGACAGTACACTGAATGGTCACACTGTGTACACGGACAGCACACTGACTGGTCACACTGTACACGGACAGCACACTGACTGGTCACACTGTGTACACGGACAGCACACTGACTGGTCACACTGTACACGGACAGCACACTGACTAGCCACACTTTGTACACGAACAGCACACTGACTGGTCACACTGTATACACGGACAGCACACTGACTAGCCACACTGTACACACGGACAGCACACTGACTGGTCACACTGTGTACACGGACAGCACACTGACTGGTCACACTGTGTACACGGACAGCACACTGACTGGTCACACTGTACACACGGACAGCACACTGACTGGTCACACTGTATACACGGACAGCACACTGACTGGTCACACTGTACACATGAACAGCACACTGACTGGTCACACTGTACACACGGACAGCACACTGACTGGTCACACTGTGTACACGGACAGCACACTGACTGGTCACACTGTGTACACTGACAGCACACTGACTGGTCACACTGTATACACGGACAGCACACTGACTGGTCACACTGTACACACGGACAGCACACTGACTGGTCACACTGTATACACGGACAGCACACTGACTAGCCACACTGTGTACACGGACAGCACACTGACTGGTCACACTGTGTACACAGACAGCACACTGACTGGTCACACTGTGTACACAGACAGCACACTGACTGGTCACACTGTGTACACGGACAGCACACTGACTGGTCACACTGTACACAGACAGCACACTGACTGGTCACACTGTACACAGACAGCACACTGACTGGTCACACTGTGTACACGGAGAGCACACTGACTGGTCACACTGTGTACGCGGACAGCACACTGACTGGTCACACTGTACACGGACAGCACACTGACTGGTCACACTGTACACACGGACAGCACACTGACTGGTCACACTGTGTACACGGACAGCACACTGACAGGTCACACTGTACACCGACAGCACACTGACTGGCCACACTGTACACACGGACAGCACACTGACTGGTCACACTGTGTACACGGACAACACACTGACTGGTCACACTGTACACAGACAGCACACTGACTGGTCACACTGTACACGGACAGCACACTGACTGGTCACACTGTACACAGACAGCACACTGACTGGTCACACTGTGTACACGGAGAGCACACTGACTGGTCACACTGTCTACACGGACAGCACACTGACTGGTCACACTGTACACTGACAGCACACTGACTGGTCACACTGTACACGGACAGCACACTGACTGGTCACACTGTACACACGGACAGCACACTGACTGGTCACACTGTACACGGACAGCACACTGACTGGTCACACTGTACACTGACAGCACACTGACTGGTCACACTGTACACACGGACAGCACACTGACTGGTCACACTGTACACTGACAGCACACTGACTGGTCACACTGTACACGGAGAGCACACTGACTGGTCACACTGTACACGGACAGCACAGTGACTGGTCACACTCTACACACTGACAGCACACTGACTGGTCACACTGTACACACGGACAGCACACGGACAACACACTGATTGGTCACACTGTACACACGGACAGCACACTGACTGGTCACACTGTCCACGGACAGCACACTGACTGGTCACACTGTGTACACGGACAGCACACTGACTGGTCACACTGTACACGGACAGCACACTGACTGGTCACACTGTATACACGGACAGCACACTGACTGGTCACACTGTACACGGACAGCACACTGACTGGTTATACTGTGTACACGGACAGCACACTGACTGGTCACACTGTGTACACGGACAACACACTGACTGGTCACACTGTACACGGACAGCACACTGACTGGTCACACTGTACACGGACAGCACATTGACTGGTCACACTGTGTACACGGACAGCACACTGACTGGTCACACTGTACACGGACAGCACACTGACTGGTCACACTGTGTACACGGACAGCACACTGACTGGTCACACTGTACACGGACAGTACACTGACTGGCACACTGTGTACACGGACAGCACACTGACTGGTCACACTGTACACGGACAGCACACTGACTGGTCACACTGTGTACACGGACAGCACACTGACTGGTCACACTGTACACAGACAGCACACTGTCTGGTCACACTGTACACGGACAGCACACTGACTGGTCACACTGTACACGGACAGCACACTGACTGGTCACACTGTGTACACGGACAGCACACTGACTGGTCACACTGTGTACACGGACAGCACACTGACTAGCCACACTGTACACACGGACAGCACACTGACTGGTCACACTGTACACGGACAGCACACTGACTGGTCACACTGTACACAGACAGCACACTGACTGGTCACACTGTACACGGACAGCACACTGACTGGTCACACTGTATACACAGACAGTACACTGAATGGTCACACTGTGTACACGGACAGCACACTGACTGGTCACACTGTACACGGACAGCACACTGACTGGTCACACTGTGTACACGGACAGCACACTGACTGGTCACACTGTACACGGACAGCACACTGACTAGCCACACTGTGTACACGAACAGCACACTGACTGGTCACACTGTATACACGGACAGCACACTGACTAGCCACACTGTACACACGGACAGCACACTGACTGGTCACACTGTGTACACGGACAGCACACTGACTAGCCACACTATGTACACGAACAGCACACTGACTGGTCACACTGTATACACGGACAGCACACTGACTAGCCACACTGTGTACACGAACAGCACACTGACTGGTCACACTGTATACACGGACAGCACACTGACTGGTCACACTGTACACGGACAGCACACTGACTGGTCACACTGTATACACGGACAGCACACTGACTAGCCACACTGTGTACACGAACAGCACACTGACTGGTCACACTGTATACACGGACAGCACACTGACTAGCCACACTGTGTACACGAACAGCACACTGACTGGTCACACTGTATACACGGACAGCACACTGACTGGTCACACTGTACACGGACAGCACACTGACTGGTCACACTGTGTACACGGACAGCACACTGACTGGTCACACTGTATACACGGACAGCACACTGACTAGCCACACTGTGTACACGAACAGCACACTGACTGGTCACACTGTATACACGGACAGCACACTGACTAGCCACACTGTGTACACGAACAGCACACTGACTGGTCACACTGTATACACGGACAGCACACTGACTGGTCACACTGTACATGGACAGCACACTGACTGGTCACACTGTGTACACGGACAGCACACTGACTGGTCACACTGTATACACGGACAGCACACTGACTGGTCACATTGTGTACACGGACAGCACACTGACTGGTCACACTGTACACGGACAGCACACTGACTGGTCACACTGTGTACACGGACAGCACACTGACTGGTCACACTGTACACGGACAGCACACTGACTGGTTATACTGTGTACACGGACAGCACACTGACTGGTCACACTGTGTACACGGACAGCACACTGACTGGTCACACTGTACACGGACAGCACACTGACTGGTCACACTGTGTACACGGACAGCACACTGACTGGTCACACTGTACACGGACAGCACACTGACTGGTCACACTGTGTACACGGACAGCACACTGACTGGTCACACTGTACACGGACAGTACACTGACTGGCACACTGTGTACACGGACAGCACACTGACTGGTCACACTGTACACGGACAGCACACTGACTGGTCACACTGTGTACACGGACAGCACACTGACTGGTCACACTGTACACAGACAGCACACTGTCTGGTCACACTGTACACGGACAGCACACTGACTGGTCACACTGTACACGGACAGCACACTGACTGGTCACACTGTGTACACGGACAGCACACTGACTGGTCACACTGTGTACACGGACAGCACACTGACTAGCCACACTGTACACACGGACAGCACACTGACTGGTCACACTGTACACGGACAGCACACTGACTGGTCACACTGTACACAGACAGCACACTGACTGGTCACACTGTACACGGACAGCACACTGACTGGTCACACTGTATACACAGACAGTACACTGAATGGTCACACTGTGTACACGGACAGCACACTGACTGGTCACACTGTACACGGACAGCACACTGACTGGTCACACTGTGTACACGGACAGCACACTGACTGGTCACACTGTACACGGACAGCACACTGACTAGCCACACTGTGTACACGAACAGCACACTGACTGGTCACACTGTATACACGGACAGCACACTGACTAGCCACACTGTACACACGGACAGCACACTGACTGGTCACACTGTGTACACGGACAGCACACTGACTAGCCACACTATGTGCATGAACAGCACACTGACTGGTCACACTGTATACACGGACAGCACACTGACTAGCCACACTATGTGCATGAACAGCACACTGACTGGTCACACTGTATACACGGACAGCACACTGACTAGCCACACTGTGTACACGAACAGCACACTGACTGGTCACACTGTCTACACGGACAGCACACTGACTGGTCACACTGTACACGGACAGCACACTGACTGGTCACACTGTATACACGGACAGCACACTGACTAGCCACACTGTGTACACGAACAGCACACTGACTGGTCACACTGTCTACACGGACAGCACACTGACTGGTCACACTGTACACGGACAGCACACTGACTGGTCACACTGTATACACGGACAGCACACTGACTGGCCACACTGGCCATTTTTCGGCCCAGCTCTGCATCCTATCAATGTCTCTTTGCAGTCTACAACAGCCCTCCACCTCATCCACTACTCCACCAATCTTGGTGTCATCAGCAAATTTCTTGACCCACCCCTCAGCCCCCTCCTCCAAGTCATTGATAAAAAGTCATTAGTACACTCTGGTTTCTCTTGATCCTATAAATATAATATAAAGCCAGAAACCAATCACACTGAAATAGTCACACACAGGAAAGCAGCAAATAAAATCCACCTTCACTTCTAATTTAAACTCTCTTACTGTGAAAAAGAAATGCTTCTGACTGGATTAAGACAGAAGCTAAAAAAAATGAATATTTTAGTGTTTTTAAACTTTTAAAAGATGTGATCTTTAAAAAAATAATTTGAAAGAAATTTGACAAGTAGACAATGCTCTATTTAGGGTCAGTGAGTGTGTTTAATAATAATTATAAAGTTAGCCTCTGTTCGAAACAATTGCAGTTACAGCTTAGACAAAAGATGACGGGGTGAATTTCACCCTCGTTGACATATTTGTGTGTGGGGTGAAGGTATAATAAGCCTTTATTGAATATCTAACCCATAAGATTGCACCACAGACAATGCTGTACTCCCTCAGTACCACATTGCATTTTTTTCCCCATCCACTCCCGGCCTGTCCCTCATATTAAATGGGGAACGGGGTCAGGTGTCAGGCAGTCTGGCTGCCCTTAGGTCTTTCGAGGCCCTTAAAAGGCAAATCAATGGTCACCTATGAGCAGAGGTTGAGTAGGTTGTGCCTGTACTCACTGGAGTTTAGCAGAATGAGAGGTGACCTTACTGAGGCATATAAGTTTCTCAGGGATCTTGATAGGGTAGATGGTGAGAGGTTGTTTCCCCTTGTGGGAGAGTCTAGGACCAGAGGGCATAATTTCAGACTAAGAGGTCACCTATTAAAGACAGGGACGAGGAGGAATTTCTTCTCTCACAGGGCAGTGAATCTGTGGAATTCTGTAGTGCAGATACTGGTCGTTAAGTATGTTCAAGGCTGAGATTGGTAGATTTTTAATCAGAAAGGGAATCAGGGGTTATGGGGTAAGGTGGGAAAGTGGATTATGGATAATCATATCACATCAGTTGTGATCTCATTGAATGGCAGAGCAGACTCGATGGGCTGAATGGCCTCCTTCTGTTCTTAATGTCTTATGGCTTCATTCTATCTCCGTCACTATACTATGTGAGACTAGAGCAGGCAATTAAGCCAACAAGGCTATTACGATGGTTTCCATCAATTCCTTCAACTTCTTCTGTGGAAAACACACGAACTATTAGTCCTTGTGCCCCTGTGCCTAGGAGTCAATAAGAAGTCTCACAACACCAAGTTAAAGTCCAAAAGGTTTATTTGGTAGCAAATACCATAAGCTTTTGGAGCGCTGCTCCTTCATCAGATGGAGTGGTCTCTGTTCTCCAACAGTGCACAGACACAGAAATCAAGTTACAGAATACTAATTAGAATGCAAATCTCTACAGCCAGCCAGGTCTTAAAAGGTACAGATAATGTGGTTGGAGGGAACATTAAACACAGGTTAAAGAGATGTGTATTGTCTCCAGGCAGAACAGCTGGTGAGATTATGCAAGACCAGGGGCAAGCTGTGGGGGTTACTGATAATGTGACATAAATCCAACATCCCGGTTTAGGCCGTCCTCATGTGACTAGGAGTCAGTCAGAGGAACACAAGGTCACTTGGATCCAGTTCATGATGCCTAGTCCAATGGTACTTTGATAGGCCTGGTCTGCCAGGACAAGCATCCTTTCCTCTGCTTTTGACATGTCTGACCACCCTCACTGCAGGGTGACACCTGCACCATCCGCCTCCACTGCCAGGGATACAAATGTGACTGTCTCAGATTCTGGTGGAGAATTGTAAAGACATTCAATGGCATTACCATTGCTGAATCCTCCTCTACTAACAGCCTGGGGGCTAGCATTGACCAGAAACTTAAATGGACTAACCAGATAAATACTGTGGCTACCAGAACAGGTCAAAGTCTAGGAATCCTGTGGCTCACTTCCTGACTCCCCAAAGTCTCTCCACCATTTTTAAGGCATAAGTCAGGAATACTCTTCACTTGCCTGGGTGAGTGCAGCTCCAATAACACTCAAGAAGCTCGACGCTATCCAGGACAAAGCAGCCACTTGATTGGCACCCCTTCCACAAATATCCACTCCCTTCATTACTGACACACAGTGACAGCAGTGTACCATCTACAAGATGGCATTGTAGGAACTCATCAAGGTTCCTGACGCAGCACCTTCCAAAACCACAGCCACTACCCTTTAGAAGCACAAGAGCAGCAGATACATGGGAACACCACCACCTGGATGTTCCCCTCCAAGTCACTCATCATCCTGACTTGGAAATATATCGCCGTTCCTTCACTGTCACTGGGTCAAAATCCTGCAATTTCCTCCCTAACAGCACTGTAGGTATACCTACAGCCCAGGAACTGCAGCTGTTCAAGAAGGAAGCTCACCACCACCTTCTCAGGGAGGGGCAATAAATGCTGATCTAACCAGCGACACCCACATCCCATAAACTAAACCTAAAAAAATATAGTCAAGTTGCCCTGAGCAAGCAGGTTATGGGCGGTTGCACTAGGTAAGGGTGGAAGGGGGAGATGAAGGTGGGACACAGGGTAATGCCTGAAACAGCTTCCACTGGTGTACATGGGGTCACCTGGCACATTTTCGGGTACCTCGTGCTCTGTAAAGATGTGGACAGCCTTTGGCAATGACAGGGGAAACGTTCCTGACTACGCAAAGGTGATTACTTCCAATGTTCTAGTCACTACCTACTGGTCTATATCCCACTGAATTGGTCTACCAATACTGATCAAGGTACTATTCATTGACTTGATGTGACTAATGCTGGAAGTAACAATCATGGACCTCTTCACGTGGAGTTTGTGAATGAAAACCTGTATATCTGACTTACTAAACTCCGAGACACAATGATAGTCAGGGAGGAACGTCTCCTGGATACTGATCATCTCACATGACAATGATGTTCCGGGTCAGAGAGGATGTCTGGTTCAATCCCAATCCCAACTCAAGCGGCTAAGATCTGAAGACAGGGGACATAAGGAGATCAGAAATAGGAGGAGTCGGCCATTCAGCCCATCAAACCTGTGGCATTAATTCCAATTTTCTGCCTGCCCCAATAATCCTTGACTCACCTTCTTGATAACTCAGCCTTGAATATATTCAATGACCCTCAGCTCCCACTACTGTCTCGGGGAAAGATTTCCACAGATTAACCACCCTCAGAGAAAAATACATCCTCCTCCTCCATTGATTCAATGGATGAACCCTTATTCTGCCACTCTCCCCCCTTGTTCTAAAGTCTCCTCCACATGAGGAGAAACATCCTCCGCCAGCTGTCGAGCCCCCTCAGAATCTTATATGCTTCAATAAGATCATCTCTCATTCTTCTAAACCCCAGAGTATAGTCCCAACCTGCTTAACCTCTCCTCATAAGACAAGCCTGACATCCCAGGAATCAGCCCAGTGAACTTTCTCTGAATTGCTTCAAAGGCAAGTATATCCTCATTAAGTAAAGAGACCATAACGGTACACAATACTCGAGCTGTGGCCTCACCAATGCCTACCATTCAATATGATCATGGCTGATCCTCTATAACAACTCCAAACTCCTGTACTTTCCTCATACCCCTTGAATCTTTAGAGTCTAGGGACCTACTTTTTTCTCAAATATATTCAGTGATTTGGCCTCTACAGTCGTCTGTGATCAAGAATTCCACAGGTTAACTACCTTCTAATTAAAGAAATTTCTCCTCATCCCAGTCGTACATGGCCTCCCCCATATCCAGGGACTGTGACCCTTTGCTCTAGACCCCTCAGTCAGAGGAAACAACATCCCAGCATCCAGTCTGCCCAGCTCTGTCAGAATTTTATGTTGCAATGAGATCACCTATCATTCTTCTCAATTCCAGTCAATGCAGGCCGAGTTGACCCAATCTCTCCTCACGTGAAAATCCTGCCATCCCAGGAGTCAGCCGAGAATGCCAGCATCACTGGGTTCCAGCCCATGTTCTGAATCCAGCCAATGGGAGTGCCAGGCTCTTGGTCCATTCCGACTCCAGGAATATCAGTGCCAAAGATCAAAGGGCAGCAGAGTGACACTCTGAGGGAGAGTTACTCTGCTGTGCTGTGTGCAATGGAAGTATCAACTTGTTTCAGAGGAAGAGTTTAATATTTGATTCCACCTTGTGCAGGGAACGTCTCCCCTTACTGGCAGTTGGGGAGTAGCAAGTAAAAGCGAAATTTGCCCATTTTACTCAATCGAGGCAATCTCTCTCAGGGCACAGTGGGAAGAGGTAGAGAGAGAGAGAGAGAGGCCAGATGCTCCTGTGGAACATTAACATTGAAAAACCTGTTTCTGGGCTTGAGATTTTCTGATAAAGCAGAGAGGAATTGGCTGTGGTTCACTTGTGGAAGAGAACTGGTTCAAGCAAGAAATGTCCCCAGCAAAGTGTGGACATGGGTTCAAATCCCACCATGGCATCTGTGGTGGGATTTAAATTTAATTAGTTAAAATCTGGAATTGAAAGCTAGCCTCAGTAATGGTGACCATAAAATTATCATCGATTGTCATAAAAACCCATCTGGTTCACTGTTGCCCTTTAGGGAAAGAGATCTTCCATCCTTACCAAGTCTGGCTGACATGTGACTCCAGATCCACAGCAATGTGCGCACTTACAAACAAACAAATTCGATCACTCATTGAAGGTTTTAGAAGAGACAGGCCCACAGTGTTCTGCCGACAGCATAGTAGCAGAAGGATTGCTTTGTGACAGGACAAGGAGCAGAAAGTGTTAACTGTAACCTGATACACATTGGAGAGCTGCAGGGAGAGGGAGCAGTGAATCTGGGCACTCTGCCAGGCTGCATACAATTTGCAAATCGCTGCATAAACACCGCAGCCTGGAGGATCGAGCCTATCTGCCGTTGTGTCTGCTCTCTGGAGTCCAGGTGAAAGCAGCAGCTTTGGCAGCGAGCTGGATCTCTGATGGAGCTGGAAAATCCTGGGGATCATATGGGATATTCTAGCAGGCTGAGCTAGTAGAAAAGGAGTGGCTCCTAGCTGACTCATGACACAGAAAACAACTCAGCTCTGCACTGCAGAAATGACAATAAAAAACCCAGTTAGACAGGCTTCCAACCTGCATCACATAAAAACACAGGAACTAGGAGCAGAGTAGGCCATTCGGCCCTTCAAGCCTGCTCCACCAATTAATATAATCATGGCTGATCCTCAATCTCAATGCCATCCTCCCAGCTCTCCCCATACATCTTGATGCCATTAAAATCTAGAAACGTATCTATCTCTTTCCTGAATGTATTCAGTGAGTTGGCCTCCATGGCCTTCTGTGATAGAGAATTCCACAGGTTCACTACCTTCTGTGAACAGAAATTTCACCTCATCTCAGTCCTATTTTATCCATGATGTGGAGATGTGTGAGACTTCTTACTATCTTATCCTCTGGTTATAAACTCTCCAACCAGGGAAAATATCCTCCCTGCATCTAATCTATAAACAAGATTTTCCAGAACAGGGTCTTGAGGGACTTTTCTTTTTATTCGAGCTTGGGATGTGGGTGTCGCTGGCTGGGCCAGCATTTATTGCCCATTCCGAGATACCTTTGAACTAAGTGTCTCACTCAGCCAATTCAGAGGGCCATTAAGAGTCACCCACTGTGGGTCTGGAGTCACAAGTTGGCCAGACCGGGTAAGGACAGCAGATTTCCTTCACTAAAAGACATTAGTGAACCAGGTGGGTATTTACAACAATCAACAATTGTTTCGTGATCATCATTAGACTTGTAATTCCAGATTTTTATTGAAGTTCTGCACGGTGGGATTCGAACCTGGGTCCCCAGCGCAGCCTGGGTCGCTGGATTATAGTCCAGGTACAATACTGAGATGCCACTGCCTCCCTATCTCTGTAATATCCCCTCCACAACCCTCTGAAATCTCTGTGCTCCTCTAATTCTGTCCTCTTGAGCTTCTCTGATTTTAACTATTCCACCTGTGGGCCAAGTTCCTAACTTTTAGATACTCTGCCTAAATATTTTTTTCCCTCTCTGCAGTGCGTTGGTGGGAAGCGGCAGGAGGCTGTGCATTGCTCACTGGCGCAGGATTTTATGGTCCGTCGTTGTTAATGGGATTTTGCACATTGAAGGCACCCCTCACCACTGGGAAACCCAAGGCAGGGGTGCACCATCGCGGGACCGTGATATCCTACTCGCCCAAATCAGGCATGGCTTTTTAACGGTTCAAAGAGAAGTTTAATTGCTGTCAGAACAGGACTATTCGAGTACACAAATTTCGCTGAAAGCAAACTCAATTTAATTATTTTATGGGATATGGGCAAGACATTTAAGAGTCATTCACATGTAGGCCAGATCAGGTAAGGGTGGCAGATTTCCTTCCCTAAAGGACATGAGAGAACCAGATGGGTTTTACAACAACCAACAATTGTTCCATGGTCATCATCAGCCTTTTAATTCCAGATTCAGATTTCAACACCTGCTGTGCTGGGATTTGAACCCGGGTCCCCAGAGAATTACCCTGGGGTAATTCTCTGTAATCCAGTGACAATAGCACGATGCCACTGCCTCTCCTTATTCCCAATCTCAGCCTCAGAGTGTGACCTCTGTCTGAACACCTTTCACCTTTTCCTGCTGGAGGAAGGTGAATAGTTGGCTCTGGCACAACCAGGAATCATATTACTCCAAAATCCCTGCCTGGTTCCCGGAACTGTCAGGAGCTCCGGGGAGCGGGGCACTAGTATCACTGATACTCCAAAACCAATCAAAGTGCAACTAGACGCAGGGCCGGAAAGAACTGAAATCTGAGTTTAGTGTGAGTTGAGTTCTCCATCAATAGAGTCAGAGAGTCAGAGAGGTTTACAGCATGGAAACAGGCCCTTCGGCCCATCTTGTTCATGCCGCCCTTTTTTTTAACCACTAAGCTAGTCCCAATTGCCGCATTTGCCCCATATCCCTCTACACCCATGCAACTGTCTAAATGCTTTTTAAAAGACAAAATTGTACCCGCCTCTACTACCTCCTCTGGCAACTTGTTCCAGACACTCACCACACTCTGCGTGAAAAAATTGCCCCTCTGGACCCTTTTTGTATCATTCCCCTCTCATCTTAAACCGATGCCCTCTAGTTTTAGACTCCCCTACCTTTGAGAAAAGATGTTGATTGTCTCGCTGATCTGTGCCCCTCATTATTTTATAGACCTCTATAAGATCACCCCTAAGTCTCCCACGCTCCAGGGAAAAAAGTCCCAGACGATCCAGCCTCTCCTTATAACTCAGACCATCAAGTCCTGGTAGCATCCTCTTAAATCGTTTCTGCGCTCCTTCTAGTTTAATAATATCCTTTCTATAATAGAGTGACCAGAACTGCACACAGTATTCCAAGTGTGGCCTGACTGTCTTGTACAACTTGTACAAAAGTCTTGTACAACTTCAACAAGTCGTCCCAATACCTGTATTCAATGTTCTGACCGATGAAACCAAGCATGCCGAATGCCTTCTTCACCACTCTGTCGACCTGTGAATCCACTTTCAAGGAGCTATGAATATGTACCCCGACATCTCTTTGTTCTGTAACTATCCCCAACACCCTACCATTAACTGAGAAAGTCCTGCCCTGGTTCAATCTACCAAAATGCATCACCTCGCATTTGTCTCAATTAAACTCCATCTGCCATTCGTCAGCCCACTGGCCCAATTGATCAAGATCCCGTTGCAACCGAAGATAACTTTCTTCACTGTCCACTATGCCACCAATCTTGGTGTCATCTGCAAACTTACTAACCATGCCTCCTATTTCAGAACATAGAACATAGAACATTACAGCGCAGTACAGGCCCTTCGGCCCTCGATGTTGCGCTGACCAGTGAAACCAATCTAAAGCCCCTCTAATCTACACTGTTCTAATATCATCCATTTATCCAATAACCATTTGAATGCTCTCAATGTTGACGAGTCCACTACTGCTGCAGGCAGGGCATTCCACGCCCTTACTACTCTCTGAGTAAAGAACCGACCTCTAACATCTGTCCTATATCTCTCACCCCTCAATTTAAAGCTATGTCCCCTCGTGTTAGCCATCACCATCCGAGGAAAAAGGCTCTCACTATCCACCCTATCTAATCCTCTGATCATCATGTGTGCCTCTATTAAGTCACCTCTTAACCTTCTTCTCTCTAACGAAAACAACCTCAAGTCCCTCAGCCTTTCCTCATACGATCTTCCCAACATACCAGGCAACATCCTGGTAAATCTCCTCTGCACCCTTTCCAACACTTCCACATCTTTCCTATAATGCGGCAACCAGAACTGTACGCAATACTCCAAGTGCGGCCGCACCAGAGTTTTGTACAGTTGCAGCATGACCTCCTGGCTCCGAAACTCAATCCCTCTACCAATAAAAGCTAACACACCGTACGCCTTCTTAACAACCCGATCAACCTGGGTGCCAACTTTCAGGGATCTATGCACATGGACACCCAGATCTCTCTGCTCATCCACACTACCAACTATCTTACCATTAGTCCAGTACTCTGTATTCCTGTTACTCCTTCCAAAGTGAATCACCTCACACTTTTCCGCATTAAACTTCATTTGCCACCTCTCAGCCCAGCTCTGCAGCTTATCTATGTCCCTCTGTAACCTGCCACTTCCCTCCGCACTGTCTACAACTCCACCGACTTTAGTGTCATCTACAAATTTACTAATCCATCCTTCCACGCCCTCATCCAGGTCATTAATAAAAATGACAAACAGCAGTGGCCCCAAAACAGATCCTTGCGGTGCACCACTAGTAACTGAACTCCAGGATGAATATTTCCCACCAACCACCACCTTCTGTTTTCTTACAGCTCGCCAATTCCTGATCCAAACCACTAAATCGCCCTCAATCCCATGTGTCCGTATTTTCTGCAAAAGCTTACCATGGGGAACCTTATCAAACGCTTTGCTGAAATCCATGTACACCACATCAACTGTTTTACCCTCATCCATCTCTTTGGTTGCCTTCTCAAAGAACTCAACAAGGTTTGTGAGGCACGACCCACCCTTCACAAAACCGTGCTGACTATCCCTAATCAAATTATTCCTTTCTAGGTGATTATAAATCCTATAAATTTTCTCATCCAAATCATTAATATAAATGACAAATAATAGTGGACCCAGCACTGATCCCTGAGGTTAGCCTCTCTCCAGCTCTGCAAGCTGGAGAAGTCATTGGCCACAAAGATAGGTGGAGTTCTGCTAGCTCATACACACGAACACTGATCTCTGGCTTAACCAATCTTACTTAATTCCATAAATGGAGCACAGCAAGATCCCACCAATAGTAATGCAACAATGTCCAGATGTTGGCTGAGGGGTACAAATTGGCTGAGATATCGAGGTGAACTCCCTGATACACCCCTGGCATTGGAGGCAGTCCAGAGAATGTTCACTAGGTTGATCCCGTGTATGGAGGGATGTTCTTTTGAGGAGAGGTTGAGTAGGTTGGGCCTGTATTCATTGGGGTTTAGAAGAATGAGATGTGATCTCACTGAGACATATAGGATTCTCCGGGGGTTTCACAGGCTGCGAGGTTGTTTCCCCTTGTAGGACAGTCTAGGATCCATAATCTCAGAGTAAGGGGGTCACCCTTTCAGACTCTTCTCTCAGAGGGTGGTAAATCTGTGGAATTCTTTACTGCAAAGGGCTGTATATGGTGGGCCATTAACTATGCTCAGTGGTGCTACTGAACCAGACAGATTATTAATCAGTAAGGGAATCACAGGTCATGGGGACAAGATGGAATTGAAGATGATCACATCAGATCAGTCAGGATCTCATTGAATGATGGAACAGACTCGATGGACCGAATGGCCTATTTCTGCTCTGATATCTTATGATCTTCAAATAGTGCCATGGGAGCTTTTTATATCAATCAGATAATTTAACTTTTCACACTATATGTGACACCTTTTATCATTCATTCTTCCATGGGATGTGGATGTCGCCTGGCAAGGTCAACATTTGTTACCCACCATGAATGTCCTTGAACCAAGTGGTTTGCCACACCATTTCAGAGAGGCAGTTAAGGAATCAACCACACTGCTGTGTGTCTGGAATCACATGTAGACCAGACTGGGTAAGGACTACAGATTTCCTTCCCTAAAGGGACATATTAGGTTTTTACAACAGTCGACAATGGTTTCATGTTCACCATTACTGAGACTAACTTTTAATTATTTTAACTGAATTAAAATTCCACCAAGTACCATGGTGGGATTTGAATCCATGTCTCCAGAGCATTAGTCTGGATTTCTGGATTACTAGCCCAGTGACGTTATCGCTATATCTCTAAAACGTATATTAGCATTATCAGTAGACGAGCTCCAATCCTGTTGTGGCTCCAAATTGATTAACCTTTTTGAAATGTCTTTGTTCCAGACCACCATCATTGCAGTCGAGTTTGATGGCGGAGTGGTCATTGGCTCCGATTCCTGCGTTTCTGCCGGGTAAGATTTTACTGCATTGATTCTCTCATCATTACTCTGTCCTTCTGTTCAAATTGTCTGTCTCTGGACTTGTATAGCACCTTACACAAAGTGTTTCACAGCCAATGAGTAGGCTCCAACATATCAGCCAATGTGCACAGAAAAGTCCCACAAATAGTGATGGTGATCAAAGGATCGACATCAGCCCACAAAGACAGGTGGAGTTCTGCTAACTCATACACAGGAACACAAGGCACAGGAGCAGGAACAGACCATTGGGCCTATTTCATACGATCATGGCTGATCCCAGGCCCAACCCCATTTTCCCACTCCCTCCCCACATCCCTCACTCTGTGTTGAGCACAAATCTGTCTATCCCAGTCTCACGTGATGGAGCTTTCCCCCCACCCCACCATCCCCCCCCCCCCCCCCCCCCCCAAGGGTAGAGAACTCCAAAATTTCACAACCTTTGAGTGAAATAATTTCTCCTCATCTCAATCGTAAATAATTAGCCCCTTATCCTGAGACTGTGCCCTCATGTTTTAGATTACCCGCCAGTGGAAACAATCCCTCAACATCCACCCTATCAATCCCCCTCAGAATTCAATGAAATCATCTCTCATTCTTCTAAACTCCAGAGACTCGATGGGCCAAATGGCCTAATTCTGCTTCTATGTCTTAAAGGGCTGTGGGAGCAGATTGAATTCTAACTTTTGCAGAGAATTAGACTGAATAAGGAAAGTGTCACAGGATAATGATGAAAGAGCAGGGTAGTGGGATTGAAGGCAGCCCTTTTAAAGGGCAGACACAGATACATAGAATCTATAGAATCCCTACAGCGCAGAATGAGGCCATTTGGCCCATCAAGTCTGCACCGACCACAATCCCACCCAGGCCCTATCCCAACAACCCCACAAATTTACCCTGCTAATCCGCCTGACACTAGGGTCAATTTAGCATGGCCAATCAGCCTAACCCACACATAGACAAAGAATCCTGCAGTGCAGAAGGAGGCCAATCGGCCCTTCGAGTCTGCACTGACCACAATCCCACCCAGCCCCTATCCCAAAAACCACATGCATTTACCTTAACTAGTCCCCCTGACACTAATGGGCAAGTTAGCATGGCCAATCCACCTACCCCCACACATCTTTGGACTGTGGGAGGAAACTGGAGCATCCAGAAGAAACCCACGCGAATGCACAAACTCCACACAGACGGTGAGCCAAGTCAGGAATCGAACCCGGATCCCTTGCACTGTGAGGCAGCAGTGCCAACCACTGTGCCACCGTGCATCTTTGGACAGTAGGAGGAAACCGGAGCACCCGAAGGAAGCCCAAGCAGACATGGGGAGAATGTGTAAACTCCATACAGGCAGTGACCCGAGGCTGGAATTGAACCCATGTCCCTGGTGCTGTGAGGCAGCAGTGCTAACCACTGTGCCACCGTGCTGCCCCGATGGGCCAAAAGGCCTCCTTCGGTTTTCTCTCACTGTATGACTCTCAGCCTGGTGTTGATGAATCAACCATTCCTAATTATCTCAACCTTGGTGAGATTCTACACTCTTCCTTTGGCCTGTCTCCTGGCTCTGTAGTTTAATGGTTTCCCTTACTGTCAAAACTCTGCAATTCCTGGATAGAGCGGGAAGTAATGCTCTTGTTTTTCTGTTACCCCCATGCCCTTCCCCACTCCCCAACTCCGTGGAGTGGACGGTGAACAGCAATTGCAAATGGCCTAGCCATTCATACCTTCACTGTCCTAAACCATCAACCCCATATCCTCAGGCTGTGACCCCTGGTTCTGGACACCCCCACCATTAGGAACATCCTTCCTGCATCTATCCTGTCTAGTCCTGTTAGAATTTTATAGGTATCTCAGAGATCCCCCTCATTCCTCTAAACTCCATCAAATACAATCCTAACCAATTCAATCTTCATACGTCAGTCCCACCATCCCAGGAATCAGTCAGGAATCAGTATGTTTCACAATACAGTATCGAGGACCTGCAGTTTCATTCTGTGCTATTTGCAGTCGCTGTTTCAGGGGGAAGAGGCTTAATGATGTTTCCTGTGTATCTGTAGGCAATCGATATGTAACCGAGTGATGAACAAGTTGTCCCCGCTCCATGAACGGATTTACTGCGCCTTGTCTGGTTCAGCAGCTGATGCTCAGGCCATAGCTGACATTGTTAATTACCAGCTGGAATTACACAGGTAAGCAGCTCAGTCTCTCTCCAACAGATTCGCCCCAAATCAGCAGGGAAAATGGTAGGTGGAATGTGCTGAGGCATTGCTTTGAACACAGAGCGGGTCCAACCACAAATCACAGGACAAGACCCACATTTCTCTTATCACTGGAATAACTGCAAGGAATAGTATAGGGGGCTCCAGCTGGAGAAATTGCTTCAACCAGCAGACACTCCCTGCTGGGATCAGCAGGACACTCCCCACTGGGACCAGTAGACACTGCCTACTTGGACTGGCACACAGTCCCCACTTGAACCAGCAGAGATTCACCACTGGGACTAGCAAACACTGCCCATTGGGACCAGCAGACACTGCCCATTGGGACCAGCAGACACTGCCCACTTGGACCAGTGGACACTCTCCACGGCAATCAGCAGAGATTCCCCACTGGGACCAGCAGAGATTCCCCACTGGGACCAGCAGACACTCCGCACTGGAACCAGCAGAGGTCTAAGTTCCTCTCCAGTTGCAGGATGCTGTACAGATCCAGTTATCTGTTGATAGGCTCTGACGTAGAGGAATCCACTGACAGTCAGCAGATTACTCACACTGCGTATCTTACCTCAGAGAAACCATCATAGAAACCCTACAGTACAGAAAGAGGCCATTCGGCCCATCGAGTCTGCACCAACCACAATCCCACCCAGGCTCTACCCCCATATCCCTACATATTTTACCCGCTAATCCCTCTAATCTACGCATCCCAGCACACTAAGGGGCAATTTTAGCATGGCCAATCAACTTAACCCGCACATCTTTGGGCTGTGGGAGGAAACCGGAGCACCCGGAGGAAACCCACGCAGACACGAGGAGAATGTGCAAACTCCACACAGACAGTGACCCAAGCCGGGAATCGAACCCAGGTCCCTGGAGCTGTGAAGCAGCAGTGCTAACCACTGTGCTACTGTGCCGCCCTACCTATCTGTACAGATTACTCACACTGCGTATCTTACCTATCTGTACAGATTACTCACACTGCGTATCTTACCTATCTGTACAGATTACTCACACTGCATATCTTACCTATCTGTACAGATTACTCACACTGCGTATCTTACCTATCTGTACAGATTACTCACACTGCGTATCTTACCTATCTGTACAGATTACTCACACTGCATATCTTACCTATCTGTACAGATTACTCACACTGCGTATCTTACCTATCTGTACAGATTACTCACACTGCGTATCTTACCTATCTGTACAGATTACTCACACTGCGTATCTTACCTATCTGTACAGATTACTCACACTGCGTATCTTACCTATCTGTACAGATTACTCACACTGCGTATCTTACCTATCTGTACAGATTACTCACACTGCGTATTTTACCTATCTGTACAGATTACTCACACTGCGTATCTTACCTATCTGTACAGATTACTCACACTGCGTATCTTACCTATCTGTACAGATTACTCACACTGCGTATCTTACCTATCTGTACAGATTACTCACACTGCGAATCTTACCTATCTGTACAGATTACTCACACTGCGTATCTTACCTATCTGTACAGATTACTCACACTGCGTATCTTACCTATCTGTACAGATTACTCACACTGCGTATCTTACCTATCTGCACAGATTACTCACACTGCGTATCTTACCTATCTGTACAGATTACTCACACTGCGTATCTTACCTATCTGCACAGATTACTCACACTGCGTATCTTACCTATCTGTACAGATTACTCACACTGCGTATCTTACCTATCTGTACAGATTACTCACACTGCGTATCTTACCTATCTGTACAGATTACTCACACTGCGTATCTTACCTATCTGTACAGATTACTCACACTGCGTATCTTACCTATCTGTACAGATTACTCACACTGCGTATCTTACCTATCTGTACAGATTACTCACACTGCGTATCTTACCTATCTGTACAGATTACTCACACTGCGTATCTTACCTATCTGTACAGATTACTCACACTGCGTATCTTACCTATCTGTACAGATTACTCACACTGCGTATCTTACCTATCTGTACAGATTACTCACACTGCGTATCTTACCTATCTGTACAGATTACTCACACTGCGTATCTTACCTATCTGTACAGATTACTCACACTGCGTATCTTACCTATCTGTACAGATTACTCACACTGCGTATCTTACCTATCTGCACAGATTACTCACACTGCGTATCTTACCTATCTGTACAGATTACTCACACTGCGTATCTTACCTATCTGTACAGATTACTCACACTGCGTATCTTACCTATCTGTACAGATTACTCACACTGCGTATCTTACCTATCTGTACAGATTACTCACACTGCGTATCTTATCTATCTGTACAGATTACTCACACTGCGTATCTTACCTATCTGTACAGATTACTCACACTGCGTATCTTACCTATCTGTACAGATTACTCACACTGCGTATCTTACCTATCTGTACAGATTACTCACACTGCGTATCTTACCTATCTGTACAGATTACTCACACTGCGTATCTTACCTATCTGTACAGATTACTCACACTGCGTATCTTACCTATCTGTACAGATTACTCACACTGCGTATCTTACCTATCTGTACAGATTACTCACACTGCGTATCTTACCTATCTGTACAGATTACTCACACTGCGTATCTTACCTATCTGTACAGATTACTCACACTGCGTATCTTACCTATCTGTACAGATTACTCACACTGCGTATCTTACCTATCTGTACAGATTACTCACACTGCGTATCTTACCTATCTGCACAGATTACTCACACTGCGTATCTTACCTATCTGTACAGATTACTCACACTGCGTATCTTACCTATCTGCACAGATTACTCACACTGCGTATCTTACCTATCTGTACAGATTACTCACACTGCGTATCTTACCTATCTGCACAGATTACTCACACTGCGTATCTTACCTATCTGTACAGATTACTCACACTGCGTATCTTACCTATCTGTACAGATTACTCACACTGCGTATCTTACCTATCTGTACAGATTACTCACACTGCGTATCTTACCTATCTGTACAGATTACTCACACTGCGTATCTTACCTATCTGTACAGATTACTCACACTGCGTATCTTACCTATCTGTACAGATTACTCACACTGCGTATCTTACCTATCTGTACAGATTACTCACACTGCGTATCTTACCTATCTGTACAGATTACTCACACTGCGTATCTTACCTATCTGTACAGATTACTCACACTGCGTATCTTACCTATCTGTACAGATTACTCACACTGCGTATCTTACCTATCTGTACAGATTACTCACACTGCGTATCTTACCTATCTGTACAGATTACTCACACTGCGTATCTTACCTATCTGTACAGATTACTCACACTGCGTATCTTACCTATCTGTACAGATTACTCACACTGCGTATCTTACCTATCTGTACAGATTACTCACACTGCGTATCTTACCTATCTGTACAGGTGGCAGTGTAACATTGTACTGACAGCCGAAAAACCAATATAAAAGTGTGACCTTGGACAATGTATAGATTCTGGTTTGTATCCACAGGGGTTAGAGTCTTTGACTGCTTGCCTAGTCGAAATGTGGGACTGTAATGTGGGACACACCGGGGGAGTGTAAAGCTCGCAGAGACGGTGAACAGATGATTGTGTTTAATCTAACACGGTTTTCACATTTCTGTCAATCAGTGTTGAAATTGAAGATGCTCCATTGGTTCAAGCGGCTGCCACCATGGTCAAAAACATCAGCTACAAGTATAAGGAGGAGTTATCGGCTCACCTGATCGTAGCTGGCTGGGACAGGAAGCTAAAAGGCCAGGTACCTGTCCATTAACTACAATTACACTGACAGTCTGTGTTTACCGTTTAGTAAGAAGTTTAACAACACCAGGTTAAAGTCCAACAGGTTTATTTGGTAGCAAAAGCCACACAAGCTTTCGAGGCTCTGAGCCCCTTCTTCAGGTGAGTGGGAATTCTGTTCACAAACAGAACTTATAAGACACAGACTCAATTTACATGAATAATGGTTGGAATGCGAATACTTACAACTAATCCAGTCTTTAAGAAACAAAACAATGGGAGTGGAGAGAGCATCAAGACAGGCTAAAAAGATGTGTATTGTCTCCAGACAAGACAGCCAGTGAAACTCTGCAGGTCCACGCAACTGTGGGAGTTACAAATAGTGTGACATAAATTCTGATTCTAGGATCGCATGATAAAGACTCAGGAGGAAAAAAGCAGAAATATTTATGTGAAATAGTGTGACATAAACCCAATATCCCGGTTGAGGCCGTCCTTGTGTGTGCGGAACCTGGCTATCAGTTTCTGCTCCGCGACTCTGCGCTGTCGTGTGTCGCGAAGGCCGCCTTGGAGAACGCTTACCCGAATATCAGAGGCCGAATGCCCGTGACCGCTGAAGTGCTCCCCAACAGGAAGAGAACAGTCTTGCCTGGTGATTGTCGAGCGGTGTTCATTCATCCGTTGTCGCAGCGTTTAGAGCAGCTCTTAACACAAATCTTTGTGATAAATCCCACCCTATCTCTACTGTGATTTCTGATTGATATGTTTGTAATATACACCCCAGTCCAGGTCTGAGTGTTTCTTCACTCCTCCCTGTCTGGAGGCTAAAGAAACTGGGGTTTGTGTCTACGCCGTGACAATGACCAGGATTTTGGTTTGACCCTGTGCCGCATTGCCAGAGAATGTGCCTCAGAAATTATGCAGGGCGTGAGAGGTCATTCCTGGAAATGGGTGTTGGTGTTGGGCACCTCAATCAGACTCAAAAGCCTTTTGGTCATAGTTGGTGGTCTGTTGTAACAATTTTAATCAGGCAACTGAGGTGGGCCTTTTCAAATATGGACAGCCGGCCTAATTGATGGGGAATTAGGAAGCCTCTTGTTTTGTACTTAACCAGGAGTGTCAGTTCCTCTGGGCCTCCTGCTAACTGAAAGCACTCTGTATGCTGTTGTCAGACTTGTAAATAAAGGGATTTTCTTGAAGGCACTTCTGCCTCCGAGGACTTATTACTTTTGTGACTTCTGATTTTGTCAGATTTGATGATTTTGAGAGCAATCAGGATTTTCAATCAGACAATTCCCTCCATACAGAATGTATCAGGGGACTGTGTAGCTCAATCGCTAGTTAGTTATTCAACTCTCCAACTGAGGCAGTGTCAGTGTTTCCGACAAGCCTCTCATCACTTCCTTGATTTTGTACACTATGGGTGCAATTTTCCAGTCCCGCTGAAGTCAATGGACATTTGAACAGCTGGCCACGTATTCAGACCCCACCCCCATCACAATAAGACTGTAAAATCCCACCCTTTGTTTGCATTCGAACCATAGAATCTCTAGTGCAGAAGGAGGCCATTCAATCCATCGTCTCTGCGCCGACTTCCGACAGAGCATCTTACCCAGGCCCGCTCTCCCAACCCGATCCCCATAACCCCACACATTTACAATAGTTGATCCACCTAACCTAAGGATGGGGGGCACGGTAGCACAGTGGTTAGCCCTGCTGCTTCACAGCTCCAGGGACCTAGGTTCGATTCCCGGCTTGGGTCACTGTCTGTGTGGAGTTTGCACATTCTCCTCGTGTCTGCATGGGTTTCCTCCGGGTGCTCCGGTTTCCTCCCACAGTCCAAAGATGTGCAGGTTAGGTTGATTGGCCATGCTCAAAATTGCCCCTTAGTGTCCTGAGATGCGTAGGTTAGAGGGATTAGTGGGTAAATATGTAGGGATATGGGGGTAGGGCCTGGGTGGGATTGTGGCCAGTGCAGACTCGATGGGCCGAATGGCCTCTTTCTGTACTGTAGAGTTTCTATGATTTCTATGAAGGGACAATAAAGGGCAATTGAGCATGGCCATTCAACCTAACCTGCACATCTTTGGACTATGGGAGGAAACTGGAGCACCCAGAGGAAACCCACGCAGACACGGGGAGAATGTGGAAATTCCACACAGTCACCCAAGGCCGGAATCGAACCCAGGTCCCTGGCACTGTGAGGCAGCAGTGGTGACCACTGTGCCTCCGCAATAAAGTCCAGAATCCCGTGTGCTTTATTAACCACCCTCTCAACCTGTCAGTTTGATTTCTCCACATATACTCCCAGGATTCCCTGCTCCTGAAGCTTCTTTTTATCTTCAATTGCCTCTCCTCCGTATTCCTTCCAAACTCTCTCAATCCCCACTTCTCTGAGTTTAATTTCACCCACTCATTCCAGCAGCCTCTCGACATCCTTTTTGAAGTTCTCTGCACTATCCTCTGCACACTTTGCAATAACAAGTTTGGCATCATCCCCAGATTTTGAAATAATCCCTCATACAGTAAAGGATCGGTCATCAATGTGTGTCATGAGCAGTCAGGGGACCCAAGGCTCACCCCGGGGGAATCCCAACCTTCCTTCAGGTTGATAAACAACTGTTTGCAAATGGGTCTTTTTCTGGTGAGCGGGATGTGGTGTGCCACAGGGATCAGTGCTGGGGCCTCAACTGTTTACAATTTATATAAGTGACTTGGATGAAGGGATTCAAGGTATGGTTGATGAATTTGCTGATGATAGAAAAATAGAGGAAAGTAAATAAAGGAAGTAAGGGAGTTAAAGGGGACATAAATAGATTAATTGAGTGGCCAGAAATCTGGTAAATGGAGTATAATGTGGGCAGATGTGAAATTGTCTGTTTTGGCAGGATGAATAAAAAAGAAGCTTATTATCTAAATGGTGAGGGATTGCAGAACTCTGAGATGCAGAAGGATCTGGGTGCCCTAGTGCATGAATCACAAAAGAGTGGTATACTGTACAGCAAGTAATTAGGAAAATGAATAGACATTTCATTTATTGTGAGGGGAATTGATTACAAAAGTAGGGAGGTTATGCTTCAGTTGTACAAGGCATTGATAAGACCACATCTGGAGTACTGTGTGCACCATTGATCTCCTTATTTAAGGAAAGATGTAAATGCATTAGAAGCAGTTCAGAGAAGGCTTACCAGTCTAATACCAGGAATGGGGGTGTTTTCTTATAAGGAAAGGTTGGAGAGGTTAGGTTTGTATCCATTAGAGTTTAGAAGAGTATCTGAGGGTTAGTGACAGGGTGGACGTGGAGAGAATGTTTCCTCTTATGGGAGAATCTAGAACTAGGGGGTCACATGTTAAAAATAAAGGGTCGCTCATTTAAGGTGGAGATGAGGAGAATTGTTCCTCTCAGAGGGTGGTGAGTCTCTGGAACTCTCTTCCTCAAAGGCAGCAGAAGCAGAGTCTTTGAATATTTTCAAGGCAGAGCTAGATAGATTCTTGATTAACAAAGAACAAAGAAAAGTACGGCACAGGAACAGGCCCTTCAGCCCTCCAAGCCTGTGCCGATCATGATGCCCTAACTAAGCTAAAAAAAACCTTTTGCACTTACTCAGTACGCATCCCTCTATTCCCTCCCTATTCATGTACCCATCCAGATGCCTCTTAAATGTTGCTAATGTGCCTGCTTCCACCTCCTGGTCTGGCAGCGCATTCCAGGCACCCACCACTCTCTGCGTGAAAAACTTCCCCGCACATCTCCCCTAAACTTTTCTCCGCTCACCTTGAACATGTGCCCCCTTGTAATTGACACTTCCACCCTGGGAAAAAGCCTCTGACTATCCACCCTGACTATGCCTCTCATAATTTTGTAGACCTCTATAAGGTCTCCCCTCAGCCTCTGTCTTTCCAGTGAAAACATTAGTTTATTCAACCTCTCCTCATAGTCAATACCCTCGAGACCAGGCAGTATCCTGGTGAATCTTCTTTGCACGAGGGTGAAGGGTTACTGGGGGTAGGCAAGAATGTGGGGTTGAGGTCACAATCAAATCAGTAATGATTGCATTGAATGGTCGAGCAGGCTCAAGGGGCAAATGGCCTTCTTCTGCACCTAATTTATATGTTCATATGTTCTCTGTGTCCTGTCACATGGTATCCATGTTGTTCCTGTTCCAGCAATTGTGTGGGCTCTCATGTGGCTCATCAACCTGTCAAAGTTCACCTGTCCCACACCAGCTCCATTACGCTCATCAGTTTCCTTTACAGAACAGTAATCACCCCAGTTTGTCAGACACGTTTAGTCATTCACTAATCTGGATATTTGGAATAATTGTTAAGCTGTGCTGTGTATATTCTTTATCCAGGTCTACGCCACTCTGGGAGGAATGCTGGTCCGACAGCCTTTCTCTATCGGGGGCTCCGGGAGCGTCTATATTTATGGATATGTTGATGCTGCTTATCAGTCTGGAATGAGCAATGACGAGTGCTTGCAGTTTGTAACCAATGGTGAGGACATGTGGCCTGGTGGGAGCTTAGTTGACAAAATCATTTACCAACATACAAATTTAGAGCAGGAGGAGGCCACTCAGCCCCTTGAACCTGCTCTGCCATTCTGTAAGATCATGGCTGATTTTTTTTGTGTTGAGTTCCACATTCCCATCAAGCCCCAATAACCTAACTGGAATCTATCTACCTCTGCGTTAAAGCTGTTCAGGAACCCCACATTTCCACTGCCTTCTAAGGCAGAGAGTTCCAAAGCCTCACAATGCTCAGAGAAAGAATTCTCCTCATCTCTGTCCTGTAAGGATAGTCCTCATTTTAAAACACTGTCCTCTGGTTTTGGACTCTTCCACAAGAGGAAAATTCTTTCCACATCCACCTTCTCAATACTGTTCAGGATCTTACATACTTCGATCAAGTCACCCCTCACTCTTCTAAACTCCAGTGGGAACAAGCCCTGTCTGTCCAACCTATCCTCATAAGACAACATGTTCATTCCAGGTATCAATCCAGTAAACCCCCTCCTCTGGGCCACCTCCAATGTGGATTGAATGAATCCTTCTCCCATTTTCAAAGCCACAATCTGAAATAACACTCAAAAGCCATGGGAATATTGAAATAAAAGCAAAACATTGTGGATGTTGGAAATCTAAAATAGAAAAAGAAAAAGCTGAAAAACTCAGCAAGTGTGGCAGCATGTGTGGAGAAAGAAACAGATTTAATCTTTCTACTCTATATGACCCTTCAACAGAAATGAAAAGGGACAGGCATCCCATTCACGGGATGTGGGTGTCACTAGCTGGCCAGAATTTATTGTCACAAAATCAGGTTAAAGTCCAACAGGTTTATTTGGTAGCACAAGCCACAAGCTTTCGGAGCGCTGCCCCTTCATCAGGTGAGTGGGAGTTGTGTTCACAAACAGGGCATATAAAGACACAAACTCAATTTACAAAATAATTGTTGGAATGCGAGTCTTTACAGGTAATCAAGTCTTCAAGGTACAGACAATGTGAGCGGCGAGAGGGTTAAGCACTGGTTAAAGAGATGTGTATTGTCTCCAGACAGGACAGTTAGTGAGATTTTGCAAGCCCAGGCAAGTCATTGGGGGTTACAGATAATGTGACATGAACCCAAAACCCCGGTTGAGGCCGTCCTCATGTGTGCGGAACTTGGCTATCAGTTTCTGCTCAGCGACTCTGCGCTGTCATGTGTCATGAAGGCCGCCTTGGGGAACGCTTACCCGAAGATCAGAGGCTGACTGCCCGTGACTGCTGAAGTGCTCCCCAACAGGAAGAGATCACTCTTGCCTGGTGATTGTCGAGCGGTGTTCATTCATCCGTTGTCGTAGCATCTGCATGGTCTCCCCAATGTACGATGCCTCGGGGCATTCTTTCCTGCAGCATATCAGGTAGACAATGTTGGCCGAGTTGCAAGAGTATGTACCGTGTACTGATGGATGGTGGAAGGTACACGGTACATACTCTTGCAATTCGGCCAATGTTGTCTACCTGATACGCTGCAGGAAAAGATGTCCCGAGGCATGGTACATTGGGGAGACCATGCAGATGCTGCGACAACGGATGAATGAACACCGCTCGACAATCACCAGGCAAGAGTGTTCTCTTCCTGTTGGGGAACACTTCAGCAGTCACGGGCATTCAGCCTCTGATCTTTGGGTAAGCGTTCTCCAAGGAGGCCTTCACGACACACAACGCGCAGAATCGCTGAGCAGAAACTGATAGTCAAGTTCCACACACATGAGGACGGCCTCAACTGGGATCTTGGGTTCCTGTCACACTATCTGTAACCCCACAACTTGCCTGGGCTTGCAAAATCTCACTAACTGTCCTGGCTGGAGACAACATACATCTCTTTAACCTGTGCTTAACCCTCTCTCCATTCACATTGTCTGTACCTTTAAGACTTGATTACCTGTAAAAACTCGCATTCCAACCATTATCTTGTAAATTGAGTTTGTGTCTTTATATGCCCTGTTTGTGAACACAACCCCCACTCACCTGATGAAGGGGCAGTGCTCCGAAAGCTTGTGGCTTGTGCTACCAAATAAACCTGTTGGACTTTAACCTGGTGTTGTGAGACTTCTTACTGTGCTTACCCAAGTCCAACGCCGGCATCTCCACATCAGAATTTATTGCCCATCCCCAGTTTGTGGATGTGGTGCCATTCAAGTGGCTGCTTTGTCCTAGATGGTGTCAAGCTTCTTGAGTGCTGTTGGAGCTGCACTCATCGAGGGAGTATTCTATCACACTCCTAACTTGTGCTTTGTAGATAATGGATAGACTTTGTAGAGTCAGGAGGTGAGTTACTTGCCGCAGTATTCCTCGCCTCTGACCTGCTCTTGAAGCCACTGTGTTTATGTGGCGAGTCCAGTTGAGTTTCTGGTCAATGGTAACCCCAAGGATGTAATGAATTATATTCTTGGAGAAGGCATTGTTTTAGTTTAGTTTGTTTATTAGTGTCACAAATAGGCTTACATTACCACTGCAAAGAGATTACTGTGAAAATCCCCGAGTCGTCACACTCCAGCGTCCGTTTGGGTACACTGAGGGAGAATTTAGCATGGCCAATGCACCTAACCAGCACGGCCTTCGGTCTGTGGGAGGAAACCGGAGCACCCGGAGGAAACCCACACAGACAGGAGAGAAAGTGCAGATTCCACATAGACAGTGACCCAAGGCTGGAATTGAACCTGGATCCCTGGTGCTGTGAGGCAGCAGTGGCACCTGTGCCACCTTTGCCATTATTAACATGCTTCAGTCCATAATCGCACCATTAACAGTCCCTTTGTCTTATGTTCATGACAACTTTGTCAATCTCTCCTTAGCTCTGACCCGCCACTGATATTTCATTCTGCCCCACCCCCTCTCCAAGTACATCTTTCATCACATTTCTGTCCCTCTTCAATTCTGTATCCTGTGACATTCAACAAATTTACCATCACTGAATTAAGAACATAAGAAATAAGAACATAAGAAATAGGAGCAGGAGTAGGCCATCTAGCCCCTCGAGCCTGCCCCGCCATTCAATAAGATCATGGCTGATCTGATGTGGATCAGTACCACTTACCCGCCTGATCCCCATAACCCTTAATTCCCTTACCGATCAGGAATCCATCCATCCGCGCTTTAAACATATTCAGCGAGGTAGCCTCCACCACCTCAGTGGGCAGAGAATTCCAGAGATTCACCACCCTCTGGGAGAAGAAGTTCCTCCTCAACTCTGTCTTAAACCGACCCCCCTTTATTTTGAGGCTGTGTCCTCTAGTTTTAACTTCCTTACTAAGTGGAAAGAATCTCTCCGCCTCCACCCTATCCAGCCCCCGCATTATCTTATAAGTCTCCATAAGATCCCCCCTCATCCTTCTAAACTCCAACGAGTACAAACCCAATCTCCTCAGCCTCTCCTCATAATCCAAACCCCTCATCTCCGGTATCAACCTGGTGAACCTTCTCTGCACTCCCTCCAATGCCAATATATCCTTCCTCATATAAGGGGACCAATACTGCACACAGTATTCCAGCTGCGGCCTCACCAATGCCCTGTACAGGTGCATCAAGACATCCCTGCTTTTATATTCTATCCCCCTCGCAATATAGGCCAACATCCCATTTGCCTTCTTGATCACCTGTTGTACCTGCAGACTGGGCTTTTGCGTCTCATGCACAAGGACCCCCAGGTCCCTTTGCACGGTAGCATGTTTTAATTTGTTTCCATTGAGATAGTAATCCCATTTGTTATTATTTCCTCCAAAGTGTATAACCTCGCATTTATCAACGTTATACTCCATTTGCCATATCCTCGCCCACTCACTCAGCCTGTCCAAATCTCTCTGCAGATCTTCTCCGTCCTCCACACGATTCACTTTTCCACTTATCTTTGTGTCGTCTGCAAACTTCGTTACCCTACACTCCGTCCCCTCCTCCAGATCATCTATATAAATGGTAAATAGTTGCGGCCCGAGTACCGATCCCTGCGGCACGCCACTAGTTACCTTCCTCCAACTATCAACATCCTGGGCTTTACCATTGACCAGAATTTAGCATGGCCAATGCACCTAACCAGCACGGCCTTCGGCCTAGCCATATAAACACAGTGGCTAGCAGGGCAGGTCAGAGATGAGGAATCCTGTGGCGAGTAACTCATCTCGTAACGCCCCAAAGTCTGCCCTCCATCTACAAGACACACGTCGGGAGTGTGATGGAATACTCCCCACTTGCTTTGATGAGTGCAGCTTCAGCAACACTCAAGAAGCTCGACAACATCCAGGACAAAGCAGCACACTTGATTGGCACCACATCCACAAATATTCAATCCCTCCACCACCGATGCTCGGTAGCAACAGTGTGTACTATCTACAAGATGTTCTGCAGCAATTCACCAAAGATCCTTATGCAGCACCTTCCAAACACAAAATCACAACCATCGAGAAGGACAAGAGCAGCAGATACCTGGGGAACACCACCACCTGCAAGTTCCCCTCCAAGCCACTCACCATCCTGACTTGGATAAATATTGCTGTTCCTTCACTGTCGCTGGGTAAAATCCTGGAATTCCCTCCCTAACAGGCGGCACGGTAGCACAGTGGTTAGCACTGCTGCTTCACAGCTCCAGGGTCCCAGGTTCGATTCCCGGCTCGGGTCACTGTCTGTGTGGAGTTTGCACATTCTCCTCGTGTCTGCGTGGGTTTCCTCCGGGTGCTCCGGTTTCCTCCCACAGTCCAAAGATGTGCGGGTTAGGTTGATTGGCCAGGTTTAAAAATTGCCCCTTAGAGTCCTGGGATGCGTAGGTTACAGGAATTAGCGGGTAAATATGTGGGGATAGGGCCTGGGTGGGATTGTGGTCGGTGCAGACTCGATGGGCCGAATGGCCTCCTTCTGCACTGTAGGGTTTCTATGATTCTATGATTCTATGAACAGCACTATGGGTGTAACTACACCTCAGGGACTGAAGCGGTTCAAGAAGGAACTCACCACCATCTTCTGAAGGACAACTAGGAATCCTCAGGACATGATGTGCAGAAGGGCTTTTTTCTGTGCTGTAAAACTCTTATGACTCAGGGAGCAGATAGTCCCCTCACCCTCCTCAGTAGCAGAGAGTATCTCTCCATGATCTGTGTCAGGGAGAGAGGCTGTGGGCCAATGGGAAACAATGCTGTATGTTTGTGCAGACGCTTCTGTCCAGTGTTGATGCTCTGGAGTGCAGGAACCTCACTGATTATTCTCTCTTCCTCTTTGTGTTACAGCTATTGCCCTGGCCATTGGGAGAGATGGTTCCAGTGGGGGAGTTGTGTACCTCACGACGATTACAGAGAAAGGAACAGAGCACAAAGTCATTCTGGGCAATGAGTTACATCAGTTCACGATGAGTGACTGCATGTGTTTTCATTTTGCAATAAATTGGTTCCACACTGAAAGCCCAGTGTCCTCACTCAGTGCGTTAATGCAAGCATGGAATCATCACTGAAATCAGAATTTGCTAAGATTACTGGTGGAAAGCGATGTCATAAAGTCAAGAAATCACCCCTCGACTCACTGCCCAAACATCACTTAGGACACAGTTGGTTTTAATTTTGCCACTCAGTGAAAAGACCGTGGATTTGAGGTGTCTGAGAGGGTGGAGGACTCAGACTGAGCAATCCATAAAAGGGAAAGCCAGGCAGAGTGGGACTAGTTGGCTCGCTCCTTCAAAGAGCCAACACAGTCCTAATGGGCAAATAGCCTCATTCTGCGCCGTATCATTCTATTGAGTCCTGCAATCGGTAGCACAGTGGTTAGCACTGCTGCCTCACAGCGCCAGGGACCCGGGTTCGATTTCCGGCTTGGGTCACTGTCTGTGTGGAGTTTGCACGTTCTCCCCATGTCTGTGTGGGTATCCTCCAGGTGGTCTGGTTTCCTCTCACAGTCCAAAGATGTGTGGGTTAGGTGGATTGGCCATGCTAAATTGCCCCTTAGTGTCGGGGACTAGCTCGGGTAAATGCATGGGGTAATGGGGATATGGCCTGGGTGAGATTGTGGTCAGTGCAAACACAGAGGGTCGTGGGGGCCTGGAATGTGTTGCCGGGCAAGGTGGTGGAGGCGGACACACTGGGAACGTTTAAGACTTATCTAGACAGCTATATGACCGGAGTGGGAATGGAGGGATACAAAAGAGTGGTCTAGTTTGGACCAGGGAGCGGCGCGGGCTAATTGTTCCTTGTTTCTCGTTTCAAGGCTTCATTCTATGATCATCTTGCTGGTGCCAGTACAGAGCGAGACTGCGGATAGTTGGGAACCTGTCTCGGGGGCAGGGAATTCATATGGTGTTCATGGAAGTGGAAATGACTAGGGTTGGGAAGCATTTTCCGATCAGGGCCATTGTGATCTCCTGGACTCGTTTCGATCGCCTCAGGGGGTCGGAGAGGAATTTCCCAGATTTTTTTTTTCCCCATATTGGCCCTGGGGTTTTTCACTCTGGGTTTTCGCCTCTCCCTGGGGATCACATGGTCTGGAATAGGGGGGTGGGGGTGAGTTAATAGGTTGTAATGAACAAAGCATCGTAGCTGTGAGGGACAGCTCGGTGGATAGGATATTGGTATGTAGATAGGCTGGAAAATTGGGCGGGGATCCTGGATTCAGGATTCAATCCTGGACCGGGGAGTGGCGCGGGCTTGGAGGGCCGAAGGGCCTGTTCCTGTGCTGTATTGTTCTTTGTTCTCTTTGTTCTTTGATGGGCTGAATAACCTCCTTCTGCACTGTAGGATTCTATGTTTATTTGGAGTCATAGAGGTTTACAGCATGGAAACAGGCCCTTTGACCCAACTTGTCCATGCCCCCTTTTTTTTTAAAACCCCTAAGCTAATTCCAATTGACCGCATTTGGCCCATATCCCTCTATACCCATTGTACCCATGTAACTATCTAAATGCTTTTTAAAAGACAAAATTGTACCCGCCTCTACTACTACCTCTGGCAGCTTGATCCAGACACTCACCACCCTCTGTGTGAAAAAATTGCCCCTCTGTACACTTTTGTATCTCTCCCCTCTCACCTTACAAAGAACAAAGAACAGTACAGTACAGCACAGGAAACAGGCCCTTCGGCCCTCCAAGCCTGCACCGCTCATTGGTCCAACTAGACCATTCGTTTGTATCCCTCCATTCCCAAACTGCTCATGTGACTATCCAGGTAAGTCTTAAACGATGCCAGCGTGTCTGCCTCCACCGCCCTCCTTGGCAGCGCATTCCAGGCCCCCACCAGTCTCTGTGTAAAAAACGTCCCTCTGATATCTGAGTTATACCTCACCTTGAGCCTGTGACCCCTCGTGATCATCACCTCCGACCTGGGAAAAAGGTTCCCACTGTTCACCCTGTCTATACCCTTCATAATTTTGAACACCTCTATGAGGTCTCCCCTCATTCTCCGTCTTTCCAGGGAGAACAAGCCCAGTTCACCCAATCTCTCCTCATAGCTAAGACCCTCCATACCAGGCAACATCATGGTAAACCTTCTCTGCACTCTCTCTAAAGCCTCCACGTCCTTCTGGTGGTGCAGCGACCAGAACTGGACGCAGTACTCCAAATGTGGCCTAACCAGCGTTTTATACAGCTACAACATCAGACTCCAGCTTTTATACTCTATACCCCGTCCTATATAGGCAAGCATACCATATGCCTTCTTCACCACCTTCTCCACCTGTGCTGCCACCTTCAAGGATTTGTGGACTTGCACACCTAGGTCCCTCTGTGTTTCTATATTCTTGATGGCTCTGCCATTTATTGTATAACTCCCCCCTACATTAGTTCTTCCAAAATGCATCACTTCGCATTTATCTGGATTAAATTCCATCTGCCACTTCTCCGCCCAATTTTCCAGCCTATCTATATCCTGCTGTATTGTCCGACAATGTTCATCGCTATCCGCAAGTCCAGCCATCTTCGTGTCATCCGTAAACTTGCTGATAACACCAGTTACACCTTCTTCCAAATCATTTATATATATCACAAATAGCAGAGGTCCCAGTACAGAGCCCTGTGGAACACCACTGGTCACAGACCTCCAGCCGGAAAAAGACCCTTCGACTGCTACCCTCTGTCTCCTATGGCCAAGCCAGTTTTCTACCCATCTAGCCACTTCTCCTTGTATCCCGTGAGCCTTAACCTTCTTAACCAACCTGCCATGAGGGACTTTGTCAAATGCCTTACTGAAATCCATATAGACAACATCCACGACCCTTCCCTATGCTAGAGAGCATAGGTTCCTTAAACATATGCTCTCTAGTTTTGTACTCACCTACCTTTGGGAAAAGATATTGACTATCTACCTTATCTTTGCCCCTCATTATTTTATAGACCTCGATAAGATCACCCCTCAGCCTTCTACACTCCAGAGAAAAAAGTCCCAGTCTATTCAGCCTCTCCTTATAACTCAATCCATCAAGTGCCGGTAGCATCCCAGTAAATCTTTTCTGCACTCTTTCTAGTTTCATAATATCCTTTCTATAATAGGGTGACCAGAACTGTACACAGTATTCCAAGTGTGGCCTTATCAATGTCTTGTAAAACTTCAACAAGACTTCCCAACTTCCGTATTCAATGTTCTGACCAATGAAACCAAGCATGCTGAATGCCTTCTTCACCACTCTGTCCACCTGTGACTCCTAGATCTCTTTGTTCTGTAACTCTCCCCAACGCCCTACCATTAACTGAGTAAGTCCTGCCCTGGTTCAATCTACCAAAATGTATCACCTCGCATTTATCTAAATTAAACTCCATCTGCCATTCGTCAGCCCACTGGCCAATTGATCAAGATCCTGTTGCAATCGGAGATAGCTTTCTTCACTATCCACTACGCCACCAATCTTGGTGTCATCTGCAAGCTTATTAACTATGTCTCCTATATTCTCATCCAAATCATTAATATAAATGACAAATAACAGTGGACCCAGCACTGATCGCTGAGGCACACCGCTGGTCACAAGCCTCCAGTTTGAAAAATAACCCTCTACAACCACCCTCTGGCTTCTGTCAAGAAGCCAATTTTGTATCCATTTAGATACCTCACACTGGATCCTGTGAGATTTAACTTTATGCAACAACCTACCATGAGGTACCTTGTCAAGGGCCTTGCTAAAGTCTATGTAGAACAACATCAACTGCACTGTCCTCATCTACCTTCTTGGTTACCCCTTCAAAAAACTCAATTAAATTTGTGAGGCATGATTTTCCACTCACAAAGCCATGCTGACTGTCCCGAATCAGTCCTTGCGTTTCTAAATGCCTGTAGATCCTGTCTCTCAGAATACCTTCCAACAACTTACCTACCACAGATGTGAGGCTCACTGGCCTGTAGTTCCCAGGCTTTTCCCTGCAGCCCTTTTTAAACAAAGGCACAACATTTGCCACTCTCCAATCTTCAGGCACCTCACCCATGACTATCGATGATTCAAATATCTCAGCTAGGGGACCCGCAATTTCCTCCCTAGCCTCCCACAATGTCCTGGGATACATTTCATCAGGTCCCAGAGATTTTTCTACCTTGATGCGCTTTAAGGCGTCCAGCACCTCCTTCTCTGCAATATGTACACACCTCAAGACATCACTATTTATTTCCCCAAGTTCCCTAACATCCATGCTTTTCTCAACAGTAAATACTGATGAGAAATATTCATTTAGGATCTCACTCATCTCTTGTGGATCCGCACATAAAGAACAAAGAACAAAGAAAATTACAGCACAGGAACAGGCCCTTCAGCCCTCCAAGCCTGCACCGACCATGCTGCCCGACTTAACTAAAACCTCCTATCCTTCCGGGGACCATATCCCTCTATTCCCATCCTATTCATGTATTTGTCAAGACGCCCCTTAAAAGTCACTACCGTATCCACTTCCACTACCTCCCCCGGCATCGAGTTCCAGGCACCCACCACTCTCTATGCAAAAAATCTGCCTCGTACATCTCCTTTAAACCTTGCCCCTCACACCTTAAACCTGTGCCCCTTAGTAATTGACTCTTCCACCCTGGGAAAAAGCTTCTGACTATCCACTCTATCCATGCCCCTCATAATCTTGTAGACTTCTATCAGGTCACCCCTCAACCTCTGTCATTCCAGTGAGAACAAACCGAGTTTCTCCAACCTCTCCTCATAGCTAATGCCCTCCATACCAGGCAACATCCTGGTAAATCTTTTCTGTACCCTCTCCAAAGCCTCCACATCCTTCTGGTAGTGTGGCGACCAGAACTGAACACTATATTCCAAGTGCGGCCTAACTAAGGTTCGATAAAGCTGCGACATAACTTGCCAATTTTTAAACTCAATGCCCCGGCCGATGAAGGCAAGCATGTCGTATGCCTTCTTGACTACCTTCTCCACCTGCATTGCCACTTTCAGTGACCTGTGTACCTGTACACCCAGATCCCTTTGCTTATCAATACTCTTAAGGGTTCTGCCATTTACTGTATATTTCCTATCTGTATTAGACCTCCCAAAATGCATTACCTCACATTTGTCCGGATTAAACTCCATCTGTCATCGCTCCATCCAAGTCTCCAACTGATCTATATCCTGTTGTAACCTCTGATGGTCCTCATCGCTATCCGCAAATCCACCAACCTTTGTGTCATCCGCAAACTTACTAATCAAACCAGTTACATTTTCCTCCAAATCATTTATATATATTACAAACAGCAAAGGTCCCAGCACTGATCCCTGAGGAACGCCACTTGTCACAGCCCTCCATTCAGAAACGCACCTTTCCACTGCTACCCTCTGTCTTCTTTGACCGATGGTAGTCATGATGTGGAGATGCCGGCGTTGGACTGGGGTAAACACAGTAAGAAGTTTAACACCAGGTTAAAGTCCTGTTGGACTTTAACCTGGTGTTGTTAAAACTCTTTCTTTGACCGAGCCAGTTTTGTATCCACCTTGCAAGATGACCTTGTTGATCCTTAAGAGGCTCTACTCTCTCCCTTGTTACTCTTTTGCCCTTTATGTATTTGTAGAAGGTCTTTGGATTCTCCTTTGCCTTATCTGCCAAAACAATCTCGTGTCCCCTTTTTGCCCTCCTGATTTCTCTCTTAACTCTACTCCTACACCCCCTATACTCTTCAAGGGATCCACTTGATCCCAGCTGCCTATGCATGTCATGTACCTCCTTCTTCTTCTTGACCAGGGCCTCAATATCCCGAGTCATCCGGGGTTTCCTATTTCTGCCAGCCTTACCTTTCATTCAAAGAGGCATGTGCTTACCCTGAACTCTGGTTAACACACTTTTGAAAGTCTCCCACTTACCAGATGTCCCTTTGCCTTCCCACTGACTCCCCCAATTAACTTTTGAAAGTTCCTGCCTGATCCCTGATGTCTAATTCCCGCCCCCACTTGACAAAGGCATCAATGTTGGGGCGGCACAGTGGTGACCACTGCTGCCTCACCGCACCAGGGATCCAAGTTCAATCCCGGCCTCAGTCACTGTCTGTGTGGAGTCTGCACGTTCTCACTGTCTGCGTGGGTTTCCTCCGGGTGCTCCCACAGTCCAAAAATGTGTGGGTTACATTGATTGGCCATGCTAAATTGACCCTACTGTCGGGGGATCAGCAGGGTAAATGTGTGGGGCTGCGGGAATGGGGCCTGGGTGGGATTGTAGTCAGTATAGACTCGATGGACTGAATGGCCTCCTTCCGTACCGTAGGGATTCTATTCTATGATTCTATGACGGTTCCAGGGGTGGGGATGGCAGAAAAAGGTAGTTAAGGCCACAATCAAATCACCCAAGATCTTATTGAGTGGCAGGGCAGGCTTGATGGACTGACTGGCCCGCTCCTGCTCCTATTTCTTTTGACCTTGTGACCTTCTAATCGCTCCCTGTGCTTCCCCCCAACATGCCCACCATTCCCCCGTATCCCAGTCTCTGGAGAAAACGATTGTCAATGTTCCCCATTATCAGCTGACTGGTGCCACATCCTGATTCACCTCCTGCTGCACGGGCTAAGTGTGTACTTCAGGGTTGTTCCAGAGAGGGGTTCAGGCTGCTCTGCGATTCATCTGCAGTCGAATAGCCTGCTGCTCACTGTGCCAGCCGGCACACGCGAGGAATGATACCTCGGTTGACACACCTCATTTCCTGGCTATGTCAGAGTTATGATGTGGAGATGCCGGCGTTGGACTGGGGTAAACACAGTAAGAAGTCTCACAACACCAGGTTAAAGTCCAACAGGTTTATTTGGTAGCAAATACCATAAGCTTTCGGAGCGCTGCTCCTTCGTCAGATGGAGTGGATATCTGCTCTCAAACAGTGCACAGAGACACAGAAATCAAGTTACAGAATACAAATTAGAATGCGAATCCCTACAGCCAGCCAGGTCTTAAAGGTACCGACAATGTGGGTGGAGGGAGCATTAAACACATGTCAAAGAGATGTGTGTTGTCTCCAGACAGAACAGCTAGTGAGATTCTGCAAGTCCAGGGGGCAAGCTGTGGGGGTTACTGATAATGTGACATAAATCCAACATCCCGGTTTAGGCCGTCCTCATGTGTGCGGAACTTGGCTATCAGTTTCTGCTCAGCGACTCTGCGTTGTCGTGTGTCGTGAAGGCCGCCTTGGAGAATGCTTACCCGAAGATCAGAGGCTGAATGCCCGTGACTGCTGAAGTGCTCCCCCACAGGAAGAGAACAGTCTTGCCTGGTGATTGTCGAGCGGTGTTCATTCATCCGTTGTCGTAGCGTCTGCATGGTTTCCCCAATGTACCATGCCCCAGGACATCCTTTCCTGCAGCGTATCAGGTAGACAATTGTCGGAGTTAGCCAGAGAACGGCTGGTGTCAGGGGGCTGCTGAAATCACTGGGCATGCTCACCCTGTCTGTCAGCACCTGGAGAGAAAGGGAAGCAGAGTTAACATTTCCAGGTCTGTGACCTATCATTGGGACTGGGAGAAAGTTAAGACAGGTTATAGATGTGAAGCAAGTTGGGGAGTGGGGGGACAGGAGAGCTGGGAGGGTGTGTTACAGGGTGGATGCCAGGAGAGATTTAATGATGGGAGAGTCTGTCTTGCTGTGCCAGAGAGAGTGGCAATGTGGCAAGAAGAGTCCACAGCAGGTAAACAGCCATCTGAAAGTAAAAACAAGAGAACCATCGAATCCCTGCAGTGCAGAAAGAGGCCATTCGGCCCATCGAGTCTGCCCCACAATGTGAACAGCTCACAACCACCCTGACACACTCAGTTCGTGCAGCTCAATCCAGCACTGACAGAGAGAGACAGACCAATGAGAATAAAGAGCTGGTGTGAATCATCTGTTGCCGGGCAGAGTCTGAGAATTCAGGTTGCTTCCAATCAGCCGAACAGAGGAACATCCTCTGCCGCCCCCTGTGGAGAAAGGAGGATCTGCAGTGGCTGGCGAGTGGAGAGACAGGATAGGACTGATAGTGGGATGGAGAGAGAAAGATTAAACCCCCCCCCCCCCATTCTTATTGTAAAGGGGCTTCAGGAACAGGGGGAGAAATTTGATAGAATTTTTTGAGGAGGTAACTAAGTATGTAGATGAAGGTAGTGCAGTTGATGTCATATACATGGATTTTAGTAAGGCATTTGATAAGGTCCCCCATGGTCGGCTTATGAAGAAAGTAAGGATGTGTGGGATAGAGGGAAGTTTGGCCGATTGGATAGGTAACTGGCTATCTAACAGAAGACAGAGGGTGGTGGTGGATGGAAAATTTTCGGACTGGAAACCGGTTACCAGTGGAGTGCCACAGGGATCAGTGCTTGGTCCTCTGCTATTTGTCATTTTTATAAATGACTTGGAGGAGGGGGCTGAAGGGTGGATCAGTAAATTTGCTGATGACACCAAGATTGGTGGAGTACTGGATGAGGTGTTGGGCTGTTGTAGGCTGCAAAGAGATAGAGATGGGATGCAGAGCTGGGCTGAAAAATGGCAAATGGAGTTTAATCCTGACAAATGTGAGGTGATTCATTTTGGTAGGACAAATTTAAATGTGGATTACAGGGTCAAAGGTAGGGTTCTGAAGAATGTGGAGGAACAGAGAGATCTTGGGGTTCATATCCATAGATCTCTGAAGGTTGCCACTCAAGTGGATAGAGCCGTGAAGAAGGCCTATAGTGTGTTGGCGTTCATTAACAGGGGGTTTGAGTTTAAGAGCTGTGGGGTTATGCTGCAACTGTACAGGACCTTGGTGAGACCACATTTGGAATATTGTGAGCAGTTCTGGTCACCTCACTATAAGAAGGATGTGGAGACACTGGAAAGAGTGCAAAGGAGATTTACCAGGATGCTGCCTGGTTTGGAGGGTAGGTCTTATGAGGAAAGGTTGAGGGAACTTGGGCTTTTCTCTTTGGAGCGGAGGAGGTTGAGAGGAGACTTGATAGAGGTTTATAAGATGATGAGGGGGATAGATAGAGTGAACGTTCAAAGACTATTTCCTCGGGTGAATGGAGTGGTAAGTAGGGGGCATAACTATAGGGTTCATGGTGGGAGATATAGGAAGGATGTCCGAGGTAGGTTTTTTACTCAGAGAGTGGTTGGGGTGTGGAATGGACTGCCTGCAGTGATAGTGGAGTCAGAAACTTTAGGAACATTTAAGAAGCTATTGGATAGGCACATGGAGTACTTCGGGATGATAGGGAGGAAATAGCTTGATCTGGTTTTCAGACAAAGCTCGGCACAACAATGTGGGCCGAAGGGCCTGTTCTGTGCTGTACTGTTCTATGTTCTATGAGTACAAGAGCAAGGAATTTATACAAGATACTGGTTAGACCTCAACGGGAATATTGTATACACTCTATAGGAAAGATGTGAACGCATTGGAGAGAGTGCAGAAGAGCTTGACAAGAATGGTCCCAGGGATAAAAAACTTCAGTTAAGAGGATAGATTGGAGAGGTTTGGGAATGTTCTCCTTGAAGTGAAGAAAGCAGAGAGGAGATTTGATAGCGATATTCAAAATCATGAGGGGACTGGACAGAGTAGATAGAGAGAAACTGTTCCCTCTCGTAAAATAATCAGTAATGAGAGGGTACAGATTTAAAGTGATTTATAAAAGTAGTAAATGAGATGTGAGAAAAAACTCTCGCCCCCCCCCCCTCCCGGCGACTGGCTCACGTCTGGAAGTGCGATGGAGGCAGCTTCACGCGAGACATTCAAGAGGACATTAGATGATTATGTGAATAGAAACAATGTGCAGGGGTACGGGGAAAAGGTAGGGGAATGACACTAAAGTCATGATGCTCGTTGAAGAGCTTGATGCAGACACAATGGGCTGAATGGCCTCCTTCTGCACCATAACAATTCTGTGATTGCTGAATGGTGTGAAAAGTAGAGGGCACTAACTTATAGTGGTTGGCAAAAGATGCAAATGTGATGTCTGGAATGCACTGCTTATGAGTGGTTGAAGCAGATTCAATTGATGCTTTCAAAAGAGAATTGGATAACAATATATCTACAGTAAAACATTGCAGGGTAAAGGCAGGGGGGAGGTGTGGTAGGGTGAGTAATTCTTGAGGAGAGCCAGCATCAACATGATGGGTTGAACGGCCTCCTTCTGTGCTTCTGTGAGTCAGTGCAGAGGATTGAGCATAGCGACTGGAGGCAGGAGAAGTTATCATGGGGAGTGAGGAAATGGCAGAGTCAATGAACAAATCATTCGTGTCTATTCCTACGGTCAATGACACAAGTTACATTCCATAGAACATAGAACATTACAGCGCAGTACAGGCCCTTCGGCCCTCGATGTTGCGCCGACCTGTGAAAGCAATCGAAAGCCCATCTAACCTACACTATTCCAATATCATCCATATGTTTATCCAATGACCCTTTAAATGCCCTTAATGTTGGCGAGTCCACTACTGTTGCAGGCAGAGCATTCCACACCCTTACTACTCTCTGAGTTCTTTAACCTACCTCTGACATCTGTCCTATATCTATCACCCCTCAATTTAAAGCTATGTCCCCTTGTCCCATCCATCACCATCCGAGGAAAAAGGCTCTCACTGTCCACCCTATCTAATCCTCTGATCATCTTGTATGCATCTATTAAGTCACCTCTTAACCTTCTTCTCTCTAACGAAAGCAGCCTCAAATCACTCAGCCTTTCCTCATAAGACCTTCCCAACATACCAGGCAACATCCTGGTAAATCTCCTCTGCACCCTTTCCAATGCTTTCACATCCTTCCTATAATGCGGCGACCAGAACTGTACACAATACTCCAAGTGCGGCCGCACCAGAGTTTTGTACAGCTGCAACATGACATCATGGCTCCGAAACTCAATCCCTCTACCAATAAAAGCAAACACACTGTACGCCTTCTTAACAACCCTATCAACCTGGGTGCCAACTTTCAGGGATCTATGCACATGGACACCGAGATCTCGCTGCTCATCCACACTACCAAGTATCTTACCATTAGCCCAGTACTCTGTATTCCTGTTACTCCTTCCAAAGTGAATCACCTCATACTTTTCCGCATTAAACTCCATTTACCACCTCTCAGGGCAGCTCTTCAGCTTATCTATGTCCCTCTGTAATCTGCAACATCCTTCCGCACTGTCCACAACTCCACCGACTTTAGTGTCATCCGCAAATTTATGAACCCATCCTTCTACGCCCTCATCCAGGTCATTTATAAAAATGACAAACAGCAGTGGCCCCAAAACAGATCCTTGCGGTAGACCACTAGTAACTGAACTCTAGGATGAACATTTCCCATCAACCACCACCCTCTGACTTCTTACAGCTAGCCAATTTCTGATCCAAACCGCAAAATCACCCTCAATCCCATAGAACATAGAACATAGAACAGTACAGCACAGAACAGGCCCTTCGGCCCACGATGTTGTGCCGAGCTTTATCTGAAACCAAGATCAAGCTATCCCACTCCCTATCATCCTGGTGTGCTCCATGTGCCTATCCAATAACCGCTTAAATGTTCCTAAAGTGTCTGACTTCACTATCACTGCAGGCAGTCCATTCCACACCCCAACCACTCTCTGTGTAAAGAACCTACCTCTGATATCCTTCCTGTATCTCCCACCACGAACCCTATAGTTATGCCCCCTTGTAATAGCTCCATCCACCCGAGGAAATAGTCTTTGAACGTTCACTCTATCTATCCCCTTCATCATTTTATAAACCTCTATTAAGTCTCCCCTCAGCCTCCTCCGCTCCAGAGAGAACAGCCCTAGCTCCCGCAACCTTTCCTCATAAGACCTACCCTCCAAACCAGGCAGCATCCTGGTAAATCTCCTCTGCACTCTTTCCAGCGCTTCCACATCCTTCCTATAGTGAGGTGACCAGAACTGCACACAATACTCCAAATGTGGTCTCACCAAGGTCCTGTACAGTTGCAGCATAACCCCATGGCTCATAAACTCCAACCCCCTGTTAATAAAAGCTAACACACTATAGGCCTTCTTCACAGCTCTATCCACTTGAGTGGCAACCTTTAGAGATCTGTGGATATGAACCCCAAGATCTCTCTGTTCCTCCACAGTCTTCAGAACCCTACCTTTGACCCTGTAATCCACATTTAAATTAGTCCTACCAAAATGAATCACCTCACATTTATCAGGGTTAAACTCCATTTGCCATTTTTCAGCCCAGCTTTGCATCCTATCTATGTCTCTTTGCAGCCGACAACAGCCCTCCACCTCATCCACTACTCCACCAATCTTGGTGTCATCAGCAAATTTACTGATCCACCCTTCAGCCCCCTCCTCTAAGTCATGAATAAAAATCCACAAAGAGCAGAGGACAAGGCACTGATCCCTGCGGCACTCCGCTAGCAACCTGCCTCCAATCCGAAAATTTTCCATCGACCACCACCCTCTATCTTCGGTCAGACAGCCAGTTACCTATCCAATCGGCCAACTTTCCCTCTATCCCACACCTCCTCACTTTCATCATAAGCCGACCATGGGGGACCTTATCAAACGCCTTACTAAAATCCATGTATATGACATCAACTGCCCTACCTTCATCAACACACTTAGTTACCTCCTCAAAAAATTCTATCAAATTTGTGAGGCACGACTTGCCCTTCATGAATCCATGGTGACTATCCCGGATTAATCCGCATCTTTCTAAATGGTCGTAAATCCCATCTCTAAGGACATCCCCCCAAAGCCTCATCCACTATGATGATCTCGGGAACTTCGCGAATTACCAGGGGATACTCACAATCCTAGTTTAAATTGCTCAGTGGGCTTCAGGCTGCGTACTGGAGATGACCGAGTGGAGAGTGCTGTCATGCTGGTCCGAAGAGAAAAGAGAGAAACATGGCCGGCCTGACCATCCTTTTATATTGTAAACTTGAATTCCTTTTTCCTGACAACTCCGCCCCCCTTCCAACCGGCAGTTTCCACAGACAAAGGCTTGCTCGTTATTTGCAGCTGTGATCTTACAGTCCATAGAGACCAGATGGGTCCCATCCCAGGTGATAGGTCCCTTGCTGTCCTGTATTGTTCCATCGGAGATCGTTTAATTGTTTTCCCATTCGGGAAATGGGCTTCTCCTCGCTCTGGGACAAGGCCATTATCACCTGTATTGAGTCCAGACCAGGTGTATTGTCTTGCTGCCGGCCTAGTCTGGTGATGTCGTGAGGTTCTTTTTGTGCTGCTGATAACCTAATCAGCAGTCTGTCTGGTTTCTGGCTGCTTGCAATTTTTGGACTGGGCCTCTTCACACACACACACACACACACACACACACAGGCTGGCTGGGCTCACTGACCAGGTCAAGTCCTGCAGCCACGTGTGGCCACTTTCACAGTTCTTTAGGGTTCAAGTCCTTTTCCCAGCTCATAAAAAAAAGGCCTGAGTTGCCCGAAAAACTTACACCTAGGATATATTTCATCAGGCCCAGGGGACTTATCGACCTTCAGTTTATTCAAAACTGCCAGGACATCCTCCCTCCGAACATCTATTTCCTCCAGCCTATTAGCCTGTAACACCTTCTCTTCCTCAAAAACATGGCCCCTCTCCTTGGTAAAACATGGCCCCTCTCCTTGGCTCCTCTCTCCATGCCTCTGTATTTTCTGCAATAGCCTACCATGGGGAACCTTATCAAACGCTTTACTAAAATCCATATACACCACATCAACTGCTTTACCCTCATCCACCTCTTTGGTCACCTTCTCAAAGAACTCAATAAGGTTTGTGAGGCACGACCTACCTTTCACAAAACCATATTGACTATCCATAATCAAATTGTTCCTTTCCAGATGATTATAAATCCTATCTCTTATAATCCTTTCCAATACTTTGCCCACAACAGAAGTAAGGCTCACTGGTCTATAATTACCAGGGTTGTCTCTACTCCCCTTCTTGAACAAGGGGACAACATTTGCTATCCTCCAGTCTTCTGTACTATTCCTGTAGACAATGATGACATAAAGATCAAAGCCAAAGGCTCTGCAATCTCTCCCTAGCTTCCCAGGGAATCCTAGGATGAATCCCATCCAGTCCCGGGGACTTATCTATTTTCACACTTTCCAGAATTGCTAACACCTCCTCCTTATGAACCTCAATCCCGTCTAGTCTAATAGCCTGTATCTCAGTATTCTCTTCGACAACATTGTCTTATTCCTGTGTGAATACTGATGAAAAATATTCATTTAGCGCCTCTCCTATCTCTTCGGACTCCACGCACAACTTCCCACTACTGTCCTTGACTGGCTCTGGTCATTCTTTTATTCCTGACATATCTGTAGAAAGCTTTAGGGTTTTCCTTGATCCTACCTGCCAAAGACTTCTCATGTCTCCTCCGGGCTCTTCTTAGCTCTCTCTTCAGGTCCTTCCTGGCTAACTTGTAACTCTCAAGCGCCCTAACTGAGCCTTCATGTCTCATATTTACATAAGTCTCCTTCTTCCTCTTCTCAAGAGATTCAACTTCTTTGGTAAACCACGGTTCCCTCGCTCGACCACTTCCTCCCTGCCTGACAGGTACATACTTATCAAGGACACGCAGCAGCTGTTCCTTGAACAAGCTCCACAGTTCTATTGTGCCCATCCCCTGCAGATTTCTTTCCCATCCTATGCATCTTAAATCTCACCTAATTGCATCATAATTTCCTTTCCCTCAGCTATAACTCTTGCCCTGCGCTATATACCTATCCCTTTCCATCGCTAAAGTAAATGTAACCGAATTGGGATCACGATCACCAAAGTGCTCACCTACCTCCAAATCTAACACCTGGCCTGGTTCATGACCCAGTATCAAAACGAAAAGAGAGGCGTATGTTAGGTCCAAGCAGCTAAAAACGGAGAGAGCTCTGGAGGAGTACAATGAAAGTAGGAAAGTACTCAAACGGGGAATTAGAAGAGCAAAAAGGGGTCACGAAATGTTCTTGGCAGACAGGATTAAGGAGAATCCCAAGGCATTTTATTCATACGTTAGGAACAAAAGGGTTGTTAGGGAAAAAATTGGACCTCTCAGGGACAAAAGTGGGGACTTATGCTTGGAGCCCAAAGAAGTAGGGGAGATCCTAAATGAATACTTTGCGTCGGTATTCACAAAGGAGAGGGATGTGTTGACTGGGAGTGTCTCTGAGGGGAGTGTTGAACCGTTGGAGAAAATCTCCATTACAAAGAAGGAAGTGTTAGGTTTGTTAGAGAATATAAAGACTGACAAATCCCCAGGGCCTGATGGAATCTATCCAAGGCTGCTCAGGGAGACGAGAGGTGAAATCGTTGGGCCTCTGACGCAAATCTTTGTCTCGTCACTGGACACAGGTGAGGTCCCAGAGGATTGGAGGATAGCCAATGTGGTCCCGTTATTTAAGAAGGGTAGGAAGGATAACCCGGGTAATTATAGGCCGGTGAGTTTGACGTCCGTGGTGGGGAAGTTGTTGGAGAAGATTCTTAGAGATAGGATGTATGCGCATTTAGAAAGGAATAAACTCATTAACGATAGCATGGTTTTGTGAGAGGGAGGTCATGCCTCACTAACCTGGTGGTGTTTTTTGAAGAAGTGACCAAAATGGTTGACGAAGGAAGGGCCGTGGATGTTGTCTATATGGACTTTAGTAAAGCGTTTGACAAAGTCCCTCATGGTAGGCTAGTGAAAAAGGTTGGATCCCATGGGTTAAAGGGGGAGGTGGCTAGATGGGTGGAGAACTGGCTTGGTCATAGAAGACAGAGGGTGGTAGTGGAAGGGTCTTTTTCCGGCTGGAGGCCTGTGAATAGTGGTGTACCGCAGGGCTCTGTATTGGGACCTCTGCTGTTTGTGATTTATATAAATGATCTGGAAGAAGGAGTAACTGGGGTGATCAGTAAGTTTGCGGACGACACAAAACTGGGAGGACTTGCAGATAGTGAGGAACATTGTCAGAGGCTACAGAAGGATATAGATAGGCTGGAAATTTGGGCAAGGAAATGGCAGATGGAGTTCAATCCTGATAAATGCGAAGTGATGCATTTTGGTGGGAATAATGTAGGGAGGAGCTACACGATAAATGGAAGAACCACAAAGGGTGTAGAGACGCAGAGGGACCTGGGTGTGCAAGTCCACAGATCTTTGAAGGTGACGTCACAGGTGGAGAAGGTGGTGAAGAAGGCATATGGCATGCTTGCCTTTATAGGACGGGGCATAGAGTATAAGAGTTGGGGTCTGATGTTGCAGATGTATAGAACGTTGGTTCGGCCGCATTTGGAATACTGCGTCCAGTTCTGGTCGCCACACTACCAGAAGGACATGGAGGCTTTGGAGAGAGTACAGAGGAGGTTTACCAGGATGTTGCCTGGTATGGAGGGGCTTGGTTATGAGGAGAGATTGGGGAAACTGGGGTTGTTCTCCTTGGAAAGACGGAGGATGAGGGGAGACTTAATAGAGGTGTATAAAATTATGAAAGGCATAGATAGGGTGAACGGTGGGAAGCTTTTCCCCGGGTCGGTGGTGACGTTCACGAGGGGTCATAGGTTCAAGGTGAAGGGGGGGAGGTTTAACACAGATATCAGAAGGACATATTTTACACAGAGGGTCGTGGGGGCCTGGAATGTGTTGCCGGGCAAGGTGGTGGAGGCGGACACACTGGGAACGTTTAAGACTTATCTCGACAGCTATATGAATGGAGTGGGAATGGAGGGATACAAAAGAGTGGTCTAGTTTGGACCAGGGAGCGGCGCGGGCTAATTGTTCCTTGTTTCTCGTTTCAAGGCTTCATTCTATGATCATCTTGTTGGTGCCAGTACAGAGCGAGACTGCGGATAGTTGGGAACCTGTCTCGGGGGCAGGGAATTCATATGGTGTTCGTGGAAGTGGAAATGACTAGGGTTGGGAAGCATTTTCCGATCAGGGTCAGTGCGATCTCCTGGACTCGTTTCGATCGCCTCAGGGGGTCGGAGAGGAATTTCCCAGACTTTTTTTCCCCATATTGGCCCTGGGGTTTTCACTCTGGGTTTTCTCCTCTCCCTGGAGATCACATGGTCTGGAATGGGGGGGTGGGGGTGAGTTAATAGGTTGTGATGAACAAAGCATCGTAGCTGTGAGGGACAGCTCAGTGGATAGGATATTGGTATGTAGATAGGCTGGAAAATTGGGCAGGGATCCTGGATTCAGGATTCAATCCTGGACCGGGGAGCGGCGCGGGCTTGGAGGGCTGAAGGGCCTGTTCCTGTGCTGTATTGTTCTTTGTTCTTTGTTTGTTCTTGTTCAATGTGGCCTCGCCTCTTGGGACTATCTACAGACTGTGTCAGGAAACCCTCCTGCACACATTGGACAAAAACTGACCCATCTAATGTACTCGAACTATAGCGTTTCCAGTCAATATTTGTAAAGTTAAAGTCCCCCATAACAACTACCCTGTTACATTCGCTCCTATCCAGAATCATCTTTGCAATCCTTTCCTCTACATCTCTGGAACTTTTCAGACACCTATAGGAAACTCCCAACAGGGTGACCTCTCCTTTCCTGTTTCTAACCTCAGCCCAAACTACCTCAGTAGATGAGTCCTCATCAAACGTACTTTCTGCAAAAGATGTTGATTGATTGATTGATTCCAGAGATGGAGAATACCCTAGGGGTGAATCAGAGTGTGGTAATATCAGTAAACATGTGTCACACTGCGTAATATCCTTAACCGTGTGTCACACTGTGTAATATGAGTAACCGTGTGTCACACTGCGTAATATCAGTAACTGTGTGTCACACTGTGTAATATCAGTAACTGTGTGTCACACTGCGTGGTATCCGTAACCGTGTGTCACACTGTGTATTATCCCTAACCGTGTGTCACACTGTGTAATATCAGTAACCGTGGGTCACACTGCGTGGTATCAGTAACCGTGTGTCACACTGCGTAATATCAGTAACCGTGTGTCACACTGTGTAATATCAGTAACCGTGTGTCACACTGCGTAATATCAGTAACCGTGTGTCACACTGTGTAATATCCGTAACCGTGTGTCACACTGCGTAATATCAGTAACCATGTGTCACACTGCGTAATATCAGTAACCGTGCGTCACTCTGCGTGGTATCAGTAACCGTGTGTCACACTGCGTAATATGAGTAACCGTGTGTCACACGGTGTAATATCAGGAACTGTGTGTCACACTGTGTAATATCAGTAACCGTGTGTCACACTGTGTAATATCAGTAACCGTGTGTCACACTGCGTGGTATCAGTAACCGTGTGTCACACTGCGTGATATCCGTAACCGTGTCACACTGCGTGGTATCAGCAACCGTGTGTCACACTGCGTAATATCAGTAACCGTGTGTCACACTGCATGGTATCAGTAACCGTGTTTCACACTGCGTAATATCAGTAACCATGTGTCACACTGTGTAATATCCGTAACCGTGTGTCACACTGCGTGGTATCAGCAACCGTGTGTCACACTGCGTAATATCAGTAACCATGTGCCACACTGTGTAATATCAGTAACCGTGTGTCACACTGCGTGGTATCTGGAACCGTGTGTCACACTGTGTAATATCAGTAACCGCGTGTCACACTGTGTAATATCCGTAACCGTGTGTCACACTGCGTGGTATCAGCAACCGTGTGTCACACTGCGTAATATCAGTAACCGCGCGTCACTCTGCGTGGTATCAGTAACCGTGTGTCACGCTGCGTAATATGAGTAACCGTATGTCACACGGTGTAATATCAGTAACCGTGTGTCACACTGCGTGGTATCAGCAACCGTGTGTCACACTGTGTAATATCAGTAACCGTGTGTCACACGGTGTAATATCAGTAACCGTGTGTCACACTGCGTAATATCAGTAACCGTGTGTCACACTGCGTAATATCAGTAACCGTGTGTCACACTGTGTAATATCAGTAACCGTGTGTCACACTGTGTAATATCACTAACTGTGTGTCACACTCCGTGGTATCAGGAACTGTGTGTCACACTGCGTAATATCAGTAACCGTGGGTCACACTGCGTAATATCAGTAACCGTGTGTCACACTGTGTAATATCAGTAACCGTGTGTCACACTGTGTAATATCAGTAACCGTGTGTCACACTGTGTAATATCAGTAACCGTGTGTCACACTGTGTAATATCAGTAACCGTGTGTCACACTGTGTAATATCACTAACTGTGTGTCACACTCCGTGGTATCAGGAACTGTGTGTCACACTGCGTAATATCAGTAACCGTGGGTCACACTGCGTAATATCAGTAACCGTGGGTCACACGGTGTAATATCAGTAACCGTGTGTCACACTGCGTAATATCAGTAACCGTGTGTCACACTGTGTAATATCAGTAACCGTGGGTCACACGGTGTAATATCAATAACCGTGTGTCACACTGCGTGGTACCAGTAACCGTGTGTCACACTGCGTAATATCAGTCACCGTGTGTCACACTGCGTAATATCTGGAACCGTGTGTCGCACTGCGTGGTATCAGTAACCGTGTGTCACACTGCGTGGTATCGGTAACTGTGTGTCACACTACGTAATATCTGGAACCGTGTGTCACACTGCGTGGTATCGGTAACTGTGTGTCACACTGCGTAATATCAGGGACCGTGTGTCACACTGCGGAATATCAGTAACCGTGTGTCACACTGCGGAATATCAGTAACCGTGTGTCACACTGCGGAATATCAGTAACCGTGTGTCACTCTGCGTGGTATCAGGATTCGTGTGTCACACTGTATTATCAGTAACCGTGTGTCACACTGCGTAATATCAGTAAGCGTGAGTCACACGACGTAATATCAGTAACTGTGTGTCACACTCCGTGGTACCAGGAACCGTGTGTCACACTGCGTAATATCAGTAACCGTGTGTCACACTGCGGAATATCAGTAACCGTGCGTCACTCTGCGTGGTATCAGTAACCGTGTGTCACGCTGCGTAATATGAGTAACCGTGTGTCACACGGTGTAATATCAGTAACCGTGTGCCACACTGCGTAATATCAGTAACCGTGTTTTTCAAGTTTAAAGTGAAAACTAGAAGTGGGCAGCAAAGGAGTCTGGGAAGGGTTTTTATTTTAACTTTAAAAGTCAGTTACCTGGGTGGTTCCCCCTCAGTAGTAGTTTTTTTTTCTCTCGGGCCCCTAGCCCTATAAATTGGTGCAGAGGAGATACCCGATCCTCTACACTGGTAGAGGATCCCACCCTTCCATCCTCCTCTAACCTAATTATAAGTGTGGGGAAGTTTTTTGTTTTCTTTTTTTCTTGCTGGTAATGGCTTCAGGGATGGCAGTTCAGGCAGTATGCTGCATCTCCTGTGGGATGTATGTGGTGAGGAAATCCAGTAGTGTTTCAGGAGATTTTAGTTGTAAGAAGTGCATTAGATTGCAGCTTCTGGAGGAGCGTGTAAAGGAGCTGGAGGGGGAGGTAGAGGAACTCCGCATAATTCGGGAGGCGGAGGTGGAAGTTGATAGGAGTTATAGAGAAATAGTAACTCCTAGAAATGAGGCTTGGGTCAATGCCAGGAGGAGGGGTAAGAAGCAATCGGGAAGACAATCCCCTGGGGCGGTTCCCCTCCATAATAGGTTTTCGGTGCTGGAGGCTACAGTTGAGGAGGAATCAACTGAGCATAGAGAGCAGATCTCTGGGGGTGAGCCGAGTGAGAAAGCTCAGGTGGTTAGGGGCTGTAAAAGACTGGGCCTTGTGATTGGGGACTCCACAATTAAGGGGACAGATAGGAGGGTCGGAACTAAAGGTAGGGACTCAGGGTTGGTGTGTTGCCTACCAGGGGCTGGGGTCCGGGATGTGTCTGACAGGGTATTCAGGACTCTTAGGGGGGAGGGAGATAAACCACAAGTTATTGTACATGTGGGGACACACGACATAGGGAGGATAGGGGAAGGGGATATTAGGCAGGGATTTATGGAGTTGGGGTGGAAACTAAAGGCCAAGACTGACAGAGTGGTTATCTCTGGACTCTTGCCTGTACCACGGGATAGTTTAGAGAGGAATAGGGAGAGGGAAGGTTTGAATTCATGGCTGAGGGGATGGTGCAGGAGGGAGGGGTTCAGGTACTTAAGCAATTGGGGCTCGTACTGGGGAAGGTGTGACCTCTATGAGAAGGATGGTCTACACCTTAATCAGAAGGGGACCAATATCCTGGGGGGTAAATTTGCTAAGGCCATGCAGGGAGGTTTAAACTGATTCGGGGGGGGGGGAGGGATCCTGAGTAGTGGGGCTGAAAGTGAGGGATGCATGGATGGGGACTGCAATGCACGGCATTGCAGAGGTGGGGTGGAGCAGGGTTTGAAATGTGTATACTTCAATGCCAGGAGTATTCGCAATAAAGTGGGTGAACTTGCAGCGTGGATCAGTACCTGGGACTTCGATGTTGTGGCTATTTCAGAGACATGGATAGAGCAGGGGCAGGAATGGATGCTGCAGGTCCCGGGGTTCAAATGTTTTAGTCGAAGTAGGGAAGGAGGTAGAAGAGGGGGAGGGGTAGCATTATTGGTCAGAGATTGTATCACAGTGTCAGAGAGGAGGTTTGATGAGGACTTATCTGTTGAGGTAGTATGGGCGGAGATTAGAAATAGGAGAGGAGAGGTCACCCTGTTGGGAGTCTTTTATAGACCTCCTAAAAGTTCTAGAGAGGTTGAGGAAAGGATTGCGGAGTCAATCCTGCTTAGGAGTGAAAGTAATAGGGCAATTGTTATGGGGGATTTTAACTTGACTAATATTGACTGGAATTGTTATAGCTCTAGCTCGTTAGAGGGGTCAGTTTTTGTTCAAAGCGTGCAGGAAGGTTTTTTGACTCAGTATGTAGACAGGCCAACTAGAGGTGAGGCTATATTGGATCTGGTGCTGGGAAATGAGCCAGACCAGGTGCTAGACTTGGAAGTTGGTGTGCATTTTGGTGATAGTGACCACAATTCGGTTACGTTCACCTTAGTGATGGAAAGGGATAGGCATGAACCTCGGGCCAGTGGTTTTAGCTGGGGGAAGGGTAATTATGAGGCTATTAGGAGAGAATTAGGAAACATAGGTTGGACTAGGAGATTACAGGGACTGGGAACGTCCGACATGTGGAGTTTTTTCAAGGAGCAGCTACTGCGAGTCTGTGATAGGTATGTCCCTGTCAGGCAAGGAGGAATTGGTAGGGCTAGGGAACCGTGGTGCACCAAAAAAGTTTCTTTGTTGGTTAAAAAGAAAAAGGAGGCTTATGTTCGGATGAGACGTGAGCACTCGGGTAGTGCACTAGAAAGCTTTAGATTGGCTAAGAGGGAGTTGAAGAGCGAGCTTAGAAGGGCTAAAAGGGGACATGAGAAGACTTTGGCGGATAGGGTTAAAGAGAATCCTAAGGCGTTCTATAGGTATGTCAAGAACAGAAGGTTGGTTAGGGCAAGTTTAGGGCCAGTTATAGATGGCAGAGGGAAGTTATGTGTGGAACCGGAGGAGATTGGTGAAGCATTGAACCAATATTTCTCTTCGGTGTTCACGCAAGGGGACATGAATATAGCTGAGGAGGACACTGGGTTGCAAGGGAGTAGAATAGACAGTATTACAGTTGATAAGAAGGATGTGCAGGATATTCTGGAGGGTCTGAAAATAGATAAATCCCCAGGTCCGGATGGGATTTATCCAAGGATTCTCTGGGAGGCAAGAGAAGTGATTGCAGAGCCTCTGGCTCTGATCTTCAGGTCGTCGTTGGCCTCTGGTATAGTACCAGAAGATTGGAGGTTAGCGAATGTTGTCCCATTGTTTAAGAAGGGGAACAGAGACTTCCCCGGGAATTATAGACCGGTGAGTCTCACTTCTGTTGTCGGCAAGATGTTGGAAAAAATTATAAGGGATAGGATTTATAGTTATTTGGAGAGTAATGAATTGATAGGTGATAGTCAGCATGGTTTTGTGGCAGGTAGGTCGTGCCTTACTAACCTTATTGAGTTTTTTGAGAAAGTGACCAAGGAGGTGGATGGGGGCAAGGCAGTGGACGTGGTATATATGGATTTTAGTAAGGCGTTTGATAAGGTTCACCATGGTAGGCTTCTGCAGAAAATGCAGATGTATGGGATTGGGGGTGATCTAGGAAATTGGATCAGGAATTGGCTAGCGGATAGGAAACAGAGGGTGGTGGTTGATAGTAAATATTCATCATGGAGTGCGGTTACAAGTGGTGTACCTCAGGGATCTGTTTTGGGGCCACTGCTGTTTGTAATATTTATTAATGATCTGGATGAGGGTATAGTTGGGTGGATTAGCAAATTTGCTGATGACACCAAAGTCGGTGGTGTGGTAGACAGTGAGGAAGGGTGTCGTAGTTTGCAGGAAGACTTAGACAGGTTGCAAAGTTGGGCCGAGAGGTGGCGGATGGAGTTTAATGCGGAGAAGTGTGAGGTAATTCACTTTGGTAGGAATAACAGATGTGTTGAGTATAGGGCTAACGGGAGGACTTTGAATAGTGTGGAGGAGCAGAGGGATCTAGGTGTATGTGTGCATAGATCCCTGAAAGTTGGGAATCAAGTAGATAAGGTTGTTAAGAAGGCATATGGTGTCTTGGCGTTTATTGGTAGGGGGATTGAATTTAGGAGTCGTAGCGTTATGTTGCAACTGTACACAACTCTGGTGCGGCCGCACTTGGAGTACTGTGTGCAGTTCTGGTCCCCACATTACAGGAAGGATGTGGAGGCTTTGGAGAGGGTGCAGAGGAGGTTTACCAGGATGTTGCCTGGTATGGAGGGGAGATCCTATGAGGAGAGGCTGAGGGATTTGGGATTGTTTTCGCTGGAAAGGCGGCGGCTAAGAGGGGATCTTATTGAAACATATAAGATGATTAGAGGTTTAGATAGGGTGGATAGTGATAGCCTTTTTCCTCTGATGGAGAAATCCAGCACGAGGGGGCATGGCTTTAAATTGAGGGGGGGTAGTTATAGAACCGATGTCAGGGGTAGGTTCTTTACCCAGAGGGTGGTGAGGGATTGGAATGCCCTGCCAGCATCAGTAGTAAATGCGCCTAGTTTGGGGGCGTTTAAGAGATCCGTAGATAGGTTCATGGACGAAAAGAAATTGGTTTAGGTTGGAGGGTCACAGTTTTTTTTTTTACTGGTCGGTGCAGCATCGTGGGCCGAAGGGCCTGTTCTGCGCTGTAATGTTCTATGTTCTATGTTCTATGTGTGTCACACTCTGTGGTATCAGTAACCGTGTGTCAGACTGCGTGATATCCGTAACCGTGTCACACTGCGTGATATCAGTAACCGTGTCACACTGTGTAATATCAGTAACTGTGTGTCACACTGCGTGGTATCCGTAACCGTGTGTCACACTGCGTAATATCAGTAACCGTTTGTCACACTGCGTAATATCAGTAACCGTGTGTCACACTGCGTAATATCAGTAACCGTGTGTCAGACTGTGTAATATCAGTAACCGTGTGTCACATTGCGTAATATCAGTAACCGTGTGTCACACTGCGTAATATCAGTAACCGTGTGTCACACTGCGTAATATCAGTAACCGTGTGTCAGACTGTGTAATATCAGTAACCGTGTGTCACATTGCGTAATATCAGTAACCGTATGTCACACTGCGTGGTATCAGTAACCGTGTGTCACACTGCATGGTATCAGTAACCGTGTCTCACACTGCGTAATATCAGTAACCGTGTGTCACACTGCGTAATATCAGTAACCGTGTGTCACACTGCGTGGTATTGGAACCGTGCGTCATAATGCTTGGTTTCGGTAACCGTGTGTCACACTGTGTAATATCAGCAACCGTGCGTCACTCTGCGTGGTATCAGTAACCGTGTGTCACGCTGCATAATATGAGTAACCGTGTGTCACACGGTGTAATATCAGTAACCGTGTGTCACACGGTGTAATATCAGTAACCGTGTGCCACACTGCGTAATATCAGTAACCGTGTGTCACACTCTGTGGTATCAGTAACCGTGTGTCAGACTGCGTGATATCCGTAACCGTGTCACACTGCGTGATATCAGTAACCGTGTGTCACACTGCGTAATATCAGTAACCGTGTGTCACACTGCGTGGTATCCGTAACCGTGTGTCACACTGCGTAATATCAGTAACTGTGTGTCACACTCCGTGGTATCAGGAACCGTGTGTCAGACTGCGTAATATCAGTAACCGTGTGTCACATTGCGTAATATCAGTAACCGTGTGTCACACTGCGTGGTATCAGTAACCGTGTGTCACACTGCATGGTATCAGTAACCGTGTCTCACACTGCGTAATATCAGTAACCGTGTGTCACACTGCGTGGTATCAGGATTCGTGTGTCACACTGTATTATCAGTAACCGTGTGTCACACTGCGTAATATCCGTAACCGTGTATCACACTGCGTGGTATCAGTAACCGTGTGTCACACTGCGTAATATCAGTAACCGTGTGTCACACTGCGTGGTATTGGAACCGTGCGTCATAATGCTTGGTTTCAGTAACCGTGTGTCACACTGTGTAATATCAGCAACCGTGTGTCACACTGCGTAATATCAGTAACCGTGCGTCACTCTGCGTGGTATCAGTAACCGTGTGTCACGCTGTGTAATATGAGTAACCGTGTGTCACACGGTGTAATATCAGTAACCGTGTGTCACACTGCGTAATATCAGTAACCGTGTGTCACACTGCGTAATATCAGTAACCGTGTGTCACACTGCGTGGTATCAGCAACCGTGTGTCAGACTGCGTAATATCAGTAACCGTGCGTCACTCTGCGTGGTATCAGTAACCGTGTGTCACGCTGCATAATATGAGTAACCGTGTGTCACACGGTGTAATATCAGTAACCGTGTGTCACACTGCGTAATATCAGTAACCGTGTGTCACACTGGGTGGTATCAGTAAATGTGTGTCAGACTGCGTGATATCCGTAACCGTGTCACACTGCGTGATATCAGTAACCGTGTCACACTGTGTAATATCAGTAACTGTGTGTCACACTGCGTGGTATCCGTAACCGTGTGTCACACTGCGTAATATCAGTAACCATGTGTCACACTGCGTAATATCAGTAACCGTGTGTCACACTACGTAATATCAGTAACCATGTGCCACACTGCGTAATATCCGTAACCGTGTGTCACACTGCGTAATATCAGTAAGCGTGTGTCACACTGCGTAATATCAGTAACCGTGTGTCACACTGTGTAATATCAGTAACTGTGTGTCACACTGCGTGGTATCCGTAACCGTGTGTCACACTGCGTAATATCAGTAACCGTGTGTCACACTGCGTGATATCCGTAACCGTGTCACACTGTGTAATATCAGTAACTGTGTGTCACACTGTGAATTATCAGTAACTGTGTGTCACACTGCGTGGTATCCGTAACCGTGTGTCACACTGCGTAATATCAGTAACCGTGTGTCACACTGTGTAATATCAGTAACCGTGTGTCACACTGCGTAATATCAGTAACCGTGTGTCACACTGTGTAATATCAGTAACCGTGTGTCACACTGCGTAATATCAGTAACCGTGTGTCACACTGCGTAATATCAGTAAGCGTGTGTCACACTGCGTAATATCAGTAACCGTGTGTCACATTGCGTAATATCAGTAACCGTGTGTCACACTGCGTGGTATCAGTAACCGTGTCTCACACTGCGTAATATCAGTAACCGTGTGTCACACTGCGTGGTATCAGGATTCGTGTGTCACACTATATTATCAGTAACCGTGTGTCACACTGCGTAATATCCGTAACCGTGTATCACACTGCGTGGTATCAGTAACCGTGTGTCACACTGCGTAATATCAGTAACCATGTGTCACACTGCGTGGTATTGGAACCGTGCGTCATAATGCTTGGTTTCAGTAACCGTGTGTCACACTGTGTAATATCAGCAACCGTGTGTCACACTGCGTAATATCAGTAACCGTGCGTCACTCTGCGTAATATCAGTAACCGTGTGTCACACTGCGTAATATCAGTAACCGTGCGTCACTCTGCGTAATATCAGTAACCGTGCGTCACTCTGCGTGGTATCAGTAACCATGTGGCACACTGCGTAATATCAGTAACCGTGTGTCACACTGCGTAATATCAGTAACCGTGTGTCACACTGTGTAATATCAGTAACCGTGTGTCACACTGCGTAATATCCGTAACCGTGTGTCAGACTGCGTAATATCAGTAAGCGTGTGTCACACTGCGTGGTATCAGTAACCGTGTCTCACACTGCGTAATATCAGTAACCGTGTGTCACATTGCGTAATATCAGTAACCGTGTGTCACACTGCGTGGTATCAGTAACCGTGTCTCACACTGCGTAATATCAGTAACCGTGTGTCACACTGCGTGGTATCAGGATTCGTGTGTCACACTGTATTATCAGTAACCGTGTGTCACACTGCGTAATATCCGTAACCGTGTATCACACTGCGTGGTATCAGTAACCGTGTGTCACACTGCGTAATATCAGTAAGCGTGTGTCACACTGCGTAATATCAGTAACCGTGTGTCACACTGTGTAATATCAGTAACTGTGTGTCACACTGCGTGGTATCCGTAACCGTGTGTCACACTGCGTAATATCAGTAACCGTGTGTCACACTGCGTGATATCCGTAACCGTGGCACACTGTGTAATATCAGTAACTGTGTGTCACACTGTGAATTATCAGTAACTGTGTGTCACACTGCGTGGTATCCGTAACCGTGTGTCACACTGCGTAATATCAGTAACCGTGTGTCACACTGTGTAATATCAGTAACCGTGTGTCACACTGCGTGGTATCCGTAACCGTGTGTCACACTGCGTAATATCAGTAACCGTGTGTCACACTGCGTAATATCAGTAACCGTGTGTCACACTGCGTAATATCAGTAACCGTGTGTCAGACTGTGTAATATCAGTAACCGTGTGTCACATTGCGTAATATCAGTAACCGTGTGTCACACTGCGTGGTATCAGTAACCGTGTGTCACACTGCATGGTATCAGTAACCGTGTCTCACAGTGCGTAATATCAGTAACCGTGTGTCACACTGCGTAATATCAGTAACCGTGTGTCACACTGCGTGGTATCAGTAACCGTGTCTCACACTGCGTAATATCAGTAACCGTGTGTCACATTGCGTAATATCAGTAACCGTGTGTCACACTGCGTGGTATCAGTAACCGTGTCTCACACTGCGTAATATCAGTAACCGTGTGTCACACTGCGTGGTATCAGGATTCGTGTGTCACACTGTATTATCAGTAACCGTGTGTCACACTGCGTAATATCCGTAACCGTGTATCACACTGCGTGGTATCAGTAACCGTGTGTCACACTGCGTAATATCAGTAAGCGTGTGTCACACTGCGTAATATCAGTAACCGTGTGTCACACTGTGTAATATCAGTAACTGTGTGTCACACTGCGTGGTATCCGTAACCGTGTGTCACACTGCGTAATATCAGTAACCGTGTGTCACACTGCGTGATATCCGTAACCGTGGCACACTGTGTAATATCAGTAACTGTGTGTCACACTGTGAATTATCAGTAACTGTGTGTCACACTGCGTGGTATCCGTAACCGTGTGTCACACTGCGTAATATCAGTAACCGTGTGTCACACTGTGTAATATCAGTAACCGTGTGTCACACTGCGTGGTATCCGTAACCGTGTGTCACACTGCGTAATATCAGTAACCGTGTGTCACACTGCGTAATATCAGTAACCGTGTGTCACACTGCGTAATATCAGTAACCGTGTGTCAGACTGTGTAATATCAGTAACCGTGTGTCACATTGCGTAATATCAGTAACCGTGTGTCACACTGCGTGGTATCAGTAACCGTGTGTCACACTGCATGGTATCAGTAACCGTGTCTCACAGTGCGTAATATCAGTAACCGTGTGTCACACTGCGTAATATCAGTAACCGTGTGTCACACTGCGTGGTATTGGAACCGTGCGTCATAATGCTTGATTTCGGTAACCGTGTGTCACACTGTGTAATATCAGCAACCGTGCGTCACTCTGCGTGGTATCAGTAACCGTGTGTCACGCTGCATAATATGAGTAACCGTGTGTCACACGGTGTAATATCAGTAACCGTGTGTCACACGGTGTAATATCAGTAACCGTGTGCCACACTGCGTAATATCAGTAACCGTGTGTCACACTCTGTGGTATCAGTAACCGTGTGTCAGACTGCGTGATATCCGTAACCGTGTCACACTGCGTGATATCAGTAACCGTGTGTCACACTGCGTAATATCAGTAACCGTGTGTCACACTGCGTGGTATCCGTAACCGTGTGTCACACTGCGTAATATCAGTAACTGTGTGTCACACTCCGTGGTATCAGGAACCGTGTGTCAGACTGCGTAATATCAGTAACCGTGTGTCACATTGCGTAATATCAGTAACCGTGTGTCACACTGCGTGGTATCAGTAACCGTGTGTCACACTGCATGGTATCAGTAACCGTGTCTCACACTGCGTAATATCAGTAACCGTGTGTCACACTGCGTGGTATCAGGATTCGTGTGTCACACTGTATTATCAGTAACCGTGTGTCACACTGCGTAATATCCGTAACCGTGTATCACACTGCGTGGTATCAGTAACCGTGTGTCACACTGCGTAATATCAGTAACCGTGTGTCACACTGCGTGGTATTGGAACCGTGCGTCATAATGCTTGGTTTCAGTAACCGTGTGTCACACTGTGTAATATCAGCAACCGTGTGTCACACTGCGTAATATCAGTAACCGTGCGTCACTCTGCGTGGTATCAGTAACCGTGTGTCACGCTGTGTAATATGAGTAACCGTGTGTCACACGGTGTAATATCAGTAACCGTGTGTCACACTGCGTAATATCAGTAACCGTGTGTCACACTGCGTAATATCAGTAACCGTGTGTCACACTGCGTGGTATCAGCAACCGTGTGTCAGACTGCGTAATATCAGTAACCGTGCGTCACTCTGCGTGGTATCAGTAACCGTGTGTCACGCTGCATAATATGAGTAACCGTGTGTCACACGGTGTAATATCAGTAACCGTGTGTCACACTGCGTAATATCAGTAACCGTGTGTCACACTGGGTGGTATCAGTAAATGTGTGTCAGACTGCGTGATATCCGTAACCGTGTCACACTGCGTGATATCAGTAACCGTGTCACACTGTGTAATATCAGTAACTGTGTGTCACACTGCGTGGTATCCGTAACCGTGTGTCACACTGCGTAATATCAGTAACCATGTGTCACACTGCGTAATATCAGTAACCGTGTGTCACACTACGTAATATCAGTAACCATGTGCCACACTGCGTAATATCCGTAACCGTGTGTCACACTGCGTAATATCAGTAAGCGTGTGTCACACTGCGTAATATCAGTAACCGTGTGTCACACTGTGTAATATCAGTAACTGTGTGTCACACTGCGTGGTATCCGTAACCGTGTGTCACACTGCGTAATATCAGTAACCGTGTGTCACACTGCGTGATATCCGTAACCGTGTCACACTGTGTAATATCAGTAACTGTGTGTCACACTGTGAATTATCAGTAACTGTGTGTCACACTGCGTGGTATCCGTAACCGTGTGTCACACTGCGTAATATCAGTAACCGTGTGTCACACTGTGTAATATCAGTAACCGTGTGTCACACTGCGTAATATCAGTAACCGTGTGTCACACTGTGTAATATCAGTAACCGTGTGTCACACTGCGTAATATCAGTAACCGTGTGTCACACTGCGTAATATCAGTAAGCGTGTGTCACACTGCGTAATATCAGTAACCGTGTGTCACATTGCGTAATATCAGTAACCGTGTGTCACACTGCGTGGTATCAGTAACCGTGTCTCACACTGCGTAATATCAGTAACCGTGTGTCACACTGCGTGGTATCAGGATTCGTGTGTCACACTATATTATCAGTAACCGTGTGTCACACTGCGTAATATCCGTAACCGTGTATCACACTGCGTGGTATCAGTAACCGTGTGTCACACTGCGTAATATCAGTAACCATGTGTCACACTGCGTGGTATTGGAACCGTGCGTCATAATGCTTGGTTTCAGTAACCGTGTGTCACACTGTGTAATATCAGCAACCGTGTGTCACACTGCGTAATATCAGTAACCGTGCGTCACTCTGCGTAATATCAGTAACCGTGTGTCACACTGCGTAATATCAGTAACCGTGCGTCACTCTGCGTAATATCAGTAACCGTGCGTCACTCTGCGTGGTATCAGTAACCATGTGTCACACTGCGTAATATCAGTAACCGTGTGTCAGACTGTGTAATATCAGTAACCGTGTGTCACATTGCGTAATATCAGTAACCGTGTGTCACACTGCGTGGTATCAGTAACCGTGTGTCACACTGCATGGTATCAGTAACCGTGTCTCACAGTGCGTAATATCAGTAACCGTGTGTCACACTGCGTAATATCAGTAACCGTGTGTCACACTGCGTGGTATTGGAACCGTGCGTCATAATGCTTGATTTCGGTAACCGTGTGTCACACTGTGTAATATCAGCAACCGTGCGTCACTCTGCGTGGTATCAGTAACCGTGTGTCACGCTGCATAATATGAGTAACCGTGTGTCACACGGTGTAATATCAGTAACCGTGTGTCACACGGTGTAATATCAGTAACCGTGTGCCACACTGCGTAATATCAGTAACCGTGTGTCACACTCTGTGGTATCAGTAACCGTGTGTCAGACTGCGTGATATCCGTAACCGTGTCACACTGCGTGATATCAGTAACCGTGTGTCACACTGCGTAATATCAGTAACCGTGTGTCACACTGCGTGGTATCCGTAACCGTGTGTCACACTGCGTAATATCAGTAACTGTGTGTCACACTCCGTGGTATCAGGAACCGTGTGTCAGACTGCGTAATATCAGTAACCGTGTGTCACATTGCGTAATATCAGTAACCGTGTGTCACACTGCGTGGTATCAGTAACCGTGTGTCACACTGCATGGTATCAGTAACCGTGTCTCACACTGCGTAATATCAGTAACCGTGTGTCACACTGCGTGGTATCAGGATTCGTGTGTCACACTGTATTATCAGTAACCGTGTGTCACACTGCGTAATATCCGTAACCGTGTATCACACTGCGTGGTATCAGTAACCGTGTGTCACACTGCGTAATATCAGTAACCGTGTGTCACACTGCGTGGTATTGGAACCGTGCGTCATAATGCTTGGTTTCAGTAACCGTGTGTCACACTGTGTAATATCAGCAACTGTGTGTCACACTGCGTAATATCAGTAACCGTGCGTCACTCTGCGTGGTATCAGTAACCGTGTGTCACGCTGTGTAATATGAGTAACCGTGTGTCACACGGTGTAATATCAGTAACCGTGTGTCACACTGCGTAATATCAGTAACCGTGTGTCACACTGCGTAATATCAGTAACCGTGTGTCACACTGCGTGGTATCAGCAACCGTGTGTCAGACTGCGTAATATCAGTAACCGTGCGTCACTCTGCGTGGTATCAGTAACCGTGTGTCACGCTGCATAATATGAGTAACCGTGTGTCACACGGTGTAATATCAGTAACCGTGTGTCACACTGCGTAATATCAGTAACCGTGTGTCACACTGGGTGGTATCAGTAAATGTGTGTCAGACTGCGTGATATCCGTAACCGTGTCACACTGCGTGATATCAGTAACCGTGTCACACTGTGTAATATCAGTAACTGTGTGTCACACTGCGTGGTATCCGTAACCGTGTGTCACACTGCGTAATATCAGTAACCATGTGTCACACTGCGTAATATCAGTAACCGTGTGTCACACTACGTAATATCAGTAACCATGTGCCACACTGCGTAATATCCGTAACCGTGTGTCACACTGCGTAATATCAGTAAGCGTGTGTCACACTGCGTAATATCAGTAACCGTGTGTCACACTGTGTAATATCAGTAACTGTGTGTCACACTGCGTGGTATCCGTAACCGTGTGTCACACTGCGTAATATCAGTAACCGTGTGTCACACTGCGTGATATCCGTAACCGTGTCACACTGTGTAATATCAGTAACTGTGTGTCACACTGTGAATTATCAGTAACTGTGTGTCACACTGCGTGGTATCCGTAACCGTGTGTCACACTGCGTAATATCAGTAACCGTGTGTCACACTGTGTAATATCAGTAACCGTGTGTCACACTGCGTAATATCAGTAACCGTGTGTCACACTGTGTAATATCAGTAACCGTGTGTCACACTGCGTAATATCAGTAACCGTGTGTCACACTGCGTAATATCAGTAAGCGTGTGTCACACTGCGTAATATCAGTAACCGTGTGTCACATTGCGTAATATCAGTAACCGTGTGTCACACTGCGTGGTATCAGTAACCGTGTCTCACACTGCGTAATATCAGTAACCGTGTGTCACACTGCGTGGTATCAGGATTCGTGTGTCACACTATATTATCAGTAACCGTGTGTCACACTGCGTAATATCCGTAACCGTGTATCACACTGCGTGGTATCAGTAACCGTGTGTCACACTGCGTAATATCAGTAACCATGTGTCACACTGCGTGGTATTGGAACCGTGCGTCATAATGCTTGGTTTCAGTAACCGTGTGTCACACTGTGTAATATCAGCAACCGTGTGTCACACTGCGTAATATCAGTAACCGTGCGTCACTCTGCGTAATATCAGTAACCGTGTGTCACACTGCGTAATATCAGTAACCGTGCGTCACTCTGCGTAATATCAGTAACCGTGCGTCACTCTGCGTGGTATCAGTAACCATGTGTCACACTGCGTAATATCAGTAACCGTGTGTCACACTGCGTAATATCAGTAACCGTGTGTCACACTGTGTAATATCAGTAACCGTGTGTCACACTGCGTAATATCCGTAACCGTGTGTCAGACTGCGTAATATCAGTAAGCGTGTGTCACACTGCGTGGTATCAGTAACCGTGTCTCACACTGCGTAATATCAGTAACCGTGTGTCACATTGCGTAATATCAGTAACCGTGTGTCACACTGCGTGGTATCAGTAACCGTGTCTCACACTGCGTAATATCAGTAACCGTGTGTCACACTGCGTGGTATCAGGATTCGTGTGTCACACTGTATTATCAGTAACCGTGTGTCACACTGCGTAATATCCGTAACCGTGTATCACACTGCGTGGTATCAGTAACCGTGTGTCACACTGCGTAATATCAGTAAGCGTGTGTCACACTGCGTAATATCAGTAACCGTGTGTCACACTGTGTAATATCAGTAACTGTGTGTCACACTGCGTGGTATCCGTAACCGTGTGTCACACTGCGTAATATCAGTAACCGTGTGTCACACTGCGTGATATCCGTAACCGTGGCACACTGTGTAATATCAGTAACTGTGTGTCACACTGTGAATTATCAGTAACTGTGTGTCACACTGCGTGGTATCCGTAACCGTGTGTCACACTGCGTAATATCAGTAACCGTGTGTCACACTGTGTAATATCAGTAACCGTGTGTCACACTGCGTGGTATCCGTAACCGTGTGTCACACTGCGTAATATCAGTAACCGTGTGTCACACTGCGTAATATCAGTAACCGTGTGTCACACTGCGTAATATCAGTAACCGTGTGTCAGACTGTGTAATATCAGTAACCGTGTGTCACATTGCGTAATATCAGTAACCGTGTGTCACACTGCGTGGTATCAGTAACCGTGTGTCACACTGCATGGTATCAGTAACCGTGTCTCACAGTGCGTAATATCAGTAACCGTGTGTCACACTGCGTAATATCAGTAACCGTGTGTCACACTGCGTGGTATTGGAACCGTGCGTCATAATGCTTGATTTCGGTAACCGTGTGTCACACTGTGTAATATCAGCAACCGTGCGTCACTCTGCGTGGTATCAGTAACCGTGTGTCACGCTGCATAATATGAGTAACCGTGTGTCACACGGTGTAATATCAGTAACCGTGTGTCACACGGTGTAATATCAGTAACCGTGTGCCACACTGCGTAATATCAGTAACCGTGTGTCACACTCTGTGGTATCAGTAACCGTGTGTCAGACTGCGTGATATCCGTAACCGTGTCACACTGCGTGATATCAGTAACCGTGTGTCACACTGCGTAATATCAGTAACCGTGTGTCACACTGCGTGGTATCCGTAACCGTGTGTCACACTGCGTAATATCAGTAACTGTGTGTCACACTCCGTGGTATCAGGAACCGTGTGTCAGACTGCGTAATATCAGTAACCGTGTGTCACATTGCGTAATATCAGTAACCGTGTGTCACACTGCGTGGTATCAGTAACCGTGTGTCACACTGCATGGTATCAGTAACCGTGTCTCACACTGCGTAATATCAGTAACCGTGTGTCACACTGCGTGGTATCAGGATTCGTGTGTCACACTGTATTATCAGTAACCGTGTGTCACACTGCGTAATATCCGTAACCGTGTATCACACTGCGTGGTATCAGTAACCGTGTGTCACACTGCGTAATATCAGTAACCGTGTGTCACACTGCGTGGTATTGGAACCGTGCGTCATAATGCTTGGTTTCAGTAACCGTGTGTCACACTGTGTAATATCAGCAACCGTGTGTCACACTGCGTAATATCAGTAACCGTGCGTCACTCTGCGTGGTATCAGTAACCGTGTGTCACGCTGTGTAATATGAGTAACCGTGTGTCACACGGTGTAATATCAGTAACCGTGTGTCACACTGCGTAATATCAGTAACCGTGTGTCACACTGCGTAATATCAGTAACCGTGTGTCACACTGCGTGGTATCAGCAACCGTGTGTCAGACTGCGTAATATCAGTAACCGTGCGTCACTCTGCGTGGTATCAGTAACCGTGTGTCACGCTGCATAATATGAGTAACCGTGTGTCACACGGTGTAATATCAGTAACCGTGTGTCACACTGCGTAATATCAGTAACCGTGTGTCACACTGGGTGGTATCAGTAAATGTGTGTCAGACTGCGTGATATCCGTAACCGTGTCACACTGCGTGATATCAGTAACCGTGTCACACTGTGTAATATCAGTAACAGTGTGTCACACTGCGTGGTATCCGTAACTGTGTGTCACACTGCGTAATATCAGTAACCATGTGTCACACTGCGTAATATCAGTAACCGTGTGTCACACTGCGTAATATCAGTAACCATGTGCCACACTGCGTAATATCCGTAACCGTGTGTCACACTGCGTAATATCAGTAAGCGTGTGTCACACTGCGTAATATCAGTAACCGTGTGTCACACTGTGTAATATCAGTAACTGTGTGTCACACTGCGTGGTATCCGTAACCGTGTGTCACACTGCGTAATATCAGTAACCGTGTGTCACACTGCGTGATATCCGTAACCGTGTCACACTGTGTAATATCAGTAACTGTGTGTCACACTGCGTAATATCAGTAACCGTGTGTCACACTGCGTGGTATCCGTAACCGTGTGTCACACTGCGTAATATCAGTAACTGTGTGTCACACTCCGTGGTATCAGGAACCGTGTGTCAGACTGCGTAATATCAGTAACCGTGTGTCACATTGCGTAATATCAGTAACCGTGTGTCACACTGCGTGGTATCAGTAACCGTGTGTCACACTGCATGGTATCAGTAACCGTGTCTCACACTGCGTAATATCAGTAACCGTGTGTCACACTGCGTGGTATCAGGATTCGTGTGTCACACTGTATTATCAGTAACCGTGTGTCACACTGCGTAATATCCGTAACCGTGTATCACACTGCGTGGTATCAGTAACCGTGTGTCACACTGCGTAATATCAGTAACCGTGTGTCACACTGCGTGGTATTGGAACCGTGCGTCATAATGCTTGGTTTCAGTAACCGTGTGTCACACTGTGTAATATCAGCAACCGTGTGTCACACTGCGTAATATCAGTAACCGTGCGTCACTCTGCGTGGTATCAGTAACCGTGTGTCACGCTGTGTAATATGAGTAACCGTGTGTCACACGGTGTAATATCAGTAACCGTGTGTCACACTGCGTAATATCAGTAACCGTGTGTCACACTGCGTAATATCAGTAACCGTGTGTCACACTGCGTGGTATCAGCAACCGTGTGTCAGACTGCGTAATATCAGTAACCGTGCGTCACTCTGCGTGGTATCAGTAACCGTGTGTCACGCTGCATAATATGAGTAACCGTGTGTCACACGGTGTAATATCAGTAACCGTGTGTCACACTGCGTAATATCAGTAACCGTGTGTCACACTGGGTGGTATCAGTAAATGTGTGTCAGACTGCGTGATATCCGTAACCGTGTCACACTGCGTGATATCAGTAACCGTGTCACACTGTGTAATATCAGTAACAGTGTGTCACACTGCGTGGTATCCGTAACCGTGTGTCACACTGCGTAATATCAGTAACCATGTGTCACACTGCGTAATATCAGTAACCGTGTGTCACACTGCGTAATATCAGTAACCATGTGCCACACTGCGTAATATCCGTAACCGTGTGTCACACTGCGTAATATCAGTAAGCGTGTGTCACACTGCGTAATATCAGTAACCGTGTGTCACACTGTGTAATATCAGTAACTGTGTGTCACACTGCGTGGTATCCGTAACCGTGTGTCACACTGCGTAATATCAGTAACCGTGTGTCACACTGCGTGATATCCGTAACCGTGTCACACTGTGTAATATCAGTAACTGTGTGTCACACTGTGAATTATCAGTAACTGTGTGTCACACAGCGTGGTATCCGTAACCGTGTGTCACACTGCGTAATATCAGTAACCGTGTGTCACACTGTGTAATATCAGTAACCGTGTGTCACACTGCGTGGTATCAGTAACCGTGTGTCACACTGCATGGTATCAGTAACCGTGTCTCACAGTGCGTAATATCAGTAACCGTGTGTCACACTGCGTAATATCAGTAACCGTGTGTCACACTGCGTGGTATTGGAACCGTGCGTCATAATGCTTGATTTCGGTAACCGTGTGTCACACTGTGTAATATCAGCAACCGTGCGTCACTCTGCGTGGTATCAGTAACCGTGTGTCACGCTGCATAATATGAGTAACCGTGTGTCACACGGTGTAATATCAGTAACCGTGTGTCACACGGTGTAATATCAGTAACCGTGTGCCACACTGCGTAATATCAGTAACCGTGTGTCACACTCTGTGGTATCAGTAACCGTGTGTCAGACTGCGTGATATCCGTAACCGTGTCACACTGCGTGATATCAGTAACCGTGTGTCACACTGCGTAATATCAGTAACCGTGTGTCACACTGCGTGGTATCCGTAACCGTGTGTCACACTGCGTAATATCAGTAACTGTGTGTCACACTCCGTGGTATCAGGAACCGTGTGTCAGACTGCGTAATATCAGTAACCGTGTGTCACATTGCGTAATATCAGTAACCGTGTGTCACACTGCGTGGTATCAGTAACCGTGTGTCACACTGCATGGTATCAGTAACCGTGTCTCACACTGCGTAATATCAGTAACCGTGTGTCACACTGCGTGGTATCAGGATTCGTGTGTCACACTGTATTATCAGTAACCGTGTGTCACACTGCGTAATATCCGTAACCGTGTATCACACTGCGTGGTATCAGTAACCGTGTGTCACACTGCGTAATATCAGTAACCGTGTGTCACACTGCGTGGTATTGGAACCGTGCGTCATAATGCTTGGTTTCAGTAACCGTGTGTCACACTGTGTAATATCAGCAACCGTGTGTCACACTGCGTAATATCAGTAACCGTGCGTCACTCTGCGTGGTATCAGTAACCGTGTGTCACGCTGTGTAATATGAGTAACCGTGTGTCACACGGTGTAATATCAGTAACCGTGTGTCACACTGCGTAATATCAGTAACCGTGTGTCACACTGCGTAATATCAGTAACCGTGTGTCACACTGCGTGGTATCAGCAACCGTGTGTCAGACTGCGTAATATCAGTAACCGTGCGTCACTCTGCGTGGTATCAGTAACCGTGTGTCACGCTGCATAATATGAGTAACCGTGTGTCACACGGTGTAATATCAGTAACCGTGTGTCACACTGCGTAATATCAGTAACCGTGTGTCACACTGGGTGGTATCAGTAAATGTGTGTCAGACTGCGTGATATCCGTAACCGTGTCACACTGCGTGATATCAGTAACCGTGTCACACTGTGTAATATCAGTAACTGTGTGTCACACTGCGTGGTATCCGTAACCGTGTGTCACACTGCGTAATATCAGTAACCATGTGTCACACTGCGTAATATCAGTAACCGTGTGTCACACTACGTAATATCAGTAACCATGTGCCACACTGCGTAATATCCGTAACCGTGTGTCACACTGCGTAATATCAGTAAGCGTGTGTCACACTGCGTAATATCAGTAACCGTGTGTCACACTGTGTAATATCAGTAACTGTGTGTCACACTGCGTGGTATCCGTAACCGTGTGTCACACTGCGTAATATCAGTAACCGTGTGTCACACTGCGTGATATCCGTAACCGTGTCACACTGTGTAATATCAGTAACTGTGTGTCACACTGTGAATTATCAGTAACTGTGTGTCACACTGCGTGGTATCCGTAACCGTGTGTCACACTGCGTAATATCAGTAACCGTGTGTCACACTGTGTAATATCAGTAACCGTGTGTCACACTGCGTAATATCAGTAACCGTGTGTCACACTGTGTAATATCAGTAACCGTGTGTCACACTGCGTAATATCAGTAACCGTGTGTCACACTGCGTAATATCAGTAAGCGTGTGTCACACTGCGTAATATCAGTAACCGTGTGTCACATTGCGTAATATCAGTAACCGTGTGTCACACTGCGTGGTATCAGTAACCGTGTCTCACACTGCGTAATATCAGTAACCGTGTGTCACACTGCGTGGTATCAGGATTCGTGTGTCACACTATATTATCAGTAACCGTGTGTCACACTGCGTAATATCCGTAACCGTGTATCACACTGCGTGGTATCAGTAACCGTGTGTCACACTGCGTAATATCAGTAACCATGTGTCACACTGCGTGGTATTGGAACCGTGCGTCATAATGCTTGGTTTCAGTAACCGTGTGTCACACTGTGTAATATCAGCAACCGTGTGTCACACTGCGTAATATCAGTAACCGTGCGTCACTCTGCGTAATATCAGTAACCGTGTGTCACACTGCGTAATATCAGTAACCGTGCGTCACTCTGCGTAATATCAGTAACCGTGCGTCACTCTGCGTGGTATCAGTAACCATGTGTCACACTGCGTAATATCAGTAACCGTGTGTCACACTGCGTAATATCAGTAACCGTGTGTCACACTGTGTAATATCAGTAACCGTGTGTCACACTGCGTAATATCCGTAACCGTGTGTCAGACTGCGTAATATCAGTAAGCGTGTGTCACACTGCGTGGTATCAGTAACCGTGTCTCACACTGCGTAATATCAGTAACCGTGTGTCACATTGCGTAATATCAGTAACCGTGTGTCACACTGCGTGGTATCAGTAACCGTGTCTCACACTGCGTAATATCAGTAACCGTGTGTCACACTGCGTGGTATCAGGATTCGTGTGTCACACTGTATTATCAGTAACCGTGTGTCACACTGCGTAATATCCGTAACCGTGTATCACACTGCGTGGTATCAGTAACCGTGTGTCACACTGCGTAATATCAGTAAGCGTGTGTCACACTGCGTAATATCAGTAACCGTGTGTCACACTGTGTAATATCAGTAACTGTGTGTCACACTGCGTGGTATCCGTAACCGTGTGTCACAGTGCGTAATATCAGTAACCGTGTGTCACACTGCGTGATATCCGTAACCGTGGCACACTGTGTAATATCAGTAACTGTGTGTCACACTGTGAATTATCAGTAACTGTGTGTCACACTGCGTGGTATCCGTAACCGTGTGTCACACTGCGTAATATCAGTAACCGTGTGTCACACTGTGTAATATCAGTAACCGTGTGTCACACTGCGTGGTATCCGTAACCGTGTGTCACACTGCGTAATATCAGTAACCGTGTGTCACACTGCGTAATATCAGTAACCGTGTGTCACACTGCGTAATATCAGTAACCGTGTGTCAGACTGTGTAATATCAGTAACCGTGTGTCACATTGCGTAATATCAGTAACCGTGTGTCACACTGCGTGGTATCAGTAACCGTGTGTCACACTGCATGGTATCAGTAACCGTGTCTCACAGTGCGTAATATCAGTAACCGTGTGTCACACTGCGTAATATCAGTAACCGTGTGTCACACTGCGTGGTATTGGAACCGTGCGTCATAATGCTTGATTTCGGTAACCGTGTGTCACACTGTGTAATATCAGCAACCGTGCGTCACTCTGCGTGGTATCAGTAACCGTGTGTCACGCTGCATAATATGAGTAACCGTGTGTCACACGGTGTAATATCAGTAACCGTGTGTCACACGGTGTAATATCAGTAACCGTGTGCCACACTGCGTAATATCAGTAACCGTGTGTCACACTCTGTGGTATCAGTAACCGTGTGTCAGACTGCGTGATATCCGTAACCGTGTCACACTGCGTGATATCAGTAACCGTGTGTCACACTGCGTAATATCAGTAACCGTGTGTCACACTGCGTGGTATCCGTAACCGTGTGTCACACTGCGTAATATCAGTAACTGTGTGTCACACTCCGTGGTATCAGGAACCGTGTGTCAGACTGCGTAATATCAGTAACCGTGTGTCACATTGCGTAATATCAGTAACCGTGTGTCACACTGCGTGGTATCAGTAACCGTGTGTCACACTGCATGGTATCAGTAACCGTGTCTCACACTGCGTAATATCAGTAACCGTGTGTCACACTGCGTGGTATCAGGATTCGTGTGTCACACTGTATTATCAGTAACCGTGTGTCACACTGCGTAATATCCGTAACCGTGTATCACACTGCGTGGTATCAGTAACCGTGTGTCACACTGCGTAATATCAGTAACCGTGTGTCACACTGCGTGGTATTGGAACCGTGCGTCATAATGCTTGGTTTCAGTAACCGTGTGTCACACTGTGTAATATCAGCAACCGTGTGTCACACTGCGTAATATCAGTAACCGTGCGTCACTCTGCGTGGTATCAGTAACCGTGTGTCACGCTGTGTAATATGAGTAACCGTGTGTCACACGGTGTAATATCAGTAACCGTGTGTCACACTGCGTAATATCAGTAACCGTGTGTCACACTGCGTAATATCAGTAACCGTGTGTCACACTGCGTGGTATCAGCAACCGTGTGTCAGACTGCGTAATATCAGTAACCGTGCGTCACTCTGCGTGGTATCAGTAACCGTGTGTCACGCTGCATAATATGAGTAACCGTGTGTCACACGGTGTAATATCAGTAACCGTGTGTCACACTGCGTAATATCAGTAACCGTGTGTCACACTGGGTGGTATCAGTAAATGTGTGTCAGACTGCGTGATATCCGTAACCGTGTCACACTGCGTGATATCAGTAACCGTGTCACACTGTGTAATATCAGTAACAGTGTGTCACACTGCGTGGTATCCGTAACCGTGTGTCACACTGCGTAATATCAGTAACCATGTGTCACACTGCGTAATATCAGTAACCGTGTGTCACACTGCGTAATATCAGTAACCATGTGCCACACTGCGTAATATCCGTAACCGTGTGTCACACTGCGTAATATCAGTAAGCGTGTGTCACACTGCGTAATATCAGTAACCGTGTGTCACACTGTGTAATATCAGTAACTGTGTGTCACACTGCGTGGTATCCGTAACCGTGTGTCACACTGCGTAATATCAGTAACCGTGTGTCACACTGCGTGATATCCGTAACCGTGTCACACTGTGTAATATCAGTAACTGTGTGTCACACTGTGAATTATCAGTAACTGTGTGTCACACAGCGTGGTATCCGTAACCGTGTGTCACACTGCGTAATATCAGTAACCGTGTGTCACACTGTGTAATATCAGTAACCGTGTGTCACACTGCGTAATATCAGTAACCGTGTGTCACACTGTGTAATATCAGTAACCGTGTGTCACACTGCGTAATATCAGTAACCGTGTGTCACACTGCGTAATATCAGTAAGCGTGTGTCACACTGCGTAATATCAGTAACCGTGTGTCACATTGCGTAATATCAGTAACCGTGTGTCACACTGCGTGGTATCAGTAACCGTGTCTCACACTGCGTAATATCAGTAACCGTGTGTCACACTGCGTGGTATCAGGATTCGTGTGTCACACTGTATTATCAGTAACCGTGTGTCACACTGCGTAATATCCGTAACCGTGTATCACACTGCGTGGTATCAGTAACCGTGTGTCACACTGCGTAATATCAGTAACCATGTGTCACACTGCGTGGTATTGGAACCGTGCGTCATAATGCTTGGTTTCAGTAACCGTGTGTCACACTGTGTAATATCAGCAACCGTGTGTCACACTGCGTAATATCAGTAACCGTGCGTCACTCTGCGTAATATCAGTAACCGTGTGTCACACTGCGTAATATCAGTAACCGTGCGTCACTCTGCGTAATATCAGTAACCGTGCGTCACTCTGCGTGGTATCAGTAACCATGTGTCACACTGCGTAATATCAGTAACCGTGTGTCACACTGCGTAATATCAGTAACCGTGTGTCACACTGTGTAATATCAGTAACCGTGTGTCACACTGCGTAATATCCGTAACCGTGTGTCAGACTGCGTAATATCAGTAAGCGTGTGTCACACTGCGTGGTATTAGTAACCGTGTCTCACACTGCGTAATATCAGTAACCGTGTGTCACATTGCGTAATATCAGTAACCGTGTGTCACACTGCGTGGTATCAGTAACCGTGTCTCACACTGCGTAATATCAGTAACCGTGTGTCACACTGCGTGGTATCAGGATTCGTGTGTCACACTGTATTATCAGTAACCGTGTGTCACACTGCGTAATATCCGTAACCGTGTATCACACTGCGTGGTATCAGTAACCGTGTGTCACACTGCGTAATATCAGTAACCATGTGTCACACTGCGTGGTATTGGAACCGTGCGTCATAATGCTTGGTTTCAGTAACCGTGTGTCACACTGTGTAATATCAGCAACCGTGCGTCACTCTGCGTGGTATCAGTAACCGTGTGTCACGCTGCGTAATATGAGTAACCGTGTGTCACATGGTGTAATATCAGTAACCGTGTGTCACACTGCGTGGTATCAGTAACCGTGTGTCACACTGCATGGTATCAGTAACCGCGTCTCACACTGCGTAATATCAGTAACCGTGTGTCACACTGCGTGGTATCAGGATTCGTGTGTCACACTGTATTATCAGTAACCGTGTGTCACACTGCGTAATATCCGTAACCGTGTATCACACTGCGTGGTATCAGTAACCGTGTGTCACACTGCGTAATATCAGTAACCGTGTGTCACACTGCGTGGTATTGGAACCGTGCGTCATAATGCTTGGTTTCAGTAACCGTGTGTCAGACTGTGTAATATCAGTAACCGTGTGTCACACTGCGTGGTATTGGAACCGTGCGTCATAATGCTTGGTTTCAGTAACCGTGTGTCAGACTGTGTAATATCAGTAACCGTGTGTCACACTGTATTATCAGTAACCGTGTGTCACACTGTGTAATATCAGCAACCGTGTGTCACACTGCGTAATATCAGTAACCGTGCGTCACTCTGCGTGGTATCAGTAACCGTGTGTCACACTGCGTAATATCAGTAACCGTGTGTCACACTGCGTAATATCAGTAACCGTGTGTCACACTGCGTAATATCAGTAACCGTGTGTCACACTGCGTGGTATCAGTAACAGTGTGTCACACTGCATGGTATCAGTAACCGTGTCTCACACTGCGTAATATCAGTAACCGTGTGTCACACTGCGTGGTATCAGGAACCGTGTGTCACACTGTATTATCAGTAACCGTGTGTCACACTGCGTAATATCCGTAAGCGTGTATCACACTGCGTGGTATCAGTAACCGTGTGTCACACTGCGTAATATCAGTAACCATGTGTCACACTGCGTGGTATTGGAACCGTGCGTCATAATGCTTGGTTTCGGTAACCGTGTGTCACACTGTGTAATATCAGCAACCGTGTGTCACACTGCGTAATATCAGTAACCGTGCGTCACTCTGCGTGGTATCAGTAACCGTGTGTCACGCTGCGTAATATGAGTAACCGTGTGTCACACGGTGTAATATTAGTAACCGTGTGCCACACTGCGTAATATCAGTAACCGTGTGTCACACTCTGTGGTATCAGTAACCGTGTGTCAAACTGCGTGATATCCGTAACCGTGTCACACTGCGTGATATCAGTAACCGTGTCACACTGTGTAATATCAGTAACTGTGTGTCACACTGCGTGGTATCCGTAACCGTGTGTCACACTGCGTAATATCAGTAACCGTGTGTCACACTGCGTAATATCAGTAACCGTGTGTCACACTGCGTAATATCAGTAACCGTGTGTCAGACTGTGTAATATCAGTAACCGTGTGTCACATTGCGTAATATCAGTAACCGTGTGTCACACTGCGTGGTATCAGTAACCGTGTGTCACACTGCATGGTATCAGTAACCGTGTCTCACACTGCGTAATATCAGTAACCGTGTGTCACACTGCGTAATATCAGTAACCGTGTGTCACACTGCGTGGTATTGGAACCGTGCGTCATAATGCTTGGTTTCGGTAACCGTGTGTCACACTGTGTAATATCAGCAACCGTGCGTCACTCTGCGTGGTATCAGTAACCGTGTGTCACGCTGCATAATATGAGTAACCGTGTGTCACACGGTGTAATATCAGTAACCGTGTGTCACACGGTGTAATATCAGTAACCGTGTGCCACACTGCGTAATATCAGTAACCGTGTGTCACACTCTGTGGTATCAGTAACCGTGTGTCAGACTGCGTGATATCCGTAACCGTGTCACACTGCGTGATATCAGTAACCGTGTGTCACACTGCGTAATATCAGTAACCGTGTGTCACACTGCGTGGTATCCGTAACCGTGTGTCACACTGCGTAATATCAGTAACTGTGTGTCACACTCCGTGGTATCAGGAACCGTGTGTCAGACTGCGTAATATCAGTAACCGTGTGTCACATTGCGTAATATCAGTAACCGTGTGTCACACTGCGTGGTATCAGTAACCGTGTGTCACACTGCATGGTATCAGTAACCGTGTCTCACACTGCGTAATATCAGTAACCGTGTGTCACACTGCGTGGTATCAGGATTCGTGTGTCACACTGTATTATCAGTAACCGTGTGTCACACTGCGTAATATCCGTAACCGTGTATCACACTGCGTGGTATCAGTAACCGTGTGTCACACTGCGTAATATCAGTAACCGTGTGTCACACTGCGTGGTATTGGAACCGTGCGTCATAATGCTTGGTTTCAGTAACCGTGTGTCACACTGTGTAATATCAGCAACCGTGTGTCACACTGCGTAATATCAGTAACCGTGCGTCACTCTGCGTGGTATCAGTAACCGTGTGTCACGCTGTGTAATATGAGTAACCGTGTGTCACACGGTGTAATATCAGTAACCGTGTGTCACACTGCGTAATATCAGTAACCGTGTGTCACACTGCGTAATATCAGTAACCGTGTGTCACACTGCGTGGTATCAGCAACCGTGTGTCAGACTGCGTAATATCAGTAACCGTGCGTCACTCTGCGTGGTATCAGTAACCGTGTGTCACGCTGCATAATATGAGTAACCGTGTGTCACACGGTGTAATATCAGTAACCGTGTGTCACACTGCGTAATATCAGTAACCGTGTGTCACACTGGGTGGTATCAGTAAATGTGTGTCAGACTGCGTGATATCCGTAACCGTGTCACACTGCGTGATATCAGTAACCGTGTCACACTGTGTAATATCAGTAACTGTGTGTCACACTGCGTGGTATCCGTAACCGTGTGTCACACTGCGTAATATCAGTAACCATGTGTCACACTGCGTAATATCAGTAACCGTGTGTCACACTGCGTAATATCAGTAACCATGTGCCACACTGCGTAATATCCGTAACCGTGTGTCACACTGCGTAATATCAGTAAGCGTGTGTCACACTGCGTAATATCAGTAACCGTGTGTCACACTGTGTAATATCAGTAACTGTGTGTCACACTGCGTGGTATCCGTAACCGTGTGTCACACTGCATAATATCAGTAACCGTGTGTCACACTGCGTGATATCCGTAACCGTGTCACACTGTGTAATATCAGTAACTGTGTGTCACACTGTGAATTATCAGTAACTGTGTGTCACACTGCGTGGTATCCGTAACCGTGTGTCACACTGCGTAATATCAGTAACCGTGTGTCACACTGTGTAATATCAGTAACCGTGTGTCACACTGCGTAATATCAGTAACCGTGTGTCACACTGTGTAATATCAGTAACCGTGTGTCACACTGCGTAATATCAGTAACCGTGTGTCACACTGCGTAATATCAGTAAGCGTGTGTCACACTGCGTAATATCAGTAACCGTGTGTCACATTGCGTAATATCAGTAACCGTGTGTCACACTGCGTGGTATCAGTAACCGTGTCTCACACTGCGTAATATCAGTAACCGTGTGTCACACTGCGTGGTATCAGGATTCGTGTGTCACACTGTATTATCAGTAACCGTGTGTCACACTGCGTAATATCCGTAACCGTGTATCACACTGCGTGGTATCAGTAACCGTGTGTCACACTGCGTAATATCAGTAACCATGTGTCACACTGCGTGGTATTGGAACCGTGCGTCATAATGCTTGGTTTCAGTAACCGTGTGTCACACTGTGTAATATCAGCAACCGTGTGTCACACTGCGTAATATCAGTAACCGTGCGTCACTCTGCGTAATATCAGTAACCGTGCGTCACTCTGCGTGGTATCAGTAACCATGTGTCACACTGCGTAATATCAGTAACCGTGTGTCACACTGCGTAATATCAGTAACCGTGTGTCACACTGTGTAATATCAGTAACCGTGTGTCACACTGCGTAATATCCGTAACCGTGTGTCAGACTGCGTAATATCAGTAAGCGTGTGTCACACTGCGTGGTATCAGTAACCGTGTCTCACACTGCGTAATATCAGTAACCGTGTGTCACATTGCGTAATATCAGTAACCGTGTGTCACACTGCGTGGTATCAGTAACCGTGTCTCACACTGCGTAATATCAGTAACCGTGTGTCACACTGCGTGGTATCAGGATTCGTGTGTCACACTGTATTATCAGTAACCGTGTGTCACACTGCGTAATATCCGTAACCGTGTATCACACTGCGTGGTATCAGTAACCGTGTGTCACACTGCGTAATATCAGTAACCATGTGTCACACTGCGTGGTATTGGAACCGTGCGTCATAATGCTTGGTTTCAGTAACCGTGTGTCACACTGTGTAATATCAGCAACCGTGCGTCACTCTGCGTGGTATCAGTAACCGTGTGTCACGCTGCGTAATATGAGTAACCGTGTGTCACATGGTGTAATATCAGTAACCGTGTGTCACACTGCGTGGTATCAGTAACCGTGTGTCACACTGCATGGTATCAGTAACCGCGTCTCACACTGCGTAATATCAGTAACCGTGTGTCACACTGCGTGGTATCAGGATTCGTGTGTCACACTGTATTATCAGTAACCGTGTGTTACACTGCGGAATATCCGTAACCGTGTATCACACTGCGTGGTATCAGTAACCGTGTGTCACACTGCGTAATATCAGTAACCGTGTGTCACACTGCGTGGTATTGGAACCGTGCGTCATAATGCTTGGCTTCAGTAACCGTGTGTCAGACTGTGTAATATCAGTAACCGTGTGTCACACTGCGTGGTATCAGGATTCGTGTGTCACACTGTATTATCAGTAACCGTGTGTCACACTGTGTAATATCAGCAACCGTGTGTCACACTGCGTAATATCAGTAACCGTGCGTCACTCTGCGTGGTATCAGTAACCGTGTGTCACGCTGCGTAATATGAGTAACCGTGTGTCACACGGTGTAATATCAGTAACCGTGTGTCACACTGTGTAATATCAGTAACCGTGTGTCACACTGCGTGGTATCAGCAACCGTGTGTCAGACTGCGTAATATCAGTAACCGTGCGTCACTCTGCGTGGTATCAGTAACCGTGTGTCACGCTGCATAATATGAGTAACCGTGTGTCACACGGTGTAATATCAGTAACCGTGTGTCACACTGCATAATATCAGTAACCGTGTGTCACACTGTGTGGTATCAGTAAATGTGTGTCAGACTGCGTGATATCCGTAACCGTGTCACACTGCGTGATATCAGTAACCGTGTCACACTGTGTAATATCAGTAACTGTGTGTCACACTGCGTGGTATCCGTAACCGTGTGTCACACTGCGTAATATCAGTAACTGTGTGTCACACTGCGTGGTATCCGTAACCGTGTGTCACACTGCGTAATATCAGTAACCGTGTGTCACACTGCGTAATATCAGTAACCGTGTGTCACACTGCATAATATCAGTAACCATGTGCCACACTGCGTAATATCCGTAACCGTGTATCACACTACGTAATATCAGTAAGCGTGTGTCACACTGCGTAATATCAGTAACCGTGTGTCACACTGTGTAATATCAGTAACTGTGTGTCACACTGCGTGGTATCCGTAACCGTGTGTCACACTGCGTAATATCAGTAACCGTGTGTCACACTGCGTGACATCCGTAACCGTGTCACACTGTGTAATATCAGTAACTGTGTGTCACACTGTGAATTATCAGTAACTGTGTGTCACACTGCGTGGTATCCGTAACCGTGCGTCACACTGCGTAATATCAGTAACCGTGTGTCACACTGCGTGGTATCATTAACCGTGTTTCACACTGCGGAATATCAGTAACCTTGTGTCACATTACGTAATATCACTAACTGTGTGTCACACTCCGTGGTATCAGGAACTGTGTGTCACACTGCGTAATATCAGTAACCGTGGGTCACACTGCGTGGTATCAGTAACCGTGTGTCACACTGCGTAATATCAGTAACCGTGTGTCACACGGTGTAATATCAGTAACCGTGTGTCACACTGTGTAATATCAATAACCGTGTGTCACACTGCGTAATATCCGTAACCGTGTGTCACACTGCGTGGTACCAGTAACCGTGTGTCACACTGCGTAATATCAGTCACCGTGTGTCACACTGCGTAATATCTGGAACCGTGTGTCACAATGCGTGGTATCAGTAACCGTGTGTCACACTGCGTGGTATCGGTAACTGTGTGTCACACTTTGTAATGTCAGTAACCATGTGCCAGACTGCGTAATATCCATAACCGTGTGTCACACTGCGTAATATCAGTAACCGTGTGTCACACTGCGTAATATCAGTAACCGTGTGTCACACTGCGTGGTATCAGTAACCATGTGTCACACTGCATGGTATCAGTAACCGTGTCTCACACTGCGTAATATCAGTAACTGTGTGTCACACTGTGAATTATCAGTAACCGTGTGTCACACTGTGTAATAACAGTAACTCTGTGGCACACTGTGAATTATCAGTAACTGTGTGTCACACTGCGTGGTATCCGTAACCGTGTGTCACACTGCGTAATATCAGTAACCGTGTGTCACACTACGCAATATCAGTAACCGTGTGTCACACTGTGTAATGTCAGTAACTGTGTGTCACACTATGTAATGTCAGTAACCGTGTGTCACACTACGTAATATCCGTAACCGTGTCTCACACTGTATAATATCAGTAACCGTGTGTCACACTGTGTGGTATCAGGAACCGTGTGTCACACTGCGTAATATCAGTAACCGTGTGTCACACTGCGTGGTATCATTAACCGTGTTTCACACTGCGGAATATCAGTAACCGTGTGTCACACTCCGTGGTATCAGGAACTGTGTGTCACACTGCGTAATATCAGTAACCGTGGGTCACACTGCGTAATATCAGTAACCGTGTGTCACACTGCGTGGTATCAGTAACCGTGTGTCACACTGCGTAATATCAGTAACCGTGTGTCACACGGTGTAATATCAGTAACCGTGTGTCACACTGTGTAATATCAATAACCGTGTGTCACACTGCGTAATAGCAGTAACCGTGTGTCACACGGTGTAATATCAGTAACCGTGTGTCACACTGTGTAATATCAATAACCGTGTGTCACACTGCGTAATATCAGTAAACATGTGTCACACGGTGTAATATCAGTAACCGTGTGCCACACTGCGTAATATCAGTAACCGTGTGTCACACTGTGTGGTATCAGTTACCGTGTGTCAGACTGCGTGATATCCGTAACCGTGTCACACTGCGTGATATCAGTAACCGTGTCACACTGTGTAATATCAGTAACTGTGTGTCACACTGCGTGGTATCCGTAACCGTGTGTCACACTACGTAATATCAGTAACTGTGTGTCACACTCCGTGGTATCAGGAACCATGTGTCAGACTGCGTAATATCAGTAACCGTGTGTCACACTGCGTGGTATCAGTAACCGTGTGTCACACTGCATGGTATCAGTAACCGTGTCTCACACTGCGTAATATCAGTAACCGTGTGTCACACTGCGTGGTATCAGGATTCGTGTGTCACACTGTATTATCAGTAACCGTGTGTCACACTGCGTAATATCCGTAACCGTGTATCACACTGCGTGGTATCAGTAACCGTGTGTCACACTGCGTAATATCAGTAACCGTGTGTCACACTGCGTGGTATCAGTAACCGTGTGTCACACTGCGTAATATCAGTAACCGTGTGTCACACTGCGTGGTATCAGTAACCGTGTGTCACACTGCGTAATATCCGTAACCGTGTATCAGACTGCGTGGTATCAGTAACCGTGTGTCACACTGCGTGGTATTGGAACCGTGCGTCATAATGCTTGGTTTCAGTAACCGTGTGTCACACTGTGTAATATCAGCAACCGTGTGTCACACTGCGTAATATCAGTAACCGTGCGTCACTCTGCGTGGTATCAGTAACCGTGTGTCACGCTGCGTAATATGAGTAACCGTGTGTCACACGGTGTAATATCAGTAACCGTGTGTCACACTGCGTAATATCAGTAACCGTGTGTCACACTGCGTAATATCAGTAACCGTGTGTCATACTGCGTGGTATCAGCAACCGTGTGTCAGACTGCGTAATATCAGTAACCGTGCGTCACTCTGCGTGGTATCAGTAACCGTGTGTCACGCTGCGTAATATGAGTAACCGTGTGTCACACGGTGTAATATCAGTAACCGTGTGTCACACTGCGTAATATCAGTAACCGTGTGTCACACTGTGTGGTATCAGTAAATGTGTGTCAGACTGCGTGATATCCGTAACCGTGTCACACTGCGTGATATCAGTAACCGTGTCACACTGCGTGATATCAGTAACCGTGTCACACTGTGTAATATCAGTAACTGTGTGTCACACTGCGTGGTATCCATAACCGTGTGTCACACTGCGTAATATCAGTAACCGTGTGTCACACTGTGTAATATCAGTAACTGTGTGTCACACTGCGTGATATCCGTAACCGTGTCACACTGCGTGATATCAGTAACCGTGTCACACTGTGTAATATCAGTAACTGTGTGTCACACTGCGTGGTATCCGTAACTGTGTGTCACACTGCGTAATAGCAGTAACCGTGTGTCACACGGTGTAATATCAGTAACCGTGTGTCACACTGTGTAATATCAATAACCGTGTGTCACACTGCGTAATATCCGTAACCGTGTGTCACACTGCGTGGTACCAGTAACCGTGTGTCACACTGCGTAATATCAGTCACCGTGTGTCACACTGCGTAATATCTGGAACCGTGTGTCACAATGCGTGGTATCAGTAACCGTGTGTCACACTGCGTGGTATCGGTAACTGTGTGTCACACTTTGTAATGTCAGTAACCATGTGCCAGACTGCGTAATATCCATAACCGTGTGTCACACTGCGTAATATCAGTAACCGTGTGTCACACTGCGTAATATCAGTAACCGTGTGTCACACTGCGTGGTATCAGTAACCATGTGTCACACTGCATGGTATCAGTAACCGTGTCTCACACTGCGTAATATCAGTAACCGTGTGTCACACTGTGTAATATCAGTAACTGTGTGTCACACTGCGTGATATCCGTAACCGTGTCACACTGCGTGATATCAGTAACCGTGTCACACTGTGTAATATCAGTAACTGTGTGTCACACTGCGTGGTATCCGTAACCGTGTGTCACACTGCGTAATATCAGTAACCATGTGTCACACTACGTAATATCAGTAACCGTGTGTCACACTGCGTAATAGCAGTAACCGTGTGTCACACGGTGTAATATCAGTAACCGTGTGTCACACTGTGTAATATCAATAACCGTGTGTCACACTGCGTAATATCCGTAACCGTGTGTCACACTGCGTGGTACCAGTAACCGTGTGTCACACTGCGTAATATCAGTCACCGTGTGTCACACTGCGTAATATCTGGAACCGTGTGTCACAATGCGTGGTATCAGTAACCGTGTGTCACACTGCGTGGTATCGGTAACTGTGTGTCACACTTTGTAATGTCAGTAACCATGTGCCAGACTGCGTAATATCCATAACCGTGTGTCACACTGCGTAATATCAGTAACCGTGTGTCACACTGCGTAATATCAGTAACCGTGTGTCACACTGCGTGGTATCAGTAACCATGTGTCACACTGCATGGTATCAGTAACCGTGTCTCACACTGCGTAATATCAGTAACTGTGTGTCACACTGTGAATTATCAGTAACCGTGTGTCACACTGTGTAATAACAGTAACTCTGTGGCACACTGTGAATTATCAGTAACTGTGTGTCACACTGCGTGGTATCCGTAACCGTGTGTCACACTGCGTAATATCAGTAACCGTGTGTCACACTGCGCAATATCAGTAACCGTGTGTCACACTGTGTAATGTCAGTAACCGTGTGTCACACTATGTAATGTCAGTAACCGTGTGTCACACTACGTAATATCCGTAACCGTGTCTCACACTGTATAATATCAGTAACCGTGTGTCACACTGTGTGGTATCAGGAACCGTGTGTCACACTGCGTAATATCAGTAACCGTGTGTCACACTGCGTGGTATCATTAACCGTGTTTCACACTGCGGAATATCAGTAACCGTGTGTCACACTGTGTGGTATCAGGAACCGTGTGTCACACTGCGTAATATCAGTAACCGTGTGTCACACTGCGTGGTATCATTAACCGTGTTTCACACTGCGGAATATCAGTAACCGTGTGTCACACTCCGTGGTATCAGGAACTGTGTGTCACACTGCGTAATATCAGTAACCGTGGGTCACACTGCGTAATATCAGTAACCGTGTGTCACACTGCGTGGTATCAGTAACCATGTGTCACACTGCGTAATATCAGTAACCGTGTGTCACACGGTGTAATATCAGTAACCGTGTGTCACACTGTGTAATATCAATAACCGTGTGTCACACTGCGTAATAGCAGTAACCGTGTGTCACACGGTGTAATATCAGTAACCGTGTGTCACACTGTGTAATATCAATAACCGTGTGTCACACTGCGTAATATCAGTAAACATGTGTCACACTGCGTAATATCCGTAACCGTGTCACACTGTGTAATATCAGTAACTGTGTGTCACACTGCGTGGTATCCGTAACCGTGTGTCACACTGCGTAATATCAGTAACCATGTGCCACACTGCGTAATATCCGTAACCGTGTGTCACACTGCGTAATATCAGTAAGCGTGTGTCACACTGCGTAATATCAGTAACCGTGTGTCACACTGTGTAATATCAGTAACTGTGTGTCACACTGCGTGGTATCCGTAACCGTGTGTCACACTGCGTAATATCAGTAACCGTGTGTCACACTGCGTGATATCCGTAACCGTGTCACACTGCGTAATATCAGTAACTGTGTGTCACACTGTGAATTATCAGTAACCGTGTGTCACACTGCATGGTATTAGTAACCGTGTCACACTGTGTAATATCAGTAACTGTGTGTCACACTGTGAATTATCAGTAACTGTGTGTCACACTGCATAATATCAGTAACCGTGTGTCACACTGCGTAATATCAGTAACCGTGTGTCACACTGTGTAATATCAGTAACCGTGTGTCACACTGTGTAATATCAGTAACCATGTGCCACACTGCGTAATATCCGTAACCGTGTGTCACACTGCGTAATATCAGTAAGCGTGTGTCACACTGCGTAATATCAGTAACCGTGTGTCACGTTGCGTAATATCAGTAACCGTGTGTCACACTGCGTGGTATCAGTAACCGTGTCTCACACTGCGTAATATCAGTAACCGTGTGTCACACTGCGTGGTATCAGGAATCGTGTGTCACACTGTATTATCAGTAACCGTGTGTCACACTGCGTAATATCCGTAACCGTGTATCACACTGCGTGGTATCAGTAACCGTGTGTCACACTGCGTAATATCAGTAACCATGTGTCACACTGCGTGGTATTGGAACCGTGCGTCATAATGCTTGGTTTCAGTAACCGTGTGTCACACTGCGTAATATCAGTAACCGTGCGTCACTCTGCGTGGTATCAGTAACCGTGTGTCACGCTGCGTAATATGAGTAACCGTGTGTCACATGGTGTAATATCAGTAACCGTGTGTCACACTGCGTAATATCAGTAAGCGTGTGTCACACTGCGTAATATCAGTAACCGTGTGTCACATTGCGTAATATCAGTAACCGTGTGTCACACTGCGTGGTATCAGTAACCGTGTGTCACACTGCATGGTATCAGTAACCGCGTCTCACACTGCGTAATATCAGTAACCGTGTGTCACACTGCGTGGTATCAGTCACCGTGTGTCACACTGCGTGGTATCAGGATTCGTGTGTCACACTGTATTATCAGTAACCGTGTGTCACACTGCGTAATATCCGTAACCGTGTATCACACTGCGTGGTATCAGTAACCGTGTGTCACACTGCGTAATATCAGTAACCGTGTGTCACACTGCGTGGTATTGGAACCGTGCGTCATAATGCTTGGTTTCAGTAACCGTGTGTCACACTGTGTAATATCAGCAACCGTGTGTCACACTGCGTGGTATCAGGATTCGTGTGTCACACTGTATTATCAGTAACCGTGTGTCACACTGCGTAATATCCGTAACCGTGTATCACACTGCGTGGTATCAGTAACCATGTGTCACACTGTGTAATATCAGCAACCGTGTGTCACACTGCGTAATATCAGTAACCGTGCGTCACTCTGCGTGGTATCAGTAACCGTGTGTCACGCTGCGTAATATGAGTAACCGTGTGTCACACTGCGTAATATCAGTAACCGTGTGTCACACTGTGTAATATCAGTAACCGTGTGTCACACTGCGTGGTATCAGCAACCGTGTGTCAGACTGCGTAATATCAGTAACCGTGCGTCACTCTGCGTGGTATCAGTAACCGTGTGTCACGCTGCATAATATGAGTAACCGTGTGTCACACGGTGTAATATCAGTAACCGTGTGTCACACTGCATAATATCAGTAACCGTGTGTCACACTGTGTGGTATCAGTAAATGTGTGTCAGACTGCGTGATATCCGTAACCGTGTCACACTGCGTGATATCAGTAACCGTGTCACACTGTGTAATATCAGTAACTGTGTGTCACACTGCGTGGTATCCGTAACCGTGTGTCATACTGCGTAATATCAGTAACCGTGTGTCACACTGCGTAATATCAGTAACCATGTGCCACACTGCGTAATATCCGTAACCGTGTATCACACTACGTAATATCAGTAACCGTGTGTCACACTGTGTAATATCAGTAAGCGTGTGTCACACTGCGTAATATCAGTAACCGTGTGTCACACTGTGTAATATCAGTAACTGTGTGTCACACTGCGTGGAATCCGTAACCGTGTGTCACACTGCGTAATATCAGTAACCGTGTGTCACACTGCGTGATATCCGTAACCGTGTCACACTGTGTAATATCAGTAACTGTGTGTCACACTGTGAATTATCAGTAACCGTGTGTCACACTGCGTGGTATCCGTAACCGTGTGTCACACTGTGTAATATCAGTAACCGTGTGTCACACTGTGTAATATCAGTAACCATGTGCCACACTGCGTAATATCCGTAACCGTGTGTCACACTGCGTAATATCAGTAAGCGTGTGTCACACTGCGTGGTATCAGTAACCATGTGTCACACTGCATGGTATCAGTAACCGTGTGTCACACTGCGTAATATCAGTAACCGTGTGTCACACTGCGTAATATCAGTAACCGTGTGTCACACTGCGTGGTATCAGTAACCGTGTGTCACACTGTGAATTATCAGTAACTGTGTGTCACACTGCGTGGTATCCGTAACCGTGTGTCACACTGCGTAATATCAGTAACCGTGTGTCACACTGCACAATATCAGTAACCGTGTGTCACACTTTGTAATGTCAGTAACCGTGTGTCACACTATGTAATGTCAGTAACCGTGTGTCACACTGCGTGGTATCCGTAACCGTGTGTCACACTACGTAATATCCGTAACCGTGTCTCACACTGTATAATATCAGTAACCGTGTGTCACACTGTGTGGTATCAGGAACCGTGTGTCACACTGCGTAATATCAGTAACCGTGTGTCACACTGCGTGGTATCATTAACCGTGTTTCACACTGCGGAATATCAGTAACCGTGTGTCACATTACGTAATATCACTAACTGTGTGTCACACTCCGTGGTATCAGGAACTGTGTGTCACACTGCGTAATATCAGTAACCGTGGGTCACACTGCGTGGTATCAGTAACCGTGTGTCACACTGCGTAATATCAGTAACCGTGTGTCACACGGTGTAATATCAGTAACCGTGTGTCACACTGTGTAATATCAATAACCGTGTGTCACACTGCGTAATAGCAGTACCGTGTGTCACACGGTGTAATATCAGTAACCGTGTGTCACACTGTGTAATATCAATAACCGTGTGTCACACTGCGTAATATCCGTAACCGTGTGTCACACTGCGTGGTACCAGTAACCGTGTGTCACACTGCGTAATATCAGTCACCGTGTGTCACACTGCGTAATATCTGGAACCGTGTGTCACAATGCGTGGTATCAGTAACCGTGTGTCACACTGCGTGGTATCGGTAACTGTGTGTCACACTTTGTAATGTCAGTAACCATGTGCCAGACTGCGTAATATCAGTAACCGTGTGTCACACTGCGTAATATCAGTAAGCGTGTGTCACACTGCGTGGTATCAGTAACCATGTGTCACACTGCGTAATATCAGTAACCGTGTGTCACACTGCGTAATATCAGTAACCGTGTGTCACACTGCGTGGTATCAGTAACCATGTGTCACACTGCATGGTATCAGTAACCATGTGTCACACTGCGTAATATCAGTCACCGTGTGTCACACTGCGTGGTATCAGGATTCGTGTGTCACACTGCGTAATATCAGTAACCGTGTGTCACACTGCGCAATATCAGTAACCGTGTGTCACACTGTGTAATGTCAGTAACCGTGTGTCACACTATGTAATGTCAGTAACCGTGTGTCACACTACGTAATATCAGTAACCGTGTCTCACACTGTATAATATCAGTAACCGTGTGTCACACTGTGTGGTATCAGGAACCGTGTGTTACACGGCGTAATATCAGTAACCGTGTGTCACACTGCGTGGTATCATTAACCGTGTTTCACACTGCGTGGTATCATTAACCGTGTTTCACACTGCGGAATATCAGTAACCGTGTCACACTGTGTAATATCAGTAACCGTGTGTCACACTGCGTGGTATCATTAACCGTGTTTCACACTGCGGAATATCAGTAACCGTGTCACACTGTGTAATATCAGTAACCGTGTGTCACACTGTGTAATATCACTAACTGTGTGTCACACTCCGTGGTATCAGGAACTGTGTGTCACACTGCGTAATATCAGTAACCGTGTGTCACACTGCGTAATATCAGTAACCGTGTGTCACACGGTGTAATATCAGTAACCGTGTGTCACACTGCGTGGTATCAGTAACCGTGTGTCACATTACGTAATATCACTAACTGTGTGTCACACTGCGTGGTATCAGTAAACGTGTGTCACACTGCGTAATATCAGTAACCGTGTGTCACACTGCGTAATATCAGTAACCGTGTGTCACACGGTGTAATATCAGTAACCGTGAGTCACACTGCGTAATAGCAGTAACCGTGTGTCACACGGTGTAATATCAGTAACCGTGTGTCACACGGTGTAATATCAGTAACCGTGTGTCACACTGCGTGGTATCAGTAACCATGTGTCACACTGTGTAATATCAATAACCGTGTGTCACACTGCGTAATATCCGTAACCGTGTGTCACACTGCGTGGTACCAGTAACCGTGTGTCACACTGCGTAATATCAGTCACCGTGTGTCACACTGCGTAATATCTGGAACCGTGTGTCACACTGCGTGGTATCAGTAACCGTGTGTCACACTGCGTGGTATCGGTAACCGTGTCTCACACTGCGTAATATCAGTAACCGTGTGTCACACTTTGTAATGTCAGTAACCATGTGCCAGACTGCGTAATATCCGTAACCGTGTGTCACACTGCGTGGTATCAGGATTCGTGTGTCACACTGTATTATCAGGAACCGTGTGTCACACTGCGTAATATCAGTAAGCGTGTGTCACACTGCGTAATATCAGTAACCGTGTGTCACACTGCGTGGTATCAGTAACCGTGTGTCACACTGCATGGTATCAGTAACCGTGTCTCACACTGCGTAATATCAGTAACCGTGTGTCACACTGCGTGGTATCAGGATTCGTGTGTCACACTGTATTATCAGTAACCGTGTGTCACACTGCGTAATATCCGTAACCGTGTATCACACTGCGTGGTATCAGTAACCGTGTCTCACACTGCGTAATATCAGTAACCGTGTGTCACACTGCGTGGTATCAGGATTCGTGTGTCACACTGTATTACCAGTAACCGTGTGTCACACTGCGTAATATCCGTAACCGTGTATCACACTGCGTGGTATCAGTAACCGTGTGTCACACTGCGTAATATCAGTAACCATGTGTCACACTGCGTGGTATTGGAACCGTGCGTCATAATGCTTGGTTTCAGTAACCGTGTGTCACACTGTGTAATATCAGCAACCGTGTGTCACACTGCGTAATATCAGTAACCGTGCGTCACTCTGCGTGGTATCAGTAACCGTGTGTCACGCTGCGTAATATGAGTAACCGTGTGTCACACGGTGTAATATCAGTAACCGTGTGTCACACTGCGTAATATCAGTAACCGTGTGTCACACTGTGTGGTATCAGTAACCGTGTGTCAGACTGCGTGATGTCCGTAACCGTGTCACACTGCGTGATATCAGTAACCGTGTCACACTGTGTAATATCAGTAACTGTGTGTCACACTGCGTGGTATCCGTAACCGTGTGTCACACTGCGTAATATCAGTAACCGTGTGTCACACTGCGTGATATCCGTAACCGTGTCACACTGTGTAATAACAGTAACTCTGTGGCACACTGTGAATAATCAGTAACCGTGTGTCACACTGCGTAATATCAGTAAGCGTGTGTCACACTGCGTAATATCAGTAACCATGTGCCACACTGCGTAATATCCGTAACCGTGTGTCACACTGCGTAATATCAGTAAGCGTGTGTCACACTGCGTAATATCAGTAACCGTGTGTCACACTGCGTGATATCCGTAACCGTGTCACACTGTGTAATATCAGTAACTGTGTGTCACACTGTGAATTATCAGTAACTGTGTGTCACACTGCGTGGTATCCGTAACCGTGTGTCACACTGCGTAATATCAGTAACCGTGTGTCACACTGCGTAATATCAGTAACCGTGTGTCACACTGTGTAATATCAGTAACCATGTACCACACTGCGTAATATCCGTAACCGTGTGTCACACTGCGTAATATCAGGAAGCGTGTGTCACACTGCGTAATATCAGTAACCGTGTGTCACACTGCGTGGTATCAGTAACCATGTGTCACACTGCATGGTATCAGTAACCGTGTCTCACACTGCGTAATATCAGTAACTGTGCGTCACACTGCGTGGTATCAGTAACCGTGTGTCACACTGCGTAATATCCGTAACCGTGTATCACACTGCGTGGTATCAGTAACCGTGTGTCACACTGCGTGATATCCGTAACCGTGTCACACTGCGTGATATCAGTAACCGTGTCACACTGTGTAATATCAGTAACCGTGTGTCACACTGCGTGGTATCGGTAACCGTGTGTCAGACTGCGTGATATCCGTAAACATGTCGCACTGTGTAATATCAGTAACTGTGTGTAACACTGTGAATTATCAGTAACTGTGCGTCACACTGCGTGGTATCCGTAACCGTGTGTCACACTGCGTAATATCAGTAACTGTGCGTCACACTGCGTGGTATCCGTAACCGTGTGTCACACTGCGTAATATCAGTAACCATGTGTCACACTGCGTAATATCCGTAACCGTGTGTCACACTGCGTAATATCAGGAAGCGTGTGTCACACTGCGTAATATCAGTAACCGTGTGTCACACTGCGTGGTATCAGTAACCATGTGTCACACTGCATGGTATCAGTAACCGTGTCTCACACTGCGTAATATCAGTAACCGTGTGTCACACTGTGTGGTATCAGTAACCGTGTGTCACACTGCGTAATATCCGTAACCGTGTATCACACTGCGTGGTATCAGTAACCGTGTGTCACACTGTGTAATATCAGAAACCGTGTTTCAGACTGCTTGGTATTAGGAACCGTGTGTCACAATGCGTAAAATCAGTAACAGTGTGTCACACTGCGTGGTATCATTAACTGTGTGTCACACTGCGTGATATCTGAAACCGTGTGTCACACTGCGTGGCAACAGTAAGCGTGTGTCACACTGCGTAATATCAGTAACCGTGTGTCACACTGCGCAATATCAGCAACCATGTGTCAGGCTGTGTAATGTCAGTAACCGTGTGTCACACTGTGTAATATGAGTAACCGTGTGTCACACTGCGTAATATCAGTAACTGTGTGTCACACTGCGTGGTGTCCGTAACCGTGTGTCACACTGTGTATTATCCCTAACCGTGTGTCACACTGTGTAATATCAGTAACCGTGGGTCACACTGCGTGGTATCAGTAACCGTGTGTCACACTGCGTAATATCAGTAACCGTGTGTCACACTGTGTAATATCAGAAACCGTGTTTCAGACTGCTTGGTATTAGGAACCGTGTGTCACACTGTGTAATATCCGTAACCGTGTGTCACACTGCGTAATATCCGTAACCGTGTGTCACACTGCGTAATATCAGTAACCGTGTGTCACACTGTGTAATATCCGTAACCGTGTGTCACACTGCGTAATATCAGTAACCGTGTGTCACACTGTGTAATATCCGTAACCGTGTGTCACACTGCGTAATATCAGTAACCGTGTGTCACACTGTGTAATATCCGTAACCGTGTGTCACACTGCGTAATATCAGTAACCGTGTGTCACACTGTGTAATATCCGTAACCGTGTGTCACACTGCGTAATATCAGTAACCATGTGTCACACTGTGTAATATCAGCAACCGTTTGTCACACTGCGTAATATCAGTAACCGTGCGTCACTCTGCGTGGTATCAGTAACCGTGTGTCACACTGCGTAATATGAGTAACCGTGTGTCACACGGTGTAATATCAGGAACTGTGTGTCACACTGTGTAATATCAGTAACCGTGTGTCACACTGTGTAATATCAGTAACCGTGTGTCACACTGCGTGGTATCAGTAACCGTGTGTCACACTGCGTGATATCCGTAACCGTGTCACACTGCGTGGTATCAGCAACCGTGTGTCACACTGCGTAATATCAGTAACCGTGTGTCACACTGCATGGTATCAGTAACCGTGTTTCACACTGCGTAATATCAGTAACCATGTGTCACACTGTGTAATATCCGTAACCGTGTGTCACACTGCGTGGTATCAGCAACCGTGTGTCACACTGCGTAATATCAGTAACCATGTGTCACACTGTGTAATATCAGTAACCGTGTGTCACACTGCGTGGTATCTGGAACCGTGTGTCACACTGTGTAATATCAGTAACCGCGTGTCACACTGTGTAATATCCGTAACCGTGTGTCACACTGCGTGGTATCAGCAACCGTGTGTCACACTGCGTAATATCAGTAACCGCGCGTCACTCTGCGTGGTATCAGTAACCGTGTGTCACGCTGCGTAATATGAGTAACCGTATGTCACACGGTGTAATATCAGTAACCGTGTGTCACACTGCGTGGTATCAGCAACCGTGTGTCACACTGTGTAATATCAGTAACCGTGTGTCACACGGTGTAATATCAGTAACCGTGTGTCACACTGCGTAATATCAGTAACCGTGTGTCACACTGCGTAATATCAGTAACCGTGTGTCACACTGTGTAATATCACTAACTGTGTGTCACACTCCGTGGTATCAGGAACTGTGTGTCACACTGCGTAATATCAGTAACCGTGGGTCACACTGCGTAATATCAGTAACCGTGTGTCACACTGTGTAATATCAGTAACCGTGTGTCACACTGTGTAATATCAGTAACCGTGTGTCACACTGTGTAATATCAGTAACCGTGGGTCACACGGTGTAATATCAGTAACCGTGTGTCACACTGCGTAATATCAATAACCGTGTGTCACACGGTGTAATATCAGTAACCGTGTGTCACACTGCATAATATCAGTAACCGTGTGTCACACTGTGTGGTATCAGTAAATGTGTGTCAGACTGCGTGATATCCGTAACCGTGTCACACTGCGTGATATCAGTAACCGTGTCACACTGTGTAATATCAGTGACTGTGTGTCACACTGCGTGGTATCCGTAACCGTGTGTCACACTGCGTAATATCAGTAACCGTGTGTCACACTGCGTAATATCAGTAACCTTGTGTCACACTGCGTAATATCAGTAACCATGTGCCACACTGCGTAATATCCGTAACCGTGTATCACACTACGTAATATCAGTAACCGTGTGTCACACTGTGTAATATCAGTAAGCGTGTGTCACACTGCGTAATATCAGTAACCGTGTGTCACACTGTGTAATATCAGTAACTGTGTGTCACACTGCGTGGAATCCGTAACCGTGTGTCACACTGCGTAATATCAGTAACCGTGTGTCACACTGCGTGATATCCGTAACCGTGTCACACTGTGTAATATCAGTAACTGTGTGTCACACTGTGAATTATCAGTAACCGTGTGTCACACTGCGTGGTATCCGTAACCGTGTGTCACACTGTGTAATATCAGTAACCGTGTGTCACACTGTGTAATATCAGTAACCATGTGCCACACTGCGTAATATCCGTAACCGTGTGTCACACTGCGTAATATCAGTAAGCGTGTGTCACACTGCGTGGTATCAGTAACCATGTGTCACACTGCATGGTATCAGTAACCGTGTGTCACACTGCGTAATATCAGTAACCGTGTGTCACACTGCGTAATATCAGTAACCGTGTGTCACACTGCGTGGTATCAGTAACCGTGTGTCACACTGTGAATTATCAGTAACTGTGTGTCACACTGCGTGGTATCCGTAACCGTGTGTCACACTGCGTAATATCAGTAACCGTGTGTCACACTGCACAATATCAGTAACCGTGTGTCACACTTTGTAATGTCAGTAACCGTGTGTCACACTATGTAATGTCAGTAACCGTGTGTCACACTGCGTGGTATCCGTAACCGTGTGTCACACTACGTAATATCCGTAACGGTGTCTCACACTGTATAATATCAGTAACCGTGTGTCACACTGTGTGGTATCAGGAACCGTGTGTCACACTGCGTAATATCAGTAACCGTGTGTCACACTGCGTGGTATCATTAACCGTGTTTCACACTGCGGAATATCAGTAACCGTGTGTCACATTACGTAATATCACTAACTGTGTGTCACACTCCGTGGTATCAGGAACTGTGTGTCACACTGCGTAATATCAGTAACCGTGGGTCACACTGCGTGGTATCAGTAACCGTGTGTCACACTGCGTAATATCAGTAACCGTGTGTCACACGGTGTAATATCAGTAACCGTGTGTCACACTGTGTAATATCAATAACCGTGTGTCACACTGCGTAATAGCAGTACCGTGTGTCACACGGTGTAATATCAGTAACCGTGTGTCACACTGTGTAATATCAATAACCGTGTGTCACACTGCGTAATATCCGTAACCGTGTGTCACACTGCGTGGTACCAGTAACCGTGTGTCACACTGCGTAATATCAGTCACCGTGTGTCACACTGCGTAATATCTGGAACCGTGTGTCACAATGCGTGGTATCAGTAACCGTGTGTCACACTGCGTGGTATCGGTAACTGTGTGTCACACTTTGTAATGTCAGTAACCATGTGCCAGACTGCGTAATATCAGTAACCGTGTGTCACACTGCGTAATATCAGTAAGCGTGTGTCACACTGCGTGGTATCAGTAACCATGTGTCACACTGCGTAATATCAGTAACCGTGTGTCACACTGCGTAATATCAGTAACCGTGTGTCACACTGCGTGGTATCAGTAACCATGTGTCACACTGCATGGTATCAGTAACCATGTGTCACACTGCGTAATATCAGTCACCGTGTGTCACACTGCGTGGTATCAGGATTCGTGTCTCACACTGTGTAATATCAGCAACTGTGTGTCACACTGCGTAATATCAGTAACCGTGCGTCACTCTGCGTAATATCAGTAACCGTGCGTCACTCTGCGTGGTATCAGTAACCATGTGACACACTGCGTAATATCAGTAACCGTGTGTCACACTGCGTAATATCAGTAACCGTGTGTCACACTGTGTAATATCAGTAACCGTGTGTCACACTGCGTAATATCCGTAACCGTGTGTCAGACTGCGTAATATCAGAAAGCGTGTGTCACACTGCGTAATATCAGTAACCGTGTGTCACATTGCGTAATATCAGTAACCGTGTGTCACACTGCGTGGTATCAGTAACCGTGTCTCACACTGCGTAATATCAGTAACCGTGTGTCACACTGCGTGGTATCAGGATTCGTGTGTCACACTGTATTATCAGTAACCGTGTGTCACACTGCGTAATATCCGTAACCGTGTATCACACTGCGTGGTATCAGTAACCGTGTGTCACACTGCGTAATATCAGTAACCATGTGTCACACTGCGTGGTATTGGAACCGTGCGTCATAATGCTTGGTTTCAGTAACCGTGTGTCACACTGTGTAATATCAGCAACCGTGCGTCACTCTGCGTGGTACCAGTAACCGTGTGTCACGCTGCGTAATATGAGTAACCGTGTGTCACATGGTGTAATATCAGTAACCGTGTGTCACACTGCGTAATATCAGTAAGCGTGTGTCACACTGCGTAATATCAGTAACCGTGTGTCACAATGCGTAATATCAGTAACCGTGTGTCACACTGCGTGGTATCAGTAACCGTGTGTCACACTGCATGGTATCAGTAACCGCGTCTCACACTGCGTAATATCAGTAACCGTGTGTCACACTGCGTGGTATCAGGATTCGTGTGTCACACTGTATTATCAGTAACCGTGTGTCACACTGCGTAATATCCGTAACCGTGTATCACACTGCGTGGTATCAATAACCGTGTGTCACACTGCGTAATATCAGTAACCGTGTGTCACACTGCGTGGTATTGGAACCGTGCGTCATAATGCTTGGTTTCAGTAACCGTGTGTCAGACTGTGTAATATCAGTAACCGTGTGTCACACTGCGTAATATCAGTAACCGTGCGTCACTCTGCGTGGTATCAGGATTCGTGTGTCACACTGTATTATCAGTAACCGTGTGTCACACTGTGTAATATCAGCAACCGTGTGTCACACTGCGTAATATCAGTAACCGTGCGTCACTCTGCGTGGTATCAGTAACCGTGTGTCACGCTGCGTAATATGAGTAACCGTGTGTCACACGGTGTAATATCAGTAACCGTGTGTCACACTGTGTAATATCAGTAACCGTGTGTCACACTGCGTGGTATCAGCAACCGTGTGTCAGACTGCGTAATATCAGTAACCGTGCGTCACTCTGCGTGGTATCAGTAACCGTGTGTCACGCTGCATAATATGAGTAACCGTGTGTCACACGGTGTAATATCAGTAACCGTGTGTCACACTGTGTGGTATCAGTAAATGTGTGTCAGACTGCGTGATATCCGTAACCGTGTCACACTGCGTGATATCAGTAACCGTGTCACACTGTGTAATATCAGTAACTGTGTGTCACACTGCGTGGTATCCGTAACCGTGTGTCACACTGCGTAATATCAGTAACTGTGTGTCACACTGCGTGGTATCCGTAACCGTGTGTCACACTGCGTAATATCAGTAACCGTGTGTCACACTGCGTAATATCAGTAACCGTGTGTCACACTGCGTAATATCAGTAACCATGTGCCACACTGCGTAATATCCGTAACCGTGTATCACACTACGTAATATCAGTAAGCGTGTGTCACACTGCGTAATATCAGTAACCGTGTGTCACACTGTGTAATATCAGTAACTGTGTGTCACACTGCGTGGTATCCGTAACCGTGTGTCACACTGCGTAATATCAGTAACCGTGTGTCACACTGCGTGACATCCGTAACCGTGTCACACTGTGTAATATCAGTAACTGTGTGTCACACTGTGAATTATCAGTAACTGTGTGTCACACTGCGTGGTATCCGTAACCGTGCGTCACACTGTGTAATATCAGTAACCGTGTGTCACACTGCGTGGTATCATTAACCGTGTTTCACACTGCGGAATATCAGTAACCGTGTGTCACATTACGTAATATCACTAACTGTGTGTCACACTCCGTGGTATCAGGAACTGTGTGTCACACTGCGTAATATCAGTAACCGTGGGTCACACTGCGTGGTATCAGTAACCGTGTGTCACACTGCGTAATATCAGTAACCGTGTGTCACACGGTGTAATATCAGTAACCGTGTGTCACACTGTGTAATATCAATAACCGTGTGTCACACTGCGTAATAGCAGTAACCGTGTGTCACACGGTGTAATATCAGTAACCGTGTGTCACACTGTGTAATATCAATAACCGTGTGTCACACTGCGTAATATCCGTAACCGTGTGTCACACTGCGTGTACCAGTAACCGTGTGTCACACTGCGTAATATCAGTAACCGTGTGTCACACTGCGTAATATCAGTAAGAAGTTTAACAACACCAGGTTAAAGTCCAACAGGTTTATTTGGTAGCAAAAGCCACACAAGCTTTCGAGGCTCTGAGCCCCTTCTTCAGGTGACACACCGTGTGTCAGACTGCGTGATATCCGTAACCGTGTCACACTGTGTAATATCAGTAACTGTGTGTCACACTGCGTGGTATCCGTAACCGTGTGTCACACTACGTAATATCAGTAACTGTGTGTCACACTCCGTGGTATCAGGAACCATGTGTCAGACTGCGTAATATCAGTAACCGTGTGTCACACTGCGTGGTATCAGTAACCGTGTGTCACACTGCATGGTATCAGTAACCGCGTCTCACACTGCGTAATATCAGTAACTGTGTGTCACACTGCGTGGTATCAGGATTCGTGTGTCACACTGTATTATCAGTAACCGTGTGTCACACTGCGTAATATCCGTAACCGTGTATCACACTGCGTGGTATCAGTAACCGTGTGTCACACTGCGTAATATCAGTAACCGTGTGTCACACTGCGTGGTATTGGAACCGTGCGTCATAATGCTTGGTTTCAGTAACCGTGTGTCAGACTGTGTAATATCAGTAACCGTGTGTCACACTGCGTGGTATCAGGATTCGTGTGTCACACTGTATTATCAGTAACCGTGTGTCACACTGTGTAATATCAGCAACCGTGTGTCACACTGCGTAATATCAGTAACCGTGCGTCACTCTGCGTGGTATCAGTAACCGTGTGTCACGCTGCGTAATATGAGTAACCGTGTGTCACACGGTGTAATATCAGTAACCGTGTGTCACACTGTGTAATATCAGTAACCGTGTGTCACACTGCGTGGTATCAGCAACCGTGTGTCAGACTGCGTAATATCAGTAACCGTGCGTCACTCTGCGTGGTATCAGTAACCGTGTGTCACGCTGCATAATATGAGTAACCGTGTGTCACACGGTGTAATATCAGTAACCGTGTGTCACAATGCATAATATCAGTAACCGTGTGTCACACTGTGTGGTATCAGTAAATGTGTGTCAGACTGCGTGATATCCGTAACCGTGTCACACTGCGTGATATCAGTAACCGTGTCACACTGTGTAATATCAGTAACTGTGTGTCACACTGCGTGGTATCCGTAACCGTGTGTCACACTGCGTAATATCAGTAACTGTGTGTCACACTGCGTGGTATCCGTAACCGTGTGTCACACTGCGTAATATCAGTAACCGTGTGTCACACTGCGTAATATCAGTAACCGTGTGTCACAATGCGTAATATCAGTAACCATGTGCCACACTGCGTAATATCCGTAACCGTGTATCACACTACGTAATATCAGTAAGCGTGTGTCACACTGCGTAATATCAGTAACCGTGTGTCACACTGTGTAATATCAGTAACTGTGTGTCACACTGCGTGGTATCCGTAACCGTGTGTCACACTGCGTAATATCAGTAACCGTGTGTCACACTGCGTGACATCCGTAACCGTGTCACACTGTGTAATATCAGTAACTGTGTGTCACACTGTGAATTATCAGTAACTGTGTGTCACACTGCGTGGTATCCGTAACCGTGCGTCACACTGTGTAATATCAGTAACCGTGTGTCACACTGCGTGGTATCATTAACCGTGTTTCACACTGCGGAATATCAGTAACCGTGTGTCACATTACGTAATATCACTAACTGTGTGTCACACTCCGTGGTATCAGGAACTGTGTGTCACACTGCGTAATATCGGTAACCGTGGGTCACACTGCGTGGTATCAGTAACCGTGTGTCACACTGCGTAATATCAGTAACCGTGTGTCACACGGTGTAATATCAGTAACCGTGTGTCACACTGTGTAATATCAATAACCGTGTGTCACACTGCGTGTACCAGTAACCGTGTGTCACACTGCGTAATATCAGTCACCGTGTGTCACACTGCGTAATATCTGGAACCGTGTGTCACAATGCGTGGTATCAGTAACCGTGTGTCACACTGCGTGGTATCGGTAACTGTGTGTCACACTTTGTAATGTCAGTAACCATGTGCCAGACTGCGTAATATCCGTAACCGTGTGTCACACTGCGTAATATCAGTAAGCGTGTGTCACACTGCGTAATATCAGTAACCGTGTGTCACACTGCGTAATATCAGTAAGAAGTTTAACAACACCAGGTTAAAGTCCAACATGTTTATTTGGTAGCAAAAGCCACACAAGCTTTCGAGGCTCTGAGCCCCTTCTTCAGGTGACACACCGTGTGTCAGACTGCGTGATATCCGTAACCGTGTCACACTGTGTAATATCAGTAACTGTGTGTCACACTGCGTGGTATCCGTAACCGTGTGTCACACTACGTAATATCAGTAACTGTGTGTCACACTCCGTGGTATCAGGAACCATGTGTCAGACTGCGTAATATCAGTAACCGTGTGTCACACTGCGTGGTATCAGTAACCGTGTGTCACACTGCATGGTATCAGTAACCGCGTCTCACACTGCGTAATATCAGTAACCGTGTGTCACACTGCGTGGTATCAGGATTCGTGTGTCACACTGTATTATCAGTAACCGTGTGTCACACTGCGTAATATCCGTAACCGTGTATCACACTGCGTGGTATCAGTAACCGTGTGTCACACTGCGTAATATCAGTAACCGTGTGTCACACTGCGTGGTATTGGAACCGTGCGTCATAATGCTTGGTTTCAGTAACCGTGTGTCAGACTGTGTAATATCAGTAACCGTGTGTCACACTGCGTGGTATCAGGATTCGTGTGTCACACTGTATTATCAGTAACCGTGTGTCACACTGTGTAATATCAGCAACCGTGTGTCACACTGCGTAATATCAGTAACCGTGCGTCACTCTGCGTGGTATCAGTAACCGTGTGTCACGCTGCGTAATATGAGTAACCGTGTGTCACACGGTGTAATATCAGTAACCGTGTGTCACACTGTGTAATATCAGTAACCGTGTGTCACACTGCGTGGTATCAGCAACCGTGTGTCAGACTGCGTAATATCAGTAACCGTGCGTCACTCTGCGTGGTATCAGTAACCGTGTGTCACGCTGCATAATATGAGTAACCGTGTGTCACACGGTGTAATATCAGTAACCGTGTGTCACAATGCATAATATCAGTAACCGTGTGTCACACTGTGTGGTATCAGTAAATGTGTGTCAGACTGCGTGATATCCGTAACCGTGTCACACTGCGTGATATCAGTAACCGTGTCACACTGTGTAATATCAGTAACTGTGTGTCACACTGCGTGGTATCCGTAACCGTGTGTCACACTGCGTAATATCAGTAACTGTGTGTCACACTGCGTGGTATCCGTAACCGTGTGTCACACTGCGTAATATCAGTAACCGTGTGTCACACTGCGTAATATCAGTAACCGTGTGTCACACTGCGTAATATCAGTAACCATGTGCCACACTGCGTAATATCCGTAACCGTGTATCACACTACGTAATATCAGTAAGCGTGTGTCACACTGCGTAATATCAGTAACCGTGTGTCACACTGTGTAATATCAGTAACTGTGTGTCACACTGCGTGGTATCCGTAACCGTGTGTCACACTGCGTAATATCAGTAACCGTGTGTCACACTGCGTAATATCAGTAACCGTGTGTCACACTGTGTAATATCAGTAACTGTGTGTCACACTGCGTGGTATCCGTAACCGTGTGTCACACTGCGTAATATCAGTAACCGTGTGTCACACTGCGTGACATCCGTAACCGTGTCACACTGTGTAATATCAGTAACTGTGTGTCACACTGTGAATTATCAGTAACTGTGTGTCACACTGCGTGGTATCCGTAACCGTGCGTCACACTGTGTAATATCAGTAACCGTGTGTCACACTGCGTGGTATCATTAACCGTGTTTCACACTGCGGAATATCAGTAACCGTGTGTCACATTACGTAATATCACTAACTGTGTGTCACACTCCGTGGTATCAGGAACTGTGTGTCACACTGCGTAATATCGGTAACCGTGGGTCACACTGCGTGGTATCAGTAACCGTGTGTCACACTGCGTAATATCAGTAACCGTGTGTCACACGGTGTAATATCAGTAACCGTGTGTCACACTGTGTAATATCAATAACCGTGTGTCACACTGCGTGTACCAGTAACCGTGTGTCACACTGCGTAATATCAGTCACCGTGTGTCACACTGCGTAATATCTGGAACCGTGTGTCACAATGCGTGGTATCAGTAACCGTGTGTCACACTGCGTGGTATCGGTAACTGTGTGTCACACTTTGTAATGTCAGTAACCATGTGCCAGACTGCGTAATATCCGTAACCGTGTGTCACACTGCGTAATATCAGTAAGCGTGTGTCACACTGCGTAATATCAGTAACCGTGTGTCACACTGCGTAATATCAGTAAGAAGTTTAACAACACCAGGTTAAAGTCCAACATGTTTATTTGGTAGCAAAAGCCACACAAGCTTTCGAGGCTCTGAGCCCCTTCTTCAGGTGACACACCGTGTGTCAGACTGCGTGATATCCGTAACCGTGTCACACTGTGTAATATCAGTAACTGTGTGTCACACTGCGTGGTATCCGTAACCGTGTGTCACACTACGTAATATCAGTAACTGTGTGTCACACTCCGTGGTATCAGGAACCATGTGTCAGACTGCGTAATATCAGTAACCGTGTGTCACACTGCGTGGTATCAGTAACCGTGTGTCACACTGCATGGTATCAGTAACCGCGTCTCACACTGCGTAATATCAGTAACCGTGTGTCACACTGCGTGGTATCAGGATTCGTGTGTCACACTGTATTATCAGTAACCGTGTGTCACACTGCGTAATATCCGTAACCGTGTATCACACTGCGTGGTATCAGTAACCGTGTGTCACACTGCGTAATATCAGTAACCGTGTGTCACACTGCGTGGTATTGGAACCGTGCGTCATAATGCTTGGTTTCAGTAACCGTGTGTCAGACTGTGTAATATCAGTAACCGTGTGTCACACTGCGTGGTATCAGGATTCGTGTGTCACACTGTATTATCAGTAACCGTGTGTCACACTGTGTAATATCAGCAACCGTGTGTCACACTGCGTAATATCAGTAACCGTGCGTCACTCTGCGTGGTATCAGTAACCGTGTGTCACGCTGCGTAATATGAGTAACCGTGTGTCACACGGTGTAATATCAGTAACCGTGTGTCACACTGTGTAATATCAGTAACCGTGTGTCACACTGCGTGGTATCAGCAACCGTGTGTCAGACTGCGTAATATCAGTAACCGTGCGTCACTCTGCGTGGTATCAGTAACCGTGTGTCACGCTGCATAATATGAGTAACCGTGTGTCACACGGTGTAATATCAGTAACCGTGTGTCACAATGCATAATATCAGTAACCGTGTGTCACACTGTGTGGTATCAGTAAATGTGTGTCAGACTGCGTGATATCCGTAACCGTGTCACACTGCGTGATATCAGTAACCGTGTCACACTGTGTAATATCAGTAACTGTGTGTCACACTGCGTGGTATCCGTAACCGTGTGTCACACTGCGTAATATCAGTAACTGTGTGTCACACTGCGTGGTATCCGTAACCGTGTGTCACACTGCGTAATATCAGTAACCGTGTGTCACACTGCGTAATATCAGTAACCGTGTGTCACACTGCGTAATATCAGTAACCATGTGCCACACTGCGTAATATCCGTAACCGTGTATCACACTACGTAATATCAGTAAGCGTGTGTCACACTGCGTAATATCAGTAACCGTGTGTCACACTGTGTAATATCAGTAACTGTGTGTCACACTGCGTGGTATCCGTAACCGTGTGTCACACTGCGTAATATCAGTAACCGTGTGTCACACTGCGTGACATCCGTAACCGTGTCACACTGTGTAATATCAGTAACTGTGTGTCACACTGTGAATTATCAGTAACTGTGTGTCACACTGCGTGGTATCCGTAACCGTGCGTCACACTGTGTAATATCAGTAACCGTGTGTCACACTGCGTGGTATCATTAACCGTGTTTCACACTGCGGAATATCAGTAACCGTGTGTCACATTACGTAATATCACTAACTGTGTGTCACACTCCGTGGTATCAGGAACTGTGTGTCACACTGCGTAATATCAGTAACCGTGGGTCACACTGCGTGGTATCAGTAACCGTGTGTCACACTGCGTAATATCAGTAACCGTGTGTCACACGGTGTAATATCAGTAACCGTGTGTCACACTGTGTAATATCAATAACCGTGTGTCACACTGCGTAATAGCAGTAACCGTGTGTCACACGGTGTAATATCAGTAACCGTGTGTCACACTGTGTAATATCAATAACCGTGTGTCACACTGCGTAATATCCGTAACCGTGTGTCACACTGCGTGGTACCAGTAACCGTGTGTCACACTGCGTAATATCAGTCACCGTGTGTCACACTGCGTAATATCTGGAACCGTGTGTCACAATGCGTGGTATCAGTAACCGTGTGTCACACTGCGTGGTATCGGTAACTGTGTGTCACACTTTGTAATGTCAGTAACCATGTGCCAGACTGCGTAATATCCGTAACCGTGTGTCACACTGCGTAATATCAGTAAGCGTGTGTCACACTGCGTAATATCAGTAACCGTGTGTCACACTGCGTGGTATCAGTAACCATGTGTCACACTGCATGGTATCAGTAACCGTGTCTCACACTGCGTAATATCAGTAACTGTGTGTCACACTGTGAATTATCAGTAACTGTGTGTCACACTGCGTGGTATCCGTAACCGTGTCACACTGCGTGATATCAGTAACCGTGTCACACTGTGTAATATCAGTAACTGTGTGTCACACTGCGTGGTATCCGTAACCGTGTGTCACACTGCGTAATATCAGTAACTGTGTGTCACACTGCGTGGTATCCGTAACCGTGTGTCACACTGCGTAATATCAGTAACCGTGTGTCACACTGCGTAATATCAGTAACCGTGTGTCACACTGCGTAATATCAGTAACCATGTGCCACACTGCGTAATATCCGTAACCGTGTATCACACTACGTAATATCAGTAAGCGTGTGTCACACTGCGTAATATCAGTAACCGTGTGTCACACTGTGTAATATCAGTAACTGTGTGTCACACTGCGTGGTATCCGTAACCGTGTGTCACACTGCGTAATATCAGTAACCGTGTGTCACACTGCGTGACATCCGTAACCGTGTCACACTGTGTAATATCAGTAACTGTGTGTCACACTGTGAATTATCAGTAACTGTGTGTCACACTGCGTGGTATCCGTAACCGTGCGTCACACTGTGTAATATCAGTAACCGTGTGTCACACTGCGTGGTATCATTAACCGTGTTTCACACTGCGGAATATCAGTAACCGTGTGTCACATTACGTAATATCACTAACTGTGTGTCACACTCCGTGGTATCAGGAACTGTGTGTCACACTGCGTAATATCAGTAACCGTGGGTCACACTGCGTGGTATCAGTAACCGTGTGTCACACTGCGTAATATCAGTAACCGTGTGTCACACGGTGTAATATCAGTAACCGTGTGTCACACTGTGTAATATCAATAACCGTGTGTCACACTGCGTAATAGCAGTAACCGTGTGTCACACGGTGTAATATCAGTAACCGTGTGTCACACTGTGTAATATCAATAACCGTGTGTCACACTGCGTAATATCCGTAACCGTGTGTCACACTGCGTGGTACCAGTAACCGTGTGTCACACTGCGTAATATCAGTCACCGTGTGTCACACTGCGTAATATCTGGAACCGTGTGTCACAATGCGTGGTATCAGTAACCGTGTGTCACACTGCGTGGTATCGGTAACTGTGTGTCACACTTTGTAATGTCAGTAACCATGTGCCAGACTGCATAATATCCGTAACCGTGTGTCACACTGCGTAATATCAGTAAGCGTGTGTCACACTGCGTAATATCAGTAACCGTGTGTCACACTGCGTGGTATCAGTAACCATGTGTCACACTGCATGGTATCAGTAACCGTGTCTCACACTGCGTAATATCAGTAACTGTGTGTCACACTGTGAATTATCAGTAACTGTGTGTCACACTGCGTGGTATCCGTAACCGTGTGTCACACTGCGTAATATCAGTAACCGTGTGTCACACTGCGCAATATCAGTAACCGTGTGTCACACTGTGTAATGTCAGTAACCGTGTGTCACACTATGTAATGTCAGTAACCGTGTGTCACACTACGTAATATCCGTAACCGTGTCTCACACTGTATAATATCAGTAACCGTGTGTCACACTGTGTGGTATCAGGAACCGTGTGTCACACTGCGTAATATCAGTAACCGTGTGTCACACTGCGTGGTATCATTAACCGTGTTTCACACTGCGGAATATCAGTAACCGTGTGTCACATTACGTAATATCACTAACTGTGTGTCACACTCCGTGGTATCAGGAACTGTGTGTCACACTGCGTAATATCAGAAACCGTGGGTCACACTGCGTAATATCAGTAACCGTGTGTCACACTGCGTGGTATCAGTAACCGTGTGTCACACTGCGTAATATCAGTAACCGTGTGTCACACGGTGTAATATCAGTAACCGTGTGTCACACTGTGTAATATCAATAACCGTGTGTCACACTGCGTAATAGCAGTAACCGTGTGTCACACGGTGTAATATCAGTAACCGTGTGTCACACTGTGTAATATCAATAACCGTGTGTCACACTGCGTAATATCAGTAAACATGTGTCACACGGTGTAATATCAGTAACCGTGTGCCACACTGCGTAATATCAGTAACCGTGTGTCACACTGTGTGGTATCAGTAACCGTGTGTCAGACTGCGTGATATCCGTAACCGTGTCACACTGCGTGATATCAGTAACCGTGTCACACTGTGTAATATCAGTAACTGTGTGTCACACTGCGTGGTATCCGTAACCGTGTGTCACACTACGTAATATCAGTAACTGTGTGTCACACTCCGTGGTATCAGGAACCATGTGTCAGACTGCGTAATATCAGTAACCGTGTGTCACACTGCGTGGTATCAGTAACCGTGTGTCACACTGCATGGTATCAGTAACCGTGTCTCACACTGCGTAATATCAGTAACCGTGTGTCACACTGCGTGGTATCAGGATTCGTGTGTCACACTGTATTATCAGTAACCGTGTGTCACACTGCGTAATATCCGTAACCGTGCGTCACTCTGCGTGGTATCAGTAACCGTGTGTCACGCTGCGTAATATGAGTAACCGTGTGTCACACGGTGTAATATCAGTAACCGTGTGCCACACTGCGTAATATCAGTAACCGTGTGTCACACTCTGTGGTATCAGTAACCGTGTGTCACACTGCATGGTATCAGTAACCGTGTCTCACACTGCGTAATATCAGTAACCGTGTGTCACACTGCGTGGTATCAGGATTCGTGTGTCACACTGTATTATCAGTAACCGTGTGTCACACTGCGTAATATCCGTAACCGTGTATCACACTGCGTGGTATCAGTAACCGTGTGTCACACTGCGTAATATCAGTAACCGTGTGTCACACTGCGTGGTATCAGTAACCGTGTGTCACACTGCGTAATATCAGTAACCGTGTGTCACACTGCGTGGTATCAGTAACCGTGTGTCACACTGCGTAATATCAGTAACCGTGTGTCACACTGCGTAATATCAGTAACCATGTGTCACACTGCGTGGTATTGGAACCGTGCGTCATAATGCTTGGTTTCGGTAACCGTGTGTCACACTGTGTAATATCAGCAACCGTGTGTCACACTGCGTAATATCAGTAACCGTGCGTCACTCTGCGTGGTATCAGTAACCGTGTGTCACGCTGCGTAATATGAGTAACCGTGTGTCACACGGTGTAATATCAGTAACCGTGTGCCACACTGCGTAATATCAGTAACCGTGTGTCACACTCTGTGGTATCAGTAACCGTGTGTCAGACTGCGTGATATCCGTAACCGTGTCACACTGCGTGATATCAGTAACCGTGTCACACTGTGTAATATCAGTAACTGTGTGTCACACTGCGTGGTATCCGTAACCGTGTGTCACACTGCGTAATATCAGTAACCGTGTGTCACACTGCGTAATATCAGTAACCGTGTGTCACACTGCGTAATATCAGTAACCGTGTGTCAGACTGTGTAATATCAGTAACCGTGTGTCACATTGCGTAATATCAGTAACCGTGTGTCACACTGCGTGGTATCAGTAACCGTGTGTCACACTGCATGGTATCAGTAACCGTGTCTCACACTGCGTAATATCAGTAACCGTGTGTCACACTGCGTAATATCAGTAACCGTGTGTCACACTGCGTGGTATTGGAACCGTGCGTCATAATGCTTGGTTTCGGTAACCGTGTGTCACACTGTGTAATATCAGCCACCGTGCGTCACTCTGCGTGGTATCAGTAACCGTGTGTCACGCTGCATAATATGAGTAACCGTGTGTCACACGGTGTAATATCAGTAACCGTGTGTCACACGGTGTAATATCAGTAACCGTGTGCCACACTGCGTAATATCAGTAACCGTGTGTCACACTCTGTGGTATCAGTAACCGTGTGTCACACTGCGTAATATCAGTAACCATGTGCCACACTGCGTAATATCCGTAACCGTGTATCACACTACGTAATATCAGTAAGCGTGTGTCACACTGCGTAATATCAGTAACCGTGTGTCACACTGTGTAATATCAGTAACTGTGTGTCACACTGCGTGGTATCCGTAACCGTGTGTCACACTGCGTATTATCAGTAACCGTGTGTCACACTGCGTGATATCCGTAACCGTGTCACACTGTGTAATATCAGTAACTGTGTGTCACACTGTGAATTATCAGTAACTGTGTGTCACACTGCGTGGTATCCGTAACCGTGTGTCACACTGCGTAATATCAGTAACCGTGTGTCACACTGCGTAATATCAGTAACCGTGTGTCACACTGTGTAATATCAGTAACCATGTACCACACTGCGTAATATCCGTAACCGTGTGTCACACTGTGTAATATCAGGAAGCGTGTGTCACACTGCGTAATATCAGTAACCGTGTGTCACACTGCGTGGTATCAGTAACCATGTGTCACACTGCATGGTATCAGTAACCGTGTCTCACACTGCGTAATATCAGTAACTGTGCGTCACACTGCGTGGTATCAGTAACCGTGTGTCACACTGCGTAATATCCGTAACCGTGTATCACACTGCGTGGTATCAGTAACCGTGTGTCACACTGCGTGATATCCGTAACCGTGTCACACTGCGTGATATCAGTAACCGTGTCACACTGTGTAATATCAGTAACCGTGTGTCACACTGCGTGGTATCGGTAACCGTGTGTCACACTGCGTAATATCAGTAACCGTGTGTCACACGGTGTAATATCAGTAACCGTGTGTCACACTGTGTAATATCAATAACCGTGTGTCACACTGCGTAATAGCAGTAACCGTGTGTCACACGGTGTAATATCAGTAACCGTGTGTCACACTGTGTAATATCAATAACCGTGTGTCACACTGCGTAATATCAGTAAACATGTGTCACACGGTGTAATATCAGTAACCGTGTGCCACACTGCGTAATATCAGTAACCGTGTGTCACACTGTGTGGTATCAGTAACCGTGTGTCAGACTGCGTGATATCCGTAACCGTGTCACACTGCGTGATATCAGTAACCGTGTCACACTGTGTAATATCAGTAACTGTGTGTCACACTGCGTGGTATCCGTAACCGTGTGTCACACTACGTAATATCAGTAACTGTGTGTCACACTCCGTGGTATCAGGAACCATGTGTCAGACTGCGTAATATCAGTAACCGTGTGTCACACTGCGTGGTATCAGTAACCGTGTGTCACACTGCATGGTATCAGTAACCGTGTCTCACACTGCGTAATATCAGTAACCGTGTGTCACACTGCGTGGTATCAGGATTCGTGTGTCACACTGTATTATCAGTAACCGTGTGTCACACTGCGTAATATCCGTAACCGTGCGTCACTCTGCGTGGTATCAGTAACCGTGTGTCACGCTGCGTAATATGAGTAACCGTGTGTCACACGGTGTAATATCAGTAACCGTGTGCCACACTGCGTAATATCAGTAACCGTGTGTCACACTCTGTGGTATCAGTAACCGTGTGTCACACTGCATGGTATCAGTAACCGTGTCTCACACTGCGTAATATCAGTAACCGTGTGTCACACTGCGTGGTATCAGGATTCGTGTGTCACACTGTATTATCAGTAACCGTGTGTCACACTGCGTAATATCCGTAACCGTGTATCACACTGCGTGGTATCAGTAACCGTGTGTCACACTGCGTAATATCAGTAACCGTGTGTCACACTGCGTGGTATCAGTAACCGTGTGTCACACTGCGTAATATCAGTAACCGTGTGTCACACTGCGTGGTATCAGTAACCGTGTGTCACACTGCGTAATATCAGTAACCGTGTGTCACACTGCGTAATATCAGTAACCATGTGTCACACTGCGTGGTATTGGAACCGTGCGTCATAATGCTTGGTTTCGGTAACCGTGTGTCACACTGTGTAATATCAGCAACCGTGTGTCACACTGCGTAATATCAGTAACCGTGCGTCACTCTGCGTGGTATCAGTAACCGTGTGTCACGCTGCGTAATATGAGTAACCGTGTGTCACACGGTGTAATATCAGTAACCGTGTGCCACACTGCGTAATATCAGTAACCGTGTGTCACACTCTGTGGTATCAGTAACCGTGTGTCAGACTGCGTGATATCCGTAACCGTGTCACACTGCGTGATATCAGTAACCGTGTCACACTGTGTAATATCAGTAACTGTGTGTCACACTGCGTGGTATCCGTAACCGTGTGTCACACTGCGTAATATCAGTAACCGTGTGTCACACTGCGTAATATCAGTAACCGTGTGTCACACTGCGTAATATCAGTAACCGTGTGTCAGACTGTGTAATATCAGTAACCGTGTGTCACATTGCGTAATATCAGTAACCGTGTGTCACACTGCGTGGTATCAGTAACCGTGTGTCACACTGCATGGTATCAGTAACCGTGTCTCACACTGCGTAATATCAGTAACCGTGTGTCACACTGCGTAATATCAGTAACCGTGTGTCACACTGCGTGGTATTGGAACCGTGCGTCATAATGCTTGGTTTCGGTAACCGTGTGTCACACTGTGTAATATCAGCCACCGTGCGTCACTCTGCGTGGTATCAGTAACCGTGTGTCACGCTGCATAATATGAGTAACCGTGTGTCACACGGTGTAATATCAGTAACCGTGTGTCACACGGTGTAATATCAGTAACCGTGTGCCACACTGCGTAATATCAGTAACCGTGTGTCACACTCTGTGGTATCAGTAACCGTGTGTCACACTGCGTAATATCAGTAACCATGTGCCACACTGCGTAATATCCGTAACCGTGTATCACACTACGTAATATCAGTAAGCGTGTGTCACACTGCGTAATATCAGTAACCGTGTGTCACACTGTGTAATATCAGTAACTGTGTGTCACACTGCGTGGTATCCGTAACCGTGTGTCACACTGCGTATTATCAGTAACCGTGTGTCACACTGCGTGATATCCGTAACCGTGTCACACTGTGTAATATCAGTAACTGTGTGTCACACTGTGAATTATCAGTAACTGTGTGTCACACTGCGTGGTATCCGTAACCGTGTGTCACACTGCGTAATATCAGTAACCGTGTGTCACACTGCGTAATATCAGTAACCGTGTGTCACACTGTGTAATATCAGTAACCATGTACCACACTGCGTAATATCCGTAACCGTGTGTCACACTGTGTAATATCAGGAAGCGTGTGTCACACTGCGTAATATCAGTAACCGTGTGTCACACTGCGTGGTATCAGTAACCATGTGTCACACTGCATGGTATCAGTAACCGTGTCTCACACTGCGTAATATCAGTAACTGTGCGTCACACTGCGTGGTATCAGTAACCGTGTGTCACACTGCGTAATATCCGTAACCGTGTATCACACTGCGTGGTATCAGTAACCGTGTGTCACACTGCGTGATATCCGTAACCGTGTCACACTGCGTGATATCAGTAACCGTGTCACACTGTGTAATATCAGTAACCGTGTGTCACACTGCGTGGTATCGGTAACCGTGTGTCAGACTGCGTGATATCCGTAAACATGTCGCACTGTGTAATATCAGTAACTGTGTGTAACACTGTGAATTATCAGTAACTGTGCGTCACACTGCGTGGTATCCGTAACCGTGTGTCACACTGCGTAATATCAGTAACTGTGCGTCACACTGCGTGGTATCCGTAACCGTGTGTCACACTGCGTAATATCAGTAACCATGTGTCACACTGCGTAATATCCGTAACCGTGTGTCACACTGCGTAATATCAGGAAGCGTGTGTCACACTGCGTAATATCAGTAACCGTGTGTCACACTGCGTAATATCAGTAACCGTGTGCCACACTGCGTAATATCAGTAACCGTGTGTCACACTGCGTGGTATCAGTAACCATGTGTCACACTGCATGGTATCAGTAACCGTGTCTCACACTGCGTAATATCAGTAACCGTGTGTCACACTGTGTGGTATCAGTAACCGTGTGTCACACTGCGTAATATCCGTAACCGTGTATCACACTGCGTGGTATCAGTAACCGTGTGTCACACTGTGTAATATCAGAAACCGAGTTTCAGACTGCTTGGTATCAGGAACCGTGTGTCACAATGCGTAAAATCAGTAACCGTGTATCACACTGCGTGGTATCATTAACTGTGTGTCACACAGCGTGATATCTGAAACCGTGTGTCACACTGCGTGGCAACAGTAAGCGTGTGTCACACTGCGTAATATCAGTAACCGTGTGTCACACTGCGCAATATCAGCAACCGTGTGTCAGGCTGTGTAATGTCAGTAACCGTGTGTCACCCTGTGTAATGTCAGTAACCGTGTGTCACACTGCGTAATATCCGTAACCGTGTCTCACACTGTATAATATCAGTAACCGTGTGTCACACTGCGTAATATCCGTAACCGTGTCTCACACTGTATAATATCAGTAACCGTGTGTCACACTGCGTAATATCAGTAACCGTGTGTCACACTGCGTAATATCCGTAACCGTGTATCACACTGCGTGGTATCAGTAACCGTGTGTCACACTGCGTGATATCCGTAACCGTGTCACACTGCGTGATATCAGTAACCGTGTCACACTGTGTAATATCAGTAACCGTGTGTCACACTGCGTGGTATCGGTAACCGTGTGTCAGACTGCGTGATATCCGTAAACATGTCGCACTGTGTAATATCAGTAACTGTGTGTAACACTGTGAATTATCAGTAACTGTGCGTCACACTGCGTGGTATCCGTAACCGTGTGTCACACTGCGTAATATCAGTAACTGTGCGTCACACTGCGTGGTATCCGTAACCGTGTGTCACACTGCGTAATATCAGTAACCATGTGTCACACTGCGTAATATCCGTAACCGTGTGTCACACTGCGTAATATCAGGAAGCGTGTGTCACACTGCGTAATATCAGTAACCGTGTGTCACACTGCGTAATATCAGTAACCGTGTGCCACACTGCGTAATATCAGTAACCGTGTGTCACACTGCGTGGTATCAGTAACCATGTGTCACACTGCATGGTATCAGTAACCGTGTCTCACACTGCGTAATATCAGTAACCGTGTGTCACACTGTGTGGTATCAGTAACCGTGTGTCACACTGCGTAATATCCGTAACCGTGTATCACACTGCGTGGTATCAGTAACCGTGTGTCACACTGTGTAATATCAGAAACCGAGTTTCAGACTGCTTGGTATCAGGAACCGTGTGTCACAATGCGTAAAATCAGTAACCGTGTATCACACTGCGTGGTATCATTAACTGTGTGTCACACAGCGTGATATCTGAAACCGTGTGTCACACTGCGTGGCAACAGTAAGCGTGTGTCACACTGCGTAATATCAGTAACCGTGTGTCACACTGCGCAATATCAGCAACCGTGTGTCAGGCTGTGTAATGTCAGTAACCGTGTGTCACCCTGTGTAATGTCAGTAACCGTGTGTCACACTGCGTAATATCCGTAACCGTGTCTCACACTGTATAATATCAGTAACCGTGTGTCACACTGCGTAATATCCGTAACCGTGTCTCACACTGTATAATATCAGTAACCGTGTGTCACACTGCGTAATATCAGTAACCGTGTGTCACACTGCGTAATATCCGTAACCGTGTGTCACACTGCGTGGTTACATTAACCGTGTTTCACACTGCGGAATATCAGTAACCGTGTGTCACATAACGTAATATCACTAACTGTGTGTCACACTCCGTGGTATGAGGAACTGTGTGTCACACTGCGTAATATCAGTAAGCGTGTGTCACACTGCGTAATACAGTAACTGTGTGTCACACTGCGTGGAATCCGTAAGCGTGTGTCACACCGCGTAATATCAGTAACCGTGTGTCACACTGCGTAATATCAGTAACCGTGTGTCACAGTGTGTAATATCAGTAACCATGTGCCACACTACGTAATATCCGTAACCGTGTGTCACACTGCGTAATATCAGTAAGCGTGTGTCACACTGCGGAATATCAGTAACCGTGTGTCACACTGTGTGGCATCAGTAACCATGTGTCACGCTGCGTGATAGCAGTAACCGTGTCACGCTGTGTAATAGCAGTAACTGTGTGTCACACTGCGTGGTATCAGGAACCGTGTGTCACACTGCGTAATATCAGTAACCGTGTGTCACACTGCGTAATATCAGTAACCGTGTGTCACACTGCGTGGTATCAGTAACCATGTGTCACACTGCATGGTATTAGTAACCGTGTCTCACACTGCGTAATATCAGTCACCGTGTGTCACACTGTGAATTATCAGTAACTGTGTGTCACACTGCGTGGTATCCGTAACCGTGTGTCACACTATGTAATGTCAGTAACCGTGTGTCACACTGCGTAATATCCGTAACCGTGTCTCACACTGTATAATATCAGTAACCGTGTGTCACACTGTGTGGTATCAGGAACCGTGTGTCACACTGCGTAATATCAGTAACCGTGTGTCACACTGCGTGGTATCATGAACCGTGTTTCACACTGCGGAATATCAGTAACCGTGTGTCACATTACGTAATATCACTAACTGTGTGTCACACTCCGTGGTATCAGGAACTGTGTGTCACACTGCGTAATATCAGTAACCGTGGGTCACACTGCGTGGTATCAGTAACCGTGTGTCACACTGCGTAATATCAGTAACCGTGTGTCACACGGTGTAATATCAGTAACCGTGTGTCACACTGTGTAATATCAATAACCGTGTGTCACACTGCGTAATAGCAGTAACCGTGTGTCACACGGTGTAATATCAGTAACCGTGTGTCACACTGTGTAATATCAATAACCGTGTGTCACACTGCGTAATATCCGTAACCGTGTGTCACACTGCGTAATATCTGGAACCGTGTGTCACACTGCGTGGTATCAGTAACCGTGTGTCACACTGCGTGGTATCGGTAACTGTGTGTCACACTTTGTAATGTCAGTAACCATGTGCCAGACTGCGTAATATCCGTAACCGTGTGTCACACTGCATGGTATCAGGATTCGTGTGTCACACTGCGTGGTATCGGTAACTGTGTGTCACACTTTGTAATGTCAGTAACCATGTGCCAGACTGCGTAATATCCGTAACCGTGTGTCACACTGCGTGGTATCAGGATTCGTGTGTCACACTGTATTACCAGTAACCGTGTGTCACACTGCGTAATATCCGTAACCGTGTATCACACTGCGTGGTATCAGTAACCGTGTGTCACACTGCGTAATATTAGTAACCATGTGTCACACTGCGTGGTATTGGAACCGTGCGTCATAATGCTTGGTTTCAGTAACCGTGTGTCACACTGCGTAATATCAGTAACCGTGCGTCACTCTGCGTGGTATCAGTAACCGTGTGTCACGCTGCGTAATATGAGTAACCGTGTGTCACACGGTGTAATATCAGTAACCGTGTGTCACACTGCGTAATATCAGTAACCGTGTGTCACACTGTGTGGTATCAGTAACCGTGTGTCAGACTGCGTGATATCCGTAACCGTGTCACACTGCGTGATATCCGTAACCGTGTCACACTGTGTAATATCAGTAACTGTGTGTCACACTGCGTGGTATCCGTAACCGTGTGTCACACTGCGTAATATCAGTAACCGTGTGTCACACTGCGTGATATCCGTAACCGTGTCACACTGTGTAATAACAGTAACTCTGTGGCACACTGTGAATAATCAGTAACTGTGTGTCACACTGCGTGGTATCCGTAACCGTGTGTCACACTGCGGAATATCAGTAACCGTGTGTCACACTGCGTAATTTCAGTAACCATGTGCCACACTGCGTAATATCCGTAACCGTGTGTCACACTGCGTAATATCAGTAAGCGTGTGTCACACTGCGTAATATCAGTAACCGTGTGTCACACTGCGTGATATCCGTAACCGTGTCACACTGTGTAATATCAGTAACTGTGTGTCACACTGTGAATTATCAGTAACTGTGTGTCACACTGCGTGGTATCCGTAACTGTGTGTCACACTGCGTAATATCAGTAACCATGTGTCACACTGCGTAATATCAGTAACCGTGTGTCACACGGTGTAATATCAGTAACCGTGTGTCACACTGCGTAATATCAGTAACCATGTGTCACACTGCGTAATATCAGTAACCGTGTGTCACACTGTGTAATATCAGTAACCATGTGCCACACTGCGTAATATCCATAACCGTGTGTCACACTGCGTAATATCAGGAAGCGTGTGTCACACTGCGTAATATCAGTAACCGTGTGTCACACTGCGTGGTATCAGTCACCATGTGTCACACTGCATGGTATCAGTAACCGTGTCTCACACTGCGTAATATCAGTAACCATGTGTCACACTGTGTGGTATCAGTAACCGTGTGTCACACTGCGTAATATCCGTAACCGTGTATCACACTGCGTGGTATCAGTAACCGTGTGTCACACTGCGTGATATCCGTAACCGTGTCACACTGCGTGATATCAGTAACCGTGTCACACTGTGTAATATCAGTAACCGTGTGTCACACTGCGTGGTATCGGTAACCGTGTGTCACACTGCGTATTATCAGTAACTGTGTGTCAGACTGCGTGATATCCGTAAACATGTCACACTGTGTAATATCAGTAACTGTGTGTAACACTGTGAATTATCAGTAACTGTGCGTCACACTGCGTGGTATCCGTAACCGTGTGTCACACTGCGTAATATCAGTAACCGTGTGTCACACTGCGTAATATCAGTAACCGTGTGTCACACTGTGTAATATCAGTAACCATGTGCCACACTGCGTAATATCCGTAACCGTGTGTCACACTACGTAATATCAGGAAGCGTGTGTCACACTGCGTAATATCAGTAACCGTGTGTCACACTGCGTAATATCAGTAACCGTGTGTCACACTGCGTGGTATCAGTAACCGTGTGTCACACTGCATGGTATCAGTAACCGTGTCTCACACTGCGTAATATCAGTAACCGTGTGTCACACTGCGTGGTATCAGGATTCGTGTGTCACACTGTATTATCAGTAACCGTGTGTCACACTGCGTAATATCCGTAACCGTGTATCACACTGCGTGGTATCAGTAACCGTGTGTCACACTGCGTAATATCAGTAACCGTGTGTCACACTGCGTGGTATTGGAACCGTGCGTCATAATGCTTAGCGTCAGTAACCGTGTGTCAGACTGTGTAATATCAGTAACCGTGTGTCACACTGCGTGGTATCAGTAACCGTGTGTCACACTGCGTAATATCAGTAACCGTGTGTCACACCGCGTGGTATCAGTAACCGTGTGTCACACTGCGTGGTATCAGCAACCGTGTGTCACACTGCGTAATATCAGTAACCGTGCGTCACTCTGCGTGGTATCAGTAACCGTGTGTCACGCTGCATAATATGAGTAACCGTGTGTCACACGGTGTAATATCAGTAACCGTGTGTCACACTGCGTAATATCAGTAACCGTGTGTCACACTGTGTGGTATCAGTAAATGTGTGTCAGACTGCGTGATATCCGTAACCGTGTCACACTGCGTGATATCAGTAACCGAGTCACACTGTGTAATATCAGTAACTGTGTGTCACACTGCGTGGTATCCGTAACCATGTGCCACACTGCGTAATATCCGTAACCGTGTGTCACACTGCGCAATATCAGTAAGCGTGTGTCACACTGCGTAATATCAGTAACCGTGTGTCACACTGTGTAATATCAGTAACTGTGTGTCACACTGCGTGGTATCCGTAACCGTGTGTCACACTGCGTAATATCAGTAACCGTGTGTCACACTGCGTGATATCCGTAACCGTGTCACACTGTGTAATATCAATAACTGTGTGTCACACTGTGAATAATCAGTAACTGTGTGTCACACTGCGTGGTATCCGTAACCGTGTGTCACACTGCGTGGTATCCGTAACCGTGTGTCACACTGCGTGGTATCAGTAACCGTGTGTCACACTGTGTAATATCAGTAACCGTGTGTCACACTGCGTAATATCAGTAACCGTGTGTCACACTGCGTGGTATCAGGATTCGTGTGTCACACTGTATTATCAGTAACCGTGTGTCACACTGCGTAATATCCGTAACCGTGTATCACACTGCGTGGTATCAGTAACCGTGTGTCACACTGCGTAATATCAGTAACCATGTGTCACACTGCGTGGTATTGGAACCGTGCGTCATAATGCTTGGTTTCAGTAACCGTGTGTCACACTGTGTAATATCAGCAACCGTGTGTCACACTGCGTAATATCAGTAACCGTGCGTCACTCTGCGTGGTATCAGTAACCGTGTGTCACGCTGCGTAATATGAGTAACCGTGTGTCACACGGTGTAATATCAGTAACCGTGTGTCACACTGCGTAATATCAGTAACCGTGTGTCACACTGTGTGGTATCAGTAACCGTGTGTCAGACTGCGTGATGTCCGTAACCGTGTGTCACACTGCGTGATATCAGTAACCGTGTCACACTGTGTAATATCAGTAACTGTGTGTCACACTGCGTGGTATCCGTAACCGTGTGTCACACTGCGTAATATCAGTAACCGTGTGTCACACTGCGTGATATCCGTAACCGTGTCACACTGTGTAATAACAGTAACTCTGTGGCACACTGTGAATAATCAGTAACTGTGTGTCACACTGCATGGTATCCGTAACCGTGTGTCACACTGCGTAATATCAGTAACCGTGTGCCACACTGCGTAATATCCGTAACCGTGTGTCACACTGCGTAATATCAGTAAGCGTGTGTCACACTGCGTAATATCAGTAACCGTGTGTCACACTGCGTGATATCCGTAACCGTGTCACACTGTGTAATATCAGTAACTGTGTGTCACACTGTGAATTATCAGTAACTGTGTGTCACACTGCGTGGTATCCGTAACCGTGTGTCACACTGCGTAATATCAGTAACAGTGTGTCACACTGTGTAATATCAGTAACCATGTACCACACTGCGTAATATCCGTAACCGTGTGTCACACTGCGTAATATCAGGAAGCGTGTGTCACACTGCGTAATATCAGTAACCGTGTGTCACACTGCGTGGTATCAGTAACCATGTGTCACACTGCATGGTATCAGTAACCGTGTCTCACACTGCATGGTATCAGTAACCGTGTCTCACACTGCGTAATATCAGTAACCGTGTGTCACACTGTGTGGTATCAGTAACCGTGTGTCACACTGCGTAATATCCGTAACCGTGTATCACACTGCGTGGTATCAGTAACCGTGTGTCACACTGCGTGATATCCGTAACCGTGTCACACTGCGTGATATCAGTAACCGTGTCACACTGTGTAATATCAGTAACCGTGTGTCACACTGCGTGGTATCGGTAACCGTGTGTCAGACTGCGTGATATCCGTAAACATGTCGCACTGTGTAATATCAGTAACTGTGTGTAACACTGTGAATTATCAGTTACTGTGCGCCACACTGCGTGGTATCCGTAACCGTGTGTCACACTGCGTAATATCAGGAACCGTGTGTCACACTGCGTAATATCAGTAACCATGTGCCACACTGCGTAATATCCGTAACCGTGTGTCACACTGCGTAATATCAGGAAGCGTGTGTCACACTGCGTAATATCAGTAACCGTGTGTCACACTGCGTGGTATCATGAACCGTGTTTCACACTGCGGAATATCAGTAACCGTGTGTCACATTACGTAATATCACGAACTGTGTGTCACACTCCGTGGTATCAGGAACTGTGTGTCACACTGCGTAATATCAGTAACCGTGTGTCACACTGTGTGGTATCAGTAACTGTGTGTCACACTGCGTAATATCCGTAACCGTGTATCACACTGCGTGGTACCAGTAACCGTGTGTCACACTGCGTGGTATCAGTAACCGTGTGTCACACTGTGTAATATCAGAAACCGTGTTTCAGACTGCGTGGTATCAGGAACCGTGTTTCACAATGCGTAAAATCAGTAACAGTGTGTCACACTGCGTGGTATCATTAACTGTGTGTCACACTGTATAATATCAGTAACCGTGTGTCACACTGCGTAATATCAGTAACCGTGTGTCACACTGCGTAATATCAGTAACCGTGTGTCACACTGCGTGGTTACATTAACCGTGTTTCACACTGCGGAATATCAGTAACCGTGTGTCACATAACGTAATATCACTAACTGTGTGTCACACTCCGTGGTATGAGGAACTGTGTGTCACACTGCGTAATATCAGTAAGCGTGTGTCACACTGCGTAATACAGTAACTGTGTGTCACACTGCGTGGAATCCGTAACCGTGTGTCACACCGCGTAATATCAGTAACCGTGTGTCACACTGCGTAATATCAGTAACCGTGTGTCACAGTGTGTAATATCAGTAACCATGTGCCACACTACGTAATATCCGTAACCGTGTGTCACACTGCGTAATATCAGTAAGCGTGTGTCACACTGCGTAATATCAGTAACCTTGTGTCACACTGCGTGATATCCGTAACCGTGTCACACTGTGTAATATCAGTAACTGTGTGTCACACTGTGAATTATCAGTAACTGTGTGTCACACTGCGTGGTATCCGTAACCGTCTGTCACACTGCGTAATATCAGTAACCGTGTGTCACACTGCGTAATATCAGTAACCGTGTGTCACACTGTGTAATATCAGTAACCATGTACCACACTGCGTAATATCCGTAACCGTGTGTCACACTGCGTAATATCAGGAAGCGTGTGTCACACTGCGTAATATCAGTAACCGTGTGTCACACTGCGTGGTATCAGTAACCATGTGTCACACTGCATGGTATCAGTAACCGTGTCTCACACTGCGTAATATCAGTAACCGTGTGTCACACTGTGTGGTATCAGTAACCGTGTGTCACACTGCGTAATATCCGTAACCGTGTATCACACTGCGTGGTATCAGTAACCGTGTGTCACACTGCGTGATATCCGTAACCGTGTCACACTGCGTGATATCAGTAACCGTGTCACACTGTGTAATATCAGTAACCGTGTGTCACACTGCGTGGTATCGGTAACCGTGTGTCAGACTGCGTGATATCCGTAAACATGTCGCACTGTGTAATATCAGTAACTGTGTGTAACACTGTGAATTATCAGTTACTGTGCGTCACACTGCGTGGTATCCGTAACCGTGTGTCACACTGCGTAATATCAGTAACCGTGTGTCACACTGCGTAATATCAGTAACTGTGTGTCACACTGTGTAATATCAGTAACCATGTGCCACACTGCGTAATATCCGTAACCGTGTGTCACACTGCGTAATATCAGGAAGCGTGTGTCACACTGCGTAATATCAGTAACCGTGTGTCACACTGCGTGGTATCAGTAACCATGTGTCACACTGCATGGTATCAGTAACCGTGTCTCACAGTGCGTAATATCAGTAACCGTGTGTCACACTGTGTGGTATCAGTAACTGTGTGTCACACTGCGTAATATCCGTAACCGTGTATCACACTGCGTGGTACCAGTAACCGTGTGTCACACTGCGTGGTATCAGTAACCGTGTGTCACACTGTGTAATATCAGAAACCGTGTTTCAGACTGCGTGGTATCAGGAACCGTGTTTCACAATGCGTAAAATCAGTAACAGTGTGTCACACTGCGTGGTATCATTAACTGTGTGTCACACTGTATAATATCAGTAACCGTGTGTCACACTGCGTAATATCAGTAACCGTGTGTCACACTGCGTAATATCAGTAACCGTGTGTCACACTGCGTGGTTACATTAACCGTGTTTCACACTGCGGAATATCAGTAACCGTGTGTCACATAACGTAATATCACTAACTGTGTGTCACACTCCGTGGTATGAGGAACTGTGTGTCACACTGCGTAATATCAGTAAGCGTGTGTCACACTGCGTAATACAGTAACTGTGTGTCACACTGCGTGGAATCCGTAACCGTGTGTCACACCGCGTAATATCAGTAACCGTGTGTCACACTGCGTAATATCAGTAACCGTGTGTCACAGTGTGTAATATCAGTAACCATGTGCCACACTACGTAATATCCGTAACCGTGTGTCACACTGCGTAATATCAGTAAGCGTGTGTCACACTGCGTAATATCAGTAACCTTGTGTCACACTGCGTGATATCCGTAACCGTGTCACACTGTGTAATATCAGTAACTGTGTGTCACACTGTGAATTATCAGTAACTGTGTGTCACACTGCGTGGTATCCGTAACCGTGTGTCACACTGCGTAATATCAGTAACCGTGTGTCACACTGCGTAATATCAGTAACCGTGTGTCACACTGTGTAATATCAGTAACCATGTACCACACTGCGTAATATCCGTAACCGTGTGTCACACTGCGTAATATCAGGAAGCGTGTGTCACACTGCGTAATATCAGTAACCGTGTGTCACACTGCGTGGTATCAGTAACCATGTGTCACACTGCATGGTATCAGTAACCGTGTCTCACACTGCGTAATATCAGTAACCGTGTGTCACACTGTGTGGTATCAGTAACCGTGTGTCACACTGCGTAATATCCGTAACCGTGTATCACACTGCGTGGTATCAGTAACCGTGTGTCACACTGCGTGATATCCGTAACCGTGTCACACTGCGTGATATCAGTAACCGTGTCACACTGTGTAATATCAGTAACCGTGTGTCACACTGCGTGGTATCGGTAACCGTGTGTCAGACTGCGTGATATCCGTAAACATGTTGCACTGTGTAATATCAGTAACTGTGTGTAACACTGTGAATTATCAGTTACTGTGCGTCACACTGCGTGGTATCCGTAACCGTGTGTCACACTGCGTAATATCAGTAACCGTGTGTCACACTGCGTAATATCAGTAACCGTGTGTCACACTGTGTAATATCAGTAACCATGTGCCACACTGCGTAATATCCGTAACCGTGTGTCACACTGCGTAATATCAGGAAGCGTGTGTCACACTGCGTAATATCAGTAACCGTGTGTCACACTGCGTGGTATCAGTAACCATGTGTCACACTGCATGGTATCAGTAACCGTGTCTCACAGTGCGTAATATCAGTAACCGTGTGTCACACTGTGTGGTATCAGTAACTGTGTGTCACACTGCGTAATATCCGTAACCGTGTATCACACTGCGTGGTATCAGTAACCGTGTGTCACACTGCGTGGTATCAGTAACCGTGTGTCACACTGTGTAATATCAGAAAACGTGTTTCAGACTGCGTGGTATCAGGAACCGTGTGTCACACTGCGTAAAATCAGTAACAGTGTGTCACACTGCGTGGTATCATTAACTGTGTGTCACACTGTATAATATCAGTAACCGTGTGTCACACTGCGTAATATCAGTAACCGTGTGTCACACTGCGTAATATCAGGAAGCGTGTGTCACACTGCGTGGTTACATTAACCGTGTTTCACACTGCGGAATATCAGTAACCGTGTGTCACATAACGTAATATCACTAACTGTGTGTCACACTCCGTGGTATGAGGAACTGTGTGTCACACTGCGTAATATCAGTAAGCGTGTGTCACACTGCGTAATACAGTAACTGTGTGTCACACTGCGTGGAATCCGTAACCGTGTGTCACACCGCGTAATATCAGTAACCGTGTGTCACACTGCGTAATATCAGTAACCGTGTGTCACAGTGTGTAATATCAGTAACCATGTGCCACACTACGTAATATCCGTAACCGTGTGTCACACTGCGTAATATCAGTAAGCGTGTGTCACACTGCGTAATATCAGTAACCTTGTGTCACACTGCGTGATATCCGTAACCGTGTCACACTGTGTAATATCAGTAACTGTGTGTCACACTGTGAATTATCAGTAACTGTGTGTCACACTGCGTGGTATCCGTAACCGTGTGTCACACTGCGTAATATCAGTAACCGTGTGTCACACTGCGTAATATCAGTAACCGTGTGTCACACTGTGTAATATCAGTAACCATGTACCACACTGCGTAATATCCGTAACCGTGTGTCACACTGCGTAATATCAGGAAGCGTGTGTCACACTGCGTAATATCAGTAACCGTGTGTCACACTGCGTGGTATCAGTAACCATGTGTCACACTGCATGGTATCAGTAACCGTGTCTCACACTGCGTAATATCAGTAACCGTGTGTCACACTGTGTGGTATCAGTAACCGTGTGTCACACTGCGTAATATCCGTAACCGTGTATCACACTGCGTGGTATCAGTAACCGTGTGTCACACTGCGTGATATCCGTAACCGTGTCACACTGCGTGATATCAGTAACCGTGTCACACTGTGTAATATCAGTAACCGTGTGTCACACTGCGTGGTATCGGTAACCGTGTGTCAGACTGCGTGATATCCGTAAACATGTTGCACTGTGTAATATCAGTAACTGTGTGTAACACTGTGAATTATCAGTTACTGTGCGTCACACTGCGTGGTATCCGTAACCGTGTGTCACACTGCGTAATATCAGTAACCGTGTGTCACACTGCGTAATATCAGTAACCGTGTGTCACACTGTGTAATATCAGTAACCATGTGCCACACTGCGTAATATCCGTAACCGTGTGTCACACTGCGTAATATCAGGAAGCGTGTGTCACACTGCGTAATATCAGTAACCGTGTGTCACACTGCGTGGTATCAGTAACCATGTGTCACACTGCATGGTATCAGTAACCGTGTCTCACAGTGCGTAATATCAGTAACCGTGTGTCACACTGTGTGGTATCAGTAACTGTGTGTCACACTGCGTAATATCCGTAACCGTGTATCACACTGCGTGGTATCAGTAACCGTGTGTCACACTGCGTGGTATCAGTAACCGTGTGTCACACTGTGTAATATCAGAAACCGTGTTTCAGACTGCGTGGTATCAGGAACCGTGTGTCACACTGCGTAAAATCAGTAACAGTGTGTCACACTGCGTGGTATCATTAACTGTGTGTCACACTGTATAATATCAGTAACCGTGTGTCACACTGCGTAATATCAGTAACCGTGTGTCACACTGCGTAATATCAGGAAGCGTGTGTCACACTGCGTGGTTACATTAACCGTGTTTCACACTGCGGAATATCAGTAACCGTGTGTCACCCTGTGTAATGTCAGTAACCGTGTGTCACACTGCGTAATATCCGTAACCGTGTCTCACACTGTATAATATCAGTAACCGTGTGTCACACTGCGTAATATCAGTAACCGTGTGTCACACTGCGTGGTTACATTAACCGTGTTTCACACTGCGGAATATCAATAACCGTGTGTCACACAACGTAATATCACTAACTGTGTGTCACACTCCGTGGTATGAGGAACTGTGTGTCACACTGCGTAATATCAGTAAGCGTGTGTCACACTGCGTAATACAGTAACTGTGTGTCACACTACGTGGAATCCGTAACCGTGTGTCACACCGCGTAATATCAGTAACCGTGTGTCACACTGCGTAATATCAGTAACCGTGTGTCACAGTGTGTAATATCAGTAACCATGTGCCACACTACGTAATATCCGTAACCGTGTGTCACACTGCGTAATATCAGTAAGCGTGTGTCACACTGCGTAATATCAGGAACCGTGTGTCACACTGCGTGGCATCAGTAACCATGTGTCACGCTGCGTGATATCAGTAACCGTGTCACGCTGTGTAATAGCAGGAACTGTGTGTCACACTGCGTGGTATCAGGAACCGTGTGTCACACTGCGTAATATCAGTAACCGTGTGTCACACTGCGTAATATCAGTAACCGTGTGTCACACTGCGTGGTATCAGTAACCATGTGTCACACTGCATGGTATTAGTAACCGTGTCTCACACTGCGTAATATCAGTCACCGTGTGTCACACTGTGAATTATCAGTAACTGTGTGTCACACTGCGTGGTATCCGTAACCGTGTGTCACACTATGTAATGTCAGTAACCGTGTGTCACACTGCGTAATATCCGTAACCGTGTCTCACACTGTATAATATCAGTAACCGTGTGTCACACTGTGTAATATCCGTAACCGTGTCTCACACTGTATAATATCAGTAACCGTGTGTCACACTGCGTAATATCAGTAACCGTGTGTCACACTGCGTGGTATCATGAACCGTGTTTCACACTGCGGAATATCAGTAACCGTGTGTCACATTACGTAATATCACTAACTGTGTGTCACACTCCGTGGTATCAGGAACTGTGTGTCACACTGCGTAATATCAGTAACCGTGGGTCACACTGCGTGGTATCAGTAACCGTGTGTCACACTGCGTAATATCAGTAACCGTGTGTCACACGGTGTAATATCAGTAACTGTGTGTCACACTGTGTAATATCAATAACCGTGTGTCACACTGCGTAATAGCAGTAACCGTGTGTCACACGGTGTAATATCAGTAACCGTGTGTCACACTGTGTAATATCAATAACCGTGTGTCACACTGCATAATATCCGTAACCGTGTGTCACACTGCGTGGTACCAGTAACCGTGTGTCACACTGCGTGGTACCAGTAACCGTGTGTCACACTGCGTAATATCAGTCACCGGGTGTCACACTGCGTGGTATCAGTAACCGTGTGTCACACTGCGTGGTATCGGTAACTGTGTGTCACACTTTGTAATGTCAGTAACCATGTGCCAGACTGCGTAATATCAGTAACTGTGTGTCACACTCCGTGGTATCAGGAACCGTGTGTCAGACTGCGTAATATCAGTAACCGTGTGTCACACTGCGTAATATCAGTAACCGTGTGTCACACTGCGTGGTATCAGTAACCGTGTGTCACACTGCATGGTATCAGTAACTGTGTCTCACACTGCGTAATATCAGTAACCGTGTGTCACACTGCGTGGTATCAGGATTCGTGTGTCTCACTGTATTACCAGTAACCGTGTGTCACACTGCGTAATATCCGTAACCGTGTATCACACTGCGTGGTATCAGTAACCGTGTGTCACACTGCGTAATATTAGTAACCATGTGTCACACTGCGTGGTATTGGAACCGTGCGTCATAATGCTTGGTTTCAGTAACCGTGTGTCACACTGTGTAATATCAGCAACCGTGTGTCACACTGCGTAATATCAGTAACCGTGCGTCACTCTGCGTGGTATCAGCAACCGTGTGTCACACTGCGCAATATCAGTAACCGTGCGTCACTCTGCGTGGTATCAGTAACCGTGTGTCACGCTGCATAATATGAGTAACCGTGTGTCACACGGTGTAATATCAGTAACCGTGTGCCACACTGCGTAATATCAGTAACCGTGTGTCACACTGTGTGGTATCAGTAAATGTGTGTCACACTGCGTGATATCCGTAACCGTGTCACACTGTGTAATATCAGTAACCGTGTGTCACACTGTGAATTATCAGGAACTGTGTGTCACACTGCGTGGTATCCGTAACCGTGTGTCACACTGGGTAATATCAGTAACCGTGTGTCACACTGCGTAATATCAGTAACCATGTGCCACACTGCGTAATATCCATAACCGTGTGTCACACTGCGCAATATCAGTAAGCGTGTGTCACACTGTGTAATATCAGTAACTGAGTGTCACACTGCGTGGTATCCGTAACCGTGTGTCACACTGCGTAATATCAGTAACCGTGTGTCACACTGTGTAATATCAGTAACCGTGTGTCACACTGCGTAATATCAGTAACCGTGTGTCACACTGTGTAATATCAGTAACCATGTGCCACACTGCGTAATATCCGTAACCGTGTGTCACACTGCGTAATATCAGTAAGCGTGTGTCACACTGCGTAATATCAGTAACCGTGTGTCACATTGCGTAATATCAGTAACCGTGTGTCACACTGCGTGGTATCAGTAACCGTGTCTCACACTGCGTAATATCAGTAACCGTGTGTCACACTGCGTAATATCAGTAACCGTGTGTCACAGTGCGTGGTATCAGGATTCGTGTGTCACACTGTATTATCAGTAACCGTGTGTCACACTGCATAATATCCGTAACCGTGTATCACACTGCGTGGTATCAGTAACCGTGTGTCACACTGCATAATATCAGTAACCATGTGTCACACTGCGTGGTATTGGAACCGTGCGTCATAATGCTTGGTTTCAGTAACCGTGTGTCACACTGTCTAATATCAGCAACCGTGTGTCACACTGCGTAATATCAGTAACCGTGCGTCACTCTGCGTGGTATCAGTAACCGTGTGTCACACTGCGTAATATCAGTAACCGTGTGTCACTCTGCGTGGTATCAGGAACCGTGTGTCACGATGCGTAATATGAGTAACCGTGTGTCACACGGTGTAATATCAGTAACCGTGTGTCACACTGCGTAATATCAGGAAGCGTGTGTCACCCTGCGTAATATCAGTAACCGTGTGTCACATTGCGTAATATCAGTAACCGTGTGTCACACTGCGTGGTATCAGTAACCGTGTGTCACACTGCGTGGTATCAGGATTCGTGTGTCACACTGTATTATCAGTAACCGTGTGTCACAATGCGTAATATCCGTAACCGTGTATCACACTGCGTGGTATCAGTAACCGTGTGTCACACTGCGTAATATCAGTAACCGTGTGTCACACTGCGTGGTATTGGAACCGTGCGTCATAATGCTTGGTTTCAGTAACCGTGTGTCACACTGTGTAATATCAGCAACCGTGTGTCACACTGTGTAATATCAGCAACCGTGTGTCACACTGTGTAATATCAGTAACCGTGCGTCACTCTGCGTGGTATCAGTAACCGTGTGTCACGCTGCGTAATATGAGTAACCGTGTGTCATACGGTGTAATATCAGTAACCGTGTGTCACACTGTGTAATATCAGTAACCGTGTGTCACACTGCGTGGTATCAGCAACCGTGTGTCAGACTGCGTAATATCAGTAACCGTGCGTCACTCTGCGTAATATCAGTAAGCGTGTGTCACACTGCGTAATATCAGTAACCGTGTGTCACACTGCGTGGTATCAGGATTCGTGTGTCACACTGTATTATCAGTAACCGTGTGTCACACTGCGTAATATCCGTAACCGTGTATCACACTGCGTGGTATCAGTAACCGTGTGTCACACTGCGTAATACCAGTAACCGTGTATCACACTGCGTGGTATTGGAACCGTGCGTCATAATGCTTAGTGTCAGTAACCGTGTGTCACACTGCGTGGTATTGGAACCGTGTGTCATAATGCTTAGTGTCAGTAACCGTGTGTCAGACTGTGTAATATCAGCAACCGTGTGTCACACTGCGTAATATCAGTAACCGTGTGTCACACTGCGTGGTATCAGCAACCGTGTGTCACACTGCGTAATATCAGTAACCGTGCGTCACTCTGCGTGGTATCAGTAACCGTGTGTCACGCTGCATAATATGAGTAACCGTGTGTCACACGGTGTAATATCAGTAACCGTGTGTCACACTGCGTAATATCAGTAACCGTGTGTCACACTGTGTGGTATCAGTAAATGTGTGTCAGACTGCGTGATATCCGTAACCGTGTCACACAGCGTGATATCAGTAACCGTGTCACACTGTGTAATATCAGTAACTGTGTGCCACACTGCGTGGTATCCGTAACCGTGTGTCACACTGCGTAATATCAGTAACCGTGTGTCACACTGCGTGATATCCGTAACCGTGTCACACTGTGTAATAACAGTAACTGTGTGTCACACTGTGAATTATCAGGAACTGTGTGTCACACTGCGTGGTATCCGTAACCGTGTGTCACACTGGGTAATATCAGTAACCGTGTGTCACACTGCGTAATATCAGTAACCGTGTGTCACACTGCGTAATATCAGTAACCATGTGCCACACTGCGTAATATCCGTAACCGTGTGTCACACTGCGCAATATCAGTAAGCGTGTGTCACACTGTGTAATATCAGTAACTGAGTGTCACACTGCGTGGTATCCGTTACCGTGTGTCACACTGCGTAATATCAGTAACCGTGTGTCACACTGCGTGATATCCGTAACCGTGTCACACTGTGTAATATCAGTAACTGTGTGTCACACTGTGAATTATCAGTAACTGTGTGTCACACTGCGTGGTATCCGTAACCGTGTGTCACACTGCGTAATATCAGTAACCGTGTGTCACACTGTGTAATATCAGTAACCGTGTGTCACACTGCGTAATATCAGTAACCGTGTGTCACACTGCGTAATATCAGTAACCGTGTGTCACACTGCGTAATATCAGTAACCATGTGTCACACTGCGTGGTATTGGAACCGTGTGTCATAATGCTTGGTTTCAGTAACCGTGTGTCACACTGTGTAATATCAGCAACCGTGTGTCACACTGCGTAATATCAGTAACCGTGTGTCACACTGCGTAATATCAGTAACCGTGTGTCACACTGCGTAATATCAGTAACCGTGTGTCGCTCTGCGTGGTATCAGGAACCGTGTGTCACGCTGCGTAATATCAGTAACCGTGGGTCACACTGCGTAATATCAGTAACTGTGTGTCACTCTGCGTAATATCAGCAACCGTGTGTCACACTGCGTAATATCAGTAACCGTGTATCACACTGCGTAATATCAGTAACCGTGTGTCACACTGCGTAATATCAGTAACCGTGTGTCACTCTGCGTGGTATCAGGAACCGTGTGTCACGCTGCGTAATATCAGTAACCGTGTGTCACACTGCGTAATATCAGGAACCGTGTGTCACGCTGCGTAATATGAGTAACCGTGTGTCACACGGTGTAATATCAGTAACCGTGTGTCACACTGCGTAATATCAGTAACCGTGTGTCACACTGCGTAATATCAGTAACCGTGTGTCACACTGCGTGGTATCAGTAACCGTGTGTCACACTGCGTGGTATCAGGATTCGTGTGTCACACTGTATTATCAGTAACCGTGTGTCACACTGCGTAATATCAGTAACCGTGTATCACACTGCGTGGTTTCATTAACCGTGTGTCACACTGCGTAATATCAGCAACCGTGTGTCACACTGCGTGGTATTGGAACCGTGCGTCATAATGCTTGGTTTCAGTAACCGTGTGTCACACTGTGTAATATCAGCAACCGTGTGTCACACTGCGTAATATCAGTAACCGTGCGTCACTCTGCGTGGTATCAGTAACCGTGTGTCACGCTGCGTAATATGAGTAACCGTGTGTCACACGGTGTAATATCAGTAACCGTGTGTCACACTGTGTAATATCAGTAACCGTGTGTCACACTGCGTGGTATCAGCAACCGTGTGTCAGACTGCGTAATATCAGTAACCGTGTGTCACACTGCGTAATATCAGTAACCGTGTGTCACAGTGCGTGGTATCAGTAACCATGTGTCACACTGCATGGTATCAGTAACCGTGTCTCACACTGCGTAATATCAGTAACCGTGTGTCACACTGTGAATTATCAGTAACTGTGTGTCACACTGCGTGGTATCCGTAACCGTGTGTCACACTGCGTAATATCAGTAACCGTGTGTCACACTGCGCAATATCAGTAACCGTGTGTCACACTGTGTAATGTCAGTAACCGTGTGTCACACTGCGTAATATCCGTAACCGTGTCTCACACTGTATAATATCAGTAATCGTGTCTCACACTGCCTAATATCCGTAACCGTGTCTCACACTGTATAATATCAGTAACCGTGTGTCACACTGCGTAATATCAGTAACCGTGTGTCACACTGCGTGGTATCATTAACCGTGTTTCACACTGCGGAATATCAGTAACCGTGTGTCACATTACGTAATATCACTAACTGTGTGTCACACTCCGTGGTATCAGGAACTGTGTGTCACACTGCGTAATATCAGTAACCGTGGGTCACACTGCGTGGTATCAGTAACCGTGTGTCACACTGCGTAAAATCAGTAACCGTGTGTCACACGGTGTACTATCAGTAACCGTGTGTCACACTGTGTAATATCAATAACCGTGTGTCACACTGCGTAATAGCAGTAACCGTGTGTCACACGGTGTAATATCAGTAACCGTGTGTCACACTGTGTAATATCAATAACCGTGTGTCACACTGCGTAATATCCGTAACCGTGTGTCACACTGCGTGGTACCAGTAACCGTGTGTCACACTGCGTAATATCAGTCACCGTGTGTCACACTGCGTGGTATCAGTAACCGTGTGTCACACTGCGTGGTATCGGTAACTGTGTGTCACACTTTGTAATGTCAGTAACCATGTGCCAGACTGCGTAATATCCGTAACCGTGTGTCACACTGCGTGGTATCAGGATTCGTGTGTCACACTGTATTATCAGTAACTGTGTGTCACACTGCGTAATATCAGTAACCGTGTGTCACACTACGTAATATCAGTAACTGTGTGTCACACTCCGTGGTATTAGGAACCGTGTGTCAGACTGCGTAATATCAGTAACCGTGTGTCACATTGCGTAATATCAGTAACCGTGTGTCACACTGCGTGGTATCAGTAACCGTGTGTCACACTGCATGGTATCAGTAACCGTGTGTCACACTGCGTGGTATCAGGATTCGTGTGTCACACTGTATTATCAGTAACCGTGTGTCACACTGCGTAATATCAGTAACCGTGTGTCACACTGCGTGATATCCGTAACCGTGTGTCACACTGCGTAATATCAGTAACCATGTGTCACACTGCGTAATATCAGGAACCGTGTGTCACACTGTGTAATATCAGTAACCATGTGCCACACTGCGTAAAATCCGTAACCGTGTGTCACACTGCGTAATATCAGTAACCGTGTGTCACACTGCGTGGTATCAGGATTCGTGTGTCACACTGTATTATCAGTAACCGTGTGTCACACTGCGTAATATCAGTAACCGTGTGTCACACTGCGTGATATCCGTAACCGTGTCACACTGTGTAATATCAGTAACTGTGTGTCACACTGTGAATTATCAGTAACTGTGTGTCACACTGCGTGGTATCCGTAACCGTGTGTCACACTGCGTAATATCAGTAACCATGTGTCACACTGCGTAATATCAGGAACCGTGTGTCACACTGTGTAATATCAGTAACCATGTGCCACACTGCGTAAAATCCGTAACCGTGTGTCACACTGCGTAATATCAGGAAGCGTGTGTCACACTGCGTAATATCAGTAACCGTGTGTCACACTGCGTGGTATCAGTAACCATGTGTCACACTGCATGGTATCAGTAACCGTGTCTCACACTGCGTAATATCAGTAACCGTGTGTCACACTGTGTGGTATCAGTAACTGTGTGTCACACTGCGTAATATCCGTAACCGTGTATCACACTGCGTGGTATCAGTAACCGTGTGTCACACTGCGTGATATCCGTAACCGTGTCACACTGCGTGATATCAGTAACCGTGTCACACTGTGTAATATCAGTAACCGTGTGTCACACTGCGTGGTATCGGTAACCGTGTGTCACACTGCGTATTATCAGTAACCGTGTGTCAGACTGCGTGATATCCGTAAACATGTCACACTGTGTAATATCAGTAACTGTGTGTAACACTGTGAATTATCAGTAACTGTGCGTCACACTGCGTGGTATCCGTAACCGTGTGTCACACTGCGTAATATCAGTAACCGTGTGTAACACTGCGTAATATCAGTAACCGTGTGTCACACTGTGTAATATCAGTAACCATGTGCCACACTGCGTAATATCCGTAACCGTGTGTCACACTACGTAATATCAGGAAGCGTGTGTCACACTGCGTAATATCAGTAGCCGTGTGTCACACTGCGTAATATCAGTAACCGTGTGTCACACTGCGTGGTATCAGTAACCGTGTGTCACACTGCATGGTATCAGTAACCGTGTCTCACACTGCATAATATCAGTAACCGTGTGTCACACTGCGTGGTATCAGGATTCGTGTGTCACACTGTATTATCAGTAACCGTGTGTCACACTGCGTAATATCCGTAACCGTGTGTCACACTGCGTGGTATTGGAACCGTGCGTCATAATGCTTAGTGTCAGTAACCGTGTGTCAGACTGTGTAATATCAGTAACCGTGTGTCACACTGCGTGGTATCAGCAACCGTGTGTCATACTGCGTAATATCAGTAACCGTGTGTCACACTGCGTGGTATCAGTAACCGTGTGTCACACTGCGTAATATCAGTAACCGTGTGTCACACTGCGTGGTATTGGAACCGTGCGTCATAATGCTTAGTGTCAGTTACCGTGTGTCACACTGTGTAATATCAGTAACCGTGCGTCACTCTGCGTGGTATCAGTAACCGTGTGTCACGCTGCATAATATGAGTAACCGTGTGTCACACGGTGTAATATCAGTAACCGTGTGTCACACTGCGTAATATCAGTAACCGTGTGTCACACTGTGTGGTATCAGTAAATGTGTGTCAGACTGCGTGATATCCGTAACCGTGTCACACTGCGTGATATCAGTAACCGTGTCACACTGTGTAATATCAGTAACTGTGTGTCACACTGCGTGGTATCCGTAACCGTGTGTCACACTGCGTAATATCAGTAACCGTGTGTCACACTGCGTGATATCCGTAACCGTGTCACACTGTGTAATAACAGTAACTGTGTGTCACACTGTGAATTATCAGGAACTGTGTGTCACACTGCGTGGTATCCGTAACCGTGTGTCACACTGGGTAATATCAGTAACCGTGCGTCACACTGCGTAATATCAGTAACCGTGTGTCACACTGCGTAATATCAGTAACCGTGTGTCACACTGTGTAATATCAGTAACCATGTGTCACACTGCGTAATATCAGTAACCGTGTGTCACACTGCGTAATATCAGTAACCATGTGTCACACTGCGTGGTATTGGAACCGTGCGTCATAATGCTTGGTTTCAGTAACCGTGTGTCACACTGTGTAATATCAGCAACCGTGTGTCACACTGCGTAATATCAGTAACCGTGTGTCACACTGCGTAATATCAGTAACCGTGTGTCACACTGCGTAATATCAGTAACCGTGTGTCACTCTGCGTGGTATCAGGAACCGTGTGTCACGCTGCGTAATATCAGTAACCGTGTGTCACACTGCGTGGTATCAGTAACCGTGTGTCACACTGCGTGGTATCAGGATTCGTGTGTCACACTGTATTATCAGTAACCGTGTGTCACAATGCGTAATATCCGTAACCGTGTATCACACTGCGTGGTATCAGTAACCGTGTGTCACACTGCGTAATATCAGTAACCGTGTGTCACACTGCGTGGTATTGGAACCGTGCGTCATAATGCTTGGTTTCAGTAACCGTGTGTCACACTGTGTAATATCAGCAACCGTGTGTCACACTGTGTAATATCAGCAACCGTGTGTCACACTGCGTAATATCAGTAACCGTGCGTCACTCTGCGTGGTATCAGTAACCGTGTGTCACGCTGCGTAATATGAGTAACCGTGTGTCATACGGTGTAATATCAGTAACCGTGTGTCACACTGTGTAATATCAGTAACCGTGTGTCACACTGCGTGGTATCAGCAACCGTGTGTCAGACTGCGTAATATCAGTAACCGTGCGTCACTCTGCGTAATATCAGTAAGCGTGTGTCACACTGCGTAATATCAGTAACCGTGTGTCACACTGCGTGGTATCAGGATTCGTGTGTCACACTGTATTATCAGTAACCGTGTGTCACACTGCGTAATATCCGTAACCGTGTATCACACTGCGTGGTATCAGTAACCGTGTGTCACACTGCGTAATATCAGTAACCGTGTATCACACTGCGTGGTATTGGAACCGTGCGTCATAATGCTTAGTGTCAGTAACCGTGTGTCACACTGCGTGGTATTGGAACCGTGCGTCATAATGCTTAGTGTCAGTAACCGTGTGTCAGACTGTGTAATATCAGCAACCGTGTGTCACACTGCGTAATATCAGTAACCGTGTGTCACACTGCGTGGTATCAGCAACCGTGTGTCACACTGCGTAATATCAGTAACCGTGCGTCACTCTGCGTGGTATCAGTAACCGTGTGTCACGCTGCATAATATGAGTAACCGTGTGTCACACGGTGTAATATCAGTAACCGTGTGTCACACTGCGTAATATCAGTAACCGTGTGTCACACTGTGTGGTATCAGTAAATGTGTGTCAGACTGCGTGATATCCGTAACCGTGTCACACAGCGTGATATCAGTAACCGTGTCACACTGTGTAATATCAGTAACTGTGTGCCACACTGCGTGGTATCCGTAACCGTGTGTCACACTGCGTAATATCAGTAACCGTGTGTCACACTGCGTGATATCCGTAACCGTGTCACACTGTGTAATAACAGTAACTGTGTGTCACACTGTGAATTATCAGGAACTGTGTGTCACACTGCGTGGTATCCGTAACCGTGTGTCACACTGGGTAATATCAGTAACCGTGTGTCACACTGCGTAATATCAGTAACCGTGTGTCACACTGCGTAATATCAGTAACCATGTGCCACACTGCGTAATATCCGTAACCGTGTGTCACACTGCGCAATATCAGTAAGCGTGTGTCACACTGTGTAATATCAGTAACTGAGTGTCACACTGCGTGGTATCCGTTACCGTGTGTCACACTGCGTAATATCAGTAACCGTGTGTCACACTGCGTGATATCCATAACCGTGTCACACTGTGTAATATCAGTAACTGTGTGTCACACTGTGAATTATCAGTAACTGTGTGTCACACTGCGTGGTATCCGTAACCGTGTGTCACACTGCGTAATATCAGTAACCGTGTGTCACACTGTGTAATATCAGTAACCGTGTGTCACACTGCGTAATATCAGTAACCGTGTGTCACACTGCGTAATATCAGTAACCGTGTGTCACACTGCGTAATATCAGTAACCATGTGTCACACTGCGTGGTATTGGAACCGTGCGTCATAATGCTTGGTTTCAGTAACCGTGTGTCACACTGTGTAATATCAGCAACCGTGTGTCACACTGCGTAATATCAGTAACCGTGTGTCACACTGCGTAATATCAGTAACCGTGTGTCACACTGCGTAATATCAGTAACCGTGTGTCGCTCTGCGTGGTATCAGGAACCGTGTGTCACGCTGCGTAATATCAGTAACCGTGTGTCACACTGCGTAATATCAGTAACTGTGTGTCACTCTGCGTAATATCAGCAACCGTGTGTCACACTGCGTAATATCAGTAACCGTGTGTCACACTGCGTAATATCAGTAACCGTGTGTCACACTGCGTAATATCAGTAACCGTGTGTCACTCTGCGTGGTATCAGGAACCGTGTGTCACGCTGCGTAATATCAGTAACCGTGTGTCACACTGCGTAATATCAGGAACCGTGTGTCACGCTGCGTAATATGAGTAACCGTGTGTCACACGGTGTAATATCAGTAACCGTGTGTCACACTGCGTAATATCAGTAACCGTGTGTCACACTGCGTAATATCAGTAACCGTGTGTCACACTGCGTGGTATCAGTAACCGTGTGTCACACTGCGTGGTATCAGGATTCGTGTGTCACACTGTATTATCAGTAACCGTGTGTCACACTGCGTAATATCAGTAACCGTGTATCACACTGCGTGGTTTCATTAACCGTGTGTCACACTGCGTAATATCAGCAACCGTGTGTCACGCTGCGTGGTATTGGAACCGTGCGTCATAATGCTTGGTTTCAGTAACCGTGTGTCACACTGTGTAATATCAGCAACCGTGTGTCACACTGCGTAATATCAGTAACCGTGCGTCACTCTGCGTGGTATCAGTAACCGTGTGTCACGCTGCGTAATATGAGTAACCGTGTGTCACACGGTGTAATATCAGTAACCGTGTGTCACACTGTGTAATATCAGTAACCGTGTGTCACACTGCGTGGTATCAGCAACCGTGTGTCAGACTGCGTAATATCAGTAACCGTGTGTCACACTGCGTAATATCAGTAACCGTGTGTCACAGTGCGTGGTATCAGTAACCATGTGTCACACTGCATGGTATCAGTAACCGTGTCTCACACTGCGTAATATCAGTAACCGTGTGTCACACTGTGAATTATCAGTAACTGTGTGTCACACTGCGTGGTATCCGTAACCGTGTGTCACACTGCGTAATATCAGTAACCGTGTGTCACACTGCGCAATATCAGTAACCGTGTGTCACACTGTGTAATGTCAGTAACCGTGTGTCACACTGCGTGGTATCAGTAACCGTGTGTCACACTGCGTAATACCAGTAACCGTGTATCACACTGCGTGGTATTGGAACCGTGCGTCATAATGCTTAGTGTCAGTAACCGTGTGTCACACTGCGTGGTATTGGAACCGTGTGTCATAATGCTTAGTGTCAGTAACCGTGTGTCAGACTGTGTAATATCAGCAACCGTGTGTCACACTGCGTAATATCAGTAACCGTGTGTCACACTGCGTGGTATCAGCAACCGTGTGTCACACTGCGTAATATCAGTAACCGTGCGTCACTCTGCGTGGTATCAGTAACCGTGTGTCACGCTGCATAATATGAGTAACCGTGTGTCACACGGTGTAATATCAGTAACCGTGTGTCACACTGCGTAATATCAGTAACCGTGTGTCACACTGCGTAATATCAGTAACCGTGTGTCACACTGTGTGGTATCAGTAAATGTGTGTCAGACTGCGTGATATCCGTAACCGTGTCACACAGCGTGATATCAGTAACCGTGTCACACTGTGTAATATCAGTAACTGTGTGCCACACTGCGTGGTATCCGTAACCGTGTGTCACACTGCGTAATATCAGTAACCGTGTGTCACACTGCGTGATATCCGTAACCGTGTCACACTGTGTAATAACAGTAACTGTGTGTCACACTGTGAATTATCAGGAACTGTGTGTCACACTGCGTGGTATCCGTAACCGTGTGTCACACTGGGTAATATCAGTAACCGTGTGTCACACAGCGTAATATCAGTAACCGTGTGTCACACTGCGTAATATCAGTAACCATGTGCCACACTGCGTAATATCCGTAACCGTGTGTCACACTGCGCAATATCAGTAAGCGTGTGTCACACTGTGTAATATCAGTAACTGAGTGTCACACTGCGTGGTATCCGTTACCGTGTGTCACACTGCGTAATATCAGTAACCGTGTGTCACACTGCGTGATATCCGTAACCGTGTCACACTGTGTAATATCAGTAACTGTGTGTCACACTGTGAATTATCAGTAACTGTGTGTCACACTGCGTGGTATCCGTAACCGTGTGTCACACTGCGTAATATCAGTAACCGTGTGTCACACTGTGTAATATCAGTAACCGTGTGTCACACTGCGTAATATCAGTAACCGTGTGTCACACTGCGTAATATCAGTAACCGTGTGTCACACTGCGTAATATCAGTAACCATGTGTCACACTGCGTGGTATTGGAACCGTGCGTCATAATGCTTGGTTTCAGTAACCGTGTGTCACACTGTGTAATATCAGTAACTGTGTGTCACACTGTGAATTATCAGTAACTGTGTGTCACACTGCGTGGTATCCGTAACCGTGTGTCACACTGCGTAATATCAGCAACCGTGTGTCACACTGCGTAATATCAGTAACCGTGTATCACACTGCGTAATATCAGTAACCGTGTGTCACACTGCGTAATATCAGTAACCGTGTGTCACTCTGCGTGGTATCAGGAACCGTGTGTCACGCTGCGTAATATCAGTAACCGTGTGTCACACTGCGTAATATCAGGAACCGTGTGTCACGCTGCGTAATATGAGTAACCGTGTGTCACACGGTGTAATATCAGTAACCGTGTGTCACACTGCGTAATATCAGTAACCGTGTGTCACACTGCGTAATATCAGTAACCGTGTGTCACACTGCGTGGTATCAGTAACCGTGTGTCACACTGCGTGGTATCAGGATTCGTGTGTCACACTGTATTATCAGTAACCGTGTGTCACACTGCGTAATATCAGTAACCGTGTATCACACTGCGTGGTTTCATTAACCGTGTGTCACACTGCGTAATATCAGCAACCGTGTGTCACACTGCGTGGTATTGGAACCGTGCGTCATAATGCTTGGTTTCAGTAACCGTGTGTCACACTGTGTAATATCAGCAACCGTGTGTCACACTGCGTAATATCAGTAACCGTGCGTCACTCTGCGTGGTATCAGTAACCGTGTGTCACGCTGCGTAATATGAGTAACCGTGTGTCACACGGTGTAATATCAGTAACCGTGTGTCACACTGTGTAATATCAGTAACCGTGTGTCACACTGCGTGGTATCAGCAACCGTGTGTCAGACTGCGTAATATCAGTAACCGTGTGTCACACTGCGTAATATCAGTAACCGTGTGTCACAGTGCGTGGTATCAGTAACCATGTGTCACACTGCATGGTATCAGTAACCGTGTCTCACACTGCGTAATATCAGTAACCGTGTGTCACACTGTGAATTATCAGTAACTGTGTGTCACACTGCGTGGTATCCGTAACCGTGTGTCACACTGCGTAATATCAGTAACCGTGTGTCACACTGCGCAATATCAGTAACCGTGTGTCACACTGTGTAATGTCAGTAACCGTGTGTCACACTGCGTAATATCCGTAACCGTGTCTCACACTGTATAATATCAGTAATCGTGTCTCACACTGCCTAATATCCGTAACCGTGTCTCACACTGTATAATATCAGTAACCGTGTGTCACACTGCGTAATATCAGTAACCGTGTGTCACACTGCGTGGTATCATTAACCGTGTTTCACACTGCGGAATATCAGTAACCGTGTGTCACATTACGTAATATCACTAACTGTGTGTCACACTCCGTGGTATCAGGAACTGTGTGTCACACTGCGTAATATCAGTAACCGTGGGTCACACTGCGTGGTATCAGTAACCGTGTGTCACACTGCGTAAAATCAGTAACCGTGTGTCACACGGTGTACTATCAGTAACCGTGTGTCACACTGTGTAATATCAATAACCGTGTGTCACACTGCGTAATAGCAGTAACCGTGTGTCACACGGTGTAATATCAGTAACCGTGTGTCACACTGTGTAATATCAATAACCGTGTGTCACACTGCGTAATATCCGTAACCGTGTGTCACACTGCGTGGTACCAGTAACCGTGTGTCACACTGCGTAATATCAGTCACCGTGTGTCACACTGCGTGGTATCAGTAACCGTGTGTCACACTGCGTGGTATCGGTAACTGTGTGTCACACTTTGTAATGTCAGTAACCATGTGCCAGACTGCGTAATATCCGTAACCGTGTGTCACACTGCGTGGTATCAGGATTCGTGTGTCACACTGTATTATCAGTAACTGTGTGTCACACTGCGTAATATCAGTAACCGTGTGTCACACTACGTAATATCAGTAACTGTGTGTCACACTCCGTGGTATTAGGAACCGTGTGTCAGACTGCGTAATATCAGTAACCGTGTGTCACATTGCGTAATATCAGTAACCGTGTGTCACACTACGTGGTATCAGTAACCGTGTGTCACACTGCATGGTATCAGTAACCGTGTGTCACACTGCGTGGTATCAGGATTCGTGTGTCACACTGTATTATCAGTAACCGTGTGTCACACTGCGTAATATCAGTAACCGTGTGTCACACTGCGTGATATCCGTAACCGTGTGTCACACTGCGTAATATCAGTAACCATGTGTCACACTGCGTAATATCAGGAACCGTGTGTCACACTGTGTAATATCAGTAACCATGTGCCACACTGCGTAAAATCCGTAACCGTGTGTCACACTGCGTAATATCAGTAACCGTGTGTCACACTGCGTGGTATCAGGATTCGTGTGTCACACTGTATTATCAGTAACCGTGTGTCACACTGCGTAATATCAGTAACCGTGTGTCACACTGCGTGATATCCGTAACCGTGTCACACTGTGTAATATCAGTAACTGTGTGTCACACTGTGAATTATCAGTAACTGTGTGTCACACTGCGTGGTATCCGTAACCGTGTGTCACACTGCGTAATATCAGTAACCATGTGTCACACTGCGTAATATCAGGAACCGTGTGTCACACTGTGTAATATCAGTAACCATGTGCCACACTGCGTAAAATCCGTAACCGTGTGTCACACTGCGTAATATCAGGAAGCGTGTGTCACACTGCGTAATATCAGTAACCGTGTGTCACACTGCGTGGTATCAGTAACCATGTGTCACACTGCATGGTATCAGTAACCGTGTCTCACACTGCGTAATATCAGTAACCGTGTGTCACACTGTGTGGTATCAGTAACTGTGTGTCACACTGCGTAATATCCGTAACCGTGTATCACACTGCGTGGTATCAGTAACCGTGTGTCACACTGCGTGATATCCGTAACCGTGTCACACTGCGTGATATCAGTAACCGTGTCACACTGTGTAATATCAGTAACCGTGTGTCACACTGCGTGGTATCGGTAACCGTGTGTCACACTGCGTATTATCAGTAACCGTGTGTCAGACTGCGTGATATCCGTAAACATGTCACACTGTGTAATATCAGTAACTGTGTGTAACACTGTGAATTATCAGTAACTGTGCGTCACACTGCGTGGTATCCGTAACCGTGTGTCACACTGCGTAATATCAGTAACCGTGTGTAACACTGCGTAATATCAGTAACCGTGTGTCACACTGTGTAATATCAGTAACCATGTGCCACACTGCGTAATATCCGTAACCGTGTGTCACACTACGTAATATCAGGAAGCGTGTGTCACACTGCGTAATATCAGTAACCGTGTGTCACACTGCGTAATATCAGTAACCGTGTGTCACACTGCGTGGTATCAGTAACCGTGTGTCACACTGCATGGTATCAGTAACCGTGTCTCACACTGCATAATATCAGTAACCGTGTGTCACACTGCGTGGTATAAGGATTCGTGTGTCACACTGTATTATCAGTAACCGTGTGTCACACTGCGTAATATCCGTAACCGTGTGTCACACTGCGTGGTATTGGAACCGTGCGTCATAATGCTTAGTGTCAGTAACCGTGTGTCAGACTGTATAATATCAGTAACCGTGTGTCACACTGTGTAATATCAGTAACCGTGTGTCACACTGCGTGGTATCAGCAACCGTGTGTCATACTGCGTAATATCAGTAACCGTGTGTCACACTGCGTGGTATCAGTAACCGTGTGTCACACTGCGTAATATCAGTAACCGTGTGTCACACTGCGTGGTATTGGAACCGTGCGTCATAATGCTTAGTGTCAGTAACCGTGTGTCACACTGTGTAATATCAGTAACCGTGCGTCACTCTGCGTGGTATCAGTAACCGTGTGTCACGCTGCATAATATGAGTAACCGTGTGTCACACTGCGTAATATCAGTAACCGTGTGTCACACTGTGTAATATCAGTAACCGTGTGTCACACTGCGTGGTATCAGCAACCGTGTGTCATACTGCGTAATATCAGTAACCGTGTGTCACACTGCGTGGTATCAGTAACCGTGTGTCACACTGCGTAATATCAGTAACCGTGTGTCACACTGCGTGGTATTGGAACCGTGCGTCATAATGCTTAGTGTCAGTAACCGTGTGTCACACTGTGTAATATCAGTAACCGTGCGTCACTCTGCGTGGTATCAGTAACCGTGTGTCACGCTGCATAATATGAGTAACCGTGTGTCACACGGTGTAATATCAGTAACCGTGTGTCACACTGCGTAATATCAGTAACCGTGTGTCACACTGTGTGGTATCAGTAAATGTGTGTCAGACTGCGTGATATCCGTAACCGTGTCACACTGCGTGATATCAGTAACCGTGTCACACTGTGTAATATCAGTAACTGTGTGTCACACTGCGTGGTATCCGTAACCGTGTGTCACACTGCGTAATATCAGTAACCGTGTGTCACACTGCGTGATATCCGTAACCGTGTCACACTGTGTAATAACAGTAACTGTGTGTCACACTGTGAATTATCAGGAACTGTGTGTCACACTGCGTGGTATCCGTAACCGTGTGTCACACTGGGTAATATCAGTAACCGTGCGTCACACTGCGTAATATCAGTAACCGTGTGTCACACTGCGTAATATCAGTAACCGTGTGTCACACTGTGTAATATCAGTAACCATGTGTCACACTGCGTAATATCAGTAACCGTGTGTCACACTGCGTAATATCAGTAACCATGTGTCACACTGCGTGGTATTGGAACCGTGCGTCATAATGCTTGGTTTCAGTAACCGTGTGTCACACTGTGTAATATCAGCAACCGTGTGTCACACTGCGTAATATCAGTAACCGTGTGTCACACTGCGTAATATCAGTAACCGTGTGTCACACTGCGTAATATCAGTAACCGTGTGTCACTCTGCGTGGTATCAGGAACCGTGTGTCACGCTGCGTAATATCAGTAACCGTGTGTCACACTGCGTGGTATCAGTAACCGTGTGTCACACTGCGTGGTATCAGGATTCGTGTGTCACACTGTATTATCAGTAACCGTGTGTCACAATGCGTAATATCCGTAAGCGTGTATCACACTGCGTGGTATCAGTAACCGTGTGTCACACTGCGTAATATCAGTAACCGTGTGTCACACTGCGTGGTATTGGAACCGTGCGTCATAATGCTTGGTTTCAGTAACCGTGTGTCACACTGTGTAATATCAGCAACCGTGTGTCACACTGTGTAATATCAGCAACCGTGTGTCACACTGCGTAATATCAGTAACCGTGCGTCACTCTGCGTGGTATCAGTAACCGTGTGTCACGCTGCGTAATATGAGTAACCGTGTGTCATACGGTGTAATATCAGTAACCGTGTGTCACACTGTGTAATATCAGTAACCGTGTGTCACACTGCGTGGTATCAGCAACCGTGTGTCAGACTGCGTAATATCAGTAACCGTGCGTCACTCTGCGTAATATCAGTAAGCGTGTGTCACACTGCGTAATATCAGTAACCGTGTGTCACACTGCGTGGTATCAGGATTCGTGTGTCACACTGTATTATCAGTAACCGTGTGTCACACTGCGTAATATCCGTAACCGTGTATCACACTGCGTGGTATCAGTAACCGTGTGTCACACTGCGTGGTATTGGAACCGTGCGTCATAATGCTTAGTGTCAGTAACCGTGTGTCACACTGCGTGGTATTGGAACCGTGCGTCATAATGCTTAGTGTCAGTAACCGTGTGTCAGACTGTGTAATATCAGCAACCGTGTGTCACACTGCGTAATATCAGTAACCGTGTGTCACACTGCGTGGTATCAGCAACCGTGTGTCACACTGCGTAATATCAGTAACCGTGCGTCACTCTGCGTGGTATCAGTAACCGTGTGTCACGCTGCATAATATGAGTAACCGTGTGTCACACGGTGTAATATCAGTAACCGTGTGTCACACTGCGTAATATCAGTAACCGTGTGTCACACTGTGTGGTATCAGTAAATGTGTGTCAGACTGCGTGATATCCGTAACCGTGTCACACAGCGTGATATCAGTAACCGTGTCACACTGTGTAATATCAGTAACTGTGTGCCACACTGCGTGGTATCCGTAACCGTGTGTCACACTGCGTAATATCAGTAACCGTGTGTCACACTGCGTGATATCCGTAACCGTGTCACACTGTGTAATAACAGGAACTGTGTGTCACACTGTGAATTATCAGGAACTGTGTGTCACACTGCGTGGTATCCGTAACCGTGTGTCACACTGGGTAATATCAGTAACCGTGTGTCACACTGCGTAATATCAGTAACCGTGTGTCACACTGCGTAATATCAGTAACCATGTGCCACACTGCGTAATATCCGTAACCGTGTGTCACACTGCGCAATATCAGTAAGCGTGTGTCACACTGTGTAATATCAGTAACTGAGTGTCACACTGCGTGGTATCCGTTACCGTGTGTCACACTGCGTAATATCAGTAACCGTGTGTCACACTGCGTGATATCCGTAACCGTGTCACACTGTGTAATATCAGTAACTGTGTGTCACACTGTGAATTATCAGTAACTGTGTGTCACACTGCGTGGTATCCGTAACCGTGTGTCACACTGCGTAATATCAGTAACCGTGTGTCACACTGTGTAATATCAGTAACCGTGTGTCACACTGCGTAATATCAGTAACCGTGTGTCACACTGCGTAATATCAGTAACCGTGTGTCACACTGCGTAATATCAGTAACCATGTGTCACACTGCGTGGTATTGGAACCGTGCGTCATAATGCTTGGTTTCAGTAACCGTGTGTCACACTGTGTAATATCAGCAACCGTGTGTCACACTGCGTAATATCAGTAACCGTGTGTCACACTGCGTAATATCAGTAACCGTGTGTCACACTGCGTAATATCAGTAACCGTGTGTCGCTCTGCGTGGTATCAGGAACCGTGTGTCACGCTGCGTAATATCAGTAACCGTGTGTCACACTGCATAATATCAGTAACTGTGTGTCACTCTGCGTAATATCAGCAACCGTGTGTCACACTGCGTAATATCAGTAACCGTGTGTCACACTGCGTAATATCAGTAACCGTGTGTCACACTGCGTAATATCAGTAACCGTGTGTCACTCTGCGTGGTATCAGGAACCGTGTGTCACGCTGCGTAATATCAGTAACCGTGTGTCACACTGCGTAATATCAGGAACCGTGTGTCACGCTGCGTAATATGAGTAACCGTGTGTCACACGGTGTAATATCAGTAACCGTGTGTCACACTGCGTAATATCAGTAACCGTGTGTCACACTGCGTAATATCAGTAACCGTGTGTCACACTGCGTGGTATCAGTAACCGTGTGTCACACTGCGTGGTATCAGGATTCGTGTGTCACACTGTATTATCAGTAACCGTGTGTCACACTGCGTAATATCAGTAACCGTGTATCACACTGCGTGGTTTCATTAACCGTGTGTCACACTGCGTAATATCAGCAACCGTGTGTCACGCTGCGTGGTATTGGAACCGTGCGTCATAATGCTTGGTTTCAGTAACCGTGTGTCACACTGTGTAATATCAGCAACCGTGTGTCACACTGCGTAATATCAGTAACCGTGCGTCACTCTGCGTGGTATCAGTAACCGTGTGTCACGCTGCGTAATATGAGTAACCGTGTGTCACACGGTGTAATATCAGTAACCGTGTGTCACACTGTGTAATATCAGTAACCGTGTGTCACACTGCGTGGTATCAGCAACCGTGTGTCAGACTGCGTAATATCAGTAACCGTGTGTCACACTGCGTAATATCAGTAACCGTGTGTCACAGTGCGTGGTATCAGTAACCATGTGTCACACTGCATGGTATCAGTAACCGTGTCTCACACTGCGTAATATCAGTAACCGTGTGTCACACTGTGAATTATCAGTAACTGTGTGTCACACTGCGTGGTATCCGTAACCGTGTGTCACACTGCGTAATATCAGTAACCGTGTGTCACACTGTGTAATGTCAGTAACCGTGTGTCACACTGCGTAATATCCGTAACCGTGTCTCACACTGTATAATATCAGTAATCGTGTCTCACACTGCCTAATATCCGTAACCGTGTCTCACACTGTATAATATCAGTAACCGTGTGTCACACTGCGTAATATCAGTAACCGTGTGTCACACTGCGTGGTATCATTAACCGTGTTTCACACTGCGGAATATCAGTAACCGTGTGTCACATTACGTAATATCACTAACTGTGTGTCACACTCCGTGGTATCAGGAACTGTGTGTCACACTGCGTAATATCAGTAACCGTGGGTCACACTGCGTGGTATCAGTAACCGTGTGTCACACTGCGTAAAATCAGTAACCGTGTGTCACACGGTGTACTATCAGTAACCGTGTGTCACACTGTGTAATATCAATAACCGTGTGTCACACTGCGTAATAGCAGTAACCGTGTGTCACACGGTGTAATATCAGTAACCATGTGTCACACTGCGTAATATCAGGAACCGTGTGTCACACTGTGTAATATCAGTAACCATGTGCCACACTGCGTAAAATCCGTAACCGTGTGTCACACTGCGTAATATCAGGAAGCGTGTGTCACACTGCGTAATATCAGTAACCGTGTGTCACACTGCGTGGTATCAGTAACCATGTGTCACACTGCATGGTATCAGTAACCGTGTCTCACACTGCGTAATATCAGTAACCGTGTGTCACACTGTGTGGTATCAGTAACTGTGTGTCACACTGCGTAATATCCGTAACCGTGTATCACACTGCGTGGTATCAGTAACCGTGTGTCACACTGCGTGATATCCGTAACCGTGTCACACTGCGTGATATCAGTAACCGTGTCACACTGTGTAATATCAGTAACCGTGTGTCACACTGCGTGGTATCGGTAACCGTGTGTCACACTGCGTATTATCAGTAACCGTGTGTCAGACTGCGTGATATCCGTAAACATGTCACACTGTGTAATATCAGTAACTGTGTGTAACACTGTGAATTATCAGTAACTGTGCGTCACACTGCGTGGTATCCGTAACCGTGTGTCACACTGCGTAATATCAGTAACCGTGTGTAACACTGCGTAATATCAGTAACCGTGTGTCACACTGTGTAATATCAGTAACCATGTGCCACACTGCGTAATATCCGTAACCGTGTGTCACACTACGTAATATCAGGAAGCGTGTGTCACACTGCGTAATATCAGTAACCGTGTGTCACACTGCGTAATATCAGTAACCGTGTGTCACACTGCGTGGTATCAGTAACCGTGTGTCACACTGCATGGTATCAGTAACCGTGTCTCACACTGCATAATATCAGTAACCGTGTGTCACACTGCGTGGTATCAGGATTCGTGTGTCACACTGTATTATCAGTAACCGTGTGTCACACTGCGTAATATCCGTAACCGTGTGTCACACTGCGTGGTATTGGAACCGTGCGTCATAATGCTTAGTGTCAGTAACCGTGTGTCAGACTGTGTAATATCAGTAACCGTGTGTCACACTGCGTGGTATCAGCAACCGTGTGTCATACTGCGTAATATCAGTAACCGTGTGTCACACTGCGTGGTATCAGTAACCGTGTGTCACACTGCGTAATATCAGTAACCGTGTGTCACACTGCGTGGTATTGGAACCGTGCGTCATAATGCTTAGTGTCAGTAACCGTGTGTCACACTGTGTAATATCAGTAACCGTGCGTCACTCTGCGTGGTATCAGTAACCGTGTGTCACGCTGCATAATATGAGTAACCGTGTGTCACACTGCGTAATATCAGTAACCGTGTGTCACACTGTGTAATATCAGTAACCGTGTGTCACACTGCGTGGTATCAGCAACCGTGTGTCATACTGCGTAATATCAGTAACCGTGTGTCACACTGCGTGGTATCAGTAACCGTGTGTCACACTGCGTAATATCAGTAACCGTGTGTCACACTGCGTGGTATTGGAACCGTGCGTCATAATGCTTAGTGTCAGTAACCGTGTGTCACACTGTGTAATATCAGTAACCGTGCGTCACTCTGCGTGGTATCAGTAACCGTGTGTCACGCTGCATAATATGAGTAACCGTGTGTCACACGGTGTAATATCAGTAACCGTGTGTCACACTGCGTAATATCAGTAACCGTGTGTCACACTGTGTGGTATCAGTAAATGTGTGTCAGACTGCGTGATATCCGTAACCGTGTCACACTGCGTGATATCAGTAACCGTGTCACACTGTGTAATATCAGTAACTGTGTGTCACACTGCGTGGTATCCGTAACCGTGTGTCACACTGCGTAATATCAGTAACCGTGTGTCACACTGCGTGATATCCGTAACCGTGTCACACTGTGTAATAACAGTAACTGTGTGTCACACTGTGAATTATCAGGAACTGTGTGTCACACTGCGTGGTATCCGTAACCGTGTGTCACACTGGGTAATATCAGTAACCGTGCGTCACACTGCGTAATATCAGTAACCGTGTGTCACACTGCGTAATATCAGTAACCGTGTGTCACACTGTGTAATATCAGTAACCATGTGTCACACTGCGTAATATCAGTAACCGTGTGTCACACTGCGTAATATCAGTAACCATGTGTCACACTGCGTGGTATTGGAACCGTGCGTCATAATGCTTGGTTTCAGTAACCGTGTGTCACACTGTGTAATATCAGCAACCGTGTGTCACACTGCGTAATATCAGTAACCGTGTGTCACACTGCGTAATATCAGTAACCGTGTGTCACACTGCGTAATATCAGTAACCGTGTGTCACTCTGCGTGGTATCAGGAACCGTGTGTCACGCTGCGTAATATCAGTAACCGTGTGTCACACTGCGTGGTATCAGTAACCGTGTGTCACACTGCGTGGTATCAGGATTCGTGTGTCACACTGTATTATCAGTAACCGTGTGTCACAATGCGTAATATCCGTAAGCGTGTATCACACTGCGTGGTATCAGTAACCGTGTGTCACACTGCGTAATATCAGTAACCGTGTGTCACACTGCGTGGTATTGGAACCGTGCGTCATAATGCTTGGTTTCAGTAACCGTGTGTCACACTGTGTAATATCAGCAACCGTGTGTCACACTGTGTAATATCAGCAACCGTGTGTCACACTGCGTAATATCAGTAACCGTGCGTCACTCTGCGTGGTATCAGTAACCGTGTGTCACGCTGCGTAATATGAGTAACCGTGTGTCATACGGTGTAATATCAGTAACCGTGTGTCACACTGTGTAATATCAGTAACCGTGTGTCACACTGCGTGGTATCAGCAACCGTGTGTCAGACTGCGTAATATCAGTAACCGTGCGTCACTCTGCGTAATATCAGTAAGCGTGTGTCACACTGCGTAATATCAGTAACCGTGTGTCACACTGCGTGGTATCAGGATTCGTGTGTCACACTGTATTATCAGTAACCGTGTGTCACACTGCGTAATATCCGTAACCGTGTATCACACTGCGTGGTATCAGTAACCGTGTGTCACACTGCGTAATATCAGTAACCGTGTATCACACTGCGTGGTATTGGAACCGTGCGTCATAATGCTTAGTGTCAGTAACCGTGTGTCACACTGCGTGGTATTGGAACCGTGCGTCATAATGCTTAGTGTCAGTAACCGTGTGTCAGACTGTGTAATATCAGCAACCGTGTGTCACACTGCGTAATATCAGTAACCGTGTGTCACACTGCGTGGTATCAGTAACCGTGTGTCACACTGCGTGGTATCAGGATTCGTGTGTCACACTGTATTATCAGTAACCGTGTGTCACACTGCGTAATATCAGTAACCGTGTATCACACTGCGTGGTTTCATTAACCGTGTGTCACACTGCGTAATATCAGCAACCGTGTGTCACGCTGCGTGGTATTGGAACCGTGCGTCATAATGCTTGGTTTCAGTAACCGTGTGTCACACTGTGTAATATCAGCAACCGTGTGTCACACTGCGTAATATCAGTAACCGTGCGTCACTCTGCGTGGTATCAGTAACCGTGTGTCACGCTGCGTAATATGAGTAACCGTGTGTCACACGGTGTAATATCAGTAACCGTGTGTCACACTGTGTAATATCAGTAACCGTGTGTCACACTGCGTGGTATCAGCAACCGTGTGTCAGACTGCGTAATATCAGTAACCGTGTGTCACACTGCGTAATATCAGTAACCGTGTGTCACAGTGCGTGGTATCAGTAACCATGTGTCACACTGCATGGTATCAGTAACCGTGTCTCACACTGCGTAATATCAGTAACCGTGTGTCACACTGTGAATTATCAGTAACTGTGTGTCACACTGCGTGGTATCCGTAACCGTGTGTCACACTGCGTAATATCAGTAACCGTGTGTCACACTGTGTAATGTCAGTAACCGTGTGTCACACTGCGTAATATCCGTAACCGTGTCTCACACTGTATAATATCAGTAATCGTGTCTCACACTGCCTAATATCCGTAACCGTGTCTCACACTGTATAATATCAGTAACCGTGTGTCACACTGCGTAATATCAGTAACCGTGTGTCACACTGCGTGGTATCATTAACCGTGTTTCACACTGCGGAATATCAGTAACCGTGTGTCACATTACGTAATATCACTAACTGTGTGTCACACTCCGTGGTATCAGGAACTGTGTGTCACACTGCGTAATATCAGTAACCGTGGGTCACACTGCGTGGTATCAGTAACCGTGTGTCACACTGCGTAAAATCAGTAACCGTGTGTCACACGGTGTACTATCAGTAACCGTGTGTCACACTGTGTAATATCAATAACCGTGTGTCACACTGCGTAATAGCAGTAACCGTGTGTCACACGGTGTAATATCAGTAACCATGTGTCACACTGCGTAATATCAGGAACCGTGTGTCACACTGTGTAATATCAGTAACCATGTGCCACACTGCGTAAAATCCGTAACCGTGTGTCACACTGCGTAATATCAGGAAGCGTGTGTCACACTGCGTAATATCAGTAACCGTGTGTCACACTGCGTGGTATCAGTAACCATGTGTCACACTGCATGGTATCAGTAACCGTGTCTCACACTGCGTAATATCAGTAACCGTGTGTCACACTGTGTGGTATCAGTAACTGTGTGTCACACTGCGTAATATCCGTAACCGTGTATCACACTGCGTGGTATCAGTAACCGTGTGTCACACTGCGTGATATCCGTAACCGTGTCACACTGCGTGATATCAGTAACCGTGTCACACTGTGTAATATCAGTAACCGTGTGTCACACTGCGTGGTATCGGTAACCGTGTGTCACACTGCGTATTATCAGTAACCGTGTGTCAGACTGCGTGATATCCGTAAACATGTCACACTGTGTAATATCAGTAACTGTGTGTAACACTGTGAATTATCAGTAACTGTGCGTCACACTGCGTGGTATCCGTAACCGTGTGTCACACTGCGTAATATCAGTAACCGTGTGTAACACTGCGTAATATCAGTAACCGTGTGTCACACTGTGTAATATCAGTAACCATGTGCCACACTGCGTAATATCCGTAACCGTGTGTCACACTACGTAATATCAGGAAGCGTGTGTCACACTGCGTAATATCAGTAACCGTGTGTCACACTGCGTAATATCAGTAACCGTGTGTCACACTGCGTGGTATCAGTAACCGTGTGTCACACTGCATGGTATCAGTAACCGTGTCTCACACTGCATAATATCAGTAACCGTGTGTCACACTGCGTGGTATCAGGATTCGTGTGTCACACTGTATTATCAGTAACCGTGTGTCACACTGCGTAATATCCGTAACCGTGTGTCACACTGCGTGGTATTGGAACCGTGCGTCATAATGCTTAGTGTCAGTAACCGTGTGTCAGACTGTGTAATATCAGTAACCGTGTGTCACACTGCGTGGTATCAGCAACCGTGTGTCATACTGCGTAATATCAGTAACCGTGTGTCACACTGCGTGGTATCAGTAACCGTGTGTCACACTGCGTAATATCAGTAACCGTGTGTCACACTGCGTGGTATTGGAACCGTGCGTCATAATGCTTAGTGTCAGTAACCGTGTGTCACACTGTGTAATATCAGTAACCGTGCGTCACTCTGCGTGGTATCAGTAACCGTGTGTCACGCTGCATAATATGAGTAACCGTGTGTCACACTGCGTAATATCAGTAACCGTGTGTCACACTGTGTAATATCAGTAACCGTGTGTCACACTGCGTGGTATCAGCAACCGTGTGTCATACTGCGTAATATCAGTAACCGTGTGTCACACTGCGTGGTATCAGTAACCGTGTGTCACACTGCGTAATATCAGTAACCGTGTGTCACACTGCGTGGTATTGGAACCGTGCGTCATAATGCTTAGTGTCAGTAACCGTGTGTCACACTGTGTAATATCAGTAACCGTGCGTCACTCTGCGTGGTATCAGTAACCGTGTGTCACGCTGCATAATATGAGTAACCGTGTGTCACACGGTGTAATATCAGTAACCGTGTGTCACACTGCGTAATATCAGTAACCGTGTGTCACACTGTGTGGTATCAGTAAATGTGTGTCAGACTGCGTGATATCCGTAACCGTGTCACACTGCGTGATATCAGTAACCGTGTCACACTGTGTAATATCAGTAACTGTGTGTCACACTGCGTGGTATCCGTAACCGTGTGTCACACTGCGTAATATCAGTAACCGTGTGTCACACTGCGTGATATCCGTAACCGTGTCACACTGTGTAATAACAGTAACTGTGTGTCACACTGTGAATTATCAGGAACTGTGTGTCACACTGCGTGGTATCCGTAACCGTGTGTCACACTGGGTAATATCAGTAACCGTGCGTCACACTGCGTAATATCAGTAACCGTGTGTCACACTGCGTAATATCAGTAACCGTGTGTCACACTGTGTAATATCAGTAACCATGTGTCACACTGCGTAATATCAGTAACCGTGTGTCACACTGCGTAATATCAGTAACCATGTGTCACACTGCGTGGTATTGGAACCGTGCGTCATAATGCTTGGTTTCAGTAACCGTGTGTCACACTGTGTAATATCAGCAACCGTGTGTCACACTGCGTAATATCAGTAACCGTGTGTCACACTGCGTAATATCAGTAACCGTGTGTCACACTGCGTAATATCAGTAACCGTGTGTCACTCTGCGTGGTATCAGGAACCGTGTGTCACGCTGCGTAATATCAGTAACCGTGTGTCACACTGCGTGGTATCAGTAACCGTGTGTCACACTGCGTGGTATCAGGATTCGTGTGTCACACTGTATTATCAGTAACCGTGTGTCACAATGCGTAATATCCGTAAGCGTGTATCACACTGCGTGGTATCAGTAACCGTGTGTCACACTGCGTAATATCAGTAACCGTGTGTCACACTGCGTGGTATTGGAACCGTGCGTCATAATGCTTGGTTTCAGTAACCGTGTGTCACACTGTGTAATATCAGCAACCGTGTGTCACACTGTGTAATATCAGCAACCGTGTGTCACACTGCGTAATATCAGTAACCGTGCGTCACTCTGCGTGGTATCAGTAACCGTGTGTCACGCTGCGTAATATGAGTAACCGTGTGTCATACGGTGTAATATCAGTAACCGTGTGTCACACTGTGTAATATCAGTAACCGTGTGTCACACTGCGTGGTATCAGCAACCGTGTGTCAGACTGCGTAATATCAGTAACCGTGCGTCACTCTGCGTAATATCAGTAAGCGTGTGTCACACTGCGTAATATCAGTAACCGTGTGTCACACTGCGTGGTATCAGGATTCGTGTGTCACACTGTATTATCAGTAACCGTGTGTCACACTGCGTAATATCCGTAACCGTGTATCACACTGCGTGGTATCAGTAACCGTGTGTCACACTGCGTAATATCAGTAACCGTGTATCACACTGCGTGGTATTGGAACCGTGCGTCATAATGCTTAGTGTCAGTAACCGTGTGTCACACTGCGTGGTATTGGAACCGTGCGTCATAATGCTTAGTGTCAGTAACCGTGTGTCAGACTGTGTAATATCAGCAACCGTGTGTCACACTGCGTAATATCAGTAACCGTGTGTCACACTGCGTGGTATCAGCAACCGTGTGTCACACTGCGTAATATCAGTAACCGTGCGTCACTCTGCGTGGTATCAGTAACCGTGTGTCACGCTGCATAATATGAGTAACCGTGTGTCACACGGTGTAATATCAGTAACCGTGTGTCACACTGCGTAATATCAGTAACCGTGTGTCACACTGTGTGGTATCAGTAAATGTGTGTCAGACTGCGTGATATCCGTAACCGTGTCACACAGCGTGATATCAGTAACCGTGTCACACTGTGTAATATCAGTAACTGTGTGCCACACTGCGTGGTATCCGTAACCGTGTGTCACACTGCGTAATATCAGTAACCGTGTGTCACACTGCGTGATATCCGTAACCGTGTCACACTGTGTAATAACAGTAACTGTGTGTCACACTGTGAATTATCAGGAACTGTGTGTCACACTGCGTGGTATCCGTAACCGTGTGTCACACTGGGTAATATCAGTAACCGTGTGTCACACTGCGTAATATCAGTAACCGTGTGTCACACTGCGTAATATCAGTAACCATGTGCCACACTGCGTAATATCCGTAACCGTGTGTCACACTGCGCAATATCAGTAAGCGTGTGTCACACTGTGTAATATCAGTAACTGAGTGTCACACTGCGTGGTATCCGTTACCGTGTGTCACACTGCGTAATATCAGTAACCGTGTGTCACACTGCGTGATATCCGTAACCGTGTCACACTGTGTAATATCAGTAACTGTGTGTCACACTGTGAATTATCAGTAACTGTGTGTCACACTGCGTGGTATCCGTAACCGTGTGTCACACTGCGTAATATCAGTAACCGTGTGTCACACTGTGTAATATCAGTAACCGTGTGTCACACTGCGTAATATCAGTAACCGTGTGTCACACTGCGTAATATCAGTAACCGTGTGTCACACTGCGTAATATCAGTAACCATGTGTCACACTGCGTGGTATTGGAACCGTGCGTCATAATGCTTGGTTTCAGTAACCGTGTGTCACACTGTGTAATATCAGCAACCGTGTGTCACACTGCGTAATATCAGTAACCGTGTGTCACACTGCGTAATATCAGTAACCGTGTGTCACACTGCGTAATATCAGTAACCGTGTGTCGCTCTGCGTGGTATCAGGAACCGTGTGTCACGCTGCGTAATATCAGTAACCGTGTGTCACACTGCGTAATATCAGTAACTGTGTGTCACTCTGCGTAATATCAGCAACCGTGTGTCACACTGCGTAATATCAGTAACCGTGTGTCACACTGCGTAATATCAGTAACCGTGTGTCACACTGCGTAATATCAGTAACCGTGTGTCACTCTGCGTGGTATGAGGAACCGTGTGTCACGCTGCGTAATATCAGTAACCGTGTGTCACACTGCGTAATATCAGGAACCGTGTGTCACGCTGCGTAATATGAGTAACCGTGTGTCACACGGTGTAATATCAGTAACTGTGTGTCACACTGTGAATTATCAGTAACTGTGTGTCACACTGCGTGGTATCCGTAACCGTGTGTCACACTGCGTAATATCAGTAACCGTGTGTCACACTGTGTAATATCAGTAACCGTGTGTCACACTGCGTAATATCAGTAACCGTGTGTCACACTGCGTAATATCAGTAACCGTGTGTCACACTGCGTAATATCAGTAACCATGTGTCACACTGCGTGGTATTGGAACCGTGCGTCATAATGCTTGGTTTCAGTAACCGTGTGTCACACTGTGTAATATCAGCAACCGTGTGTCACACTGCGTAATATCAGTAACCGTGTGTCACACTGCGTAATATCAGTAACCGTGTGTCACACTGCGTAATATCAGTAACCGTGTGTCGCTCTGCGTGGTATCAGGAACCGTGTGTCACGCTGCGTAATATCAGTAACCGTGTGTCACACTGCGTAATATCAGTAACTGTGTGTCACTCTGCGTAATATCAGCAACCGTGTGTCACACTGCGTAATATCAGTAACCGTGTGTCACACTGCGTAATATCAGTAACCGTGTGTCACACTGCGTAATATCAGTAACCGTGTGTCACTCTGCGTGGTATCAGGAACCGTGTGTCACGCTGCGTAATATCAGTAACCGTGTGTCACACTGCGTAATATCAGGAACCGTGTGTCACGCTGCGTAATATGAGTAACCGTGTGTCACACGGTGTAATATCAGTAACCGTGTGTCACACTGCGTAATATCAGTAACCGTGTGTCACACTGCGTAATATCAGTAACCGTGTGTCACACTGCGTGGTATCAGTAACCGTGTGTCACACTGCGTGGTATCAGGATTCGTGTGTCACACTGTATTATCAGTAACCGTGTGTCACACTGCGTAATATCAGTAACCGTGTATCACACTGCGTGGTTTCATTAACCGTGTGTCACACTGCGTAATATCAGCAACCGTGTGTCACGCTGCGTGGTATTGGAACCGTGCGTCATAATGCTTGGTTTCAGTAACCGTGTGTCACACTGTGTAATATCAGCAACCGTGTGTCACACTGCGTAATATCAGTAACCGTGCGTCACTCTGCGTGGTATCAGTAACCGTGTGTCACGCTGCGTAATATGAGTAACCGTGTGTCACACGGTGTAATATCAGTAACCGTGTGTCACACTGTGTAATATCAGTAACCGTGTGTCACACTGCGTGGTATCAGCAACCGTGTGTCAGACTGCGTAATATCAGTAACCGTGTGTCACACTGCGTAATATCAGTAACCGTGTGTCACAGTGCGTGGTATCAGTAACCATGTGTCACACTGCATGGTATCAGTAACCGTGTCTCACACTGCGTAATATCAGTAACCGTGTGTCACACTGTGAATGATCAGTAACTGTGTGTCACACTGCGTGGTATCCGTAACCGTGTGTCACACTGCGTAATATCAGTAACCGTGTGTCACACTGTGTAATGTCAGTAACCGTGTGTCACACTGCGTAATATCCGTAACCGTGTCTCACACTGTATAATATCAGTAATCGTGTCTCACACTGCCTAATATCCGTAACCGTGTCTCACACTGTATAATATCAGTAACCGTGTGTCACACTGCGTAATATCAGTAACCGTGTGTCACACTGCGTGGTATCATTAACCGTGTTTCACACTGCGGAATATCAGTAACCGTGTGTCACATTACGTAATATCACTAACTGTGTGTCACACTCCGTGGTATCAGGAACTGTGTGTCACACTGCGTAATATCAGTAACCGTGGGTCACACTGCGTGGTATCAGTAACCGTGTGTCACACTGCGTAAAATCAGTAACCGTGTGTCACACGGTGTACTATCAGTAACCGTGTGTCACACTGTGTAATATCAATAACCGTGTGTCACACTGCGTAATAGCAGTAACCGTGTGTCACACGGTGTAATATCAGTAACCATGTGTCACACTGCGTAATATCAGGAACCGTGTGTCACACTGTGTAATATCAGTAACCATGTGCCACACTGCGTAAAATCCGTAACCGTGTGTCACACTGCGTAATATCAGGAAGCGTGTGTCACACTGCGTAATATCAGTAACCGTGTGTCACACTGCGTGGTATCAGTAACCATGTGTCACACTGCATGGTATCAGTAACCGTGTCTCACACTGCGTAATATCAGTAACCGTGTGTCACACTGTGTGGTATCAGTAACTGTGTGTCACACTGCGTAATATCCGTAACCGTGTATCACACTGCGTGGTATCAGTAACCGTGTGTCACACTGCGTGATATCCGTAACCGTGTCACACTGCGTGATATCAGTAACCGTGTCACACTGTGTAATATCAGTAACCGTGTGTCACACTGCGTGGTATCGGTAACCGTGTGTCACACTGCGTATTATCAGTAACCGTGTGTCAGACTGCGTGATATCCGTAAACATGTCACACTGTGTAATATCAGTAACTGTGTGTAACACTGTGAATTATCAGTAACTGTGCGTCACACTGCGTGGTATCCGTAACCGTGTGTCACACTGCGTAATATCAGTAACCGTGTGTAACACTGCGTAATATCAGTAACCGTGTGTCACACTGTGTAATATCAGTAACCATGTGCCACACTGCGTAATATCCGTAACCGTGTGTCACACTACGTAATATCAGGAAGCGTGTGTCACACTGCGTAATATCAGTAACCGTGTGTCACACTGCGTAATATCAGTAACCGTGTGTCACACTGCGTGGTATCAGTAACCGTGTGTCACACTGCATGGTATCAGTAACCGTGTCTCACACTGCATAATATCAGTAACCGTGTGTCACACTGCGTGGTATCAGGATTCGTGTGTCACACTGTATTATCAGTAACCGTGTGTCACACTGCGTAATATCCGTAACCGTGTGTCACACTGCGTGGTATTGGAACCGTGCGTCATAATGCTTAGTGTCAGTAACCGTGTGTCAGACTGTGTAATATCAGTAACCGTGTGTCACACTGCGTGGTATCAGCAACCGTGTGTCATACTGCGTAATATCAGTAACCGTGTGTCACACTGCGTGGTATCAGTAACCGTGTGTCACACTGCGTAATATCAGTAACCGTGTGTCACACTGCGTGGTATTGGAACCGTGCGTCATAATGCTTAGTGTCAGTAACCGTGTGTCACACTGTGTAATATCAGTAACCGTGCGTCACTCTGCGTGGTATCAGTAACCGTGTGTCACGCTGCATAATATGAGTAACCGTGTGTCACACTGCGTAATATCAGTAACCGTGTGTCACACTGTGTAATATCAGTAACCGTGTGTCACACTGCGTGGTATCAGCAACCGTGTGTCATACTGCGTAATATCAGTAACCGTGTGTCACACTGCGTGGTATCAGTAACCGTGTGTCACACTGCGTAATATCAGTAACCGTGTGTCACACTGCGTGGTATTGGAACCGTGCGTCATAATGCTTAGTGTCAGTAACCGTGTGTCACACTGTGTAATATCAGTAACCGTGCGTCACTCTGCGTGGTATCAGTAACCGTGTGTCACGCTGCATAATATGAGTAACCGTGTGTCACACGGTGTAATATCAGTAACCGTGTGTCACACTGCGTAATATCAGTAACCGTGTGTCACACTGTGTGGTATCAGTAAATGTGTGTCAGACTGCGTGATATCCGTAACCGTGTCACACTGCGTGATATCAGTAACCGTGTCACACTGTGTAATATCAGTAACTGTGTGTCACACTGCGTGGTATCCGTAACCGTGTGTCACACTGCGTAATATCAGTAACCGTGTGTCACACTGCGTGATATCCGTAACCGTGTCACACTGTGTAATAACAGTAACTGTGTGTCACACTGTGAATTATCAGGAACTGTGTGTCACACTGCGTGGTATCCGTAACCGTGTGTCACACTGGGTAATATCAGTAACCGTGCGTCACACTGCGTAATATCAGTAACCGTGTGTCACACTGCGTAATATCAGTAACCGTGTGTCACACTGTGTAATATCAGTAACCATGTGTCACACTGCGTAATATCAGTAACCGTGTGTCACACTGCGTAATATCAGTAACCATGTGTCACACTGCGTGGTATTGGAACCGTGCGTCATAATGCTTGGTTTCAGTAACCGTGTGTCACACTGTGTAATATCAGCAACCGTGTGTCACACTGCGTAATATCAGTAACCGTGTGTCACACTGCGTAATATCAGTAACCGTGTGTCACACTGCGTAATATCAGTAACCGTGTGTCACTCTGCGTGGTATCAGGAACCGTGTGTCACGCTGCGTAATATCAGTAACCGTGTGTCACACTGCGTGGTATCAGTAACCGTGTGTCACACTGCGTGGTATCAGGATTCGTGTGTCACACTGTATTATCAGTAACCGTGTGTCACAATGCGTAATATCCGTAAGCGTGTATCACACTGCGTGGTATCAGTAACCGTGTGTCACACTGCGTAATATCAGTAACCGTGTGTCACACTGCGTGGTATTGGAACCGTGCGTCATAATGCTTGGTTTCAGTAACCGTGTGTCACACTGTGTAATATCAGCAACCGTGTGTCACACTGTGTAATATCAGCAACCGTGTGTCACACTGCGTAATATCAGTAACCGTGCGTCACTCTGCGTGGCATCAGTAACCGTGTGTCACGCTGCGTAATATGAGTAACCGTGTGTCATACGGTGTAATATCAGTAACCGTGTGTCACACTGTGTAATATCAGTAACCGTGTGTCACACTGCGTGGTATCAGCAACCGTGTGTCAGACTGCGTAATATCAGTAACCGTGCGTCACTCTGCGTAATATCAGTAAGCGTGTGTCACACTGCGTAATATCAGTAACCGTGTGTCACACTGCGTGGTATCAGGATTCGTGTGTCACACTGTATTATCAGTAACCGTGTGTCACACTGCGTAATATCCGTAACCGTGTATCACACTGCGTGGTATCAGTAACCGTGTGTCACACTGCGTAATATCAGTAACCGTGTATCACACTGCGTGGTATTGGAACCGTGCGTCATAATGCTTAGTGTCAGTAACCGTGTGTCACACTGCGTGGTATTGGAACCGTGCGTCATAATGCTTAGTGTCAGTAACCGTGTGTCAGACTGTGTAATATCAGCAACCGTGTGTCACACTGCGTAATATCAGTAACCGTGTGTCACACTGCGTGGTATCAGCAACCGTGTGTCACACTGCGTAATATCAGTAACCGTGCGTCACTCTGCGTGGTATCAGTAACCGTGTGTCACGCTGCATAATATGAGTAACCGTGTGTCACACGGTGTAATATCAGTAACCGTGTGTCACACTGCGTAATATCAGTAACCGTGTGTCACACTGTGTGGTATCAGTAAATGTGTGTCAGACTGCGTGATATCCGTAACCGTGTCACACAGCGTGATATCAGTAACCGTGTCACACTGTGTAATATCAGTAACTGTGTGCCACACTGCGTGGTATCCGTAACCGTGTGTCACACTGCGTAATATCAGTAACCGTGTGTCACACTGCGTGATATCCGTAACCGTGTCACACTGTGTAATAACAGTAACTGTGTGTCACACTGTGAATTATCAGGAACTGTGTGTCACACTGCGTGGTATCCGTAACCGTGTGTCACACTGGGTAATATCAGTAACCGTGTGTCACACTGCGTAATATCAGTAACCGTGTGTCACACTGCGTAATATCAGTAACCATGTGCCACACTGCGTAATATCCGTAACCGTGTGTCACACTGCGCAATATCAGTAAGCGTGTGTCACACTGTGTAATATCAGTAACTGAGTGTCACACTGCGTGGTATCCGTTACCGTATGTCACACTGCGTAATATCAGTAACCGTGTGTCACACTGCGTGATATCCGTAACCGTGTCACACTGTGTAATATCAGTAACTGTGTGTCACACTGTGAATTATCAGTAACTGTGTGTCACACTGCGTGGTATCCGTAACCGTGTGTCACACTGCGTAATATCAGTAACCGTGTGTCACACTGTGTAATATCAGTAACCGTGTGTCACACTGCGTAATATCAGTAACCGTGTGTCACACTGCGTAATATCAGTAACCGTGTGTCACACTGCGTAATATCAGTAACCATGTGTCACACTGCGTGGTATTGGAACCGTGCGTCATAATGCTTGGTTTCAGTAACCGTGTGTCACACTGTGTAATATCAGCAACCGTGTGTCACACTGCGTAATATCAGTAACCGTGTGTCACACTGCGTAATATCAGTAACCGTGTGTCACACTGCGTAATATCAGTAACCGTGTGTCGCTCTGCGTGGTATCAGGAACCGTGTGTCACGCTGCGTAATATCAGTAACCGTGTGTCACACTGCGTAATATCAGTAACTGTGTGTCACTCTGCGTAATATCAGCAACCGTGTGTCACACTGCGTAATATCAGTAACCGTGTGTCACACTGCGTAATATCAGTAACCGTGTGTCACACTGCGTAATATCAGTAACCGTGTGTCACTCTGCGTGGTATGAGGAACCGTGTGTCACGCTGCGTAATATCAGTAACCGTGTGTCACACTGCGTAATATCAGGAACCGTGTGTCACGCTGCGTAATATGAGTAACCGTGTGTCACACGGTGTAATATCAGTAACCGTGTGTCACACTGCGTAATATCAGTAACCGTGTGTCACACTGCGTAATATCAGTAACCGTGTGTCACACTGCGTGGTATCAGTAACCGTGTGTCACACTGCGTGGTATCAGGATTCGTGTGTCACACTGTATTATCAGTAACCGTGTGTCACACTGCGTAATATCAGTAACCGTGTATCACACTGCGTGGTTTCATTAACCGTGTGTCACACTGCGTAATATCAGCAACCGTGTGTCACGCTGCGTGGTATTGGAACCGTGCGTCATAATGCTTGGTTTCAGTAACCGTGTGTCACACTGTGTAATATCAGCAACCGTGTGTCACACTGCGTAATATCAGTAACCGTGCGTCACTCTGCGTGGTATCAGTAACCGTGTGTCACGCTGCGTAATATGAGTAACCGTGTGTCACACGGTGTAATATCAGTAACCGTGTGTCACACTGTGTAATATCAGTAACCGTGTGTCACACTGCGTGGTATCAGCAACCGTGTGTCAGACTGCGTAATATCAGTAACCGTGTGTCACACTGCGTAATATCAGTAACCGTGTGTCACAGTGCGTGGTATCAGTAACCATGTGTCACACTGCATGGTATCAGTAACCGTGTCTCACACTGCGTAATATCAGTAACCGTGTGTCACACTGTGAATTATCAGTAACTGTGTGTCACACTGCGTGGTATCCGTAACCGTGTGTCACACTGCGTAATATCAGTAACCGTGTGTCACACTGTGTAATGTCAGTAACCGTGTGTCACACTGCGTAATATCCGTAACCGTGTCTCACACTGTATAATATCAGTAATCGTGTCTCACACTGCCTAATATCCGTAACCGTGTCTCACACTGTATAATATCAGTAACCGTGTGTCACACTGCGTAATATCAGTAACCGTGTGTCACACTGCGTGGTATCATTAACCGTGTTTCACACTGCGGAATATCAGTAACCGTGTGTCACATTACGTAATATCACTAACTGTGTGTCACACTCCGTGGTATCAGGAACTGTGTGTCACACTGCGTAATATCAGTAACCGTGGGTCACACTGCGTGGTATCAGTAACCGTGTGTCACACTGCGTAAAATCAGTAACCGTGTGTCACACGGTGTACTATCAGTAACCGTGTGTCACACTGTGTAATATCAATAACCGTGTGTCACACTGCGTAATAGCAGTAACCGTGTGTCACACGGTGTAATATCAGTAACCATGTGTCACACTGCGTAATATCAGGAACCGTGTGTCACACTGTGTAATATCAGTAACCATGTGCCACACTGCGTAAAATCCGTAACCGTGTGTCACACTGCGTAATATCAGGAAGCGTGTGTCACACTGCGTAATATCAGTAACCGTGTGTCACACTGCGTGGTATCAGTAACCATGTGTCACACTGCATGGTATCAGTAACCGTGTCTCACACTGCGTAATATCAGTAACCGTGTGTCACACTGTGTGGTATCAGTAACTGTGTGTCACACTGCGTAATATCCGTAACCGTGTATCACACTGCGTGGTATCAGTAACCGTGTGTCACACTGCGTGATATCCGTAACCGTGTCACACTGCGTGATATCAGTAACCGTGTCACACTGTGTAATATCAGTAACCGTGTGTCACACTGCGTGGTATCGGTAACCGTGTGTCACACTGCGTATTATCAGTAACCGTGTGTCAGACTGCGTGATATCCGTAAACATGTCACACTGTGTAATATCAGTAACTGTGTGTAACACTGTGAATTATCAGTAACTGTGCGTCACACTGCGTGGTATCCGTAACCGTGTGTCACACTGCGTAATATCAGTAACCGTGTGTAACACTGCGTAATATCAGTAACCGTGTGTCACACTGTGTAATATCAGTAACCATGTGCCACACTGCGTAATATCCGTAACCGTGTGTCACACTACGTAATATCAGGAAGCGTGTGTCACACTGCGTAATATCAGTAACCGTGTGTCACACTGCGTAATATCAGTAACCGTGTGTCACACTGCGTGGTATCAGTAACCGTGTGTCACACTGCATGGTATCAGTAACCGTGTCTCACACTGCATAATATCAGTAACCGTGTGTCACACTGCGTGGTATCAGGATTCGTGTGTCACACTGTATTATCAGTAACCGTGTGTCACACTGCGTAATATCCGTAACCGTGTGTCACACTGCGTGGTATTGGAACCGTGCGTCATAATGCTTAGTGTCAGTAACCGTGTGTCAGACTGTGTAATATCAGTAACCGTGTGTCACACTGCGTGGTATCAGCAACCGTGTGTCATACTGCGTAATATCAGTAACCGTGTGTCACACTGCGTGGTATCAGTAACCGTGTGTCACACTGCGTAATATCAGTAACCGTGTGTCACACTGCGTGGTATTGGAACCGTGCGTCATAATGCTTAGTGTCAGTAACCGTGTGTCACACTGTGTAATATCAGTAACCGTGCGTCACTCTGCGTGGTATCAGTAACCGTGTGTCACGCTGCATAATATGAGTTACCGTGTGTCACACGGTGTAATATCAGTAACCGTGTGTCACACTGCGTAATATCAGTAACCGTGTGTCACACTGTGTGGTATCAGTAAATGTGTGTCAGACTGCGTGATATCCGTAACCGTGTCACACTGCGTGATATCAGTAACCGTGTCACACTGTGTAATATCAGTAACTGTGTGTCACACTGCGTGGTATCCGTAACCGTGTGTCACACTGCGTAATATCAGTAACCGTGTGTCACACTGCGTGATATCCGTAACCGTGTCACACTGTGTAATAACAGTAACTGTGTGTCACACTGTGAATTATCAGGAACTGTGTGTCACACTGCGTGGTATCCGTAACCGTGTGTCACACTGGGTAATATCAGTAACCGTGCGTCACACTGCGTAATATCAGTAACCGTGTGTCACACTGCGTAATATCAGTAACCGTGTGTCACACTGTGTAATATCAGTAACCATGTGTCACACTGCGTAATATCAGTAACCGTGTGTCACACTGCGTAATATCAGTAACCATGTGTCACACTGTGTGGTATTGGAACCGTGCGTCATAATGCTTGGTTTCAGTAACCGTGTGTCACACTGTGTAATATCAGCAACCGTGTGTCACACTGCGTAATATCAGTAACCGTGTGTCACACTGCGTAATATCAGTAACCGTGTGTCACACTGCGTAATATCAGTAACCGTGTGTCACTCTGCGTGGTATCAGGAACCGTGTGTCACGCTGCGTAATATCAGTAACCGTGTGTCACACTGCGTGGTATCAGTAACCGTGTGTCACACTGCGTGGTATCAGGATTCGTGTGTCACACTGTATTATCAGTAACCGTGTGTCACAATGCGTAATATCCGTAACCGTGTATCACACTGCGTGGTATCAGTAACCGTGTGTCACACTGCGTAATATCAGTAACCGTGTGTCACACTGCGTGGTATTGGAACCGTGCGTCATAATGCTTGGTTTCAGTAACCGTGTGTCACACTGTGTAATATCAGCAACCGTGTGTCACACTGTGTAATATCAGCAACCGTGTGTCACACTGCGTAATATCAGTAACCGTGCGTCACTCTGCGTGGTATCAGTAACCGTGTGTCACGCTGCGTAATATGAGTAACCGTGTGTCATACGGTGTAATATCAGTAACCGTGTGTCACACTGTGTAATATCAGTAACCGTGTGTCACACTGCGTGGTATCAGCAACCGTGTGTCAGACTGCGTAATATCAGTAACCGTGCGTCACTCTGCGTAATATCAGTAAGCGTGTGTCACACTGCGTAATATCAGTAACCGTGTGTCACACTGCGTGGTATCAGGATTCGTGTGTCACACTGTATTATCAGTAACCGTGTGTCACACTGCGTAATATCCGTAACCGTGTATCACACTGCGTGGTATCAGTAACCGTGTGTCACACTGCGTAATATCAGTAACCGTGTATCACACTGCGTGGTATTGGAACCGTGCGTCATAATGCTTAGTGTCAGTAACCGTGTGTCACACTGCGTGGTATTGGAACCGTGCGTCATAATGCTTAGTGTCAGTAACCGTGTGTCAGACTGTGTAATATCAGCAACCGTGTGTCACACTGCGTAATATCAGTAACCGTGTGTCACACTGCGTGGTATCAGCAACCGTGTGTCACACTGCGTAATATCAGTAACCGTGCGTCACTCTGCGTGGTATCAGTAACCGTGTGTCACGCTGCATAATATGAGTAACCGTGTGTCACACGGTGTAATATCAGTAACCGTGTGTCACACTGCGTAATATCAGTAACCGTGTGTCACACTGTGTGGTATCAGTAAATGTGTGTCAGACTGCGTGATATCCGTAACCGTGTCACACAGCGTGATATCAGTAACCGTGTCACACTGTGTAATATCAGTAACTGTGTGCCACACTGCGTGGTATCCGTAACCGTGTGTCACACTGCGTAATATCAGTAACCGTGTGTCACACTGCGTGATATCCGTAACCGTGTCACACTGTGTAATAACAGTAACTGTGTGTCACACTGTGAATTATCAGGAACTGTGTGTCACACTGCGTGGTATCCGTAACCGTGTGTCACACTGGGTAATATCAGTAACCGTGTGTCACACTGCGTAATATCAGTAACCGTGTGTCACACTGCGTAATATCAGTAACCATGTGCCACACTGCGTAATATCCGTAACCGTGTGTCACACTGCGCAATATCAGTAAGCGTGTGTCACACTGTGTAATATCAGTAACTGAGTGTCACACTGCGTGATATCCGTAACCGTGTCACACTGTGTAATATCAGTAACTGTGTGTCACACTGTGAATTATCAGTAACTGTGTGTCACACTGCGTGGTATCCGTTACCGTGTGTCACACTGCGTAATATCAGTAACCGTGTGTCACACTGCGTGATATCCGTAACCGTGTCACACTGTGTAATATCAGTAACTGTGTGTCACACTGTGAATTATCAGTAACTGTGTGTCACACTGCGTGGTATCCGTAACCGTGTGTCACACTGCGTAATATCAGTAACCGTGTGTCACACTGTGTAATATCAGTAACCGTGTGTCACACTGCGTAATATCAGTAACCGTGTGTCACACTGCGTAATATCAGTAACCGTGTGTCACACTGCGTAATATCAGTAACCATGTGTCACACTGCGTGGTATTGGAACCGTGTGTCATAATGCTTGGTTTCAGTAACCGTGTGTCACACTGTGTAATATCAGCAACCGTGTGTCACACTGCGTAATATCAGTAACCGTGTGTCACACTGCGTAATATCAGTAACCGTGTGTCACACTGCGTAATATCAGTAACCGTGTGTCGCTCTGCGTGGTATCAGGAACCGTGTGTCACGCTGCGTAATATCAGTAACCGTGTGTCACACTGCGTAATATCAGTAACTGTGTGTCACTCTGCGTAATATCAGCAACCGTGTGTCACACTGCGTAATATCAGTAACCGTGTGTCACACTGCGTAATATCAGTAACCGTGTGTCACACTGCGTAATATCAGTAACCGTGTGTCACTCTGCGTGGTATCAGGAACCGTGTGTCACGCTGCGTAATATCAGTAACCGTGTGTCACACTGCGTAATATCAGGAACCGTGTGTCACGCTGCGTAATATGAGTAACCGTGTGTCACACGGTGTAATATCAGTAACCGTGTGTCACACTGCGTAATATCAGTAACCGTGTGTCACACTGCGTAATATCAGTAACCGTGTGTCACACTGCGTGGTATCAGTAACCGTGTGTCACACTGCGTGGTATCAGGATTCGTGTGTCACACTGTATTATCAGTAACCGTGTGTCACACTGCGTAATATCAGTAACCGTGTATCACACTGCGTGGTTTCATTAACCGTGTGTCACACTGCGTAATATCAGCAACCGTGTGTCACGCTGCGTGGTATTGGAACCGTGCGTCATAATGCTTGGTTTCAGTAACCGTGTGTCACACTGTGTAATATCAGCAACCGTGTGTCACACTGCGTAATATCAGTAACCGTGCGTCACTCTGCGTGGTATCAGTAACCGTGTGTCACGCTGCGTAATATGAGTAACCGTGTGTCACACGGTGTAATATCAGTAACCGTGTGTCACACTGTGTAATATCAGTAACCGTGTGTCACACTGCGTGGTATCAGCAACCGTGTGTCAGACTGCGTAATATCAGTAACCGTGTGTCACACTGCGTAATATCAGTAACCGTGTGTCACAGTGCGTGGTATCAGTAACCATGTGTCACACTGCATGGTATCAGTAACCGTGTCTCACACTGCGTAATATCAGTAACCGTGTGTCACACTGTGAATTATCAGTAACTGTGTGTCACACTGCGTGGTATCCATAACCGTGTGTCACACTGCGTAATATCAGTAACCGTGTGTCACACTGCGCAATATCAGTAACCGTGTGTCACACTGTGTAATGTCAGTAACCGTGTGTCACACTGCGTAATATCCGTAACCGTGTCTCACACTGTATAATATCAGTAATCGTGTCTCACACTGCCTAATATCCGTAACCGTGTCTCACACTGTATAATATCAGTAACCGTGTGTCACACTGCGTAATATCAGTAACCGTGTGTCACACTGCGTGGTATCATTAACCGTGTTTCACACTGCGGAATATCAGTAACCGTGTGTCACATTACGTAATATCACTAACTGTGTGTCACACTCCGTGGTATCAGGAACTGTGTGTCACACTGCGTAATATCAGTAACCGTGGGTCACACTGCGTGGTATCAGTAACCGTGTGTCACACTGCGTAAAATCAGTAACCGTGTGTCACACGGTGTACTATCAGTAACCGTGTGTCACACTGTGTAATATCAATAACCGTGTGTCACACTGCGTAATAGCAGTAACCGTGTGTCACACGGTGTAATATCAGTAACCGTGTGTCACACTGTGTAATATCAATAACCGTGTGTCACACTGCGTAATATCCGTAACCGTGTGTCACACTGCGTGGTACCAGTAACCGTGTGTCACACTGCGTAATATCAGTCACCGTGTGTCACACTGCGTGGTATCAGTAACCGTGTGTCACACTGCGTGGTATCGGTAACTGTGTGTCACACTTTGTAATGTCAGTAACCATGTGCCAGACTGCGTAATATCCGTAACCGTGTGTCACACTGCGTGGTATCAGGATTCGTGTGTCACACTGTATTATCAGTAACTGTGTGTCACACTGCGAAATATCAGTAACCGTGTGTCACACTACGTAATATCAGTAACTGTGTGTCACACTCCGTGGTATTAGGAACCGTGTGTCAGACTGCGTAATATCAGTAACCGTGTGTCACATTGCGTAATATCAGTAACCGTGTGTCACACTGCGTGGTATCAGTAACCGTGTGTCACACTGCATGGTATCAGTAACCGTGTGTCACACTGCGTGGTATCAGGATTCGTGTGTCACACTGTATTATCAGTAACCGTGTGTCACACTGCGTAATATCAGTAACCGTGTGTCACACTGCGTGATATCCGTAACCGTGTGTCACACTGCGTAATATCAGTAACCATGTGTCACACTGCGTAATATCAGGAACCGTGTGTCACACTGTGTAATATCAGTAACCATGTGCCACACTGCGTAAAATCCGTAACCGTGTGTCACACTGCGTAATATCAGTAACCGTGTGTCACACTGCGTGGTATCAGGATTCGTGTGTCACACTGTATTATCAGTAACCGTGTGTCACACTGCGTAATATCAGTAACCGTGTGTCACACTGCGTGATATCCGTAACCGTGTCACACTGTGTAATATCAGTAACTGTGTGTCACACTGTGAATTATCAGTAACTGTGTGTCACACTGCGTGGTATCCGTAACCGTGTGTCACACTGTGTAATATCAGTAACCATGTGCCACACTGCGTAAAATCCGTAACCGTGTGTCACACTGCGTAATATCAGTAACCGTGTGTCACACTGCGTGGTATCAGGATTCGTGTGTCACACTGTATTATCAGTAACCGTGTGTCACACTGCGTAATATCAGTAACCGTGTGTCACACTGCGTGATATCCGTAACCGTGTCACACTGTGTAATATCAGTAACTGTGTGTCACACTGTGAATTATCAGTAACTGTGTGTCACACTGCGTGGTATCCGTAACCGTGTGTCACACTGCGTAATATCAGTAACCATGTGTCACACTGCGTAATATCAGGAACCGTGTGTCACACTGTGTAATATCAGTAACCATGTGCCACACTGCGTAAAATCCGTAACCGTGTGTCACACTGCGTAATATCAGGAAGCGTGTGTCACACTGCGTAATATCAGTAACCGTGTGTCACACTGCGTGGTATCAGTAACCATGTGTCACACTGCATGGTATCAGTAACCGTGTCTCACACTGCGTAATATCAGTAACCGTGTGTCACACTGTGTGGTATCAGTAACTGTGTGTCACACTGCGTAATATCCGTAACCGTGTATCACACTGCGTGGTATCAGTAACCGTGTGTCACACTGCGTGATATCCGTAACCGTGTCACACTGCGTGATATCAGTAACCGTGTCACACTGTGTAATATCAGTAACCGTGTGTCACACTGCGTGGTATCGGTAACCGTGTGTCACACTGCGTATTATCAGTAACCGTGTGTCAGACTGCGTGATATCCGTAAACATGTCACACTGTGTAATATCAGTAACTGTGTGTAACACTGTGAATTATCAGTAACTGTGCGTCACACTGCGTGGTATCCGTAACCGTGTGTCACACTGCGTAATATCAGTAACCGTGTGTAACACTGCGTAATATCAGTAACCGTGTGTCACACTGTGTAATATCAGTAACCATGTGCCACACTGCGTAATATCCGTAACCGTGTGTCACACTACGTAATATCAGGAAGCGTGTGTCACACTGCGTAATATCAGTAACCGTGTGTCACACTGCGTAATATCAGTAACCGTGTGTCACACTGCGTGGTATCAGTAACCGTGTGTCACACTGCATGGTATCAGTAACCGTGTCTCACACTGCATAATATCAGTAACCGTGTGTCACACTGCGTGGTATCAGGATTCGTGTGTCACACTGTATTATCAGTAACCGTGTGTCACACTGCGTAATATCCGTAACCGTGTGTCACACTGCGTGGTATTGGAACCGTGCGTCATAATGCTTAGTGTCAGTAACCGTGTGTCAGACTGTGTAATATCAGTAACCGTGTGTCACACTGCGTGGTATCAGCAACCGTGTGTCATACTGCGTAATATCAGTAACCGTGTGTCACACTGCGTGGTATCAGTAACCGTGTGTCACACTGCGTAATATCAGTAACCGTGTGTCACGCTGCGTGGTATTGGAACCGTGCGTCATAATGCTTAGTGTCAGTAACCGTGTGTCACACTGTGTAATATCAGTAACCGTGCGTCACTCTGCGTGGTATCAGTAACCGTGTGTCACGCTGCATAATATGAGTAACCGTGTGTCACACGGTGTAATATCAGTAACCGTGTGTCACACTGCGTAATATCAGTAACCGTGTGTCACACTGTGTGGTATCAGTAAATGTGTGTCAGACTGCGTGATATCCGTAACCGTGTCACACTGTGTAATATCAGTAACTGTGTGTCACACTGCGTGGTATCCGTAACCGTGTGTCACACTGCGTAATATCAGTAACCGTGTGTCACACTGCGTGATATCCGTAACCGTGTCACACTGTGTAATAACAGTAACTGTGTGTCACACTGTGAATTATCAGGAACTGTGTGTCACACTGCGTGGTATCCGTAACCGTGTGTCACACTGGGTAATATCAGTAACCGTGCGTCACACTGCGTAATATCAGTAACCGTGTGTCACACTGCGTAATATCAGTAACCGTGTGTCACACTGTGTAATATCAGTAACCATGTGTCACACTGCGTAATATCAGTAACCGTGTGTCACACTGCGTAATATCAGTAACCATGTGTCACACTGCGTGGTATTGGAACCGTGCGTCATAATGCTTGGTTTCAGTAACCGTGTGTCACACTGTGTAATATCAGCAACCGTGTGTCACACTGCGTAATATCAGTAACCGTGTGTCACACTGCGTAATATCAGTAACCGTGTGTCACACTGCGTAATATCAGTAACCGTGTGTCACTCTGCGTGGTATCAGGAACCGTGTGTCACGCTGCGTAATATCAGTAACCGTGTGTCACACTGCGTAATATCAGTAACCGTGTGTCACTCTGCGTAATATCAGCAACCGTGTGTCACACTGCGTAATATCAGTAACCGTGTGTCACACTGCGTAATATCAGTAACCGTGTGTCACACTGCGTAAAACAGTAACCGTGTGTCACTCTGCGTGGTATCAGGAACCGTGTGTCACGCTGCGTAATATCAGTAACCGTGTGTCACACTGCGTAATATCAGGAACCGTGTGTCACGCTGCTTAATATGAGTAACCGTGTGTCACACGGTGTAATATCAGTAACCGTGTGTCACACTGCGTAATATCAGTAACCGTGTGTCACACTGCGTAATATCAGTAACCGTGTGTCACACTGCGTGGTATCAGTAACCGTGTGTCACACTGCGTGGTATCAGGATTCGTGTGTCACACTGTATTATCAGTAACCGTGTGTCACACTGCGTAATATCAGTAACCGTGTATCACACTGCGTGGTATCAGGAACCGTGTGTCACACTGCGTAATATCAGTAACCGTGTGTCACACTGCGTAATATCAGTAACCGTGTGTCACTCTGCGTGGTATCAGGAACCGTGTGTCACGCTGCGTAATATCAGTAACCGTGTGTCACACTGCGTAATATCAGGAACCGTGTGTCACGCTGCGTAATATGAGTAACCGTGTGTCACACGGTGTAATATCAGTAACCGTGTGTCACACTGCGTAATATCAGTAACCGTGTGTCACACTGCGTAATATCAGTAACCGTGTGTCACACTGCGTGGTATCAGTAACCGTGTGTCACACTGCGTGGTTTCAGGATTCGTGTGTCACACTGTATTATCAGTAACCGTGTGTCACACTGCGTAATATCAGTAACCGTGTATCACACTGCGTGGTATCAGTTACCGTGTGTCACACTGCGTAATATCAGTAACCGTGTGTCACACTGCGTGGTATTGGAACCGTGCGTCATAATGCTTGGTTTCAGTAACCGTGTGTCACACTGTGTAATATCAGCAACCGTGTGTCACACTGCGTAATATCAGTAACCGTGCGTCACTCTGCGTGGTATCAGTAACCGTGTGTCACGCTGCGTAATATGAGTAACCGTGTGTCACACGGTGTAATATCAGTAACCGTGTGTCACACTGTGTAATATCAGTAACCGTGTGTCACAGTGCGTGGTATCAGTAACCATGTGTCACACTGCATGGTATCAGTAACCGTGTCTCACACTGCGTAATATCAGTAACCGTGTGTCACACTGTGAATTATCAGTAACTGTGTGTCACACTGCGTGGTATCCGTAACCGTGTGTCACACTGCGTAATATCAGTAACCGTGTGTCACACTGCGCAATATCAGTAACCGTGTGTCACACTGTGTAATGTCAGTAACCGTGTGTCACACTGCGTAATATCCGTAACCGTGTCTCACACTGTATAATATCAGTAATCGTGTCTCACACTGCCTAATATCCGTAACCGTGTCTCACACTGTATAATATCAGTAACCGTGTGTCACACTGCGTAATATCAGTAACCGTGTGTCACACTGCGTGGTATCATTAACCGTGTTTCACACTGCGGAATATCAGTAACCGTGTGTCACATTACGTAATATCACTAACTGTGTGTCACACTCCGTGGTATCAGGAACTGTGTGTCACACTGCGTAATATCAGTAACCGTGGGTCACACTGCGTGGTATCAGTAACCGTGTGTCACACTGCGTAATATCAGTAACCGTGTGTCACTCTGCGTAATATCAGCAACCGTGTGTCACACTGCGTAATATCAGTAACCGTGTGTCACACTGCGTAATATCAGTAACCGTGTGTCACACTGCGTAATATCAGTAACCGTGTGTCACTCTGCGTGGTATCAGGAACCGTGTGTCACGCTGCGTAATATCAGTAACCGTGTGTCACACTGCGTAATATCAGGAACCGTGTGTCACGCTGCGTAATATGAGTAACCGTGTGTCACACGGTGTAATATCAGTAACCGTGTGTCACACTGCGTAATATCAGTAACCGTGTGTCACACTGCGTAATATCAGTAACCGTGTGTCACACTGCGTGGTATCAGTAACCGTGTGTCACACTGCGTGGTATCAGGATTCGTGTGTCACACTGTATTATCAGTAACCGTGTGTCACACTGCGTAATATCAGTAACCGTGTATCACACTGCGTGGTATCAGTAACCGTGTGTCACACTGCGTAATATCAGTAACCTTGTGTCACACTGCGTAATATCAGTAACCGTGTGTCACTCTGCGTGGTATCAGGAACCGTGTGTCACGCTGCGTAATATCAGTAACCGTGTGTCACACTGCGTAATATCAGGAACCGTGTGTCACGCTGCGTAATATGAGTAACCGTGTGTCACACGGTGTAATATCAGTAACCGTGTGTCACACTGCGTAATATCAGTAACCGTGTGTCACACTGCGTAATATCAGTAACCGTGTGTCACACTGCGTGGTATCAGTAACCGTGTGTCACACTGCGTGGTTTCAGGATTCGTGTGTCACACTGTATTATCAGTAACCGTGTGTCACACTGCGTAATATCAGTAACCGTGTATCACACTGCGTGGTATCAGTTACCGTGTGTCACACTGCGTAATATCAGTAACCGTGTGTCACACTGCGTGGTATTGGAACCGTGCGTCATAATGCTTGGTTTCAGTAACCGTGTGTCACACTGTGTAATATCAGCAACCGTGTGTCACACTGCGTAATATCAGTAACCGTGCGTCACTCTGCGTGGTATCAGTAACCGTGTGTCACGCTGCGTAATATGAGTAACCGTGTGTCACACGGTGTAATATCAGTAACCGTGTGTCACACTGTGTAATATCAGTAACCGTGTGTCACACTGCGTGGTATCAGCAACCGTGTGTCAGACTGCGTAATATCAGTAACCGTGTGTCACAGTGCGTGGTATCAGTAACCATGTGTCACACTGCATGGTATCAGTAACCGTGTCTCACACTGCGTAATATCAGTAACCGTGTGTCACACTGTGAATTATCAGTAACTGTGTGTCACACTGCGTGGTATCCGTAACCGTGTGTCACACTGCGTAATATCAGTAACCGTGTGTCACACTGCGCAATATCAGTAACCGTGTGTCACACTGTGTAATGTCAGTAACCGTGTGTCACACTGCGTAATATCCGTAACCGTGTCTCACACTGTATAATATCAGTAATCGTGTCTCACACTGCCTAATATCCGTAACCGTGTCTCACACTGTATAATATCAGTAACCGTGTGTCACACTGCGTAATATCAGTAACCGTGTGTCACACTGCGTGGTATCATTAACCGTGTTTCACACTGCGGAATATCAGTAACCGTGTGTCACATTACGTAATATCACTAACTGTGTGTCACACTCCGTGGTATCAGGAACTGTGTGTCACACTGCGTAATATCAGTAACCGTGGGTCACACTGCGTGGTATCAGTAACCGTGTGTCACACTCCGTAAAATCAGTAACCGTGTGTCACACGGTGTACTATCAGTAACCGTGTGTCACACTGTGTAATATCAATAACCATGTGTCACACTGCGTAATAGCAGTAACCGTGTGTCACACGGTGTAATATCAGTAACCGTGTGTCACACTGTGTAATATCAATAACCGTGTGTCACACTGCGTAATATCCGTAACCGTGTGTCACACTGCGTGGTACCAGTAACCGTGTGTCACACTGCGTAATATCAGTCACCGTGTGTCACACTGCGTGGTATCAGTAACCGTGTGTCACACTGCGTGGTATCGGTAACTGTGTGTCACACTTTGTAATGTCAGTAACCATGTGCCAGACTGCGTAATATCCGTAACCGTGTGTCACACTGCGTGGTATCAGGATTCGTGTGTCACACTGTATTATCAGTAACCGTGTGTCACACTGCGTAATATCAGTAACCGTGTGTCACACTACGTAATATCAGTAACTGTGTGTCACACTCCGTGGTATTAGGAACCGTGTGTCAGACTGCGTAATATCAGTAACCGTGTGTCACATTGCGTAATATCAGTAACCGTGTGTCACACTGCGTGGTATCAGTAACCGTGTGTCACACTGCATGGTATCAGTAACCGTGTCTCACACTGCGTAATATCAGTAACCGTGTGTCACACTGCGTGGTATCAGGATTCGTGTGTCACACTGTATTATCAGTAACCGTGTGTCAGACTGCGTAATATCAGTAACCGTGTGTCACACTGCGTGATATCCGTAACCGTGTCACACTGTGTAATATCAGTAACTGTGTGTCACACTGTGAATTATCAGTAACTGTGTGTCACACTGCGTGGTATCCGTAACCGTGTGTCACACTGCGTAATATCAGTAACCATGTGTCACACTGCGTAATATCAGGAACCGTGTGTCACACTGTGTAATATCAGTAACCATGTGCCACACTGCGTAAAATCCGTAACCGTGTGTCACACTGCGTAATATCAGGAAGCGTGTGTCACACTGCGTAATATCAGTAACCGTGTGTCACACTGCGTGGTATCAGTAACCATGTGTCACACTGCATGGTATCAGTAACCGTGTCTCACACTGCGTAATATCAGTAACCGTGTGTCACACGGTGTGGTATCAGTAACTGTGTGTCACACTGCGTAATATCCGTAACCGTGTATCACACTGCGTGGTATCAGTAACCGTGTGTCACACTGCGTAATATCAGTAAGCGTCTGTCACACTGCGTGATATCCGTAAACATGTCACACTGTGTAATATCAGTAACTGTGTGTAACACTGTGAATTATCAGTAACTGTGCGTCACACTGCGTGGTATCCGTAACTGTGTGTCACACTGCGTAATATCAGTAACCGTGTGCAACACTGCGTAATATCAGTAACCGTGTGTCACACTGTGTAATATCAGTAACCATGTGCCACACTGCGTAATATCCGTAACCGTGTGTCACACTACGTAATATCAGGAAGCGTGTGTCACACTGCGTAATATCAGTAACCGTGTGTCACACTGCGTAATATCAGTAACCGTGTGTCACACTGCGTGGTATCAGTAACCGTGTGTCACACTGCATGGTATCAGTAACCGTGTCTCACACTGCATAATATCAGTAACCGTGTGTCACACTGCGTGGTATCAGGATTCGTGTGTCACACTGTATTATCAGTAACCGTGTGTCACACTGCGTAATATCCGTAACCGTGTATCACACTGCGTGGTATCAGTAACCGTGTGTCACACTGCGTAATATCAGTAACCGTGTGTCACACTGCGTGGTATTGGAACCGTGCGTCATAATGCTTAGTGTCAGTAACCGTGTGTCAGACTGTGTAATATCAGTAACCGTGTGTCACACTGCGTGGTATCAGCAACCGTGTGTCATACTGCGTAATATCAGTAACCGTGCGTCACTCTGCGTGGTATCAGTAACCGTGTGTCACGCTGCATAATATGAGTAACCGTGTGTCACACGGTGTAATATCAGTAACCGTGTGTCACACTGCGTAATATCAGTAACCGTGTGTCACACTGTGTGGTATCAGTAACCGTGTGTCACACTGTGTGGTATCAGTAAATGTGTGTCAGACTGCGTGATATCCGTAACCGTGTCACACTGCGTGATATCAGTAACCGTGTCACACTGTGTAATATCAGTAACTGTGTGTCACACTGCGTGGTATCCGTAACCGTGTGTCACACTGCGTAATATCAGTAACCGTGTGTCACACTGCGTGATATCCGTAACCGTGTCACACTGTGTAATAACAGTAACTGTGTGTCACACTGTGAATTATCAGGAACTGTGTGTCACACTGCGTGGTATCCGTAACCGTGTGTCACACTGGGTAATATCAGTAACCGTGCGTCACACTGCGTAATATCAGTAACCGTGTGTATCACTGCGTAATATCAGTAACCATGTGCCACACTGCGTAATATCCGTAACCGTGTGTCACACTGCGCAATATCAGTAAGCGTGTGTCACACTGTGTAATATCAGTAACTGTGTGTCACACTGCGTGGTATCCGTAACCGTGTGTCACACTGCGTAATATCAGTAACCGTGTGTCACACTGCGTGATATCCGTAACCGTGTCACACTGTGTAATATCAGTAACTGTGTGTCACACTGTGAATTATCAGTAACTGTGTGTCACACTGCGTGGTATCCGTAACCGTGTGTCACACTGCGTAATATCAGTAACCGTGTGTCACACTGTGTAATATCAGTAACCGTGTGTCACACTGCGTGGTATCCGTAACCGTGTGTCACACTGTGTAATATCAGTAACCATGTGTCACACTGCGTGGTATTGGAACCGTGCGTCATAATGCTTGGTTTCAGTAACCGTGTGTCACACTGTCTAATATCAGCAACCGTGTGTCACACTGCGTAATATGAGTAACCGTGTGTCACACGGTGTAATATCAGTAACCGTGTGTCACACTGCGTAATATCAGTAAGCGTGTGTCACACTGCGTAATGTCAGTAACCGTGTGTCACATTGCGTAATATCAGTAACCGTGTGTCACACTGCATGGTATCAGTAACCGTGTGTCACACTGCGTGGTATCAGGATTCGTGTGTCACACTGTATTATCAGTAACCGTGTGTCACACTGCGTAATATCAGTAACCGTGTGTCACACTGCGTAATATCAGTAACCGTGTGTCACACTGCGTAATATCAGTAAGCGTGTGTCACACTGCGTAATGTCAGTAACCGTGTGTCACATTGCGTAATATCAGTAACCGTGTGTCACACTGCGTGGTATCAGTAACCGTGTGTCACACTGCGTGGTATCAGGATTCGTGTGTCACACTGTATTATCAGTAACCGTGTGTCACACTGCGTAATATCCGTAACCGTGTATCACACTGCGTGGTATCAGTAACCGTGTGTCACACTGCGTAATATCAGTAACCGTGTGTCACACTGCGTGATATCCGTAACCGTGTCACACTGCGTAATATCAGTAAATGTGTGTCACACTGTGAATTATCAGTAACCGTGTGTCACACTGCATGGTATTAGTAACCGTGTCACACTGTGTAATATCAGTAACTGTGTGTCACACTGTGAATTATCAGTAACTGTGTGTCACACTGCGTGGTATCCGTAACCGTGTGTCACACTGCGTAATATCAGTAACCGTGTGTCACACTGTGTAATATCAGTAACCGTGTGTCACACTGTGTAATATCAGTAACCATGTGCCACACTGCGTAATATCCGTAACCGTGTGTCACACTGCGTAATATCAGTAAGCGTGTGTCACACTGCGTAATATCAGTAACCGTGTGTCACACTGTGTAATATCAGTAACCGTGTGTCACATTGCGTAATATCAGTAACCGTGTGTCACACTGCGTGGTATCAGTAACGGTGTCTCACACTGCGTCATATCAGTAACCTTGTGTCACACTGCGTGGTATCAGGATTCGTGTGTCACACTGTATTATCAGTAACCGTGTGTCACACTGCGTAATATCCGTAACCGTGTATCACACTGCGTGGTATCAGTAACCGTGTGTCACACTGCGTAATATCAGTAACCATGTGTCACACTGCGTGGTATTGGAACCGTGCGTCATAATGCTTGGTTTCAGTAACCGTGTGTCACACTGCGTAATATCAGTAACCGTGCGTCACTCTGCGTGGTATCAGTAACCGTGTGTCACGCTGCGTAATATGAGTAACCGTGTCTCACATGGTGTAATATCAGTAACCGTGTGTCACACTGCGTAATATCAGTAAGCGTCTGTCACACTGCGTAATATCAGTAACCGTGTGTCACATTGCGTAATATCAGTAACCGTGTGTCACACTGCGTGGTATCAGTAACCGTGTGTCACACTGCATGGTATCAGTAACCGCGTCTCACACTGCGTAATATCAGTAACCGTGTGTCCCACTGCGTCGTATCAGTAACCGTGTGTCACACTGCGTAATATCAGTAACCGTGTGTCACACTGCGTGGTATTGGAACCGTGCGTCATAATGCTTGGTTTCAGTAACCGTGTGTCACACTGCGTAATATCAGTAACCTTGTGTCACACTGCGTGGTATCAGGATTCGTGTGTCACACTGTATTATCAGTAACCGTGTGTCACACTGCGTAATATCCGTAACCGTGTATCACACTGCGTGGTATCAGTAACCGTGTGTCACACTGCGTAATATCAGTAACCGTGTGTCACACTGTGAATTATCAGTAACTGTGTGTCACACTGCGTGGTATCCGTAACCGTGTGTCACACTGCGTAATATCAGTAACCGTGTGTCACACTGCGCAATATCAGTAACCGTGTGTCACACTGTGTAATGTCAGTAACCGTGTGTCACACTGCGTAATATCCGTAACCGTGTCTCACTCTGTATAATATCAGTAATCGTGTCTCACACTGCCTAATATCCGTAACCGTGTCTCACACTGTATAATATCAGTAACCGTGTGTCACACTGCGTAATATCAGTAACCGTGTGTCACACTGCGTGGTATCATTAACCGTGTTTCACACTGCGGAATATCAGTAACCGTGTGTCACATTACGTAATATCACTAACTGTGTGTCACACTCCGTGGTATCAGGAACTGTGTGTCACACTGCGTAATATCAGTAACCGTGGGTCACACTGCGTGGTATCAGTAACCGTGTGTCACACTGCGTAAAATCAGTAACCGTGTGTCACACGGTGTACTATCAGTAACCGTGTGTCACACTGTGTAATATCAATAACCGTGTGTCACACTGCGTAATAGCAGTAACCGTGTGTCACACGGTGTAATATCAGTAACCGTGTGTCACACTGTGTAATATCAATAACCGTGTGTCACACTGCGTAATATCCGTAACCGTGTGTCACACTGCGTGGTACCAGTAACCGTGTGTCACACTGCGTAATATCAGTCACCGTGTGTCACACTGCGTGGTATCAGTAACCGTGTGTCACACTGCGTGGTATCGGTAACTGTGTGTCACACTTTGTAATGTCAGTAACCATGTGCCAGACTGCGTAATATCCGTAACCGTGTGTCACACTGCGTGGTATCAGGATTCGTGTGTCACACTGTATTATCAGTAACCGTGTGTCACACTGCGTAATATCAGTAACCGTGTGTCACACTACGTAATATCAGTAACTGTGTGTCACACTCCGTGGTATTAGGAACCGTGTGTCAGACTGCGTAATATCAGTAACCGTGTGTCACATTGCGTAATATCAGAAACCGTGTGTCACACTGCGTGGTATCAGTAACCGTGTGTCACACTGCATGGTATCAGTAACCGTGTCTCAAAATGCGTAATATCAGTAACCGTGTGTCACACTGCGTGGTATCAGGATTCGTGTGTCACACTGTATTATCAGTAACCGTGTGTCAGACTGCGTAATATCAGTAACCGTGTGTCACACTGCGTGATATCCGTAACCGTGTCACACTGTGTAATATCAGTAACTGTGTGTCACACTGTGAATTATCAGTAACTGTGTGTCACACTGCGTGGTATCCGTAACCGTGTGTCACACTGCGTAATATCAGTAACCATGTGTCACACTGCGTAATATCAGGAACCGTGTGTCACACTGTGTAATATCAGTAACCATGTGCCACACTGCGTAAAATCCGTAACCGTGTGTCACACTGCGTAATATCAGGAAGCGTGTGTCACACTGCGTAATATCAGTAACCGTGTGTCACACTGCGTGGTATCAGTAACCATGTGTCACACTGCATGGTATCAGTAACCGTGTCTCACACTGCGTAATATCAGTAACCGTGTGTCACACTGTGTGGTATCAGTAACCGTGTGTCACACTGCGTAATATCCGTAACCGTGTATCACACTGCGTGGTATCAGTAACCGTGTGTCACACTGCGTGATATCCGTAACCGTGTCACACTGCGTGATATCAGTAACCGTGTCACACTGTGTAATATCAGTAACCGTGTGTCACACTGCGTGGTATCGGTAACCGTGTGTCACACTGCGTATTATCAGTAACCGTGTGTCAGACTGCGTGATATCCGTAAACATGTCACACTGTGTAATATCAGTAACTGTGTGTAACACTGTGAATTATCAGTAACTGTGCGTCACACTGCGTGGTATCCGTAACCGTGTGTCACACTGCGTAATATCAGTAACCGTGTGTAACACTGCGTAATATCAGTAACCGTGTGTCACACTGTGTAATATCAGTAACCATGTGCCACACTGCGTAATATCCGTAACCGTGTGTCACACTACGTAATATCAGGAAGCGTGTGTCACACTGCGTAATATCAGTAACCGTGTGTCACACTGCGTAATATCAGTAACCGTGTGTCACACTGCGTGGTATCAGTAACCGTGTGTCACACTGCATGGCATCAGTAACCGTGTCTCACACTGCATAATATCAGTAACCGTGTGTCACACTGCGTGGTATCAGGATTCGTGTGTCACACTGTATTATCAGTAACCGTGTGTCACACTGCGTAATATCCGTAACCGTGTATCACACTGCGTGGTATCAGTAACCGTGTGTCACACTGCGTAATATCAGTAACCGTGTGTCACACTGCGTGGTATTGGAACCGTGCGTCATAATGCTTAGTGTCAGTAACCGTGTGTCAGACTGTGTAATATCAGTAACCGTGTGTCACACTGCGTGGTATCAGCAACCGTGTGTCATACTGCGTAATATCAGTAACCGTGCGTCACTCTGCGTGGTATCAGTAACCGTGTGTCACGCTGCATAATATGAGTAACCGTGTGTCACACGGTGCAATATCAGTAACCGTGTGTCACACTGCGTAATATCAGTAACCGTGTGTCACACTGTGTGGTATCAGTAACCGTGTGTCACACTGCGTGGTATCAGTAAATGTGTGTCAGACTGCGTGATATCCGTAACCGTGTCACACTGCGTGATATCAGTAACCGTGTCACACTGTGTAATATCAGTAACTGTGTGTCACACTGTGAATTATCAGGAACTGTGTGTCACACTGCGTGGTATCCGTAACCGTGTGTCACACTGGGTAATATCAGTAACCGTGCGTCACACTGCGTAATATCAGTAACCGTGTGTCACACTGCGTAATATCAGTAACCATGTGCCACACTGCGTAATATCCGTAACCGTGTGTCACACTGCGCAATATCAGTAAGCGTGTGTCACACTGTGTAATATCAGTAACTGTGTGTCACACTGCGTGGTATCCGTAACCGTGTGTCACACTGCGTAATATCAGTAACCGTGTGTCACACTGCGTGATATCCGTAACCGTGTCACACTGTGTAATATCAGTAACTGTGTGTCACACTGTGAATTATCAGGAACTGTGTGTCACACTGCGTGGTATCCGTAACCGTGTGTCACACTGCGTAATATCAGTAACCGTGTGTCACACTGCGTGATATCCGTAACCGTGTCACACTGTGTAATAACAGTAACTGTGTGTCACACTGTGAATTATCAGGAACTGTGTGTCACACTGCGTGGTATCCGTAACCGTGTGTCACACTGGGTAATATCAGTAACCGTGCGTCACACTGCGTAATATCAGTAACCGTGTGTCACACTGCGTAATATCAGTAACCATGTGCCACACTGCGTAATATCCGTAACCGTGTGTCACACTGCGCAATATCAGTAAGCGTGTGTCACACTGTGTAATATCAGTAACTGTGTGTCACACTGCGTGGTATCCGTAACCGTGTGTCACACTGCGTAATATCAGTAACCGTGTGTCACACTGCGTGATATCCGTAACCGTGTCACACTGTGTAATATCAGTAACTGTGTGTCACACTGTGAATTATCAGGAACTGTGTGTCACACTGCGTGGTATCCGTAACCGTGTGTCACACTGCGTAATATCAGTAACCGTGTGTCACACTGTGTAATATCAGTAACTGTGTGTCACACTGCGTGGTATCCGTAACCGTGTGTCACACTGCGTAATATCAGTAACCGTGTGTCACACTGCGTGATATCCGTAACCGTGTCACACTGTGTAATATCAGTAACTCTGTGTCACACTGTGAATTATCAGTAACTGTGTGTCACACTGCGTGGTATCCGTAACCGTGTGTCACACTGCGTAATATCAGTAACCGTGTGTCACACTGTGTAATATCAGTAACTGTGTGTCACACTGCGTAATATCAGTAACCGTGTGTGACACTGTGTAATATCAGTAACCATGTGCCACACTGCGTAATATCCGTAACCGTGTGTCACACTGCGTAATATCAGTAAGCGTGTGTCACACTGCGTAATATCAGTAACCGTGTGTCACATTGCGTAATATCAGTAACCGTGTGTCACACTGCGTGGTATCAGTAACCGTGTCTCACACTGCGTAATATCAGTAACCGTGTGTCACACTGCGTGGTATCAGGATTCGTGTGTCACACTGCGTAATATCAGTAACCATGTGTCACACTGCGTGGTATTGGAACCGTGCGTCATAATGCTTGGTTTCAGTAACCGTGTGTCACACTGTCTAATATCAGCAACCGTGTGTCACACTGCGTAATATGAGTAACCGTGTGTCACACGGTGTAATATCAGTAACCGTGTGTCACACTGCGTAATATCAGTAAGCGTGTGTCACACTGCGTAATGTCAGTAACCGTGTGTCACATTGCGTAATATCAGTAACCGTGTGTCACACTGCGTGGTATCAGTAACCGTGTGTCACACTGCGTGGTATCAGGATTCGTGTGTCACACTGTATTATCAGTAACCGTGTGTCACACTGCGTAATATCCGTAACCGTGTATCACACTGCGTGGTATCAGTAACCGTGTGTCACACTGCGTAATATCAGTAACCGTGTGTCACACTGCGTAATATCAGTAACCGTGTGTCACACTGCGTAATATCAGTAAGCGTGTGTCACACTGCGTAATGTCAGTAACCGTGTGTCACATTGCGTACTATCAGTAACCGTGTGTCACACTGCGTGGTATCAGTAACCGTGTGTCACACTGCGTGGTATCAGGATTCGTGTGTCACACTGTATTATCAGTAACCGTGTGTCACACTGCGTAATATCCGTAACCGTGTATCACACTGCGTGGTATCAGTAACCGTGTGTCACACTGCGTAATATCAGTAACCGTGTGTCACACTGCGTGATATCCGTAACCGTGTCACACTGCGTAATATCAGTAACTGTGTGTCACACTGTGAATTATCAGTAACCGTGTGTCACACTGCATGGTATTAGTAACCGTGTCACACTGTGTAATATCAGTAACTGTGTGTCACACTGTGAATTATCAGTAACTGTGTGTCACACTGCGTGGTATCCGTAACCGTGTGTCACACTGCGTAATATCAGTAACCGTGTGTCACACTGTGTAATATCAGTAACCGTGTGTCACACTGTGTAATATCAGTAACCATGTGCCACACTGCGTAATATCCGTAACCGTGTGTCACACTGCGTAATATCAGTAGGCGTGTGTCACACTGCGTAATATCAGTAACCGTGTGTCACACTGTGTAATATCAGTAACCGTGTGTCACATTGCGTAATATCAGTAACCGTGTGTCACACTGCGTGGTATCAGTAACGGTGTCTCACACTGCGTAATATCAGTAACCTTGTGTCACACTGCGTGGTATCAGGATTCGTGTGTCACACTGTATTATCAGTAACCGTGTGTCACACTGCGTAATATCCGTAACCGTGTATCACACTGCGTGGTATCAGTAACCGTGTGTCACACTGCGTAATATCAGTAACCATGTGTCACACTGCGTGGTATTGGAACCGTGCGTCATAATGCTTGGTTTCAGTAACCGTGTGTCACACTGCGTAATATCAGTAACCGTGCGTCACTCTGCGTGGTATCAGTAACCGTGTGTCACGCTGCGTAATATGAGTAACCGTGTCTCACATGGTGTAATATCAGTAACCGTGTGTCACACTGCGTAATATCAGTAAGCGTCTGTCACACTGCGTAATATCAGTAACCGTGTGTCACATTGCGTAATATCAGTAACCGTGTGTCACACTGCGTGGTATCAGTAACCGTGTGTCACACTGCATGGTATCAGTAACCGCGTCTCACACTGCGTAATATCAGTAACCGTGTGTCACACTGCGTCGTATCAGTAACCGTGTGTCACACTGCGTAATATCAGTAACCGTGTGTCACACTGCGTGGTATTGGAACCGTGCGTCATAATGCTTGGTTTCAGTAACCGTGTGTCACACTGCGTAATATCAGTAACCTTGTGTCACACTGCGTGGTATCAGGATTCGTGTGTCACACTGTATTATCAGTAACCGTGTGTCACACTGCGTAATATCCGTAACCGTGTATCACACTGCGTGGTATCAGTAACCGTGTGTCACACTGCGTAATATCAGTAACCGTGTGTCACACTGCGTGGTATCAGTAACCGTGCGTCACTCTGCGTGGTATCAGTAACCGTGTGTCACGCTGCGTAATATGAGTAACCGTGTGTCACACGGTGTAATATCAGTAACCGTGTGTCACACTGTGTAATATCAGTAACCGTGTGTCACACTGCGTGGTATTAGCAACCGTGTGTCAGACTGCGTAATATCAGTAACCGTGCGTCACTCTGCGTGGTATCAGTAACCGTGTGTCACGCTGCATAATATGAGTAACCGTGTGTCACACGGTGTAATATCAGTAACCGTGTGTCACACTGCATAATATCAGTAACCGTGTGTCACACTGTGTGGTATCAGTAACCGTGTCACACTGTGTAATATCAGTAACTGTGTGTCACACTGCGTGGTATCCGTAACCGTGTCACACTGCGTGATATCAGTAACCGTGTCACACTGTGTAATATCAGTAACTGTGTGTCACACTGCGTGGTATCCGTAAACGTGTGTCACACTGCGTAATATCAGTAACCGTGTGTCACACTGCGTAATATCAGTAACCGTGTGTCACACTGCGTAATATCAGTAACCATGTGCCACACTGCGTAATATCCGTAACCGTGTATCACACTACGTAATATCAGGAAGCGTGTGTCACACTGCGTAATATCAGTAACCGTGTGTCACACTGTGTAATATCAGTAACTTTGTGTCACACTGCGTGGTATCCGTAACCGTGTGTCACACTGCGTAATATCAGTAACCGTGTGTCACACTGCGTGATATCCGTAACCGTGTCACACTGTGTAATATCAGTAACTGTGTGTCACACTGTGAATTATCAGTAACCGTGTGTCACACTGCGTGGTATCCGTAACCGTGTGTCACACTGTGTAATATCAGTAACCGTGTGTCACACTGTGTAATATCAGTAACCATGTGCCACACTGCGTAATATCCGTAACCGTGTGTCACACTGCGTAATATCAGTAACCGTGTGTCACACTGCGTGGTATCAGTAACCATGTGTCACACTGCATGGTATCAGTAACCGTGTGTCACACTGCGTAATATCAGTAACCGTGTGTCACACTGCGTGGTATCAGTAACCATGTGTCACACTGCATGGTATTAGTAACCGTGTCTCACACTGTGAATTATCAGTAACTGTGTGTCACACTGCGTGGTATCCGTAACCGTGTGTCACACTGCGTAATATCAGTAACCGTGTGTCACACTGTGAATTATCAGTAACTGTGTGTCACACTGCGTGGTATCCGTAACCGTGTGTCACACTGCGTAATATCAGTAACCGTGTGTCACACTGCACAATATCAGTAACCGTGTGTCACACTTTGTAATGTCAGTAACCGTGTGTCACACTATGTAATGTCAGTAACCGTGTGTCACACTGCGTGGTATCCGTAACCGTGTGTCACACTGCGTGGTATCAGCAACCGTGTGTCATACTGCGTAATATCAGTAACCGTGCGTCACTCTGCGTGGTATCAGTAACCGTGTGTCACGCTGCATAATATGAGTAACCGTGTGTCACACGGTGTAATATCAGTAACCGTGTGTCACACTGCGTAATATCAGTAACCGTGTGTCACACTGTGTGGTATCAGTAACCGTGTGTCACACTGTGTGGTATCAGTAAATGTGTGTCAGACTGCGTGATATCCGTAACCGTGTCACACTGCGTGATATCAGTAACCGTGTCACACTGTGTAATATCAGTAACTGTGTGTCACACTGCGTGGTATCCGTAACCGTGTGTCACACTGCATAATATCAGTAACCGTGTGTCACACTGCGTGATATCCGTAACCGTGTCACACTGTGTAATAACAGTAACTGTGTGTCACACTGTGAATTATCAGGAACTGTGTGTCACACTGCGTGGTATCCGTAACCGTGTGTCACACTGGGTAATAACAGTAACCGTGCGTCACACTGCGTAATATCAGTAACCGTGTGTCACACTGCGTAATATCAGTAACCATGTGCCACACTGCGTAATATCCGTAACCGTGTGTCACACTGCGCAATATCAGTAAGCGTGTGTCACACTGTGTAATATCAGTAACTGTGTGTCACACTGCGTGGTATCCGTAACCGTGTGTCACAGTGCGTAATATCAGTAACCATGTGTCACACTGCGTGATATCCGTAACCGTGTCACACTGTGTAATATCAGTAACTGTGTGTCACACTGTGAATTATCAGTAACTGTGTGTCACACTGCGTGGTATCCGTAACCGTGTGTCACACTGCGTAATATCAGTAACCGTGTGTCACACTGCGTAATATCAGTAACCGTGTGTCACACTGCGTGATATCCGTAACCGTGTCACACTGCGTAATATCAGTAACTGTGTGTCACACTGTGAATTATCAGTAACCGTGTGTCACACTGCATGGTATTAGTAACCGTGTCACACTGTGTAATATCAGTAACTGTGTGTCACACTGTGAATTATCAGTAACTGTGTGTCACACTGCGTGGTATCCGTAACCGTGTGTCACACTGCGTAATATCAGTAACCGTGTGTCACACTGTGTAATATCAGTAACCGTGTGTCACACTGTGTAATATCAGTAACCATGTGCCACACTGCGTAATATCCGTAACCGTGTGTCACACTGCGTAATATCAGTAAGCGTGTGTCACACTGCGTAATATCAGTAACCGTGTGTCACACTGTGTAATATCAGTAACCGTGTGTCACATTGCGTAATATCAGTAACCGTGTGTCACACTGCGTGGTATCAGTAACGGTGTCTCACACTGCGTCATATCAGTAACCTTGTGTCACACTGCGTGGTATCAGGATTCGTGTGTCACACTGTATTATCAGTAACCGTGTGTCACACTGCGTAATATCCGTAACCGTGTATCACACTGCGTGGTATCAGTAACCGTGTGTCACACTGCGTAATATCAGTAACCATGTGTCACACTGCGTGGTATTGGAACCGTGCGTCATAATGCTTGGTTTCAGTAACCGTGTGTCACACTGCGTAATATCAGTAACCGTGCGTCACTCTGCGTGGTATCAGTAACCGTGTGTCACGCTGCGTAATATGAGTAACCGTGTCTCACATGGTGTAATATCAGTAACCGTGTGTCACACTGCGTAATATCAGTAAGCGTCTGTCACACTGCGTAATATCAGTAACCGTGTGTCACATTGCGTAATATCAGTAACCGTGTGTCACACTGCGTGGTATCAGTAACCGTGTGTCACACTGCATGGTATCAGTAACCGCGTCTCACACTGCGTAATATCAGTAACCGTGTGTCCCACTGCGTCGTATCAGTAACCGTGTGTCACACTGCGTAATATCAGTAACCGTGTGTCACACTGCGTGGTATTGGAACCGTGCGTCATAATGCTTGGTTTCAGTAACCGTGTGTCACACTGCGTAATATCAGTAACCTTGTGTCACACTGCGTGGTATCAGGATTCGTGTGTCACACTGTATTATCAGTAACCGTGTGTCACACTGCGTAATATCCGTAACCGTGTATCACACTGCGTGGTATCAGTAACCGTGTGTCACACTGCGTAATATCAGTAACCGTGTGTCACACTGTGAATTATCAGTAACTGTGTGTCACACTGCGTGGTATCCGTAACCGTGTGTCACACTGCGTAATATCAGTAACCGTGTGTCACACTGCGCAATATCAGTAACCGTGTGTCACACTGTGTAATGTCAGTAACCGTGTGTCACACTGCGTAATATCCGTAACCGTGTCTCACTCTGTATAATATCAGTAATCGTGTCTCACACTGCCTAATATCCGTAACCGTGTCTCACACTGTATAATATCAGTAACCGTGTGTCACACTGCGTAATATCAGTAACCGTGTGTCACACTGCGTGGTATCATTAACCGTGTTTCACACTGCGGAATATCAGTAACCGTGTGTCACATTACGTAATATCACTAACTGTGTGTCACACTCCGTGGTATCAGGAACTGTGTGTCACACTGCGTAATATCAGTAACCGTGGGTCACACTGCGTGGTATCAGTAACCGTGTGTCACACTGCGTAAAATCAGTAACCGTGTGTCACACGGTGTACTATCAGTAACCGTGTGTCACACTGTGTAATATCAATAACCGTGTGTCACACTGCGTAATAGCAGTAACCGTGTGTCACACGGTGTAATATCAGTAACCGTGTGTCACACTGTGTAATATCAATAACCGTGTGTCACACTGCGTAATATCCGTAACCGTGTGTCACACTGCGTGGTACCAGTAACCGTGTGTCACACTGCGTAATATCAGTCACCGTGTGTCACACTGCGTGGTATCAGTAACCGTGTGTCACACTGCGTGGTATCGGTAACTGTGTGTCACACTTTGTAATGTCAGTAACCATGTGCCAGACTGCGTAATATCCGTAACCGTGTGTCACACTGCGTGGTATCAGGATTCGTGTGTCACACTGTATTATCAGTAACCGTGTGTCACACTGCGTAATATCAGTAACCGTGTGTCACACTACGTAATATCAGTAACTGTGTGTCACACTCCGTGGTATTAGGAACCGTGTGTCAGACTGCGTAATATCAGTAACCGTGTGTCACATTGCGTAATATCAGAAACCGTGTGTCACACTGCGTGGTATCAGTAACCGTGTGTCACACTGCATGGTATCAGTAACCGTGTCTCAAAATGCGTAATATCAGTAACCGTGTGTCACACTGCGTGGTATCAGGATTCGTGTGTCACACTGTATTATCAGTAACCGTGTGTCAGACTGCGTAATATCAGTAACCGTGTGTCACACTGCGTGATATCCGTAACCGTGTCACACTGTGTAATATCAGTAACTGTGTGTCACACTGTGAATTATCAGTAACTGTGTGTCACACTGCGTGGTATCCGTAACCGTGTGTCACACTGCGTAATATCAGTAACCATGTGTCACACTGCGTAATATCAGGAACCGTGTGTCACACTGTGTAATATCAGTAACCATGTGCCACACTGCGTAAAATCCGTAACCGTGTGTCACACTGCGTAATATCAGGAAGCGTGTGTCACACTGCGTAATATCAGTAACCGTGTGTCACACTGCGTGGTATCAGTAACCATGTGTCACACTGCATGGTATCAGTAACCGTGTCTCACACTGCGTAATATCAGTAACCGTGTGTCACACTGTGTGGTATCAGTAACCGTGTGTCACACTGCGTAATATCCGTAACCGTGTATCACACTGCGTGGTATCAGTAACCGTGTGTCACACTGCGTGATATCCGTAACCGTGTCACACTGCGTGATATCAGTAACCGTGTCACACTGTGTAATATCAGTAACCGTGTGTCACACTGCGTGGTATCGGTAACCGTGTGTCACACTGCGTATTATCAGTAACCGTGTGTCAGACTGCGTGATATCCGTAAACATGTCACACTGTGTAATATCAGTAACTGTGTGTAACACTGTGAATTATCAGTAACTGTGCGTCACACTGCGTGGTATCCGTAACCGTGTGTCACACTGCGTAATATCAGTAACCGTGTGTAACACTGCGTAATATCAGTAACCGTGTGTCACACTGTGTAATATCAGTAACCATGTGCCACACTGCGTAATATCCGTAACCGTGTGTCACACTACGTAATATCAGGAAGCGTGTGTCACACTGCGTAATATCAGTAACCGTGTGTCACACTGCGTAATATCAGTAACCGTGTGTCACACTGCGTGGTATCAGTAACCGTGTGTCACACTGCATGGCATCAGTAACCGTGTCTCACACTGCATAATATCAGTAACCGTGTGTCACACTGCGTGGTATCAGGATTCGTGTGTCACACTGTATTATCAGTAACCGTGTGTCACACTGCGTAATATCCGTAACCGTGTATCACACTGCGTGGTATCAGTAACCGTGTGTCACACTGCGTAATATCAGTAACCGTGTGTCACACTGCGTGGTATTGGAACCGTGCGTCATAATGCTTAGTGTCAGTAACCGTGTGTCAGACTGTGTAATATCAGTAACCGTGTGTCACACTGCGTGGTATCAGCAACCGTGTGTCATACTGCGTAATATCAGTAACCGTGCGTCACTCTGCGTGGTATCAGTAACCGTGTGTCACGCTGCATAATATGAGTAACCGTGTGTCACACGGTGCAATATCAGTAACCGTGTGTCACACTGCGTAATATCAGTAACCGTGTGTCACACTGTGTGGTATCAGTAACCGTGTGTCACACTGCGTGGTATCAGTAAATGTGTGTCAGACTGCGTGATATCCGTAACCGTGTCACACTGCGTGATATCAGTAACCGTGTCACACTGTGTAATATCAGTAACTGTGTGTCACACTGCGTGGTATCCGTAACCGTGTGTCACACTGCGTAATATCAGTAACCGTGTGTCACACTGCGTGATATCCGTAACCGTGTCACACTGTGTAATAACAGTAACTGTGTGTCACACTGTGAATTATCAGGAACTGTGTGTCACACTGCGTGGTATCCGTAACCGTGTGTCACACTGGGTAATATCAGTAACCGTGCGTCACACTGCGTAATATCAGTAACCGTGTGTCACACTGCGTAATATCAGTAACCATGTGCCACACTGCGTAATATCCGTAACCGTGTGTCACACTGCGCAATATCAGTAAGCGTGTGTCACACTGTGTAATATCAGTAACTGTGTGTCACACTGCGTGGTATCCGTAACCGTGTGTCACACTGCGTAATATCAGTAACCGTGTGTCACACTGCGTGATATCCGTAACCGTGTCACACTGTGTAATATCAGTAACTGTGTGTCACACTGTGAATTATCAGGAACTGTGTGTCACACTGCGTGGTATCCGTAACCGTGTGTCACACTGCGTAATATCAGTAACCGTGTGTCACACTGTGTAATATCAGTAACTGTGTGTCACACTGCGTGGTATCCGTAACCGTGTGTCACACTGCGTAATATCAGTAACCGTGTGTCACACTGCGTGATATCCGTAACCGTGTCACACTGTGTAATATCAGTAACTCTGTGTCACACTGTGAATTATCAGTAACTGTGTGTCACACTGCGTGGTATCCGTAACCGTGTGTCACACTGCGTAATATCAGTAACCGTGTGTCACACTGTGTAATATCAGTAACTGTGTGTCACACTGCGTAATATCAGTAACCGTGTGTGACACTGTGTAATATCAGTAACCATGTGCCACACTGCGTAATATCCGTAACCGTGTGTCACACTGCGTAATATCAGTAAGCGTGTGTCACACTGCGTAATATCAGTAACCGTGTGTCACATTGCGTAATATCAGTAACCGTGTGTCACACTGCGTGGTATCAGTAACCGTGTCTCACACTGCGTAATATCAGTAACCGTGTGTCACACTGCGTGGTATCAGGATTCGTGTGTCACACTGCGTAATATCAGTAACCATGTGTCACACTGCGTGGTATTGGAACCGTGCGTCATAATGCTTGGTTTCAGTAACCGTGTGTCACACTGTCTAATATCAGCAACCGTGTGTCACACTGCGTAATATGAGTAACCGTGTGTCACACGGTGTAATATCAGTAACCGTGTGTCACACTGCGTAATATCAGTAAGCGTGTGTCACACTGCGTAATGTCAGTAACCGTGTGTCACATTGCGTAATATCAGTAACCGTGTGTCACACTGCGTGGTATCAGTAACCGTGTGTCACACTGCGTGGTATCAGGATTCGTGTGTCACACTGTATTATCAGTAACCGTGTGTCACACTGCGTAATATCCGTAACCGTGTATCACACTGCGTGGTATCAGTAACCGTGTGTCACACTGCGTAATATCAGTAACCGTGTGTCACACTGCGTAATATCAGTAACCGTGTGTCACACTGCGTAATATCAGTAAGCGTGTGTCACACTGCGTAATGTCAGTAACCGTGTGTCACATTGCGTACTATCAGTAACCGTGGGTCACACTGCGTGGTATCAGTAACCGTGTGTCACACTGCGTGGTATCAGGATTCGTGTGTCACACTGTATTATCAGTAACCGTGTGTCACACTGCGTAATATCCGTAACCGTGTATCACACTGCGTGGTATCAGTAACCGTGTGTCACACTGCGTAATATCAGTAACCGTGTGTCACACTGCGTGATATCCGTAACCGTGTCACACTGCGTAATATCAGTAACTGTGTGTCACACTGTGAATTATCAGTAACCGTGTGTCACACTGCATGGTATTAGTAACCGTGTCACACTGTGTAATATCAGTAACTGTGTGTCACACTGTGAATTATCAGTAACTGTGTGTCACACTGCGTGGTATCCGTAACCGTGTGTCACACTGCGTAATATCAGTAACCGTGTGTCACACTGTGTAATATCAGTAACCGTGTGTCACACTGTGTAATATCAGTAACCATGTGCCACACTGCGTAATATCCGTAACCGTGTGTCACACTGCGTAATATCAGTAAGCGTGTGTCACACTGCGTAATATCAGTAACCGTGTGTCACACTGTGTAATATCAGTAACCGTGTGTCACATTGCGTAATATCAGTAACCGTGTGTCACACTGCGTGGTATCAGTAACGGTGTCTCACACTGCGTAATATCAGTAACCTTGTGTCACACTGCGTGGTATCAGGATTCGTGTGTCACACTGTATTATCAGTAACCGTGTGTCACACTGCGTAATATCCGTAACCGTGTATCACACTGCGTGGTATCAGTAACCGTGTGTCACACTGCGTAATATCAGTAACCATGTGTCACACTGCGTGGTATTGGAACCGTGCGTCATAATGCTTGGTTTCAGTAACCGTGTGTCACACTGCGTAATATCAGTAACCGTGCGTCACTCTGCGTGGTATCAGTAACCGTGTGTCACGCTGCGTAATATGAGTAACCGTGTCTCACATGGTGTAATATCAGTAACCGTGTGTCACACTGCGTAATATCAGTAAGCGTCTGTCACACTGCGTAATATCAGTAACCGTGTGTCACATTGCGTAATATCAGTAACCGTGTGTCACACTGCGTGGTATCAGTAACCGTGTGTCACACTGCATGGTATCAGTAACCGCGTCTCACACTGCGTAATATCAGTAACCGTGTGTCACACTGCGTCGTATCAGTAACCGTGTGTCACACTGCGTAATATCAGTAACCGTGTGTCACACTGCGTGGTATTGGAACCGTGCGTCATAATGCTTGGTTTCAGTAACCGTGTGTCACACTGCGTAATATCAGTAACCTTGTGTCACACTGCGTGGTATCAGGATTCGTGTGTCACACTGTATTATCAGTAACCGTGTGTCACACTGCGTAATATCCGTAACCGTGTATCACACTGCGTGGTATCAGTAACCGTGTGTCACACTGCGTAATATCAGTAACCGTGTGTCACACTGCGTGGTATCAGTAACCGTGCGTCACTCTGCGTGGTATCAGTAACCGTGTGTCACGCTGCGTAATATGAGTAACCGTGTGTCACACGGTGTAATATCAGTAACCGTGTGTCACACTGTGTAATATCAGTAACCGTGTGTCACACTGCGTGGTATTAGCAACCGTGTGTCAGACTGCGTAATATCAGTAACCGTGCGTCACTCTGCGTGGTATCAGTAACCGTGTGTCACGCTGCATAATATGAGTAACCGTGTGTCACACGGTGTAATATCAGTAACCGTGTGTCACACTGCATAATATCAGTAACCGTGTGTCACACTGTGTGGTATCAGTAACCGTGTCACACTGTGTAATATCAGTAACTGTGTGTCACACTGCGTGGTATCCGTAACCGTGTCACACTGCGTGATATCAGTAACCGTGTCACACTGTGTAATATCAGTAACTGTGTGTCACACTGCGTGGTATCCGTAAACGTGTGTCACACTGCGTAATATCAGTAACCGTGTGTCACACTGCGTAATATCAGTAACCGTGTGTCACACTGCGTAATATCAGTAACCATGTGCCACACTGCGTAATATCCGTAACCGTGTATCACACTACGTAATATCAGGAAGCGTGTGTCACACTGCGTAATATCAGTAACCGTGTGTCACACTGTGTAATATCAGTAACTTTGTGTCACACTGCGTGGTATCCGTAACCGTGTGTCACACTGCGTAATATCAGTAACCGTGTGTCACACTGCGTGATATCCGTAACCGTGTCACACTGTGTAATATCAGTAACTGTGTGTCACACTGTGAATTATCAGTAACCGTGTGTCACACTGCGTGGTATCCGTAACCGTGTGTCACACTGTGTAATATCAGTAACCGTGTGTCACACTGTGTAATATCAGTAACCATGTGCCACACTGCGTAATATCCGTAACCGTGTGTCACACTGCGTAATATCAGTAACCGTGTGTCACACTGCGTGGTATCAGTAACCATGTGTCACACTGCATGGTATCAGTAACCGTGTGTCACACTGCGTAATATCAGTAACCGTGTGTCACACTGCGTGGTATCAGTAACCATGTGTCACACTGCATGGTATCAGTAACCGTGTCTCACACTGTGAATTATCAGTAACTGTGTGTCACACTGCGTGGTATCCGTAACCGTGTGTCACACTGCGTAATATCAGTAACCGTGTGTCACACTGTGAATTATCAGTAACTGTGTGTCACACTGCGTGGTATCCGTAACCGTGTGTCACACTGCGTAATATCAGTAACCGTGTGTCACACTGCACAATATCAGTAACCGTGTGTCACACTTTGTAATGTCAGTAACCGTGTGTCACACTATGTAATGTCAGTAACCGTGTGTCACACTGCGTGGTATCCGTAACCGTGTGTCACACTGCGTGGTATCAGCAACCGTGTGTCATACTGCGTAATATCAGTAACCGTGCGTCACTCTGCGTGGTATCAGTAACCGTGTGTCACGCTGCATAATATGAGTAACCGTGTGTCACACGGTGTAATATCAGTAACCGTGTGTCACACTGCGTAATATCAGTAACCGTGTGTCACACTGTGTGGTATCAGTAACCGTGTGTCACACTGTGTGGTATCAGTAAATGTGTGTCAGACTGCGTGATATCCGTAACCGTGTCACACTGCGTGATATCAGTAACCGTGTCACACTGTGTAATATCAGTAACTGTGTGTCACACTGCGTGGTATCCGTAACCGTGTGTCACACTGCATAATATCAGTAACCGTGTGTCACACTGCGTGATATCCGTAACCGTGTCACACTGTGTAATAACAGTAACTGTGTGTCACACTGTGAATTATCAGGAACTGTGTGTCACACTGCGTGGTATCCGTAACCGTGTGTCACACTGGGTAATAACAGTAACCGTGCGTCACACTGCGTAATATCAGTAACCGTGTGTCACACTGCGTAATATCAGTAACCATGTGCCACACTGCGTAATATCCGTAACCGTGTGTCACACTGCGCAATATCAGTAAGCGTGTGTCACACTGTGTAATATCAGTAACTGTGTGTCACACTGCGTGGTATCCGTAACCGTGTGTCACACTGCGTAATATCAGTAACCATGTGTCACACTGCGTGATATCCGTAACCGTGTCACACTGTGTAATATCAGTAACTGTGTGTCACACTGTGAATTATCAGTAACTGTGTGTCACACTGCGTGGTATCCGTAACCGTGTGTCACACTGCGTAATATCAGTAACCGTGTGTCACACTGTGTAATATCAGTAACTGTGTGTCACACTGCGTGGTATCCGTAACCGTGTGTCACACTGCGTAATATCAGTAACCGTGTGTCACACTGCGTGATATCCGTAACCGTGTCACACTGTGTAATATCAGTAACTCTGTGTCACACTGTGAATTATCAGTAACTGTGTGTCACACTGCGTGGTATCCGTAACCGTGTGTCACACTGCGTAATATCAGTAACCGTGTGTCACACTGTGTAATATCAGTAACTGTGTGTCACACTGCGTAATATCAGTAACCGTGTGTCACACTGTGTAATATCAGTAACCATGTGCCACACTGCGTAATATCCGTAACCGTGTGTCACACTGCGTAATATCAGTAAGCATGTGTCACACTGCGTAATATCAGTAACCGTGTGTCACATTGCGTAATATCAGTAACCGTGTGTCACACTGCGTGGTATCAGTAACCGTGTCTCACACTGCGTAATATCAGTAACCGTGTGTCACACTGCGTGGTATCAGGATTCGTGTGTCACACTGCGTAATATCAGTAACCATGTGTCACACTGCGTGGTATTGGAACCGTGCGTCATAATGCTTGGTTTCAGTAACCGTGTGTCACACTGTCTAATATCAGCAACCGTGTGTCACACTGCGTAATATGAGTAACCGTGTGTCACACGGTGTAATATCAGTAACCGTGTGTCACACTGCGTAATATCAGTAAGCGTGTGTCACACTGCGTAATGTCAGTAACCGTGTGTCACATTGCGTAATATCAGTAACCGTGTGTCACACTGCGTGGTATCAGTAACCGTGTGTCACACTGCGTGGTATCAGGATTCGTGTGTCACACTGTATTATCAGTAACCGTGTGTCACACTGCGTAATATCAGTAACCGTGTATCACACTGCGTGGTATCAGTAACCGTGTGTCACACTGCGTAATATCAGTAACCGTGTGTCACACTGCGTAATATCAGTAACCGTGTGTCACACTGCGTAATATCAGTAAGCGTGTGTCACACTGCGTAATGTCAGTAACCGTGTGTCACATTGCGTAATATCAGTAACCGTGTGTCACACTGCGTGGTATCAGTAACCGTGTGTCACACTGCGTGGTATCAGGATTCGTGTGTCACACTGTATTATCAGTAACCGTGTGTCACACTGCGTAATATCCGTAACCGTGTATCACACTGCGTGGTATCAGTAACCGTGTGTCACACTGCGTAATATCAGTAACCGTGTGTCACACTGCGTGATATCCGTAACCGTGTCACACTGCGTAATATCAGTAACTGTGTGTCACACTGTGAATTATCAGTAACCGTGTGTCACACTGCATGGTATTAGTAACCGTGTCACACTGTGTAATATCAGTAACTGTGTGTCACACTGTGAATTATCGGTAACTGTGTGTCACACTGCGTGGTATCCGTAACCGTGTGTCACACTGCGTAATATCAGTAACCGTGTGTCACACTGTGTAATATCAGTAACCGTGTGTCACACTGTGTAATATCAGTAACCATGTGCCACACTGCGTAATATCCGTAACCGTGTGTCACACTGCGTAATATCAGTAAGCGTGTGTCACACTGCGTAATATCAGTAACCGTGTGTCACACTGTGTAATATCAGTAACCGTGTGTCACATTGCGTAATATCAGTAACCGTGTGTCACACTGCGTGGTATCAGTAACGGTGTCTCACACTGCGTAATATCAGTAACCTTGTGTCACACTGCGTGGTATCAGGATTCGTGTGTCACACTGTATTATCAGTAACCGTGTGTCACACTGCGTAATATCCGTAACCGTGTATCACACTGCGTGGTATCAGTAACCGTGTGTCACACTGCGTAATATCAGTAACCATGTGTCACACTGCATGGTATTGGAACCGTGCGTCATAATGCTTGGTTTCAGTAACCGTGTGTCACACTGCGTAATATCAGTAACCGTGCGTCACTCTGCGTGGTATCAGTAACCGTGTGTCACGCTGCGTAATATGAGTAACCGTGTCTCACATGGTGTAATATCAGTAACCGTGTGTCACACTGCGTAATATCAGTAAGCGTCTGTCACACTGCGTAATATCAGTAACCGTGTGTCACATTGCGTAATATCAGTAACCGTGTGTCACACTGCGTGGTATCAGTAACCGTGTGTCACACTGCATGGTATCAGTAACCGCGTCTCACACTGCGTAATATCAGTAACCGTGTGTCACACTGCGTCGTATCAGTAACCGTGTGTCACACTGCGTAATATCAGTAACCGTGTGTCACACTGCGTGGTATTGGAACCGTGCGTCATAATGCTTGGTTTCAGTAACCGTGTGTCACACTGCGTAATATCAGTAACCTTGTGTCACACTGCGTGGTATCAGGATTCGTGTGTCACACTGTATTATCAGTAACCGTGTGTCACACTGCGTAATATCCGTAACCGTGTATCACACTGCGTGGTATCAGTAACCGTGTGTCACACTGCGTAATATCAGTAACCGTGTGTCACACTGTGAATTATCAGTAACTGTGTGTCACACTGCGTGGTATCCGTAACCGTGTGTCACACTGCGTAATATCAGTAACCGTGTGTCACACTGCGCAATATCAGTAACCGTGTGTCACACTGTGTAATGTCAGTAACCGTGTGTCACACTGCGTAATATCCGTAACCGTGTCTCACACTGTATAATATCAGTAATCGTGTCTCACACTGCCTAATATCCGTAACCGTGTCTCACACTGTATAATATCAGTAACCGTGTGTCACACTGCGTAATATCCGTAACCGTGTGTCACACTGCGTGGTATCATTAACCATGTTTCACACTGCGGAATATCAGTAACCGTGTGTCACATTACGTAATATCACTAACTGTGTGTCACACTCCGTGGTATCAGGAACTGTGTGTCACACTGCGTAATATCAGTAACCGTGGGTCATACTGCGTGGTATCAGTAACCGTGTGTCACACTGCGTAAAATCAGTAACCGTGTGTCACACGGTGTACTATCAGTAACCGTGTGTCACACTGTGTAATATCAATAACCGTGTGTCACACTGCGTAATAGCAGTAACCGTGTGTCACACGGTGTAATATCAGTAACCGTGTGTCACACTGTGTAATATCAATAACCGTGTGTCACACTGCGTAATATCCGTAACCGTGTGTCACACTGCGTGGTACCAGTAACCGTGTGTCACACTGCGTAATATCAGTAACCGTGTGTCACACTGCGTGGTATTGGAACCGTGCGTCATAATGCTTGGTTTCAGTAACCGTGTGTCACACTGCGTAATATCAGTAACCTTGTGTCACACTGCGTGGTATCAGGATTCGTGTGTCACACTGTATTATCAGTAACCGTGTGTCACACTGCGTAATATCCGTAACCGTGTATCACACTGCGTGGTATCAGTAACCGTGTGTCACACTGCGTAATATCAGTAACCGTGTGTCACACTGCGTGGTATCAGTAACCGTGCGTCACTCTGCGTGGTATCAGTAACCGTGTGTCACGCTGCGTAATATGAGTAACCGTGTGTCACACGGTGTAATATCAGTAACCGTGTGTCACACTGTGTAATATCAGTAACCGTGTGTCACACTGCGTGGTATTAGCAACCGTGTGTCAGACTGCGTAATATCAGTAACCGTGCGTCACTCTGCGTGGTATCAGTAACCGTGTGTCACGCTGCATAATATGAGTAACCGTGTGTCACACGGTGTAATATCAGTAACCGTGTGTCACACTGCATAATATCAGTAACCGTGTGTCACACTGTGTGGTATCAGTAACCGTGTCACACTGTGTAATATCAGTAACTGTGTGTCACACTGCGTGGTATCCGTAACCGTGTCACACTGCGTGATATCAGTAACCGTGTCACACTGTGTAATATCAGTAACTGTGTGTCACACTGCGTGGTATCCGTAAACGTGTGTCACACTGCGTAATATCAGTAACCGTGTGTCACACTGCGTAATATCAGTAACCGTGTGTCACACTGCGTAATATCAGTAACCATGTGCCACACTGCGTAATATCCGTAACCGTGTATCACACTACGTAATATCAGGAAGCGTGTGTCACACTGCGTAATATCAGTAACCGTGTGTCACACTGTGTAATATCAGTAACTTTGTGTCACACTGCGTGGTATCCGTAACCGTGTGTCACACTGCGTAATATCAGTAACCGTGTGTCACACTGCGTGATATCCGTAACCGTGTCACACTGTGTAATATCAGTAACTTTGTGTCACACTGCGTGGTATCCGTAACCGTGTGTCACACTGTGTAATATCAGTAACCGTGTGTCACACTGTGTAATATCAGTAACCATGTGCCACACTGCGTAATATCCGTAAGCGTCTGTCACACTGCGTAATATCAGTAACCGTGTGTCACATTGCGTAATATCAGTAACCGTGTGTCACACTGCGTGGTATCAGTAACCGTGTGTCACACTGCATGGTATCAGTAACCGCGTCTCACACTGCGTAATATCAGTAACCGTGTGTCACACTGCGTCGTATCAGTAACCGTGTGTCACACTGCGTAATATCAGTAACCGTGTGTCACACTGCGTGGTATTGGAACCGTGCGTCATAATGCTTGGTTTCAGTAACCGTGTGTCACACTGCGTAATATCAGTAACCTTGTGTCACACTGCGTGGTATCAGGATTCGTGTGTCACACTGTATTATCAGTAACCGTGTGTCACACTGCGTAATATCCGTAACCGTGTATCACACTGCGTGGTATCAGTAACCGTGTGTCACACTGCGTAATATCAGTAACCGTGTGTCACACTGTGAATTATCAGTAACTGTGTGTCACACTGCGTGGTATCCGTAACCGTGTGTCACACTGCGTAATATCAGTAACCGTGTGTCACACTGCGCAATATCAGTAACCGTGTGTCACACTGTGTAATGTCAGTAACCGTGTGTCACACTGCGTAATATCCGTAACCGTGTCTCACACTGTATAATATCAGTAATCGTGTCTCACACTGCCTAATATCCGTAACCGTGTCTCACACTGTATAATATCAGTAACCGTGTGTCACACTGCGTAATATCAGTAACCGTGTGTCACACTGCGTGGTATCATTAACCATGTTTCACACTGCGGAATATCAGTAACCGTGTGTCACATTACGTAATATCACTAACTGTGTGTCACACTCCGTGGTATCAGGAACTGTGTGTCACACTGCGTAATATCAGTAACCGTGGGTCATACTGCGTGGTATCAGTAACCGTGTGTCACACTGCGTAAAATCAGTAACCGTGTGTCACACGGTGTACTATCAGTAACCGTGTGTCACACTGTGTAAAATCAATAACCGTGTGTCACACTGCGTAATAGCAGTAACCGTGTGTCACACGGTGTAATATCAGTAACCGTGTGTCACACTGTGTAATATCAATAACCGTGTGTCACACTGCGTAATATCCGTAACCGTGTGTCACACTGCGTGGTACCAGTAACCGTGTGTCACACTGCGTAATATCAGTAACCGTGTGTCACACTGCGTGGTATTGGAACCGTGCGTCATAATGCTTGGTTTCAGTAACCGTGTGTCACACTGCGTAATATCAGTAACCTTGTGTCACACTGCGTGGTATCAGGATTCGTGTGTCACACTGTATTATCAGTAACCGTGTGTCACACTGCGTAATATCCGTAACCGTGTATCACACTGCGTGGTATCAGTAACCGTGTGTCACACTGCGTAATATCAGTAACCGTGTGTCACACTGCGTGGTATCAGTAACCGTGCGTCACTCTGCGTGGTATCAGTAACCGTGTGTCACGCTGCGTAATATGAGTAACCGTGTGTCACACGGTGTAATATCAGTAACCGTGTGTCACACTGTGTAATATCAGTAACCGTGTGTCACACTGCGTGGTATTAGCAACCGTGTGTCAGACTGCGTAATATCAGTAACCGTGCGTCACTCTGCGTGGTATCAGTAACCGTGTGTCACGCTGCATAATATGAGTAACCGTGTGTCACACGGTGTAATATCAGTAACCGTGTGTCACACTGCATAATATCAGTAACCGTGTGTCACACTGTGTGGTATCAGTAACCGTGTCACACTGTGTAATATCAGTAACTGTGTGTCACACTGCGTGGTATCCGTAACCGTGTCACACTGCGTGATATCAGTAACCGTGTCACACTGTGTAATATCAGTAACTGTGTGTCACACTGCGTGGTATCCGTAAACGTGTGTCACACTGCGTAATATCAGTAACCGTGTGTCACACTGCGTAATATCAGTAACCGTGTGTCACACTGCGTAATATCAGTAACCATGTGCCACACTGCGTAATATCCGTAACCGTGTATCACACTACGTAATATCAGGAAGCGTGTGTCACACTGCGTAATATCAGTAACCGTGTGTCACACTGTGTAATATCAGTAACTTTGTGTCACACTGCGTGGTATCCGTAACCGTGTGTCACACTGCGTAATATCAGTAACCGTGTGTCACACTGCGTGATATCCGTAACCGTGTCACACTGTGTAATATCAGTAACTGTGTGTCACACTGTGAATTATCAGTAACCGTGTGTCACACTGCGTGGTATCCGTAACCGTGTGTCACACTGTGTAATATCAGTAACCGTGTGTCACACTGTGTAATATCAGTAACCATGTGCCACACTGCGTAATATCCGTAACCGTGTGTCACACTGCGTAATATCAGTAACCGTGTGTCACACTGCGTGGTATCAGTAACCATGTGTCACACTGCATGGTATCAGTAACCGTGTGTCACACTGCGTAATATCAGTAACCGTGTGTCACACTGCGTGGTATCAGTAACCATGTGTCACACTGCATGGTATCAGTAACCGTGTCTCACACTGTGAATTATCAGTAACTGTGTGTCACACTGCGTGGTATCCGTAACCGTGTGTCACACTGCGTAATATCAGTAACCGTGTGTCACACTGTGAATTATCAGTAACTGTGTGTCACACTGCGTGGTATCCGTAACCGTGTGTCACACTGCGTAATATCAGTAACCGTGTGTCACACTGCACAATATCAGTAACCGTGTGTCACACTTTGTAATGTCAGTAACCGTGTGTCACACTATGTAATGTCAGTAACCGTGTGTCACACTGCGTGGTATCCGTAACCGTGTGTCACACTGCGTGGTATCAGCAACCGTGTGTCATACTGCGTAATATCAGTAACCGTGCGTCACTCTGCGTGGTATCAGTAACCGTGTGTCACGCTGCATAATATGAGTAACCGTGTGTCACACGGTGTAATATCAGTAACCGTGTGTCACACTGCGTAATATCAGTAACCGTGTGTCACACTGTGTGGTATCAGTAACCGTGTGTCACACTGTGTGGTATCAGTAAATGTGTGTCAGACTGCGTGATATCCGTAACCGTGTCACACTGCGTGATATCAGTAACCGTGTCACACTGTGTAATATCAGTAACTGTGTGTCACACTGCGTGGTATCCGTAACCGTGTGTCACACTGCATAATATCAGTAACCGTGTGTCACACTGCGTGATATCCGTAACCGTGTCACACTGTGTAATAACAGTAACTGTGTGTCACACTGTGAATTATCAGGAACTGTGTGTCACACTGCGTGGTATCCGTAACCGTGTGTCACACTGGGTAATAACAGTAACCGTGCGTCACACTGCGTAATATCAGTAACCGTGTGTCACACTGCGTAATATCAGTAACCATGTGCCACACTGCGTAATATCCGTAACCGTGTGTCACACTGCGCAATATCAGTAAGCGTGTGTCACACTGTGTAATATCAGTAACTGTGTGTCACACTGCGTGGTATCCGTAACCGTGTGTCACACTGCGTAATATCAGTAACCATGTGTCACACTGCGTGATATCCGTAACCGTGTCACACTGTGTAATATCAGTAACTGTGTGTCACACTGTGAATTATCAGTAACTGTGTGTCACACTGCGTGGTATCCGTAACCGTGTGTCACACTGCGTAATATCAGTAACCGTGTGTCACACTGTGTAATATCAGTAACTGTGTGTCACACTGCGTGGTATCCGTAACCGTGTGTCACACTGCGTAATATCAGTAACCGTGTGTCACACTGCGTGATATCCGTAACCGTGTCACACTGTGTAATATCAGTAACTCTGTGTCACACTGTGAATTATCAGTAACTGTGTGTCACACTGCGTGGTATCCGTAACCGTGTGTCACACTGCGTAATATCAGTAACCGTGTGTCACACTGTGTAATATCAGTAACTGTGTGTCACACTGCGTAATATCAGTAACCGTGTGTCACACTGTGTAATATCAGTAACCATGTGCCACACTGCGTAATATCCGTAACCGTGTGTCACACTGCGTAATATCAGTAAGCATGTGTCACACTGCGTAATATCAGTAACCGTGTGTCACATTGCGTAATATCAGTAACCGTGTGTCACACTGCGTGGTATCAGTAACCGTGTCTCACACTGCGTAATATCAGTAACCGTGTGTCACACTGCGTGGTATCAGGATTCGTGTGTCACACTGCGTAATATCAGTAACCATGTGTCACACTGCGTGGTATTGGAACCGTGCGTCATAATGCTTGGTTTCAGTAACCGTGTGTCACACTGTCTAATATCAGCAACCGTGTGTCACACTGCGTAATATGAGTAACCGTGTGTCACACGGTGTAATATCAGTAACCGTGTGTCACACTGCGTAATATCAGTAAGCGTGTGTCACACTGCGTAATGTCAGTAACCGTGTGTCACATTGCGTAATATCAGTAACCGTGTGTCACACTGCGTGGTATCAGTAACCGTGTGTCACACTGCGTGGTATCAGGATTCGTGTGTCACACTGTATTATCAGTAACCGTGTGTCACACTGCGTAATATCAGTAACCGTGTATCACACTGCGTGGTATCAGTAACCGTGTGTCACACTGCGTAATATCAGTAACCGTGTGTCACACTGCGTAATATCAGTAACCGTGTGTCACACTGCGTAATATCAGTAAGCGTGTGTCACACTGCGTAATGTCAGTAACCGTGTGTCACATTGCGTAATATCAGTAACCGTGTGTCACACTGCGTGGTATCAGTAACCGTGTGTCACACTGCGTGGTATCAGGATTCGTGTGTCACACTGTATTATCAGTAACCGTGTGTCACACTGCGTAATATCCGTAACCGTGTATCACACTGCGTGGTATCAGTAACCGTGTGTCACACTGCGTAATATCAGTAACCGTGTGTCACACTGCGTGATATCCGTAACCGTGTCACACTGCGTAATATCAGTAACTGTGTGTCACACTGTGAATTATCAGTAACCGTGTGTCACACTGCATGGTATTAGTAACCGTGTCACACTGTGTAATATCAGTAACTGTGTGTCACACTGTGAATTATCGGTAACTGTGTGTCACACTGCGTGGTATCCGTAACCGTGTGTCACACTGCGTAATATCAGTAACCGTGTGTCACACTGTGTAATATCAGTAACCGTGTGTCACACTGTGTAATATCAGTAACCATGTGCCACACTGCGTAATATCCGTAACCGTGTGTCACACTGCGTAATATCAGTAAGCGTGTGTCACACTGCGTAATATCAGTAACCGTGTGTCACACTGTGTAATATCAGTAACCGTGTGTCACATTGCGTAATATCAGTAACCGTGTGTCACACTGCGTGGTATCAGTAACGGTGTCTCACACTGCGTAATATCAGTAACCTTGTGTCACACTGCGTGGTATCAGGATTCGTGTGTCACACTGTATTATCAGTAACCGTGTGTCACACTGCGTAATATCCGTAACCGTGTATCACACTGCGTGGTATCAGTAACCGTGTGTCACACTGCGTAATATCAGTAACCATGTGTCACACTGCATGGTATTGGAACCGTGCGTCATAATGCTTGGTTTCAGTAACCGTGTGTCACACTGCGTAATATCAGTAACCGTGCGTCACTCTGCGTGGTATCAGTAACCGTGTGTCACGCTGCGTAATATGAGTAACCGTGTCTCACATGGTGTAATATCAGTAACCGTGTGTCACACTGCGTAATATCAGTAAGCGTCTGTCACACTGCGTAATATCAGTAACCGTGTGTCACATTGCGTAATATCAGTAACCGTGTGTCACACTGCGTGGTATCAGTAACCGTGTGTCACACTGCATGGTATCAGTAACCGCGTCTCACACTGCGTAATATCAGTAACCGTGTGTCACACTGCGTCGTATCAGTAACCGTGTGTCACACTGCGTAATATCAGTAACCGTGTGTCACACTGCGTGGTATTGGAACCGTGTGTCATAATGCTTGGTTTCAGTAACCGTGTGTCACACTGCGTAATATCAGTAACCTTGTGTCACACTGCGTGGTATCAGGATTCGTGTGTCACACTGTATTATCAGTAACCGTGTGTCACACTGCGTAATATCCGTAACCGTGTATCACACTGCGTGGTATCAGTAACCGTGTGTCACACTGCGTAATATCAGTAACCGTGTGTCACACTGTGAATTATCAGTAACTGTGTGTCACACTGCGTGGTATCCGTAACCGTGTGTCACACTGCGTAATATCAGTAACCGTGTGTCACACTGCGCAATATCAGTAACCGTGTGTCACACTGTGTAATGTCAGTAACCGTGTGTCACACTGCGTAATATCCGTAACCGTGTCTCACACTGTATAATATCAGTAATCGTGTCTCACACTGCCTAATATCCGTAACCGTGTCTCACACTGTATAATATCAGTAACCGTGTGTCACACTGCGTAATATCAGTAACCGTGTGTCACACTGCGTGGTATCATTAACCATGTTTCACACTGCGGAATATCAGTAACCGTGTGTCACATTACGTAATATCACTAACTGTGTGTCACACTCCGTGGTATCAGGAACTGTGTGTCACACTGCGTAATATCAGTAACCGTGGGTCACACTGCGTGGTATCAGTAACCGTGTGTCACACTGCGTAAAATCAGTAACCGTGTGTCACACGGTGTACTATCAGTAACTGTGTGTCACACTGTGTAATATCAATAACCGTGTGTCACACTGCGTAATAGCAGTAACCGTGTGTCACACGGTGTAATATCAGTAACCGTGTGTCACACTGTGTAATATCAATAACCGTGTGTCACACTGCGTAATATCCGTAACCGTGTGTCACACTGCGTGGTACCAGTAACCGTGTGTCACACTGCGTAATATCAGTCACCGTGTGTCACACTGCGTGGTATCAGTAACCGTGTGTCACACTGCGTGGTATCGGTAACTGTGTGTCACACTTTGTAATGTCAGTAACCATGTGCCAGACTGCGTAATATCCGTAACCGTGTGTCACACTGCGTGGTATCAGGATTCGTGTGTCACACTGTATTATCAGTAACCGTGTGTCACACTGCGTAATATCAGTAACCGTGTGTCACACTACGTAATATCAGTAACTGTGTGTCACACTCCGTGGTATTAGGAACCGTGTGTCAGACTGCGTAATATCAGTAACCGTGTGTCACATTGCGTAATATCAGTAACCGTGTGTCACACTGCGTGGTATCAGTAACCGTGTGTCACACTGCATGGTATCAGTAACCGTGTCTCACACTGCGTAATATCAGTAACCGTGTGTCACACTGCGTGGTATCAGGATTCGTGTGTCACACTGTATTATCAGTAACCGTGTGTCACACTGCGTAATATCAGTAACCGTGTGTCACACTGCGTGATATCCGTAACCGTGTCACACTGTGAATTATCAGTAACTGTGTGTCACACTGCGTGGTATCCGTAACCGTGTGTCACACTGCGTAATATCAGTAACCATGTGTCACACTGCGTAATATCAGGAACCGTGTGTCACACTGTAATATCAGTAACCATGTGCCACACTGCATAAAATCCGTAACCGTGTGTCACACTGCGTAATATCAGGAAGCGTGTGTCACACTGCGTAATATCAGTAACCGTGTGTCACACTGCGTGGTATCAGTAACCATGTGTCACACTGCATGGTATCAGTAACCGTGTCTCACACTGCGTAATATCAGTAACCGTGTGTCACACTGTGTGGTATCAGTAAATGTGTGTCACACTGCGTAATATCCGTAACCGTGTATCACACTGCGTGGTATCAGTAACCGTGTGTCACACTGCGTGATATCCGTAACCGTGTCACACTGCGTGATATCAGTAACCGTGTCACACTGTGTAATATCAGTAACCGTGTGTCACACTGCGTGGTATCGGTAACCGTGTGTCACACTGCGTATTATCAGTAACCGTGTGTCAGACTGCGTGATATCCGTAAACATGTCACACTGTGTAATATCAGTAACTGTGTGTAACACTGTGAATTATCAGTAACTGTGCGTCACACTGCGTGGTATCCGTAACCGTGTGTCACACTGCGTAATATCAGTAACCGTGTGTAACACTGCGTAATATCAGTAACCGTGTGTCACACTGTGTAATATCAGTAACCATGTGCCACACTGCGTAATATCCGTAACCGTGTGTCACACTACGTAATATCAGGAAGCGTGTGTCACACTGCTTAATATCAGTAGCCGTGTGTCACACTGCGTAATATCAGTAACCGTGTGTCACACTGCGTGGTATCAGTAACCGTGTGTCACACTGCATGGTATCAGTAACCGTGTCTCACACTGCATAATATCAGTAACCGTGTGTCACACTGCGTGGTATCAGGATTCGTGTGTCACACTGTATTATCAGTAACCGTGTGTCACACTGCGTAATATCCGTAACCGTGTATCACACTGCGTGGTATCAGTAACCGTGTGTCACACTGCGTAATATCAGTAACCGTGTGTCACACTGCGTGGTATTGGAACCGTGCGTCATAATGCTTAGTGTCAGTAACCGTGTGTCAGACTGTGTAATATCAGTAACCGTGTGTCACACTGCGTGGTATCAGCAACCGTGTGTCATACTGCGTAATATCAGTAACCGTGCGTCACTCTGCGTGGTATCAGTAACCGTGTGTCACGCTGCGTAATATCAGTAACCGTGTGTCACACTGTGTGGTATCAGTAACCGTGTGTCACACTGTGTGGTATCAGTAAATGTGTGTCAGACTGCGTGATATCCGTAACCGTGTCACACTGCGTGATATCAGTAACCGTGTCACACTGTGTAATATCAGTAACTGTGTGTCACACTGCGTGGTATCCGTAACCGTGTGTCACACTGCGTAATATCAGTAACCGTGTGTCACACTGCGTGATATCCGTAACCGTGTCACACTGTGTAATAACAGTAACTGTGTGTCACACTGTGAATTATCAGGAACTGTGTGTCACACTGCGTGGGCTCCGTAACCGTGTGTCACACTGGGTAATATCAGTAACCGTGCGTCACACTGCGTAATATCAGTAACCGTGTGTCACACTGCGTAATATCAGTAACCATGTGCCACACTGCGTAATATCCGTAACCGTGTGTCACACTGCGCAATATCAGTAAGCGTGTGTCACACTGTGTAATATCAGTAACTGTGTGTCACACTGCGTGGTATCCGTAACCGTGTGTCACACTGCGCAATATCAGTAACCGTGTGTCACACTGCGTGATATCCGTAACCGTGTCACACTGTGTAATATCAGGAACTGTGTGTCACACTGTGAATTATCAGTAACTGTGTGTCACACTGCGTGGTATCCGTAACCGTGTGTCACACTGCGTAATATCAGTAACCGTGTGTCACACTGTGTAATATCAGTAACTGTGTGTCACACTGCGTGGTATCCGTAACCGTGTGTCACACTGCGTAATATCAGTAACCGTGTGTCACACTGCGTGATATCCGTAACCGTGTCACACTGTGTAATATCAGTAACTCTGTGTCACACTGTGAATTATCAGTAACTGTGTGTCACACTGCGTGGTATCCGTAACCGTGTGTCACACTGCGTAATATCAGTAACCGTGTGTCACACTGTGTAATATCAGTAACTGTGTGTCACACTGCGTAATATCAGTAACCGTGTGTCACACTGTGTAATATCAGTAACCATGTGCCACACTACGTAATATCCGTAACCGTGTGTCACACTGCGTAATATCAGTAAGCGTGTGTCACACTGCGTAATATCAGTAACCGTGTGTCACATTGCGTAATATCAGTAACCGTGTGTCACACTGCGTGGTATCAGTAACCGTGTCTCACACTGCGTAATATCAGTAACCGTGTGTCACACTGCGTGGTATCAGGATTCGTGTGTCACACTGCGTAATATCAGTAACCATGTGTCACACTGCGTGGTATTGGAACCGTGCGTCATAATGCTTGGTTTCAGTAACCGTGTGTCACACTGTCTAATATCAGCAACCGTGTGTCACACTGCGTAATATGAGTAACCGTGTGTCACACGGTGTAATATCAGTAACCGTGTGTCACACTGCGTAATATCAGTAAGCGTGTGTCACACTGCGTAATGTCAGTAACCGTGTGTCACATTGCGTAATATCAGTAACCGTGTGTCACACTGCGTGGTATCAGTAACCGTGTGTCACACTGCGTGGTATCAGGATTCGTGTGTCACACTGTATTATCAGTAACCGTGTGTCACACTGCGTAATATCCGTAACCGTGTATCACACTGCGTGGTATCAGTAACCGTGTGTCACACTGCGTAATATCAGTAACCGTGTGTCACACTGCGTAATATCAGTAACCGTGTGTCACACTGCGTAATATCAGTAAGCGTGTGTCACACTGCGTAATGTCAGTAACCGTGTGTCACATTGCGTAATATCAGTAACCGTGTGTCACACTGCGTGGTATCAGTAACCGTGTGTCACACTGCGTGGTATCAGGATTCGTGTGTCACACTGTATTATCAGTAACCGTGTGTCACACTGCGTAATATCCGTAACCGTGTATCACACTGCGTGGTATCAGTAACCGTGTGTCACACTGCGTAATATCAGTAACCGTGTGTCACACTGCGTGATATCCGTAACCGTGTCACACTGCGTAATATCAGTAACTGTGTGTCACACTGTGAATTATCAGTAACCGTGTGTCACACTGCATGGTATTAGTAACCGTGTCACACTGTGTAATATCAGTAACTGTGTGTCACACTGTGAATTATCAGTAACTGTGTGTCACACTGCGTGGTATCCGTAACCGTGTGTCACACTGCGTAATATCAGTAACCGTGTGTCACACTGTGTAATATCAGTAACCGTGTGTCACACTGTGTAATATCAGTAACCATGTGCCACACTGCGTAATATCCGTAACCGTGTGTCACACTGCGTAATATCAGTAAGCGTGTGTCACACTGCGTAATATCAGTAACCGTGTGTCACACTGTGTAATATCAGTAACCGTGTGTCACATTGCGTAATATCAGTAACCGTGTGTCACACTGCGTGGTATCAGTAACGGTGTCTCACACTGCGTAATATCAGTAACCTTGTGTCACACTGCGTGGTATCAGGATTCGTGTGTCACACTGTATTATCAGTAACCGTGTGTCACACTGCGTAATATCCGTAACCGTGTATCACACTGCGTGGTATCAGTAACCGTGTGTCACACTGCGTAATATCAGTAACCATGTGTCACACTGCGTGGTATTGGAACCGTGCATCATAATGCTTGGTTTCAGTAACCGTGTGTCACACTGCGTAATATCAGTAACCGTGCGTCACTCTGCGTGGTATCAGTAACCGTGTGTCACGCTGCGTAATATGAGTAACCGTGTCTCACATGGTGTAATATCAGTAACCGTGTGTCACACTGCGTAATATCAGAAAGCGTCTGTCACACTGCGTAATATCAGTAACCGTGTGTCACATTGCGTAATATCAGTAACCGTGTGTCACACTGCGTGGTATCAGTAACCGTGTGTCACACTGCATGGTATCAGTAACCGCGTCTCACACTGCGTAATATCAGTAACCGTGTGTCACACTGCGTCGTATCAGTAACCGTGTGTCACACTGCGTAATATCAGTAACCGTGTGTCACACTGCGTGGTATTGGAACCGTGCGTCATAATGCTTGGTTTCAGTAACCGTGTGTCACACTGCGTAATATCAGTAACCTTGTGTCACACTGCGTGGTATCAGGATTCGTGTGTCACACTGTATTATCAGTAACCGTGTGTCACACTGCGTAATATCCGTAACCGTGTATCACACTGCGTGGTATCAGTAACCGTGTGTCACACTGCGTAATATCAGCAACCGTGTGTCACACTGTGTAATATCAGTAACTGTGTGTCACACTGCGTGGTATCCGTAACCGTGTGTCACACTGCGTAATATCAGTAACCGTGTGTCACACTGCGTGATATCCGTAACCGTGTCACACTGTGTAATATCAGTAACTGTGTGTCACACTGTGAATTATCAGTAACCGTGTGTCACACTGCGTGGTATCCGTAACCGTGTGTCACACTGCGTAATATCAGTAACCGTGTGTCACACTGTGTAATATCAGTAACCATGTGCCACACTGCGTAATATCCGTAACCGTGTGTCACACTGCGTAATATCAGTAAGCGTGTGTCACACTGCGTGGTATCAGTAACCATGTGTCACACTGCATGGTATCAGTAACCGTGTGTCACACTGCGTAATATCAGTAACCGTGTGTCACACTGCGTGGTATCAGTAACCATGTGTCACACTGCATGGTATCAGTAACCGTGTCTCACACTGTGAATTATCAGTAACTGTGTGTCACACTGCGTGGTATCCGTAACCGTGTGTCACACTGCGTAATATCAGTAACCGTGTGTCACACTGTGAATTATCAGTAACTGTGTGTCACACTGCGTGGTATCCGTAACCGTGTGTCACACTGCGTAATATCAGTAACCGTGTGTCACACTGCACAATATCAGTAACCGTGTGTCACACTTTGTAATGTCAGTAACCGTGTGTCACACTATGTAATGTCAGTAACCGTGTGTCACACTGCGTGGTATCCGTAACCGTGTGTCACACTACGTAATATCCGTAACCGTGTCTCACACTGTATAATATCAGTAACCGTGTGTCACACTGTGTGGTATCAGGAACCGTGTGTCACACTCCGTAATATCAGTAACCGTGTGTCACACTGCGTGGTATCATTAACCGTGTTTCACACTGCGGAATATCAGTAACCGTGTGTCACATTACGTAATATCGCTAACTGTGTGTCACACTCCGTGGTATCAGGAACTGTGTGTCACACTGCGTAAGATCAGTAACCGTGGGTCACACTGCGTGGTATCAGTAACCGTGTGTCACACTGCGTAATATCAGTAACCGTGTGTCACACGGTGTAATATCAGTAACCGTGTGTCACACTGTGTAATATCAATAACCGTGTGTCACACTGCGTAATAGCAGTACCGTGTGTCACACGGTGTAATATCAGTAACCGTGTGTCACACTGTGTAATATCAATAACCGTGTGTCACACTGCGTAATATCAGTAACCGTGTGTCACACTGTGTAATATCAGTAACCGTGTGTCACTCTGCGTAATAGCAGTTCCGTGTGTCACACTGTGTAATATCAATAACCGTGTGTCACACTGCGTAATATCCGTAACCGTGTGTCACACTGCGTGGTACCAGTAACCGTGTGTCACACTGCGTAATATCAGTCACCGTGTGTCACACTGCGTAATATCTGGAACCGTGTGTCACAATGCGTGGTATCAGTAACCGTGTGTCACACTGCGTGGTATCGGTAACTGTGTGTCACACTGCGTAATATCAGTAACCATGTGCCACACTGCGTAATATCCGTAACCGTGTATCACACTACGTAATATCAGTAAGCGTGTGTCACACTGCGTAATATCAGTAACCGTGTGTCACACTGTGTAATATCAGTATCGGTAACTGTGTGTCACACTGCGTAATATCAGTAACCATGTGCCACACTGCGTAATATCCGTAACCGTGTATCACACTACGTAATATCAGTAAGCGTGTGTCACACTGCGTAATATCAGTAACCGTGTGTCACACTGTGTAATATCAGTAACTGTGTGTCACACTGCGTGGTATCCGTAACCGTGTGTCACACTGCGTAATATCAGTAACCGTGTGTCACACTGCGTGATATCCGTAACCGTGTCACACTGTGTAATATCAGTAACTGTGTGTCACACTGTGAATTATCAGTAACTGTGTGTCACACTGCGTGGTATCCGTAACCGTGTGTCACACTGTGTAATATCAGTAACCGTGTGTCACACTGTGTAATATCAGTAACCATGTGCCACACTGCGTAATATCCGTAACCGTGTGTCACACTGCGTAATATCAGTAAGCGTGTGTCACACTGCGTGGTATCAGTAACCATGTGTCACACTGCATGGTATCAGTAACCGTGTGTCACACTGCGTAATATCAGTAACCGTGTGTCACACTGCGTGGTATCAGTAACCATGTGTCACACTGCATGGTATCAGTAACCGTGTCTCACACTGTGAATTATCAGTAACTGTGTGTCACACTGCGTGGTATCCGTAACCGTGTGTCACACTGCGTAATATCAGTAACCGTGTGTCACACTGTGAATTATCAGTAACTGTGTGTCACACTGCGTGGTATCCGTAACCGTGTGTCACACTGCGTAATATCAGTAACCGTGTGTCACACTGCACAATATCAGTAACCGTGTGTCACACTTTGTAATGTCAGTAACCGTGTGTCACACTATGTAATGTCAGTAACCGTGTGTCACACTGCGTGGTATCCGTAACCGTGTGTCACACTACGTAATATCCGTAACCGTGTCTCACACTGTATAATATCAGTAACCGTGTGTCACACTGTGTGGTATCAGGAACCGTGTGTCACACTCCGTAATATCAGTAACCGTGTGTCACACTGCGTGGTATCATTAACCGTGTTTCACACTGCGGAATATCAGTAACCGTGTGTCACATTACGTAATATCACTAACTGTGTGTCACACTCCGTGGTATCAGGAACTGTGTGTCACACTGCGTAATATCAGTAACCGTGGGTCACACTGCGTGGTATCAGTAACCGTGTGTCACACTGCGTAATATCAGTAACCGTGTGTCACACGGTGTAATATCAGTAACCGTGTGTCACACTGTGTAATATCAATAACCGTGTGTCACACTGCGTAATAGCAGTACCGTGTGTCACACGGTGTAATATCAGTAACCGTGTGTCACACTGTGTAATATCAATAACCGTGTGTCACACTGCGTAATATCCGTAACCGTGTGTCACACTGCGTGGTACCAGTAACCGTGTGTCACACTGCGTAATATCAGTCACCGTGTGTCACACTGCGTAATATCTGGAACCGTGTGTCACAATGCGTGGTATCAGTAACCGTGTGTCACACTGCGTGGTATCGGTAACTGTGTGTCACACTTTGTAATGTCAGTAACCATGTGCCAGACTGCGTAATATCAGTAACCGTGTGTCACACTGCGTAATATCAGTAAGCGTGTGTCACACTGCGTGGTATCAGTAACCATGTGTCACACTGCGTAATATCAGTAAGCGTGTGTCACACTGCGTAATATCGGTAACCGTGTGTCACACTGCGTGGTATCAGTAACCATGTGTCACACTGCATGCAATCAGTAACCGTGTCTCACACTGCGTAATATCAGTCACCGTGTGTCACACTGTGAATTATCAGTAACCATGTGTCAGACTGCGTGGTATCCGTAACCGTGTGTCACACTGCGTAATATCAGTAACCGTGTGTCACACTGTGTGGTATCAGTAACCGTGTGTCACACTGCGTAATATCAGTAACCGTGTGTCACACTGTGAATTATCAGTAACCATGTGTCAGACTGCGTGGTATCCGTAACCGTGTGTCACACTGCGTAATATCAGTAACCGTGTGTCACACTGCGCAATATCAGTAACCGTGTGTCAGACTGTGTAATGTCAGTAACCGTGTGTCACACTATGTAATGTCAGTAACCGTGTGTCACACTACGTAATATCCGTAACCGTGTCTCACACTGTATAATATCAGTAACCGTGTGTCACACTGTGTGGTATCAGGAACCGTGTGTCACACTGCGTAATATCAGTAACCGTGTGTCACACTGCGTGGTATCATTAACCGTGTTTCACACTGCGGATTATCAGTAACCGTGTGTCACATTACGTAATATCACTAACTGTGTGTCACACTCCGTGGTATCAGGAACTGTGTGTCACACTGCGTAATATCAGTAACCGTGGGTCACACTGCGTGGTATCAGTAACCGTGTGTCACACTGCGTAATATCAGTAACCGTGTGTCACACGGTGTAATATCAGTAACCGTGTGTCACACTGTGTAATATCAATAACCGTGTGTCACACTGCGTAATAGCAGTAACCGTGTGTCACACGGTGTAATATCAGTAACCGTGTGTCACACTGTGTAATATCAATAACCGTGTGTCACACTGCGTGGTACCAGTAACCGTGTGTCACACTGTAATATCAGTCACCGTGTGTCACACTGCGTAATATCTGGAACCGTGTGTCACACTGCGTGGTATCAGTAACCGTGTGTCACACTGCGTGGTATCGGTAACTGTGTGTCACACTTTGTAATGTCAGTAACCATGTGCCAGACTGCGTAATATCCGTAACCGTGTGTCACACTGCGTGGTATCAGGATTCGTGTGTCACACTGTATTATCAGGAACAGTGTGTCACACTGCGTAATATCAGTAAGCGTGTGTCACACTGTATGGTATCAGTAAGCGTGTGTCACACTACGTAATATCAGTAACTGTGTGTCACACTCCGTGGTATCAGGAACCGTGTGTCAGACTGCGTAATACCAGTAACCGTGTGTCACACTGCGTGGTATCAGTAACCGTGTGTCACACTGCATGGTATCAGTAACGGTGTCTCACACTGCGTAATATCAGTAACCGTGTGTCACACTGCGTGGTATCAGGATTCGTGTGTCACACTGTATTATCAGTAACCGTGTGTCACACTGCGTAATATCCGTAACCGTGTATCACACTGCGTGGTATCAGTAATCGTGTCTCACACTGCGTAATATCAGTAACCGTGTGTCACACTGCGTGGTATCAGGATTCGTGTGTCACACTGTATTATCAGTAACCGTGTGTCACACTGCTTAATATCCGTAACCATGTATCACACTGCGTGGTATCAGTAACCGTGTGTCACACTGCGTAATATCAGTAACCATGTGTCACACTGCGTGGTATTGGAACCGTGCGTCATAATGCTTGGTTTCAGTAACCGTGTGTCACACTGTGTAATATCAGCAACCGTGTGTCACACTGCGTAATATCAGTAACCGTGCGTCACTCTGCGTGTTATCAGTAACCGTGTGTCACGCTGCGTAATATGAGTAACCGTGTGTCACACGGTGTAATATCAGTAACCGTGTGTCACACTGCGTAATATCAGTAACCGTGTGTCACACTGTGTGGTATCAGTGACCGTGTATCAGACTGCGTGATGTCCGTAACCGTGTGTCACACTGTGTGGTATCAGTAACCGTGTCACACTGTGTAATATCAGTAACTGTGTGTCACACTGCGTGGTATCCGTAACCGTGTCACACTGCGTGATATCAGTAACCGTGTCACACTGTGTAATATCAGTAACTGTGTGTCACACTGCGTGGTATCCGTAAACGTGTGTCACACTGCGTAATATCAGTAACCGTGTGTCACACTGCGTAATATCAGTAACCGTGTGTCACACTGCGTAATATCAGTAACCATGTGCCACACTGCGTAATATCCGTAACCGTGTATCACACTACGTAATATCAGTAAGCGTGTGTCACACTGCGTAATATCAGTAACCGTGTGTCACACTGTGTAATATCAGTAACTGTGTGTCACACTGCGTGGTATCCGTAACCGTGTGTCTCACTGCGTAATATCAGTAACCGTGTGTCACACTGCGTGATATCCGTAACCGTGTCACACTGTGTAATATCAGTAACTGTGTGTCACACTGTGAATTATCAGTAACCGTGTGTCACACTGCGTGGTATCCGTAACCGTGTGTCACACTGTGTAATATCAGTAACCGTGTGTCACACTGTGTAATATCAGTAACCATGTGCCACACTGCGTAATATCCGTAACCGTGTGTCACACTGCGTAATATCAGTAAGCGTGTGTCACACTGCGTGGTATCAGTAACCATGTGTCACACTGCATGGTATCAGTAACCGTGTGTCACACTGCGTAATATCAGTAACCGTGTGTCACACTGCGTGGTATCAGTAACCATGTGTCACACTGCATGGTATCAGTAACCGTGTCTCACACTGTGAATTATCAGTAACTGTGTGTCACACTGCGTGGTATCCGTAACCGTGTGTCACACTGCGTAATATCAGTAACCGTGTGTCACACTGTGAATTATCAGTAACTGTGTGTCACACTGCGTGGTATCCGTAACCGTGTGTCACACTGCGTAATATCAGTAACCGTGTGTCACACTGCACAATATCAGTAACCGTGTGTCACACTTTGTAATGTCAGTAACCGTGTGTCACACTATGTAATGTCAGTAACCGTGTGTCACACTGCGTGGTATCCGTAACCGTGTGTCACACTACGTAATATCCGTAACCGTGTCTCACACTGTATAATATCAGTAACCGTGTGTCACACTGTGTGGTATCAGGAACCGTGTGTCACACTCCGTAATATCAGTAACCGTGTGTCACACTGCGTGGTATCATTAACCGTGTTTCACACTGCGGAATATCAGTAACCGTGTGTCACATTACGTAATATCACTAACTGTGTGTCACACTCCGTGGTATCAGGAACTGTGTGTCACACTGCGTAATATCAGTAACCGTGGGTCACACTGCGTGGTATCAGTAACCGTGTGTCACACTGCGTAATATCAGTAACCGTGTGTCACACGGTGTAATATCAGTAACCGTGTGTCACACTGTGTAATATCAATAACCGTGTGTCACACTGCGTAATAGCAGTACCGTGTGTCACACGGTGTAATATCAGTAACCGTGTGTCACACTGTGTAATATCAATAACCGTGTGTCACACTGCGTAATATCAGTTCCGTGTGTCACACTGTGTAATATCAATAACCGTGTGTCACACTGCGTAATATCCGTAACCGTGTGTCACACTGCGTGGTACCAGTAACCGTGTGTCACACTGCGTAATATCAGTCACCGTGTGTCACACTGCGTAATATCTGGAACCGTGTGTCACAATGCGTGGTATCAGTAACCGTGTGTCACACTGCGTGGTATCGGTAACTGTGTGTCACACTGCGTAATATCAGTAACCATGTGCCACACTGCGTAATATCCGTAACCGTGTATCACACTAGGTAATATCAGTAAGCGTGTGTCACACTGCGTAATATCAGTAACCGTGTGTCACACTGTGTAATATCAGTATCGGTAACTGTGTGTCACACTGCGTAATATCAGTAACCATGTGCCACACTGCGTAATATCCGTAACCGTGTATCACACTACGTAATATCAGTAAGCGTGTGTCACACTGCGTAATATCAGTAACCGTGTGTCACACTGTGTAATATCAGTATCGGTAACTGTGTGTCACACTGCGTAATATCAGTAACCATGTGCCACACTGCGTAATATCCGTAACCGTGTATCACACTACGTAATATCAGTAAGCGTGTGTCACACTGCGTAATATCAGTAACCGTGTGTCACACTGTGTAATATCAGTAACTGTGTGTCACACTGCGTGGTATCCGTAACCGTGTGTCACACTGCGTAATATCAGTAACCGTGTGTCACACTGCGTGATATCCGTAACCGTGTCACACTGTGTAATATCAGTAACTGTGTGTCACACTGTGAATTCTCAGTAACCGTGTGTCACACTGCGTGGTATCCGTAACCGTGTGTCACACTGTGTAATATCAGTAACCATGTGTCACACTGTGTAATATCAGTAACCATGTGCCACACTGCGTAATATCCGTAACCGTGTGTCACACTGCGTAATATCAGTAAGCGTGTGTCACACTGCGTGGTATCAGTAACCATGTGTCACACTGCATGGTATCAGTAACCGTGTGTCACACTGCGTAATATCAGTAACCGTGTGTCACACTGCGTGGTATCAGTAACCATGTGTCACACTGCATGGTATCAGTAACCGTGTCTCACACTGTGAATTATCAGTAACTGTGTGTCACACTGCGTGGTATCCGTAACCGTGTGTCACACTGCGTAATATCAGTAACCGTGAGTCACACTGTGAATTATCAGTAACTGTGTGTCACACTGCGTGGTATCCGTAACCGTGTGTCACACTGCGTAATATCAGTAACCGTGTGTCACACTGCACAATATCAGTAACCGTGTGTCACACTTTGTAATGTCAGTAACCGTGTGTCACACTATGTAATGTCAGTAACCGTGTGTCACACTGCGTGGTATCCGTAACCGTGTGTCACACTACGTAATATCCGTAACCGTGTCTCACACTGTATAATATCAGTAACCGTGTGTCACACTGTGTGGTATCAGGAACCGTGTGTCACACTCCGTAATATCAGTAACCGTGTGTCACACTGCGTGGTATCATTAACCGTGTTTCACACTGCGGAATATCAGTAACCGTGTGTCACATTACGTAATATCACTAACTGTGTGTCACACTCCGTGGTATCAGGAACTGTGTGTCACACTGCGTAATATCAGTAACCGTGGGTCACACTGCGTGGTATCAGTAACCGTGTGTCACACTGCGCAATATCAGTAACCGTGTGTCACACGGTGTAATATCAGTAACCGTGTGTCACACTGTGTAATATCAATAACCGTGTGTCACACTGCGTAATAGCAGTACCGTGTGTCACACGGTGTAATATCAGTAACCGCGTGTCACACTGTGTAATATCAATAACCGTGTGTCACACTGCGTAATATCCGTAACCGTGTGTCACACTGCGTGGTACCAGTAACCGTGTGTCACACTGCGTAATATCAGTCACCGTGTGTCACACTGCGTAATATCTGGAACCGTGTGTCACAATGCGTGGTATCAGTAACCGTGTGTCACACTGCGTGGTATCGGTAACTGTGTGTCACACTTTGTAATGTCAGTAACCATGTGCCAGACTGCGTAATATCAGTAACCGTGTGTCACACTGCGTAATATCAGTAAGCGTGTGTCACACTGCGTGGTATCAGTAACCATGTGTCACACTGCGTAATATCAGTAACCGTGTGTCACACTGCGTAATATCGGTAACCGTGTGTCACACTGCGTGGTATCAGTAACCATGTGTCACACTGCATGGTATCAGTAACCGTGTCTCACACTGCGTAATATCAGTCACCGTGTGTCACACTGTGAATTATCAGTAACCATGTGTCAGACTGCGTGGTATCCGTAACCGTGTGTCACACTGCGTAATATCAGTAACCGTGTGTCACACTGTGTGGTATCAGTAACCGTGTGTCACACTGCGTAATATCAGTAACCGTGTGTCACACTGTGAATTATCAGTAACCATGTGTCAGACTGCGTGGTATCCGTAACCGTGTGTCACACTGCGTAATATCAGTAACCGTGTGTCACACTGCGCAATATCAGTAACCGTGTGTCAGACTGTGTAATGTCAGTAACCGTGTGTCACACTATGTAATGTCAGTAACCGTGTGTCACACTACGTAATATCCGTAACCGTGTCTCACACTGTATAATATCAGTAACCGTGTGTCACACTGTGTGGTATCAGGAACCGTGTGTCACACTGCGTAATATCAGTAACCGTGTGTCACACTGCGTGGTATCATTAACCGTGTTTCACACTGCGGATTATCAGTAACCGTGTGTCACATTACGTAATATCACTAACTGTGTGTCACACTCCGTGGTATCAGGAACTGTGTGTCACACTGCGTAATATCAGTAACCGTGGGTCACACTGCGTGGTATTAGTAACCGTGTGTCACACTGCGTAATATCAGTAACCGTGTGTCACACGGTGTAATATCAGTAACCATGTGTCACACTGTGTAATATCAATAACCGTGTGTCACACTGCGTAATAGCAGTAACCGTGTGTCACACGGTGTAATATCAGTAACCGTGTGTCACACTGTGTAATATCAATAACCGTGTGTCACACTGCGTGGTACCAGTAACCGTGTGTCACACTGTAATATCAGTCACCGTGTGTCACACTGCGTAATATCTGGAACCGTGTGTCACACTGCGTGGTATCAGTAACCGTGTGTCACACTGCGTGGTATCGGTAACTGTGTGTCACACTTTGTAATGTCAGTAACCATGTGCCAGACTGCGTAATATCCGTAACCGTGTGTCACACTGCGTGGTATCAGGATTCGTGTGTCACACTGTATTATCAGGAACCGTGTGTCACACTGCGTAATATCAGTAAGCGTGTGTCACACTGTATGGTATCAGTAAGCGTGTGTCACACTACGTAATATCAGTAACTGTGTGTCACACTCCGTGGTATCAGGAACCGTGTGTCAGACTGCGTAATACCAGTAACCGTGTGTCACACTGCGTGGTATCAGTAACCGTGTGTCACACTGCATGGTATCAGTAACGGTGTCTCACACTGCGTAATATCAGTAACCGTGTGTCACACTGCGTGGTATCAGGATTCGTGTGTCACACTGTATTATCAGTAACCGTGTGTCACACTGCGTAATATCCGTAACCGTGTATCACACTGCGTGGTATCAGTAACCGTGTCTCACACTGCGTAATATCAGTAACCGTGTGTCACACTGCGTGGTATCAGGATTCGTGTGTCACACTGTATTATCAGTAACCGTGTGTCACACTGCTTAATATCCGTAACCGTGTATCACACTGCGTGGTATCAGTAACCGTGTGTCACACTGCGTAATATCAGTAACCATGTGTCACACTGCGTGGTATTGGAACCGTGCGTCATAATGCTTGGTTTCAGTAACCGTGTGTCACACTGTGTAATATCAGCAACCGTGTGTCACACTGCGTAATATCAGTAACCGTGCGTCACTCTGCGTGGTATCAGTAACCGTGTGTCACGCTGCGTAATATGAGTAACCGTGTGTCACACGGTGTAATATCAGTAACCGTGTGTCACACTGCGTAATATCAGTAACCGTGTGTCACACTGTGTGGTATCAGTAACCGTGTATCAGACTGCGTGATGTCCGTAACCGTGTCACACTGCGTGATATCAGTAACCGTGTCACACTGTGTAATATCAGTAACTGTGTGTCACACTGCGTGGTATCCGTAACCGTGTGTCACACTGCGTAATATCAGTAACTGTGTGTCACACTGCGTGATATCCGTAACCGTGTCACACTGTGTAATAACAGTAACTCTGTGGCACACTGTGAATAATCAGTAACTGTGTGTCACACTGCATGGTATCCGAAACCATGTGTCACACTGCGTAATATCAGTAACCGTGTGTCACACTGCGTAATATCAGTAACCATGTGCCACACTGCGTAATATCCGTAACCGTGTGTCACACTGCGTAATATCAGTAAGCGTGTGTCACACTGCGTAATATCAGTAACTGTGTGTCGCACTGTGAATTATCAGTAACTGTGTGTCACACTGCGTGGTATCCGTAACCGTGTGTCACACTGCGTAATATCAGTAACCGTGTGTCACACTGCGTAATATCAGTAACCGTGTGTCACACTGTGTAATATCAGTAACCATGTACCACACTGCGTAATATCCGTAACCGTGTGTTACACTGCGTAATATCAGGAAGCGTGTGTCACACTGCGTAATATCAGTAACCGTGTGTCACACTGCGTGGTATCAGTAACCATGTGTCACACTGCATGGTATCAGTAACCGTGTCTCACACTGCGTAATATCAGTAACCGTGTGTCACACTGTGTGGTATCAGTAACCGTGTGTCACACTGCGTAATATCCGTAACCGTGTATCACACTGCGTGGTATCAGTAACCGTGTGTCACACTGCGTGATATCCGTAAACATGTCGCACTGTGTAATATCAGTAACTGTGTGTAACACTGTGAATTATCTGTAACTGTGCGTCACACCGCGTGGTATCCGTAACCGTGTGTCACACTGCGTAATATCAGTAACCGTGTGTCACACTGTGTAATATCAGTAACCATGTGTCACACTGCGTAATATCCGTAACCGTGTGTCACACTGCGTAATATCAGGAAGCGTGTGTCACACTGCGTAATATCAGTAACCGTGTGTCACACTGCGTGGTATCAGTAACCATGTGTCACACTGCATGGTATCAGTAACCGTGTCTCACACTGCGTAATATCAGTAACCGTGTGTCACACTGTGTGGTATCAGTAACCGTGTGTCACACTGCGTAATATCCGTAACCGTGTATCACACTGCGTGGTATCAGTAACCGTGTGTCACACTGCGTGGTATCAGTAACCGTGTGTCACACTGTGTAATATCAGAAACCGTGTTTCAGACTGCGTGGTATCAGGAACCGTGTGTCACAATGCGTAAAATCAGTAACCGTGTGTCACACTGCGTGGTATCATTAACTGTGTGTCACACTGCGTGATATCTGAAACCGTGTGTCACACTGCGTGGCAACAGTAAGCGTGTGTCACACTGCGTAATATCAGTAACCGTGTGTCACACTGCGTAATATCAGTAACCGTGGGTCACACTGCGTAATATCAGTAACCGTGTGTCACACTGCGCAATATCAGCAACCGTGTGTCAGGCTGTGTAATGTCAGTAACCGTGTGTCACACTGCGTAATATCCGTAACCGTGTCTCACACTGTATAATATCAGTAACCGTGTGTCACACTGCGTAATATCAGTAACCGTGTGTCACACTGCGTAATATCAGTAACCGTGTGTCACACTGTGTAATGTCAGTAACCGTGTGTCACACTGCGTGGTTACATTAACCGTGTTTCACACTGCGGAATATCAGTAACCGTGTGTCACAAAACGTAATATCACTAACTGTGTGTCACACTCCGTGGTATGAGGAACTGTGTGTCACACTGCGTAATATCAGTAAGCGTGTGTCACACTGCGTAACACAGTAACTGTGTGTCACACTGCGTGGAATCCGTAACCGTGTGTCACACCGCGTAATATCAGTAACCGTGTGTCACACTGCGTAATATCAGTAAGCGTGTGTCACAGTGTGTAATATCAGTAACCATGTGCCACACTACGTAATATCCGTAACCGTGTGTCACACTGCGTAATACCAGTAAGCGTGTGTCACACTGCGTAATATCAGTAACCGTGTGTCACACTGCGTGGCATCAGTAACCATGTGTCACGCTGCGTGATATCAGTAACCGTGTGTCACACTGCGTAATATCAGTAACCGTGTGTCACACTGCGTAATATCAGTAACCATGTGCCACACTGCGTAATATCGGTAACCGTGTGTCACACTGCGTGGTATCAGGATTCGTGTGTCACACTGTATTATCAGGAACCGTGTGTCACACTGCGTAATATCAGTAAGCGTGTGTCACACTGTATGGTATCAGTAAGCGTGTGTCACACTACGTAATATCAGTAACCGTGTGTCACACTGCGTAATATCAGTAACCATGTGTCACACTGCGTGGTATTGGAACCGTGCGTCATAATGCTTGGTTTCAGTAACCGTGTGTCACACTGTGTAATATCAGCAACCGTGTGTCACACTGCGTAATATCAGTAACCGTGCGTCACTCTGCGTGGTATCAGTAACCGCGTGTCACGCTGCGTAATATGAGTAACCGTGTGTCACACGGTGTAATATCAGTAACCGTGTGTCACACTGCGTAATATCAGTAACCGTGTGTCACACTGTGTGGTATCAGGAACCGTGTGTCACACTGCGTAATATCAGTAACCGTGTGTCACACTGCGTGGTATCATTAACCGTGTTTCACACTGCGGAATATCAGTAACCGTGTGTCACATTACGTAATATCACTAACTGTGTGTCACACTCCGTGGTATCAGGAACTGTGTGTCACACTGCGTAATATCAGTAACCGTGGGTCACACTGCGTGGTATCAGTAACCGTGTGTCACACTGCGTAATATCAGTAACCGTGTGTCACACGGTGTAATATCAGTAACCGTGTGTCACACTGTGTAATATCAATAACCGTGTGTCACACTGCGTAATAGCAGAACCGTGTGTCACACGGTGTAATATCAGTAACCGTGTGTCACACTGTGTAATATCAATAACCGTGTGTCACACTGCGTAATAGCAGTTCCGTGTGTCACACTGTGTAATATCAATAACCGTGTGTCACACTGCGTAATATCCGTAACCGTGTGTCACACTGCGTGGTACCAGTAACCGTGTGTCACACTGCGTAATATCAGTCACCGTGTGTCACACTGCGTAATATCTGGAACCGTGTGTCACAATGCGTGGTATCAGTAACCGTGTGTCACACTGCGTGGTATCGGTAACTGTGTGTCACACTTTGTAATGTCAGTAACCATGTGCCAGACTGCGTAATATCAGTAACCGTGTGTCACACTGCGTAATATCAGTAAGCGTGTGTCACACTGCGTGGTATCAGTAACCATGTGTCACACTGCGTAATATCAGTAACCGTGTGTCACACTGCGTAATATCGGTAACCGTGTGTCACACTGCGTGGTATCAGTAACCATGTGTCACACTGCATGCAATCAGTAACCGTGTCTCACACTGCGTAATATCAGTCACCGTGTGTCACACTGTGAATTATCAGTAACCATGTGTCAGACTGCGTGGTATCCGTAACCGTGTGTCACACTGCGTAATATCAGTAACCGTGTGTCACACTGTGTGGTATCAGTAACCGTGTGTCACACTGCGTAATATCAGTAACCGTGTGTCACACTGTGAATTATCAGTAACCATGTGTCAGACTGCGTGGTATCCGTAACCGTGTGTCACACTGCGTAATATCAGTAACCGTGTGTCACACTGCGCAATATCAGTAACCGTGTGTCAGACTGTGTAATGTCAGTAACCGTGTGTCACACTATGTAATGTCAGTAACCGTGTGTCACACTACGTAATATCCGTAACCGTGTCTCACACTGTATAATATCAGTAACCGTGTGTCACACTGTGTGGTATCAGGAACCGTGTGTCACACTCCGTAATATCAGTAACCGTGTGTCACACTGCGTGGTATCATTAACCGTGTTTCACACTGCGGATTATCAGTAACCGTGTGTCACATTACGTAATATCACTAACTGTGTGTCACACTCCGTGGTATCAGGAACTGTGTGTCACACTGCGTAATATCAGTAACCGTGGGTCACACTGCGTGGTATCAGTAACCGTGTGTCACACTGCGTAATATCAGTAACCGTGTGTCACACGGTGTAATATCAGTAACCGTGTGTCACACTGTGTAATATCAATAACCGTGTGTCACACTGCGTAATAGCAGTAACCGTGTGTCACACGGTGTAATATCAGTAACCGTGTGTCACACTGTGTAATATCAATAACCGTGTGTCACACTGCGTGGTACCAGTAACCGTGTGTCACACTGTAATATCAGTCACCGTGTGTCACACTGCGTAATATCTGGAACCGTGTGTCACACTGCGTGGTATCAGTAACCGTGTGTCACACTGCGTGGTATCGGTAACTGTGTGTCCCACTTTGTAATGTCAGTAACCATGTGCCAGACTGCGTAATATCCGTAACCGTCTGTCACACTGCGTGGTATCAGGATTCGTGTGTCACACTGTATTATCAGGAACCGTGTGTCACACTGCGTAATATCAGTAAGCGTGTGTCACACTGTATGGTATCAGTAAGCGTGTGTCACACTACGTAATATCAGTAACTGTGTGTCACACTCCGTGGTATCAGGAACCGTGTGTCAGACTGCGTAATACCAGTAACCGTGTGTCACACTGCGTGGTATCAGTAACCGTGTGTCACACTGCATGGTATCAGTAACGGTGTCTCACACTGCGTAATATCAGTAACCGTGTGTCACACTGCGTGGTATCAGGATTCGTGTGTCACACTGTATTATCAGTAACCGTGTGTCACACTGCGTAATATCCGTAACCGTGTATCACACTGCGTGGTATCAGTAACTGTGTCTCACACTGCGTAATATCAGTAACCGTGTGTCACACTGCGTGGTATCAGGATTCGTGTGTCACACTGTATTATCAGTAACCGTGTGTCACACTGCTTAATATCCGTAACCGTGTATCACACTGCGTGGTATCAGTAACCGTGTGTCACACTGCGTAATATCAGTAACCATGTGTCACACTGCGTGGTATTGGAACCGTGCGTCATAATGCTTGGTTTCAGTAACCGTGTGTCACACTGTGTAATATCAGTAACCGTGCGTCACTCTGCGTGGTATCAGTAACCGTGTGTCACGCTGCGTAATATGAGTAACCGTGTGTCACACGGTGTAATATCAGTAACCGTGTGTCACACTGCGTAATATCAGTAACCGTGTGTCACACTGTGTGGTATCAGTAACCGTGTATCAGACTGCGTGATGTCCGTAACCGTGTGTCACACTGTGTGGTATCAGTAACCGTGTCACACTGTGTAATATCAGTAACTGTGTGTCACACTGCGTGGTATCCGTAACCGTGTCACACTGCGTGATATCAGTAACCGTGTCACACTGTGTAATATCAGTAACTGTGTGTCACACTGCGTGGTATCCGTAAATGTGTGTCACACTGCGTAATATCGGTAACCGTGTGTCACACTGCGTAATATCAGTAACCGTGTGTCACACTGCGTAATATCAGTAACCATGTGCCACACTGCGTAATATCCGTAACCGTGTATCACACTACGTAATATCAGTAAGCGTGTGTCACACTGCGTAATATCAGTAACCGTGTGTCACACTGTGTAATATCAGTAACTGTGTGTCACACTGCGTGGTATCCGTAACCGTGTGTCACACTGCGTAATATCAGTAACCGTGTGTCACACTGCGTGATATCCGTAACCGTGTCACACTGTGTAATATCAGTAACTGTGTGTCACACTGTGAATTATCAGTAACCGTGTGTCACACTGCGTGGTATCCGTAACCGTGTGTCACACTGTGTAATATCAGTAACCGTGTGTCACACTGTGTAATATCAGTAACCATGTGCCACACTGCGTAATATCCGTAACCGTGTGTCACACTGCGTAATATCAGTAAGCGTGTGTCACACTGCGTGGTATCAGTAACCATGTGTCACACTGCATGGTATCAGTAACCGTGTGTCACACTGCATAATATCAGTAACCGTGTGTCACACTGCGTGGTATCAGTAACCATGTGTCACACTGCATGGTATCAGTAACCGTGTCTCACACTGTGAATTATCAGTAACTGTGTGTCACACTGCGTGGTATCCGTAACCGTGTGTCACACTGCGTAATATCAGTAACCGTGTGTCACACTGTGAATTATCAGTAACTGTGTGTCACACTGCGTGGTATCCGTAACCGTGTGTCACACTGCGTAATATCAGTAACCGTGTGTCACACTGCACAATATCAGTAACCGTGTGTCACACTTTGTAATGTCAGTAACCGTGTGTCACACTATGTAATGTCAGTAACCGTGTGTCACACTGCGTGGTATCCGTAACCGTGTGTCACACTACGTAATATCCGTAACCGTGTCTCACACTGTATAATATCAGTAACCGTGTGTCACACTGTGTGGTATCAGGAACCGTGTGTCACACTCCGTAATATCAGTAACCGTGTGTCACACTGCGTGGTATCATTAACCGTGTTTCACACTGCGGAATATCAGTAACCGTGTGTCACATTACGTAATATCACTAACTGTGTGTCACACTCCGTGGTATCAGGAACTGTGTGTCACACTGCGTAATATCAGTAACCGTGGGTCACACTGCGTGGTATCAGTAACCGTGTGTCACACTGCGTAATATCAGTAACCGTGTGTCACACGGTGTAATATCAGTAACCGTGTGTCACACTGTGTAATATCAATAACCGTGTGTCACACTGCGTAATAGCAGTACCGTGTGTCACACGGTGTAATATCAGTAACCGTGTGTCACACTGTGTAATATCAATAACCGTGTGTCACACTATGTAATAGCAGTTCCGTGTGTCACACTGTGTAATATCAATAACCGTGTGTCACACTGCGTAATATCCGTAACCGTGTGTCACACTGCGTGGTACCAGTAACCGTGTGTCACACTGCGTAATATCAGTCACCGTGTGTCACACTGCGTAATATCTGGAACCGTGTGTCACAATGCGTGGTATCAGTAACCGTGTGTCACACTGCGTGGTATCGGTAACTGTGTGTCACACTGCGTAATATCAGTAACCATGTGCCACACTGCGTAATATCCGTAACCGTGTATCACACTACGTAATATCAGTAAGCGTGTGTCACACTGCGTAATATCAGTAACCGTGTGTCACACTGTGTAATATCAGTATCGGTAACTGTGTGTCACACTGCGTAATATCAGTAACCATGTGCCACACTGCGTAATATCCGTAACCGTGTATCACACTACGTAATATCAGTAAGCGTGTGTCACACTGCGTAATATCAGTAACCGTGTGTCACACTGTGTAATATCAGTAACCGTGTGTCACACTGCGTGATATCCGTAACCGTGTCACACTGTGTAATATCAGTAACTGTGTGTCACACTGTGAATTATCAGTAACCGTGTGTCACACTGCGTGGTATCCGTAACCGTGTGTCACACTGTGTAATATCAGTAACCATGTGTCACACTGTGTAATATCAGTAACCATGTGCCACACTGCGTAATATCCGTAACCGTGTGTCACACTGCGTAATATCAGTAAGCGTGTGTCACACTGCGTGGTATCAGTAACCATGTGTCACACTGCATGGTATCAGTAACCGTGTGTCACACTGCGTAATATCAGTAACCGTGTGTCACACTGCGTGGTATCAGTAACCATGTGTCACACTGCATGGTATCAGTAACCGTGTCTCACACTGTGAATTATCAGTAACTGTGTGTCACACTGCGTGGTATCCGTAACCGTGTGTCACACTGCGTAATATCAGTAACCGTGTGTCACACTGTGAATTATCAGTAACTGTGTGTCACACTGCGTGGTATCCGTAACCGTGTGTCACACTGCGTAATATCAGTAACCGTGTGTCACACTGCACAATATCAGTAACCGTGTGTCACACTTTGTAATGTCAGTAACCGTGTGTCACACTATGTAATGTCAGTAACCGTGTGTCACACTGCGTGGTATCCGTAACCGTGTGTCACACTACGTAATATCCGTAACCGTGTCTCACACTGTATAATATCAGTAACCGTGTGTCACTCTGCGTGGTATCAGTAACCGTGTGTCACGCTGCGTAATATGAGTAACCGTGTGTCACACGGTGTAATATCAGTAACCGTGTGTCACACTGCGTAATATCAGTAACCGTGTGTCACACTGTGTGGTATCAGTAACCGTGTATCAGACTGCGTGATGTCCGTAACCGTGTGTCACACTGTGTGGTATCAGTAACCGTGTCACACTGTGTAATATCAGTAACTGTGTGTCACACTGCGTGGTATCCGTAACCGTGTCACACTGCGTGATATCAGTAACCGTGTCACACTGTGTAATATCAGTAACTGTGTGTCACACTGCGTGGTATCCGTAAACGTGTGTCACACTGCGTAATATCAGTAACCGTGTGTCACACTGCGTAATATCAGTAACCGTGTGTCACACTGCGTAATATCAGTAACCATGTGCCACACTGCGTAATATCCGTAACCGTGTATTACACTACGTAATATCAGTAAGCGTGTGTCACACTGCGTAATATCAGTAACCGTGTGTCACACTGTGTAATATCAGTAACTGTGTGTCACACTGCGTGGTATCCGTAACCGTGTGTCACACTGCGTAATATCAGTAACCGTGTGTCACACTGCGTGATATCCGTAACCGTGTCACACTGTGTAATATCAGTAACTGTGTGTCACACTGTGAATTATCAGTAACCGTGTGTCACACTGCGTGGTATCCGTAACCGTGTGTCACACTGTGTAATATCAGTAACCGTGTGTCACACTGTGTAATATCAGTAACCATGTGCCACACTGCGTAATATCCGTAACCGTGTGTCACACTGCGTAATATCAGTAAGCGTGTGTCACACTGCGTGGTATCAGTAACCATGTGTCACACTGCATGGTATCAGTAACCGTGTGTCACACTGCGTAATATCAGTAACCGTGTGTCACACTGCGTGGTATCAGTAACCATGTGTCACACTGCATGGTATCAGTAACCGTGTCTCACACTGTGAATTATCAGTAACTGTGTGTCACACTGCGTGGTATCCGTAACCGTGTGTCACACTGCGTAATATCAGTAACCGTGTGTCACACTGTGAATTATCAGTAACTGTGTGTCACACTGCGTGGTATCCGTAACCGTGTGTCACACTGCGTAATATCAGTAACCGTGTGTCACACTGCACAATATCAGTAACCGTGTGTCACACTTTGTAATGTCAGTAACCGTGTGTCACACTATGTAATGTCAGTAACCGTGTGTCACACTGCGTGGTATCCGTAACCGTGTGTCACACTACGTAATATCCGTAACCGTGTCTCACACTGTATAATATCAGTAACCGTGTGTCACACTGTGTGGTATCAGGAACCGTGTGTCACACTCCGTAATATCAGTAACCGTGTGTCACACTGCGTGGTATCATTAACCGTGTTTCACACTGCGGAATATCAGTAACCGTGTGTCACATTACGTAATATCACTAACTGTGTGTCACACTCCGTGGTATCAGGAACTGTGTGTCACACTGCGTAATATCAGTAACCGTGGGTCACACTGCGTGGTATCAGTAACCGTGTGTCACACTGCGTAATATCAGTAACCGTGTGTCACACGGTGTAATATCAGTAACCGTGTGTCACACTGTGTAATATCAATAACCGTGTGTCACACTGCGTAATATCAGTAACCGTGTGTCACACTGCGTAATATCAGTAACCGTGTGTCACACTGCGTAATATCAGTAACCGTGTGTCACACTGCGTAATATCAGTAACCGTGTGTCACACGGTGTAATATCAATAACCGTGTGTCACACTGCGTAATAGCAGTACCGTGTGTCACACGGTGTAATATCAGTAACCGTGTGTCACACTGTGTAATATCAATAACCGTGTGTCACACTGCGTAATAGCAGTTCCGTGTGTCACACTGTGTAATATCAATAACCGTGTGTCACACTGCGTAATATCCGTAACCGTGTGTCACACTGCGTGGTACCAGTAACCGTGTGTCACACTGCGTAATATCAGTCACCGTGTGTCACACTGCGTAATATCTGGAACCGTGTGTCACAATGCGTGGTATCAGTAACCGTGTGTCACACTGCGTGGTATCGGTAACTGTGTGTCACACTGCGTAATATCAGTAACCATGTGCCACACTGCGTAATATCCGTAACCGTGTATCACACTACGTAATATCAGTAAGCGTGTGTCACACTGCGTAATATCAGTAACCGTGTGTCACACTGTGTAATATCAGTATCGGTAACTGTGTGTCACACTGCGTAATATCAGTAACCATGTGCCACACTGCGTAATATCCGTAACCGTGTATCACACTACGTAATATCAGTAAGCGTGTGTCACACTGCGTAATATCAGTAACCGTGTGTCACACTGTGTAATATCAGTAACTGTGTGTCACACTGCGTGGTATCCGTAACCGTGTGTCACACTGCGTAATATCAGTAACCGTGTGTCACACTGCGTGATATCCGTAACCGTGTCACACTGTGTAATATCAGTAACTGTGTGTCACACTGTGAATTATCAGTAACCGTGTGTCACACTGCGTGGTATCCGTAACCGTGTGTCACACTGTGTAATATCAGTAACCATGTGTCACACTGTGTAATATCAGTAACCATGTGCCACACTGCGTAATATCCGTAACCGTGTGTCACACTGCGTAATATCAGTAAGCGTGTGTCACACTGCGTGGTATCAGTAACCATGTGTCACACTGCATGGTATCAGTAACCGTGTGTCACACTGCGTAATATCAGTAACCGTGTGTCACACTGCGTGGTATCAGTAACCATGTGTCACACTGCATGGTATCAGTAACCGTGTCTCACACTGTGAATTATCAGTAACTGTGTGTCACACTGCGTGGTATCCGTAACCGTGTGTCACACTGCGTAATATCAGTAACCGTGTGTCACACTGTGAATTATCAGTAACTGTGTGTCACACTGCGTGGTATCCGTAACCGTGTGTCACACTGCGTAATATCAGTAACCGTGTGTCACACTGCACAATATCAGTAACCGTGTGTCACACTTTGTAATGTCAGTAACCGTGTGTCACACTATGTAATGTCAGTAACCGTGTGTCACACTGCGTGGTATCCGTAACCGTGTGTCACACTACGTAATATCCGTAACCGTGTCTCACACTGTATAATATCAGTAACCGTGTGTCACACTGTGTGGTATCAGGAACCGTGTGTCACACTCCGTAATATCAGTAACCGTGTGTCACACTGCGTGGTATCATTAACCGTGTTTCACACTGCGGAATATCAGTAACGGTGTGTCACATTACGTAATATCACTAACTGTGTGTCACACTCCGTGGTATCAGGAACTGTGTGTCACACTGCGTAATATCAGTAACCGTGGGTCACAGTGCGTGGTATCAGTAACCGTGTGTCACACTGCGTAATATCAGTAACCGTGTGTCACACGGTGTAATATCAGTAACCGTGTGTCACACTGTGTAATATCAATAACCGTGTGTCACACTGCGTAATAGCAGTACCGTGTGTCACACGGTGTAATATCAGTAACCGCGTGTCACACTGTGTAATATCAATAACCGTGTGTCGCACTGCGTAATATCCGTAACCGTGTGTCACACTGCGTGGTACCAGTAACCGTGTGTCACACTGCGTAATATCAGTCACCGTGTGTCACACTGCGTAATATCTGGAACCGTGTGTCACAATGCGTGGTATCAGTAACCGTGTGTCACACTGCGTGGTATCGGTAACTGTGTGTCACACTTTGTAATGTCAGTAACCATGTGCCAGACTGCGTAATATCAGTAACCGTGTGTCACACTGTGTAATATCAGTAAGCGTGTGTCACACTGCGTGGTATCAGTAACCATGTGTCACACTGCGTAATATCAGTAACCGTGTGTCACACTGCGTAATATCGGTAACCGTGTGTCACACTGCGTGGTATCAGTAACCATGTGTCACACTGCATGGTATCAGTAACCGTGTCTCACACTGCGTAATATCAGTCACCGTGTGTCACACTGTGAATTATCAGTAACCATGTGTCAGACTGCGTAGTATCCGTAACCGTGTGTCACACTGCGTAATATCAGTAACCGTGTGTCACACTGTGTGGTATCAGTAACCGTGTGTCACACTGCGTAATATCAGTAACCGTGTGTCACACTGTGAATTATCAGTAACCATGTGTCAGACTGCGTGGTATCCGTAACCGTGTGTCACACTGCGTAATATCAGTAACCGTGTGTCACACTGCGCAATATCAGTAACCGTGTGTCAGACTGTGTAATGTCAGTAACCGTGTGTCACACTATGTAATGTCAGTAACCGTGTGTCACACTACGTAATATCCGTAACCGTGTCTCACACTGTATAATATCAGTAACCGTGTGTCACACTGTGTGGTATCAGGAACCGTGTGTCACACTGCGTAATATCAGTAACCGTGTGTCACACTGCGTGGTATCATTAACCGTGTTTCACACTGCGGATTATCAGTAACCGTGTGTCACATTACGTAATATCACTAACTGTGTGTCACACTCCGTGGTATCAGGAACTGTGTGTCACACTGCGTAATATCAGTAACCGTGGGTCACACTGCGTGGTATTAGTAACCGTGTGTCACACTGCGTAATATCAGTAACCGTGTGTCACACGGTGTAATATCAGTAACCATGTGTCACACTGTGTAATATCAATAACCGTGTGTCACACTGCGTAATAGCAGTAACCGTGTGTCACACGGTGTAATATCAGTAACCGTGTGTCACACTGTGTAATATCAATAACCGTGTGTCACACTGCGTGGTACCAGTAACCGTGTGTCACACTGAAATATCAGTCACCGTGTGTCACACTGCGTAATATCTGGAACCGTGTGTCACACTGCGTGGTATCAGTAACCGTGTGTCACACTGCGTGGTATCGGTAACTGTGTGTCACACTTTGTAATGTCAGTAACCATGTGCCAGACTGCGTAATATCCGTAACCGTGTGTCACACTGCGTGGTATCAGGATTCGTGTGTCACACTGTATTATCAGGAACCGTGTGTCACACTGCGTAATATCAGTAAGCGTGTGTCACACTGTATGGTATCAGTAAGCGTGTGTCACACTACGTAATATCAGTAACTGTGTGTCACACTCCGTGGTATCAGGAACCGTGTGTCAGACTGCGTAATACCAGTAACCGTGTGTCACACTGCGTGGTATCAGTAACCGTGTGTCACACTGCATGGTATCAGTAACGGTGTCTCACACTGCGTAATATCAGTAACCGTGTGTCACACTGCGTGGTATCAGGATTCGTGTGTCACACTGTATTATCAGTAACCGTGTGTCACACTGCGTAATATCCGTAACCGTGTATCACACTGCGTGGTATCAGTAACCGTGTCTCACACTGCGTAATATCAGTAACCGTGTGTCACACTGCGTGGTATCAGGATTCGTGTGTCACACTGTATTATCAGTAACCGTGTGTCACACTGCTTAATATCCGTAACCGTGTATCACACTGCGTGGTATCAGTAACCGTGTGTCACACTGCGTAATATCAGTAACCATGTGTCACACTGCGTGGTATTGGAACCGTGCGTCATAATGCTTGGTTTCAGTAACCGTGTGTCACACTGTGTAATATCAGCAACCGTGTGTCACACTGCGTAATATCAGTAACCGTGCGTCACTCTGCGTGGTATCAGTAACCGTGTGTCACGCTGCGTAATATGAGTAACCGTGTGTCACACGGTGTAATATCAGTAACCGTGTGTCACACTGCGTAATATCAGTAACCGTGTGTCACACTGTGTGGTATCAGTAACCGTGTATCAGACTGCGTGATGTCCGTAACCGTGTCACACTGCGTGATATCAGTAACCGTGTCACACTGTGTAATATCAGTAACTGTGTGTCACACTGCGTGGTATCCGTAACCGTGTGTCACACTGCGTAATATCAGTAACTGTGTGTCACACTGCGTGATATCCGTAACCGTGTCACACTGTGTAATAACAGTAACTCTGTGGCACACTGTGAATAATCAGTAACTGTGTGTCACACTGCATGGTATCCGAAACCGTGTGTCACACTGCGTAATATCAGTAACCGTGTGTCACACTGCGTAATATCAGTAACCATGTGCCACACTGCGTAATATCCGTAACCGTGTGTCACACTGCGTAATATCAGTAAGCGTGTGTCACACTGCGTAATATCAGTAACCGTGTGTCACACTGCGTGATATCCGTAACCGTGTCACACTGTGTAATATCAGTAACTGTGTGTCGCACTGTGAATTATCAGTAACTGTGTGTCACACTGCGTGGTATCCGTAACCGTGTGTCACACTGCGTAATATCAGTAACCGTGTGTCACACTGCGTAATATCAGTAACCGTGTGTCACACTGTGTAATATCAGTAACCATGTACCACACTGCGTAATATCCGTAACCGTGTGTTACACTGCGTAATATCAGGAAGCGTGTGTCACACTGCGTAATATCAGTAACCGTGTGTCACACTGCGTGGTATCAGTAACCATGTGTCACACTGCATGGTATCAGTAACCGTGTCTCACACTGCGTAATATCAGTAACCGTGTGTCACACTGTGTGGTATCAGTAACCGTGTGTCACACTGCGTAATATCCGTAACCGTGTATCACACTGCGTGGTATCAGTAACCGTGTGTCACACTGCGTGATATCCGTAAACATGTCGCACTGTGTAATATCAGTAACTGTGTGTAACACTGTGAATTATCAGTAACTGTGCGTCACACTGCGTGGTATCCGTAACCGTGTGTCACACTGCGTAATATCAGTAACCGTGTGTCACACTGTGTAATATCAGTAACCATGTGTCACACTGCGTAATATCCGTAACCGTGTGTCACACTGCGTAATATCAGGAAGCGTGTGTCACACTGCGTAATATCAGTAACCGTGTGTCACACTGCGTGGTATCAGTAACCATGTGTCACACTGCATGGTATCAGTAACCGTGTCTCACACTGCGTAATATCAGTAACCGTGTGTCACACTGTGTGGTATCAGTAACCGTGTGTCACACTGCGTAATATCCGTAACCGTGTATCACACTGCGTGGTATCAGTAACCGTGTGTCACACTGCGTGGTATCAGTAACCGTGTGTCACACTGTGTAATATCAGAAACCGTGTTTCAGACTGCGTGGTATCAGGAACCGTGTGTCACAATGCGTAAAATCAGTAACCGTGTGTCACACTGCGTGGTATCATTAACTGTGTGTCACACTGCGTGATATCTGAAACCGTGTGTCACACTGCGTGGCAACAGTAAGCGTGTGTCACACTGCGTAATATCAGTAACCGTGTGTCACACTGCGTAATATCAGTAACCGTGGGTCACACTGCGTAATATCAGTAACCGTGTGTCACACTGCGCAATATCAGCAACCGTGTGTCAGGCTGTGTAATGTCAGTAACCGTGTGTCACACTGCGTAATATCCGTAACCGTGTCTCACACTGTATAATATCAGTAACCGTGTGTCACACTGCGTAATATCAGTAACCGTGTGTCACACTGCGTAATATCAGTAACCGTGTGTCACACTGTGTAATGTCAGTAACCGTGTGTCACACTGCGTGGTTACATTAACCGTGTTTCACACTGCGGAATATCAGTAACCGTGTGTCACAAAACGTAATATCACTAACTGTGTGTCACACTCCGTGGTATGAGGAACTGTGTGTCACACTGCGTAATTTCAGTAAGCGTGTGTCACACTGCGTAACACAGTAACTGTGTGTCACACTGCGTGGAATCCGTAACCGTGTGTCACACCGCGTAATATCAGTAACCGTGTGTCACACTGCGTAATATCAGTAACCGTGTGTCACAGTGTGTAATATCAGAAACCATGTGCCACACTACGTAATATCCGTAACCGTGTGTCACACTGCGTAATACCAGTAAGCGTGTGTCACACTGCGTAATATCAGTAACCGTGTGTCACACTGCGTGGCATCAGTAACCATGTGTCACGCTGCGTGATATCAGTAACCGTGTGTCACACTGCGTAATATCAGTAACCGTGTGTCACACTGCGTAATATCAGTAACCATGTGCCACACTGCGTAATATCCGTAACCGTGTGTCACACTGCGTGGTATCAGGATTCGTGTGTCACACTGTATTATCAGGAACCGTGTGTCACACTGCGTAATATCAGTAAGCGTGTGTCACACTGTATGGTATCAGTAAGCGTGTGTCACACTACGTAATATCAGTAACTGTGTGTCACACTGCGTGGTATCCGTAACCGTGTGTCAGACTGCGTAATACCAGTAACCGTGTGTCACACTGCGTGGTATCAGTAACCGTGTGTCACACTGCATGGTATCAGTAACGGTGTCTCACACTGCGTAATATCAGTAACCGTGTGTCACACTGCGTGGTATCAGGATTCGTGTGTCACACTGTATTATCAGTAACCGTGTGTCACACTGCGTAATATCCGTAACCGTGTATCACACTGCGTGGTATCAGTAACCGTGTCTCACACTGCGTAATATCAGTAACCGTGTGTCACACTGCGTGGTATCAGGATTCGTGTGTCACACTGTATTATCAGTAACCCGTGTGTCACACTGCTTAATATCCGTAACCGTGTATCACACTGCGTGGGATCAGTAACCGTGTGTCACACTGCGTAATATCAGTAACCATGTGTCACACTGCGTGGTATTGGAACCGTGCGTCATAATGCTTGGTTTCAGTAACCGTGTGTCACACTGTGTAATATCAGCAACCGTGTGTCACACTGCGTAATATCAGTAACCGTGCGTCACTCTGCGTGGTATCAGTAACCGTGTGTCACGCTGCGTAATATGAGTAACCGTGTGTCACACGGTGTAATATCAGTAACCGTGTGTCACACTGCGTAATATCAGTAACCGTGTGTCACACTGTGTGGTATCAGTAACCGTGTATCAGACTGCGTGATGTCCGTAACCGTGTCACACTGCGTGATATCAGTAACCGTGTCACACTGTGTAATATCAGTAACTGTGTGTCACACTGCGTGGTATCCGTAACCGTGTGTCACACTGCGTAATATCAGTAACTGTGTGTCACACTGCGTGATATCCGTAACCGTGTCACACTGTGTAATAACAGTAACTGTGTGTCACACTCCGTGGTATCAGGAACCGTGTGTCAGACTGCGTAATACCAGTAACCGTGTGTCACACTGCGTGGTATCAGTAACCGTGTGTCACACTGCATGGTATCAGTAACGGTGTCTCACACTGCGTAATATCAGTAACCGTGTGTCACACTGCGTGGTATCAGGATTCGTGTGTCACACTGTATTATCAGTAACCGTGTGTCACACTGCGTAATATCCGTAACCGTGTGTCACACTGCGTGGTATCAGGATTCGTGTGTCACACTGTATTATCAGTAACCGTGTGTCACACTGCTTAATATCCGTAACCGTGTATCACACTGCGTGGTATCAGTAACCGTGTGTCACACTGCGTAATATCAGTAACCATGTGTCACACTGCGTGGTATTGGAACCGTGCGTCATAATGCTTGGTTTCAGTAACCGTGTGTCACACTGTGTAATATCAGCAACCGTGTGTCACACTGCGTAATATCAGTAACCGTGCGTCACTCTGCGTGGTATCAGTAACCGTGTGTCACGCTGCGTAATATGAGTAACCGTGTGTCACACGGTGTAATATCAGTAACCGTGTGTCACACTGCGTAATATCAGTAACCGTGTGTCACACTGTGTGGTATCAGTAACCGTGTATCAGACTGCGTGATGTCCGTAACCGTGTCACACTGCGTGATATCAGTAACCGTGTCACACTGTGTAATATCAGTAACTGTGTGTCACACTGCGTGGTATCCGTAACCGTGTGTCACACTGCGTAATATCAGTAACTGTGTGTCACACTGCGTGATATCCGTAACCGTGTCACACTGTGTAATAACAGTAACTCTGTGGCACACTGTGAATAATCAGTAACTGTGTGTCACACTGCATGGTATCCGAAACCGTGTGTCACACTGCGTAATATCAGTAACCGTGTGTCACACTGCGTAATATCAGTAACCATGTGCCACACTGCGTAATATCCGTAACCGTGTGTCACACTGCGTAATATCAGTAAGCGTGTGTCACACTGCGTAATATCAGTAACCATGTGTCACACTGCGTGGTATTGGAACCGTGCGTCATAATGCTTGGTTTCAGTAACCGTGTGTCACACTGTGTAATATCAGCAACCGTGTGTCACACTGCGTAATATCAGTAACCGTGCGTCACTCTGCGTGGTATCAGTAACCGTGTGTCACGCTGCGTAATATGAGTAACCGTGTGTCACACGGTGTAATATCAGTAACCGTGTGTCACACTGCGTAATATCAGTAACCGTGTGTCACACTGTGTGGTATCAGTAACCGTGTATCAGACTGCGTGATGTCCGTAACCGTGTCACACTGCGTGATATCAGTAACCGTGTCACACTGTGTAATATCAGTAACTGTGTGTCACACTGCGTGGTATCCGTAACCGTGTGTCACACTGCGTAATATCAGTAACCGTGTGTCACACTGCACAATATCAGTAACCGTGTGTCACACTTTGTAATGTCAGTAACCGTGTGTCACACTATGTAATGTCAGTAACCGTGTGTCACACTGCGTGGTATCCGTAACCGTGTGTCACACTACGTAATATCCGTAACCGTGTCTCACACTGTATAATATCAGTAACCGTGTGTCACACTGTGTGGTATCAGGAACCGTGTGTCACACTCCGTAATATCAGTAACCGTGTGTCACACTGCGTGGTATCATTAACCGTGTTTCACACTGCGGAATATCAGTAACGGTGTGTCACATTACGTAATATCACTAACTGTGTGTCACACTCCGTGGTATCAGGAACTGTGTGTCACACTGCGTAATATCAGTAACCGTGGGTCACAGTGCGTGGTATCAGTAACCGTGTGTCACACTGCGTAATATCAGTAACCGTGTGTCACACGGTGTAATATCAGTAACCGTGTGTCACACTGTGTAATATCAATAACCGTGTGTCACACTGCGTAATAGCAGTACCGTGTGTCACACGGTGTAATATCAGTAACCGCGTGTCACACTGTGTAATATCAATAACCGTGTGTCGCACTGCGTAATATCCGTAACCGTGTGTCACACTGCGTGGTACCAGTAACCGTGTGTCACACTGCGTAATATCAGTCACCGTGTGTCACACTGCGTAATATCTGGAACCGTGTGTCACAATGCGTGGTATCAGTAACCGTGGGTCACACTGCGTGGTATCGGTAACTGTGTGTCACACTTTGTAATGTCAGTAACCATGTGCCAGACTGCGTAATATCAGTAACCGTGTGTCACACTGTGTAATATCAGTAAGCGTGTGTCACACTGCGTGGTATCAGTAACCATGTGTCACACTGCGTAATATCAGTAACCGTGTGTCACACTGCGTAATATCGGTAACCGTGTGTCACACTGCGTGGTATCAGTAACCATGTGTCACACTGCATGGTATCAGTAACCGTGTCTCACACTGCGTAATATCAGTCACCGTGTGTCACACTGTGAATTATCAGTAACCATGTGTCAGACTGCGTAGTATCCGTAACCGTGTGTCACACTGCGTAATATCAGTAACCGTGTGTCACACTGTGTGGTATCAGTAACCGTGTGTCACACTGCGTAATATCAGTAACCGTGTGTCACACTGTGAATTATCAGTAACCATGTGTCAGACTGCGTGGTATCCGTAACCGTGTGTCACACTGCGTAATATCAGTAACCGTGTGTCACACTGCGCAATATCAGTAACCGTGTGTCAGACTGTGTAATGTCAGTAACCGTGTGTCACACTATGTAATGTCAGTAACCGTGTGTCACACTACGTAATATCCGTAACCGTGTCTCACACTGTATAATATCAGTAACCGTGTGTCACACTGTGTGGTATCAGGAACCGTGTGTCACACTGCGTAATATCAGTAACCGTGTGTCACACTGCGTGGTATCATTAACCGTGTTTCACACTGCGGATTATCAGTAACCGTGTGTCACATTACGTAATATCACTAACTGTGTGTCACACTCCGTGGTATCAGGAACTGTGTGTCACACTGCGTAATATCAGTAACCGTGGGTCACACTGCGTGGTATTAGTAACCGTGTGTCACACTGCGTAATATCAGTAACCGTGTGTCACACGGTGTAATATCAGTAACCATGTGTCACACTGTGTAATATCAATAACCGTGTGTCACACTGCGTAATAGCAGTAACCGTGTGTCACACGGTGTAATATCAGTAACCGTGTGTCACACTGTGTAATATCAATAACCGTGTGTCACACTGCGTGGTACCAGTAACCGTGTGTCACACTGTAATATCAGTCACCGTGTGTCACACTGCGTAATATCTGGAACCGTGTGTCACACTGCGTGGTATCAGTAACCGTGTGTCACACTGCGTGGTATCGGTAACTGTGTGTCACACTTTGTAATGTCAGTAACCATGTGCCAGATTGCGTAATATCCGTAACCGTGTGTCACACTGCGTGGTATCAGGATTCGTGTGTCACACTGTATTATCAGGAACCGTGTGTCACACTGCGTAATATCAGTAAGCGTGTGTCACACTGTATGGTATCAGTAAGCGTGTGTCACACTACGTAATATCAGTAACTGTGTGTCACACTCCGTGGTATCAGGAACCGTGTGTCAGACTGCGTAATACCAGTAACCGTGTGTCACACTGCGTGGTATCAGTAACCGTGTGTCACACTGCATGGTATCAGTAACGGTGTCTCACACTGCGTAATATCAGTAACCGTGTGTCACACTGCGTGGTATCAGGATTCGTGTGTCACACTGTATTATCAGTAACCGTGTGTCACACTGCGTAATATCCGTAACCGTGTATCACACTGCGTGGTATCAGTAACCGTGTCTCACACTGCGTAATATCAGTAACCGTGTGTCACACTGCGTGGTATCAGGATTCGTGTGTCACACTGTATTATCAGTAACCGTGTGTCACACTGCTTAATATCCGTAACCGTGTATCACACTGCGTGGTATCAGTAACCGTGTGTCACACTGCGTAATATCAGTAACCATGTGTCACACTGCGTGGTATTGGAACCGTGCGTCATAATGCTTGGTTTCAGTAACCGTGTGTCACACTGTGTAATATCAGCAACCGTGTGTCACACTGCGTAATATCAGTAACCGTGCGTCACTCTGCGTGGTATCAGTAACCGTGTGTCACGCTGCGTAATATGAGTAACCGTGTGTCACACGGTGTAATATCAGTAACCGTGTGTCACACTGCGTAATATCAGTAACCGTGTGTCACACTGTGTGGTATCAGTAACCGTGTATCAGACTGCGTGATGTCCGTAACCGTGTCACACTGCGTGATATCAGTAACCGTGTCACACTGTGTAATATCAGTAACTGTGTGTCACACTGCGTGGTATCCGTAACCGTGTGTCACACTGCGTAATATCAGTAACTGTGTGTCACACTGCGTGATATCCGTAACCGTGTCACACTGTGTAATAACAGTAACTCTGTGGCACACTGTGAATAATCAGTAACTGTGTGTCACACTGCATGGTATCCGAAACCGTGTGTCACACTGAGTAATATCAGTAACCGTGTGTCACACTGCGTAATATCAGTAACCATGTGCCACACTGCGTAATATCCGTAACCGTGTGTCACACTGCGTAATATCAGTAAGCGTGTGTCACACTGCGTAATATCAGTAACCGTGTGTCACACTGCGTGATATCCGTAACCGTGTCACACTGTGTAATATCAGTAACTGTGTGTCGCACTGTGAATTATCAGTAACTGTGTGTCACACTGCGTGGTATCCGTAACCGTGTGTCACACTGCGTAATATCAGTAACCGTGTGTCACACTGCGTAATATCAGTAACCGTGTGTCACACTGTGTAATATCAGTAACCATGTACCACACTGCGTAATATCCGTAACCGTGTGTTACACTGCGTAATATCAGGAAGCGTGTGTCACACTGCGTAATATCAGTAACCGTGTGTCACACTGCGTGGTATCAGTAACCATGTGTCACACTGCATGGTATCAGTAACCGTGTCTCACACTGCGTAATATCAGTAACCGTGTGTCACACTGTGTGGTATCAGTAACCGTGTGTCACACTGCGTAATATCCGTAACCGTGTATCACACTGCGTGGTATCAGTAACCGTGTGTCACACTGCGTGATATCCGTAAACATGTCGCACTGTGTAATATCAGTAACTGTGTGTAACACTGTGAATTATCAGTAACTGTGCGTCACACTGCGTGGTATCCGTAACCGTGTGTCACACTGCGTAATATCAGTAACCGTGTGTCACACTGTGTAATATCAGTAACCATGTGTCACACTGCGTAATATCCGTAACCGTGTGTCACACTGCGTAATATCAGGAAGCGTGTGTCACACTGCGTAATATCAGTAACCGTGTGTCACACTGCGTGGTATCAGTAACCATGTGTCACACTGCATGGTATCAGTAACCGTGTCTCACACTGCGTAATATCAGTAACCGTGTGTCACACTGTGTGGTATCAGTAACCGTGTGTCACACTGCGTAATATCCGTAACCGTGTATCACACTGCGTGGTATCAGTAACCGTGTGTCACACTGCGTGGTATCAGTAACCGTGTGTCACACTGTGTAATATCAGAAACCGTGTTTCAGACTGCGTGGTATCAGGAACCGTGTGTCACAATGCGTAAAATCAGTAACCGTGTGTCACACTGCGTGGTATCATTAACTGTGTGTCACACTGCGTGATATCTGAAACCGTGTGTCACACTGCGTGGCAACAGTAAGCGTGTGTCACACTGCGTAATATCAGTAACCGTGTGTCACACTGCGTAATATCAGTAACCGTGGGTCACACTGCGTAATATCAGTAACCGTGTGTCACACTGCGCAATATCAGCAACCGTGTGTCAGGCTGTGTAATGTCAGTAACCGTGTGTCACACTGCGTAATATCCGTAACCGTGTCTCACACTGTATAATATCAGTAACCGTGTGTCACACTGCGTAATATCAGTAACCGTGTGTCACACTGCGTAATATCAGTAACCGTGTGTCACACTGTGTAATGTCAGTAACCGTGTGTCACACTGCGTGGTTACATTAACCGTGTTTCACACTGCGGAATATCAGTAACCGTGTGTCACAAAACGTAATATCACTAACTGTGTGTCACACTCCGTGGTATGAGGAACTGTGTGTCACACTGCGTAATATCAGTAAGCGTGTGTCACACTGCGTAACACAGTAACTGTGTGTCACACTGCGTGGAATCCGTAACCGTGTGTCACACCGCGTAATATCAGTAACCGTGTGTCACACTGCGTAATATCAGTAACCGTGTGTCACAGTGTGTAATATCAGAAACCATGTGCCACACTACGTAATATCCGTAACCGTGTGTCACACTGCGTAATACCAGTAAGCGTGTGTCACACTGCGTAATATCAGTAACCGTGTGTCACACTGCGTGGCATCAGTAACCATGTGTCACGCTGCGTGATATCAGTAACCGTGTGTCACACTGCGTAATATCAGTAACCGTGTGTCACACTGCGTAATATCAGTAACCATGTGCCACACTGCGTAATATCCGTAACCGTGTGTCACACTGCGTGGTATCAGGATTCGTGTGTCACACTGTATTATCAGGAACCGTGTGTCACACTGCGTAATATCAGTAAGCGTGTGTCACACTGTATGGTATCAGTAAGCGTGTGTCACACTACGTAATATCAGTAACTGTGTGTCACACTGCGTGGTATCCGTAACCGTGTGTCAGACTGCGTAATACCAGTAACCGTGTGTCACACTGCGTGGTATCAGTAACCGTGTGTCACACTGCATGGTATCAGTAACGGTGTCTCACACTGCGTAATATCAGTAACCGTGTGTCACACTGCGTGGTATCAGGATTCGTGTGTCACACTGTATTATCAGTAACCGTGTGTCACACTGCGTAATATCCGTAACCGTGTATCACACTGCGTGGTATCAGTAACCGTGTCTCACACTGCGTAATATCAGTAACCGTGTGTCACACTGCGTGGTATCAGGATTCGTGTGTCACACTGTATTATCAGTAACCGTGTGTCACACTGCTTAATATCCGTAACCGTGTATCACACTGCGTGGGATCAGTAACCGTGTGTCACACTGCGTAATATCAGTAACCATGTGTCACACTGCGTGGTATTGGAACCGTGCGTCATAATGCTTGGTTTCAGTAACCGTGTGTCACACTGTGTAATATCAGCAACCGTGTGTCACACTGCGTAATATCAGTAACCGTGCGTCACTCTGCGTGGTATCAGTAACCGTGTGTCACGCTGCGTAATATGAGTAACCGTGTGTCACACGGTGTAATATCAGTAACCGTGTGTCACACTGCGTAATATCAGTAACCGTGTGTCACACTGTGTGGTATCAGTAACCGTGTATCAGACTGCGTGATGTCCGTAACCGTGTCACACTGCGTGATATCAGTAACCGTGTCACACTGTGTAATATCAGTAACTGTGTGTCACACTGCGTGGTATCCGTAACCGTGTGTCACACTGCGTAATATCAGTAACTGTGTGTCACACTGCGTGATATCCGTAACCGTGTCACACTGTGTAATAACAGTAACTCTGTGGCACACTGTGAATAATCAGTAACTGTGTGTCACACTGCATGGTATCCGTAACCGTGTGTCACACTGCGTAATATCAGTAACCGTGTGTCACACTGCGTAATATCAGTAACCATGTGCCACACTGCGTAATATCCGTAACCGTGTGTCACACTGCGTAATATCAGTAAGCGTGTGTCACACTGCGTAATATCAGTAACCGTGTGTCACACTGCGTGATATCCGTAACCGTGTCACACTGTGTAATATCAGTAACTGTGTGTCGCACTGTGAATTATCAGTAACTGTGTGTCACACTGCGTGGTATCCGTAACCGTGTCTCACACTGCGTAATATCAGTAACCGTGTGTCACACTGCGTGGTATCAGGATTCGTGTGTCACACTGTATTATCAGTAACCGTGTGTCACACTGCTTAATATCCGTAACCGTGTATCACACTGCGTGGGATCAGTAACCGTGTGTCACACTGCGTAATATCAGTAACCATGTGTCACACTGCGTGGTATTGGAACCGTGCGTCATAATGCTTGGTTTCAGTAACCGTGTGTCACACTGTGTAATATCAGCAACCGTGTGTCACACTGCGTAATATCAGTAACCGTGCGTCACTCTGCGTGGTATCAGTAACCGTGTGTCACGCTGCGTAATATGAGTAACCGTGTGTCACACGGTGTAATATCAGTAACCGTGTGTCACACTGCGTAATATCAGTAACCGTGTGTCACACTGTGTGGTATCAGTAACCGTGTATCAGACTGCGTGATGTCCGTAACCGTGTCACACTGCGTGATATCAGTAACCGTGTCACACTGTGTAATATCAGTAACTGTGTGTCACACTGCGTGGTATCCGTAACCGTGTGTCACACTGCGTAATATCAGTAACTGTGTGTCACACTGCGTGATATCCGTAACCGTGTCACACTGTGTAATAACAGTAACTCTGTGGCACACTGTGAATAATCAGTAACTGTGTGTCACACTGCATGGTATCCGTAACCGTGTGTCACACTGCGTAATATCAGTAACCGTGTGTCACACTGCGTAATATCAGTAACCATGTGCCACACTGCGTAATATCCGTAACCGTGTGTCACACTGCGTAATATCAGTAAGCGTGTGTCACACTGCGTAATATCAGTAACCGTGTGTCACACTGCGTGATATCCGTAACCGTGTCACACTGTGTAATATCAGTAACTGTGTGTCGCACTGTGAATTATCAGTAACTGTGTGTCACACTGCGTGGTAGCCGTAACCGTGTGTCACACTGCGTAATATCAGTAACCGTGTGTCACACTGCGTAATATCAGTAACCGTGTGTCACACTGTGTAATATCAGTAACCATGTACCACACTGCGTAATATCCGTAACCGTGTGTTACACTGCGTAATATCAGGAAGCGTGTGTCACACTGCGTAATATCAGTAACCGTGTGTCACACTGCGTGGTATCAGTAACCATGTGTCACACTGCATGGTATCAGTAACCGTGTCTCACACTGCGTAATATCAGTAACCGTGTGTCACACTGTGTGGTATCAGTAACCGTGTGTCACACTGCGTAATATCCGTAACCGTGTATCACACTGCGTGGTATCAGTAACCGTGTGTCACACTGCGTGATATCCGTAACCGTGTCACACTGCGTGATATCAGTAACCGTGTCACACTGTGTAATATCAGTAACCGTGTGTCACACTGCGTGGTATCGGTAACCGTGTGTCAGACTGCGTGATATCCGTAAACATGTCGCACTGTGTAATATCAGTAACTGTGTGTAACACTGTGAATTATCAGTAACTGTGCGTCACACTGCGTGGTATCCGTAGCCGTGTGTCACACTGCGTAATATCAGTAACCGTGTGTCACACTGTGTAATATCAGTAACCATGTGTCACACTGCGTAATATCCGTAACCGTGTGTCACACTGCGTAATATCAGGAAGCGTGTGTCACACTGCGTAATATCAGTAACCGTGTGTCACACTGCGTGGTATCAGTAACCATGTGTCACACTGCATGGTATCAGTAACCGTGTCTCACACTGCGTAATATCAGTAACCGTGTGTCACACTGTGTGGTATCAGTAACCGTGTGTCACACTGCGTAATATCCGTAACCGTGTATCACACTGCGTGGTATCAGTAACTGTGTGTCACACTGCGTGGTATCAGTAACCGTGTGTCACACTGTGTAATATCAGAAACCGTGTTTCAGACTGCGTGGTATCAGGAACCGTGTGTCACAATGCGTAAAATCAGTAACCGTGTGTCACACTGCGTGGTATCATTAACTGTGTGTCACACTGCGTGATATCTGAAACCGTGTGTCACACTGCGTGGCAACAGTAAGCGTGTGTCACACTGCGTAATATCAGTAACCGTGTGTCACACTGCGTAATATCAGTAACCGTGGGTCACACTGCGTAATATCAGTAACCGTGTGTCACACTGCGCAATATCAGCAACCGTGTGTCAGGCTGTGTAATGTCAGTAACCGTGTGTCACACTGCGTAATATCCGTAACCGTGTCTCACACTGTATAATATCAGTAACCGTGTGTCACACTGCGTAATATCAGTAACCGTGTGTCACACTGCGTAATATCAGTAACCGTGTGTCACACTGTGTAATGTCAGTAACCGTGTGTCACACTGCGTGGTTACATTAACCGTGTTTCACACTGCGGAATATCAGTAACCGTGTGTCACAAAACGTAATATCACTAACTGTGTGTCACACTCCGTGGTATGAGGAACTGTGTGTCACACTGCGTAATATCAGTAAGCGTGTGTCACACTGCGTAATACAGTAACTGTGTGTCACACTGCGTGGAATCCGTAACCGTGTGTCACACCGCGTAATATCAGTAACCGTGTGTCACACTGCGTAATTTCAGTAACCGTGTGTCACAGTGTGTAATATCAGTAAGCATGTGCCACACTACGTAATATCCGTAACCGTGTGTCACACTGCGTAATACCAGTAAGCGTGTGTCACACTGCGTAATATCAGTAACCGTGTGTCACACTGCGTGGCATCAGTAACCATGTGTCACGCTGCGTGATATCAGTAACCGTGTGTCACACTGCGTAATATCAGTAACCGTGTGTCACACTGCGTAATATCAGTAACCATGTGCCACACTGCGTAATATCCGTAACCGTGTGTCACACTGCGTAATATCAGTAAGCGCGTGTCACACTGCGTAATATCAGTAACCGTGTGTCACACTGCGTGATATCCGTAACCGTGTCACACTGTGTAATATCAGTAACTGTGTGTCACACTGTGAATTATCAGTAACTGTGTGTCACACTGCGTGGTATCCGTAACCGTGTGTCACACTGCGTAATATCAGTAACCGTGTGTCACACTGCGTAATATCAGTAACCGTGTGTCACACTGTGTAATATCAGTAACCATGTACCACACTGCGTAATATCCGTAACCGTGTGTCACACTGCGTAATATCAGGAAGCGTGTGTCACACTGCGTAATATCAGTAACCGTGTGTCACACTGCGTGGTATCAGTAACCATGTGTCACACTGCATGGTATCAGTAACCGTGTCTCACACTGCGTAATATCAGTAACCGTGTGTCACACTGTGTGGTATCAGTAACCGTGTGTCACACTGCGTAATATCAGTAACCGTGTGTCACACTGCGTAATATCAGTAACCATGTGCCACACTGCGTAATATCCGTAACCGTGTGTCACACTGCGTAATATCAGTAAGCGTGTGTCACACTGCGTAATATCAGTAACCGTGTGTCACACTGCGTGATATCCGTAACCGTGTCACACTGTGTAATATCAGTAACTGTGTGTCGCACTGTGAATTATCAGTAACTGTGTGTCACACTGCGTGGTATCCGTAACCGTGTGTCACACTGCGTAATATCAGTAACCGTGTGTCACACTGCGTAATATCAGTAACCGTGTGTCACACTGTGTAATATCAGTAACCATGTACCACACTGCGTAATATCCGTAACCGTGTGTTACACTGCGTAATATCAGGAAGCGTGTGTCACACTGCGTAATATCAGTAACCGTGTGTCACACTGCGTGGTATCAGTAACCATGTGTCACACTGCATGGTATCAGTAACCGTGTCTCACACTGCGTAATATCAGTAACCGTGTGTCACACTGTGTGGTATCAGTAACCGTGTGTCACACTGCGTAATATCCGTAACCGTGTATCACACTGCGTGGTATCAGTAACCGTGTGTCACACTGCGTGATATCCGTAACCGTGTCACACTGCGTGATATCAGTAACCGTGTCACACTGTGTAATATCAGTAACCGTGTGTCACACTGCGTGGTATCGGTAACCGTGTGTCAGACTGCGTGATATCCGTAAACATGTCGCACTGTGTAATATCAGTAACTGTGTGTAACACTGTGAATTATCAGTAACTGTGCGTCACACTGCGTGGTATCCGTAACCGTGTGTCACACTGCGTAATATCAGTAACCGTGTGTCACACTGTGTAATATCAGTAACCATGTGTCACACTGCGTAATATCCGTAACCGTGTGTCACACTGCGTAATATCAGGAAGCGTGTGTCACACTGCGTAATATCAGTAACCGTGTGTCACACTGCGTGGTATCAGTAACCATGTGTCACACTGCATGGTATCAGTAACCGTGTCTCACACTGCGTAATATCAGTAACCGTGTGTCACACTGTGTGGTATCAGTAACCGTGTGTCACACTGCGTAATATCCGTAACCGTGTATCACACTGCGTGGTATCAGTAACCGTGTGTCACACTGCGTGGTATCAGTAACCGTGTGTCACACTGTGTAATATCAGAAACCGTGTTTCAGACTGCGTGGTATCAGGAACCGTGTGTCACAATGCGTAAAATCAGTAACCGTGTGTCACACTGCGTGGTATCATTAACTGTGTGTCACATTGCGTGATATCTGAAACCGTGTGTCACACTGCGTGGCAACAGTAAGCGTGTGTCACACTGCGTAATATCAGTAACCGTGTGTCACACTGCGTAATATCAGTAACCGTGGGTCACACTGCGTAATATCAGTAACCGTGTGTCACACTGCGCAATATCAGCAACCGTGTGTCAGGCTGTGTAATGTCAGTAACCGTGTGTCACACTGCGTAATATCCGTAACCGTGTCTCACACTGTATAATATCAGTAACCGTGTGTCACACTGCGTAATATCAGTAACCGTGTGTCACACTGCGTAATATCAGTAACCGTGTGTCACACTGTGTAATGTCAGTAACCGTGTGTCACACTGCGTGGTTACATTAACCGTGTTTCACACTGCGGAATATCAGTAACCGTGTGTCACAAAACGTAATATCACTAACTGTGTGTCACACTCCGTGGTATGAGGAACTGTGTGTCACACTGCGTAATATCAGTAAGCGTGTGTCACACTGCGTAATACAGTAACTGTGTGTCACACTGCGTGGAATCCGTAACCGTGTGTCACACCGCGTAATATCAGTAACCGTGTGTCACACTGCGTAATATCAGTAACCGTGTGTCACAGTGTGTAATATCAGTAACCATGTGCCACACTACGTAATATCCGTAACCGTGTGTCACACTGCGTAATACCAGTAAGCGTGTGTCACACTGCGTAATATCAGTAACCGTGTGTCACACTGCGTGGCATCAGTAACCATGTGTCACGCTGCGTGATATCAGTAACCGTGTGTCACACTGCGTAATATCAGTAACCGTGTGTCACACTGCGTAATATCAGTAACCATGTGCCACACTGCGTAATATCCGTAACCGTGTGTCACACTGCGTAATATCAGTAAGCGCGTGTCACACTGCGTAATATCAGTAACCGTGTGTCACACTGCGTGATATCCGTAACCGTGTCACACTGTGTAATATCAGTAACTGTGTGTCACACTGTGAATTATCAGTAACTGTGTGTCACACTGCGTGGTATCCGTAACCGTGTGTCACACTGCGTAATATCAGTAACCGTGTGTCACACTGCGTAATATCAGTAACCGTGTGTCACACTGCGTGGTATCAGTAACCATGTGTCACACTGCATGGTATCAGTAACCGTGTCTCACACTGCGTAATATCAGTAACCGTGTGTCACACTGTGTGGTATCAGTAACCGTGTGTCACACTGCGTAATATCCGTAACCGCGTATCACACTGCGTGGTATCAGTAACCGTGTGTCACACTGCGTGATATCCGTAACCGTGTCACACTGCGTGATATCAGTAACCGTGTCACACTGTGTAATATCAGTAACCGTGTGTCACACTGCGTGGTATCGGTAACCGTGTGTCAGACTGCGTGATATCCGTAAACATGTCGCACTGTGTAATATCAGGAACCGTGTGTCACACTGCGTAATATCAGTAACCGTGTGTCACACTGCGTGGTATCAGTAAATGTGTGTCAGACTGCGTGATATCCGTAACCGTGTCACACTGCGTGATATCAGTAACCGTGTCACACTGTGTAATATCAGTAACCGTGTGTCACACTGCGTGGTATCGGTAACCGTGTGTCAGACTGCGTGATATCCGTAAACATGTAGCACTGTGTAATATCAGGAACCGTGTGTCACACTGCGTAATATCAGTAACCGTGTGTCACACTGCGTAATATCAGTAACCATGTGCCACACTGCGTAATATCCGTAACCGTGTGTCACACTGCGTAATATCAGTTAGCGCGTGTCACACTGCGTAATATCAGTAACCGTGTGTCACACTGCGTGATATCCGTAACCGTGTCACACTGTGTAATATCAGTAACTGTGTGTCACACTGTGAATTATCAGTAACTGTGTGTCACACTGGGTGGTATCCGTAACCGTGTGTCACACTGCGTAATATCAGTAACCGTGTGTCACACTGCGTAATATCAGTAACCGTGTGTCACACTGTGTAATATCAGTAACCATGTACCACAGTGCGTAATATCCGTAACCGTGTGTCACACTGCGTAATATCAGGAAGCGTGTGTCACACTGCGTAATATCAGTAACCGTGTGTCACACTGCGTGGTATCGGTAACCGTGTGTCAGACTGCGTGATATCCGTAAACATGTCGCACTGTGTAATATCAGTAACTGTGTGTAACACTGTGAATTATCAGTAACTGTGCGTCACACTGCGTGGTATCCGTAACCTGTGTCACACTGCGCAATATCAGCAACCGTGTGTCAGGCTGTGTAATGTCAGTAACCGTGTGTCACACTGCGTAATATCCGTAACCGTGTCTCACACTGTATAATATCAGTAACCGTGTGTCACACTGCGTAATATCAGTAACCGTGTGTCACACTGCGTAATATCAGTAACCGTGTGTCACACTGTGTAATGTCAGTAACCGTGTGTCACACTGCGTGGTTACATTAACCGTGTTTCACACTGCGGAATATCAGTAACCGTGTGTCACATAACGTAATATCACTAACTGTGTGTCACACTCCGTGGTATGAGGAACTGTGTGTCACACTGCGTAATATCAGTAAGCGTGTGTCACACTGCGTAATACAGTAACTGTGTGTCACACTGCGTGGAATCCGTAACCGTGTGTCACACCGCGTAATATCAGTAACCGTGTGTCACACTGCGTAATATCAGTAACCGTGTGTCACAGTGTGTAATATCAGTAACCATGTGCCACACTACGTAATATCCGTAACCGTGTGTCACACTGCGTAATACCAGTAAGCGTATGTCACACTGCGTAATATCAGTAACCGTGTGTCACACTGCGTAATATCAGTAACCGTGTGTCACACTGCGTGGCATCAGTAACCATGTGTCACGCTGCTTGATATCAGTAACCGTGTGTCACACTGCGTAATATCAGTAACCGTGTGTCACACTGCGTAATATCAGTAACCATGTGCCACACTCCGTAATATCCGTAACCGTGTGTCACACTGCGTAATATCAGTAAGCGCGTGTCACACTGCGTAATATCAGTAACCGTGTGTCACACTGCGTGATATCCGTAACCGTGTCACACTGTGTAATATCAGTAACTGTGTGTCACACTGTGAATTATCAGTAACTGTGTGTCACACTGCGTGGTATCCGTAACCGTGTGTCACACTGCGTAATATCAGTAACCGTGTGTCACACTGCGTAATATCAGTAACCGTGTGTCACACTGTGTATTATCAGTAACCATGTACCACACTGCGTAATATCCGTAACCGTGTGTCACACTGCGTAATATCAGGAAGCGTGTGTCACACTGCGTAATATCAGTAACCGTGTGTCACACTGCGTGGTATCAGTAACCATGTGTCACACTGCATGGTATCAGTAACCGTGTCTCACACTGCGTAACATCAGTAACCGTGTGTCACACTGTGTGGTATCAGTAACCGTTGGTCACACTGCGTAATATCCGTAACCGTGTATCACACTGCGTGGTATCAGTAACCGTGTGTCACACTGCGTGATATCCGTAACCGTGTCACACTGCGTGATATCAGTAACCGTGTCACACTGTGTAATATCAGTAACCGTGTGTCACACTGCGTGGTATCGGTAACCGTGTGTCAGACTGCGTGATATCCGTAAACATGTCGCACTGTGTAATATCAGGAACCGTGTGTCACACTGCGTAATATCAGTAACCGTGTGTCACACTGCGTAATATCAGTAACCGTGTGTCACACTGCGTAATATCAGTAACCATGTGCCACACTGCGTAATATCCGTAACCGTGTGTCACACTGCGTAATATCAGTTAGCGCGTGTCACACTGCGTAATATCAGTAACCGTGTGTCACACTACGTGATATCCGTAACCGTGTCAAACTGTGTAATATCAGTAACTGTGTGTCACACTGTGAATTATCAGTAACTGTGTGTCACACTGCGTGGTATCCGTAACCGTGTGTCACACTGCGTAATATCAGTAACCGTGTGTCACACTGCGTAATATCAGTAACCGTGTGTCACACTGTGTAATATCAGTAACCATGTACCACACTGCGTAATATCCGTAACCGTGTGTCACACTGCGTAATATCAGGAAGCGTGTGTCACACTGCGTAATATCAGTAAACGTGTGTCACACTGCGTGGTATCGGTAACCGTGTGTCAGACTGCGTGATATCCGTAAACATGTCGCACTGTGAATTATCAGTAACTGTGCGTCACACTGCGTGGTATCCGTAACCGTGTGTCACACTGCGCAATATCAGCAACCGTGTGTCAGGCTGTGTAATGTCAGTAACCGTGTGTCACACTGCGTAATATCCGTAACCGTGTCTCACACTGTATAATATCAGTAACCGTGTGTCACACTGCGTAATATCAGTAACCGTGTGTCACACTGCGTGGCATCAGTAACCATGTGTCACGCTGCGTGATATCAGTAACCGTGTGTCACACTGCGTAATATCAGTAACCGTGTGTCACACTGCGTAATATCAGTAACCATGTGCCACACTGCGTAATATCCGTAACCGTGTGTCACACTGCGTAATATCAGTAAGCGCGTGTCACACAGCGTAATATCAGTAACCGTGTGTCACACTGCGTGATATCCGTAACCGTGTCACACTGTGTAATATCAGTAACTGTGTGTCACACTGTGAATTATCAGTAACTGTGTGTCACACTGCGTGGTATCCGTAACCGTGTGTCACACTGCGTAATATCAGTAACCGTGTGTCACACTGCGTAATATCAGTAACCGTGTGTCACACTGTGTAATATCAGTAACCATGTACCACACTGCGTAATATCCGTAACCGTGTGTCACACTGCGTAATATCAGGAAGCGTGTGTCACACTGCGTAATATCAGTAACCGTGTGTCACACTGCGTGGTATCAGTAACCATGTGTCACACTGCATGGTATCAGTAACCGTGTCTCACACTGCGTAATATCAGTAACCGTGTGTCACACTGTGTGGTATCACTAACCGTGTGTCACACTGCGTAATAGCAGTAACCGTGTGTCACACTGTGTTGTATCAGTAACCGTGTGCCACACTGCGTAATATCCGTAACCGTGTATCACACTGCGTGGTATCAGTAACCGTGTGTCACACTGCGTGATATCCGTATCCGTGTCACACTGCGTGATATCAGTAACCGTGTCACACTGTGTAATATTTGTAACCGTGTGTCACACTGCGTGGTATCGGTAACCGTGTGTCAGACTGCGTGATATCCGTAAACATGTCGCACTGTGTAATATCAGGAACCGTGTGTCACACTGCGTAATATCAGTAACCGTGTGTCACACTGTGTAATATCAGTAACCGTGTGTCACACTGCGTAATATCAGTAACCATGTGCCACACTGCGTAATATCCGTAACCGTGTGTCACACTGCGTAATATCAGTTAGCGCGTGTCACACTGCGTAATATCAGTAACCGTGTGTCACACTGCGTAATAGCAGTAACCGTGTGTCACACGGTGTAATATCAGTAACCGTGTGTCACACTGTGTAATATCAATAACCGTGTGTCACACTGCGTGGTACCAGTAACCGTGTGTCACACTGTAATATCAGTCACCGTGTGTCACACTGCGTAATATCTGGAACCGTGTGTCACACTGCGTGGTATCAGTAACCGTGTGTCACACTGCGTGGTATCGGTAACTGTGTGTCACACTTTGTAATGTCAGTAACCATGTGCCAGACTGCGTAATATCCGTAACCGTGTGTCACACTGCGTGGTATCAGGATTCGTGTGTCACACTGTATTATCAGGAACCGTGTGTCACACTGCGTAATATCAGTAAGCGTGTGTCACACTGTATGGTATCAGTAAGCGTGTGTCACACTACGTAATATCATTAACTGTGTGTCACACTCCGTAGTATCAGGAACCGTGTGTCAGACTGCGTAATACCAGTAACCGTGTGTCACACTGCGTGGTATCAGTAACCGTGTGTCACACTGCATGGTATCAGTAACGGTGTCTCACACTGCGTAATATCAGTAACCGTGTGTCACACTGCGTGGTATCAGGATTCGTGTGTCACACTGTATTATCAGTAACCGTGTGTCACACTGCGTAATATCCGTAACCGTGTATCACACTGCGTGGTATCAGTAACCGTGTCTCACACTGCGTAATATCAGTAACCGTGTGTCACACTGCGTGGTATCAGGATTCGTGTGTCACACTGTATTATCAGTAACCGTGTGTCACACTGCTTAATATCCGTAACCGTGTATCACACTGCGTGGTATCAGTCACCGTGTGTCACACTGTGTAATATCAGTAACCATGTGTCACACTGCGTGGTATTGGAACCGTGCGTCATAATGCTTGGTTTCAGTAACCGTGTGTCACACTGTGTAATATCAGCAACCGTGTGTCACACTGCGTAATATCAGTAACCGTGCGTCACTCTGCGTGGTATCAGTAACCGTGTGTCACGCTGCGTAATATGAGTAACCGTGTGTCACACGGTGGAATATCAGTAACCGTGTGTCACACTGCGTAATATCAGTAACCGTGTGTCACACTGTGTGGTATCAGTAACCGTGTATCAGACTGCGTGATGTCCGTAACCGTGTCACACTGCGTGATATCAGTAACCGTGTCACACTGTGTAATATCAGTAACTGTGTGTCACACTGCGTGGTATCCGTAACCGTGTGTCACACTGCGTAATATCAGTAACTGTGTGTCACACTGCGTGATATCCGTAACCGTGTCACACTGTGTAATAACAGTAACTCTGTGGCACACTGTGAATAATCAGTAACTGTGTGTCACACTGCATGGTATCCGTAACCGTGTGTCACACTGCGTAATATCAGTAACCATGTGTCACACTGCGTAATATCAGTAACCATGTGCCACACTGCGTAATATCCGTAACCGTGTGTCACACTGCGTAATATCAGTAAGCGTGTGTCACACTGCGTAATATCAGTAACCGTGTGTCACACTGCGTGATATCCGTAACCGTGTCACACTGTGTAATATCAGTAACTGTGTGTCGCACTGTGAATTATCAGTAACTGTGTGTCACACTGCGTGGTATCCGTAACCGTGTGTCACACTGCGTAATATCAGTAACCGTGTGTCACACTGCGTAATATCAGTAACCGTGTGTCACACTGCGTAATATCAGTAACCGTGTGTCACACTGTGTAATGTCAGTAACCGTGTGTCACACTGCGTGGTTACATTAACCGTGTTTCACACTGCGGAATATCAGTAACCGTGTGTCACATAACGTAATATCACTAACTGTGTGTCACACTCCGTGGTATGAGGAACTGTGTGTCACACTGCGTAATATCAGTAAGCGTGTGTCACACTGCGTAATACAGTAACTATGTGTCACACTGCGTGGAATCCGTAACCGTGTGTCACACCGCGTAATATCAGTAACCGTGTGTCACACTGCGTAATATCAGTAACCGTGTGTCACAGTGTGTAATATCAGTAACCATGTGCCACACTACGTAATATCCGTAACCGTGTGTCACACTGCGTAATACCAGTAAGCGTATGTCACACTGCGTAATATCAGTAACCGTGTGTCACACTGCGTAATATCAGTAACCGTGTGTCACACTGCGTGGCATCAGTAACCATGTGTCACGCTGCGTGATATCAGTAACCGTGTGTCACACTGCGTAATATCAGTAACCGTGTGTCACACTGCGTAATATCAGTAACCATGTGCCACACTCCGTAATATCCGTAACCGTGTGTCACACTGCGTAATATCAGTAAGCGCGTGTCACACTGCGTAATATCAGTAACCGTGTGTCACACTGCGTGATATCCGTAACCGTGTCACACTGTGTAATATCAGTAACTGTGTGTCACACTGTGAATTATCAGTAACCGTGCGTCACTCTGCGTGGTATCAGTAACCGTGTGTCACGCTGCGTAATATGAGTAACCGTGTCTCACATGGTGTAATATCAGTAACCGTGTGTCACACTGCGTAATATCAGTAAGCGTCTGTCACACTGCGTAATATCAGTAACCGTGTGTCACATTGCGTAATATCAGTAACCGTGTGTCACACTGCGTGGTATCAGTAACCGTGTGTCACACTGCATGGTATCAGTAACCGCGTCTCACACTGCGTAATATCAGTAACCGTGTGTCACACTGCGTCGTATCAGTAACCGTGTGTCACACTGCGTAATATCAGTAACCGTGTGTCACACTGCGTGGTATTGGAACCGTGCGTCATAATGCTTGGTTTCAGTAACCGTGTGTCACACTGCGTAATATCAGTAACCTTGTGTCACACTGCGTGGTATCAGGATTCGTGTGTCACACTGTATTATCAGTAACCGTGTGTCACACTGCGTAATATCCGTAACCGTGTATCACACTGCGTGGTATCAGTAACCGTGTGTCACACTGCGTAATATCAGTAACCATGTGTCACACTGCGTGGTATCAGTAACCGTGCGTCACTCTGCGTGGTATCAGTAACCGTGTGTCACGCTGCGTAATATGAGTAACCGTGTGTCACACGGTGTAATATCAGTAACCGTGTGTCACACTGTGTAATATCAGTAACCGTGTGTCACACTGCGTGGTATCAGCAACCGTGTGTCAGACTGCGTAATATCAGTAACCGTGCGTCACTCTGCGTGGTATCAGTAACCGTGTGTCACGCTGCATAATATGAGTAACCGTGTGTCACACGGTGTAATATCAGTAACCGTGTGTCACACTGCATAATATCAGTAACCGTGTGTCACACTGTGTGGTATCAGTAACCGTGTCACACTGTGTAATATCAGTAACTGTGTGTCACACTGCGTGGTATCCGTAACCGTGTCACACTGCGTGATATCAGTAACCGTGTCACACTGTGTAATATCAGTAACTGTGTGTCACACTGCGTGGTATCCGTAAACGTGTGTCACACTGCGTAATATCAGTAACCGTGTGTCACACTGCGTAATATCAGTAACCGTGTGTCACACTGCGTAATATCAGTAACCATGTGCCACACTGCGTAATATCCGTAACCGTGTATCACACTACGTAATATCAGTAAGCGTGTATCACACTGCGTAATATCAGTAACCGTGTATCACACTGCGTAATATCAGTAACCGTGTGTCACACTGTGTAATATCAGTAACTGTGTGTCACACTGCGTGGTATCCGTAACCGTGTGTCACACTGCGTAATATCAGTAACCGTGTGTCACACTGCGTGATATCCGTAACCGTGTCACACTGTGTAATATCAGTAACTGTGTGTCACACTGTGAATTATCAGTAACCGTGTGTCACACTGCGTGGTATCCGTAACCGTGTGTCACACTGTGTAATATCAGTAACCATGTGTCACACTGTGTAATATCAGTAACCATGTGCCACACTGCGTAATATCCGTAACCGTGTGTCACACTGCGTAATATCAGTAAGCGTGTGTCACACTGCGTGGTATCAGTAACCATGTGTCACACTGCATGGTATCAGTAACCGTGTGTCACACTGCGTAATATCAGTAACCGTGTGTCACACTGCGTGGTATCAGTAACCATGTGTCACACTGCATGGTATCAGTAACCGTGTCTCACACTGTGAATTATCAGTAACTGTGTGTCACACTGCGTGGTATCCGTAACCGTGTGTCACACTGCGTAATATCAGTAACCGTGTGTCACACTGTGAATTATCAGTAACTGTGTGTCACACTGCGTGGTATCCGTAACCGTGTGTCACACTGCGTAATATCAGTAACCGTGTGTCACACTGCACAATATCAGTAACCGTGTGTCACACTTTGTAATGTCAGTAACCGTGTGTCACACTGCGTAATATCAGTAACCATGTGTCACGCTGCGTGATATCAGTAACCGTGTGTCACACTGCGTAATATCAGTAACCGTGTGTCACACTGCGTAATATCAGTAACCATGTGCCACACTCCGTAATATCCGTAACCGTGTGTCACACTGCGTAATATCAGTAAGCGCGTGTCACACTGCGTAATATCAGTAACCGTGTGTCACACTGCGTGATATCCGTAACCGTGTCACACTGTGTAATATCAGTAACTGTGTGTCACACTGTGAATTATCAGTAACCGTGCGTCACTCTGCGTGGTATCAGTAACCGTGTGTCACGCTGCGTAATATGAGTAACCGTGTCTCACATGGTGTAATATCAGTAACCGTGTGTCACACTGCGTAATATCAGTAAGCGTCTGTCACACTGCGTAATATCAGTAACCGTGTGTCACATTGCGTAATATCAGTAACCGTGTGTCACACTGCGTGGTATCAGTAACCGTGTGTCACACTGCATGGTATCAGTAACCGCGTCTCACACTGCGTAATATCAGTAACCGTGTGTCACACTGCGTCGTATCAGTAACCGTGTGTCACACTGCGTAATATCAGTAACCGTGTGTCACACTGCGTGGTATTGGAACCGTGCGTCATAATGCTTGGTTTCAGTAACCGTGTGTCACACTGCGTAATATCAGTAACCTTGTGTCACACTGCGTGGTATCAGGATTCGTGTGTCACACTGTATTATCAGTAACCGTGTGTCACACTGCGTAATATCCGTAACCGTGTATCACACTGCGTGGTATCAGTAACCGTGTGTCACACTGCGTAATATCAGTAACCATGTGTCACACTGCGTGGTATCAGTAACCGTGCGTCACTCTGCGTGGTATCAGTAACCGTGTGTCACGCTGCGTAATATGAGTAACCGTGTGTCACACGGTGTAATATCAGTAACCGTGTGTCACACTGTGTAATATCAGTAACCGTGTGTCACACTGCGTGGTATCAGCAACCGTGTGTCAGACTGCGTAATATCAGTAACCGTGCGTCACTCTGCGTGGTATCAGTAACCGTGTGTCACGCTGCATAATATGAGTAACCGTGTGTCACACGGTGTAATATCAGTAACCGTGTGTCACACTGCATAATATCAGTAACCGTGTGTCACACTGTGTGGTATCAGTAACCGTGTCACACTGTGTAATATCAGTAACTGTGTGTCACACTGCGTGGTATCCGTAACCGTGTCACACTGCGTGATATCAGTAACCGTGTCACACTGTGTAATATCAGTAACTGTGTGTCACACTGCGTGGTATCCGTAAACGTGTGTCACACTGCGTAATATCAGTAACCGTGTGTCACACTGCGTAATATCAGTAACCGTGTGTCACACTGCGTAATATCAGTAACCATGTGCCACACTGCGTAATATCCGTAACCGTGTATCACACTACGTAATATCAGTAAGCGTGTATCACACTGCGTAATATCAGTAACCGTGTATCACACTGCGTAATATCAGTAACCGTGTGTCACACTGTGTAATATCAGTAACTGTGTGTCACACTGCGTGGTATCCGTAACCGTGTGTCACACTGCGTAATATCAGTAACCGTGTGTCACACTGCGTGATATCCGTAACCGTGTCACACTGTGTAATATCAGTAACTGTGTGTCACACTGTGAATTATCAGTAACCGTGTGTCACACTGCATGGTATCCGTAACCGTGTGTCACACTGTGTAATATCAGTAACCATGTGTCACACTGTGTAATATCAGTAACCATGTGCCACACTGCGTAATATCCGTAACCGTGTGTCACACTGCGTAATATCAGTAAGCGTGTGTCACACTGCGTGGTATCAGTAACCATGTGTCACACTGCATGGTATCAGTAACCGTGTGTCACACTGCGTAATATCAGTAACCGTGTGTCACACTGCGTGGTATCAGTAACCATGTGTCACACTGCATGGTATCAGTAACCGTGTCTCACACTGTGAATTATCAGTAACTGTGTGTCACACTGCGTGGTATCCGTAACCGTGTGTCACACTGCGTAATATCAGTAACCGTGTGTCACACTGTGAATTATCAGTAACTGTGTGTCACACTGCGTGGTATCCGTAACCGTGTGTCACACTGCGTAATATCAGTAACCGTGTGTCACACTGCACAATATCAGTAACCGTGTGTCACACTTTGTAATGTCAGTAACCGTGTGTCACACTATGTAATGTCAGTAACCGTGTGTCACACTGCGTGGTATCCGTAACCGTGTGTCACACTGCGTGGTATCAGCAACCGTGTGTCATACTGCGTAATATCAGTAACCGTGCGTCACTCTGCGTGGTATCAGTAACCGTGTGTCACGCTGCATAATATGAGTAACCGTGTGTCACACGGTGTAATATCAGTAACCGTGTGTCACACTGCGTAATATCAGTAACCGTGTGTCACACTGTGTGGTATCAGTAACCGTGTGTCACACTGTGTGGTATCAGTAAATGTGTGTCAGACTGCGTGATATCCGTAACCGTGTCACACTGCGTGATATCAGTAACCGTGTCACACTGTGTAATATCAGTAACTGTGTGTCACACTGCGTGGTATCCGTAACCGTGTGTCACGCTGCATAATATGAGTAACCGTGTGTCACACGGTGTAATATCAGTAACCGTGTGTCACACTGCGTAATATCAGTAACCGTGTGTCACACTGTGTAATAACAGTAACTGTGTGTCACACTGTGAATTATCAGGAACTGTGTGTCACACTGCGTGGTATCCGTAACCGTGTGTCACACTGGGTAATATCAGTAACCGTGCGTCACACTGCGTAATATCAGTAACCGTGTGTCACACTGCGTAATATCAGTAACCACGTGCCACACTGCGTAATATCCGTAACCGTGTGTCACACTGCGCAATATCAGTATGCGTGTGTCACACTGTGTAATATCAGTAACTGTGTGTCACACTGCGTGGTATCCGTAACCATGTGTCACACTGCGTAATATCAGTAACCGAGTGTCACACTGCGTGATATCCGTAACCGTGTCACACTGTGTAATATCAGTAACTGTGTGTCACACTGTGAATTATCAGTAACTGTGTGTCACACTGCGTGGTATCCGTAACCGTGTGTCACACTGCGTAATATCAGTAACCGTGTGTCACACTGTGTAATATCAGTAACTGTGTGTCACACTGCGTGGTATCCGTAACCGTGTGTCACACTGCGTAATATCAGTAACCGTGTGTCACACTGCGTGATATCCGTAACCGTGTCACACTGTGTAATATCAGTAACTCTGTGTCACACTGTGAATTATCAGTAACTGTGTGTCACACTGCGTGGTATCCGTAACCGTGTGTCACACTGCGTAATATCAGTAACCGTGTGTCACACTGTGTAATATCAGTAACTGTGTGTCACACTGCGTAATATCAGTAACCGTGTGTCACACTGTATTATCAGTAACCGTGTGTCACACTGCGTAATATCCGTAACCGTGTATCACACTGCGTGGTATCAGTAACCGTGTGTCACACTGCGTAATATCAGTAACCGTGTGTCACACTGCGTGATATCCGTAACCGTGTCACACTGCGTAATATCAGTAACTGTGTGTCACACTGTGAATTATCAGTAACCGTGTGTCACACTGCATGGTATTAGTAACCGTGTCACACTGTGTAATATCAGTAACTGTGTGTCACACTGTGAATTATCAGTAACTGTGTGTCACACTGCGTGGTATCCGTAACCGTGTGTCACACTGCGTAATATCAGTAACCGTGTGTCACACTGTGTAATATCAGTAACCGTGTGTCACACTGTGTAATATCAGTAACCATGTGCCACACTGCGTAATATCCGTAACCGTGTGTCACACTGCGTAATATCAGTAAGCGTGTGTCACACTGCGTAATATCAGTAACCGTGTGTCACACTGTGTAATATCAGTAACCGTGTGTCACATTGCGTAATATCAGTAACCGTGTGTCACACTGCGTGGTATCAGTAACGGTGTCTCACACTGCGTAATATCAGTAACCTTGTGTCACACTGCGTGGTATCAGGATTCGTGTGTCACACTGTATTATCAGTAACCGTGTGTCACACTGCGTAATATCCGTAACCGTGTATCACACTGCGTGGTATCAGTAACCGTGTGTCACACTGCGTAATATCAGTAACCATGTGTCACACTGCGTGGTATTGGAACCGTGCGTCATAATGCTTGGTTTCAGTAACCGTGTGTCACACTGCGTAATATCAGTAACCGTGCGTCACTCTGCGTGGTATCAGTAACCGTGTGTCACGCTGCGTAATATGAGTAACCGTGTCTCACATGGTGTAATATCAGTAACCGTGTGTCACACTGCGTAATATCAGTAAGCGTCTGTCACACTGCGTAATATCAGTAACCGTGTGTCACATTGCGTAATATCAGTAACCGTGTGTCACACTGCGTGGTATCAGTAACCGTGTGTCACACTGCATGGTATCAGTAACCGCGTCTCACACTGCGTAATATCAGTAACCGTGTGTCACACTGCGTCGTATCAGTAACCGTGTGTCACACTGCGTAATATCAGTAACCGTGTGTCACACTGCGTGGTATTGGAACCGTGCGTCATAATGCTTGGTTTCAGTAACCGTGTGTCACACTGCGTAATATCAGTAACCTTGTGTCACACTGCGTGGTATCAGGATTCGTGTGTCACACTGTATTATCAGTAACCGTGTGTCACACTGCGTAATATCCGTAACCGTGTATCACACTGCGTGGTATCAGTAACCGTGTGTCACACTGCGTAATATCAGTAACCGTGTGTCACACTGCGTGGTATTGGAACGGTGTGTCATAATGCTTGGTTTCAGTAACCGTGTGTCACACTGTGTAATATCAGCAACCGTGTGTCACACTGCGTGGTATCAGGATTCGTGTGTCACACTGTATTATCAGTAACCGTGTGTCACACTGCGTAATATCCGTAACCGTGTATCACACTGCGTGGTATCAGTAACCGTGTGTCACACTGCGTAATATCAGTAACCATGTGTCACACTGCGTGGTATCAGTAACCGTGCGTCACTCTGCGTGGTATCAGTAACCGTGTGTCACGCTGCGTAATATGAGTAACCGTGTGTCACACGGTGTAATATCAGTAACCGTGTGTCACACTGTGTAATATCAGTAACCGTGTGTCACACTGCGTGGTATCAGCAACCGTGTGTCAGACTGCGTAATATCAGTAACCGTGCGTCACTCTGCGTGGTATCAGTAACCGTGTGTCACGCTGCATAATATGAGTAACCGTGTGTCACACGGTGTAATATCAGTAACCGTGTGTCACACTGCATAATATCAGTAACCGTGTGTCACACTGTGTGGTATCAGTAACCGTGTCACACTGTGTAATATCAGTAACTGTGTGTCACACTGCGTGGTATCCGTAACCGTGTCACACTGCGTGATATCAGTAACCGTGTCACACTGTGTAATATCAGTAACTGTGTGTCACACTGCGTGGTATCCGTAAACGTGTGTCACACTGCGTAATATCAGTAACCGTGTGTCACACTGCGTAATATCCGTAACCGTGTGTCACACTGCGTAATATCAGTAACCATGTGCCACACTGCGTAATATCCGTAACCGTGTATCACACTACGTAATATCAGTAAGCGTGTATCACACTGCGTAATATCAGTAACCGTGTATCACACTGCGTAATATCAGTAACCGTGTGTCACACTGTGTAATATCAGTAACTGTGTGTCACACTGCGTGGTATCCGTAACCGTGTGTCACACTGCGTAATATCAGTAACCGTGTGTCACACTGCGTGATATCCGTAACCGTGTCACACTGTGTAATATCAGTAACTGTGTGTCACACTGTGAATTATCAGTAACCGTGTGTCACACTGCGTGGTATCCGTAACCGTGTGTCACACTGTGTAATATCAGTAACCATGTGTCACACTGTGTAATATCAGTAACCATGTGCCACACTGCGTAATATCCGTAACCGTGTGTCACACTGCGTAATATCAGTAAGCGTGTGTCACACTGCGTGGTATCAGTAACCATGTGTCACACTGCATGGTATCAGTAACCGTGTGTCACACTGCGTAATATCAGTAACCGTGTGTCACACTGCGTGGTATCAGTAACCATGTGTCACACTGCATGGTATCAGTAACCGTGTCTCACACTGTGAATTATCAGTAACTGTGTGTCACACTGCGTGGTATCCGTAACCGTGTGTCACACTGCGTAATATCAGTAACCGTGTGTCACACTGTGAATTATCAGTAACTGTGTGTCACACTGCGTGGTATCCGTAACCGTGTGTCACACTGCGTAATATCAGTAACCGTGTGTCACACTGCACAATATCAGTAACCGTGTGTCACACTTTGTAATGTCAGTAACCGTGTGTCACACTATGTAATGTCAGTAACCGTGTGTCACACTGCGTGGTATCCGTAACCGTGTGTCACACTGCGTGGTATCAGCAACCGTGTGTCATACTGCGTAATATCAGTAACCGTGCGTCACTCTGCGTGGTATCAGTAACCGTGTGTCACGCTGCATAATATGAGTAACCGTGTGTCACACGGTGTAATATCAGTAACCGTGTGTCACACTGCGTAATATCAGTAACCGTGTGTCACACTGTGTGGTATCAGTAACCGTGTGTCACACTGTGTGGTATCAGTAAATGTGTGTCAGACTGCGTGATATCCGTAACCGTGTCACACTGCGTGATATCAGTAACCGTGTCACACTGTGTAATATCAGTAACTGTGTGTCACACTGCGTGGTATCCGTAACCGTGTGTCACGCTGCATAATATGAGTAACCGTGTGTCACACTGCGTAATATCAGTAACCGTGTGTCACACTGTGTAATAACAGTAACTGTGTGTCACACTGTGAATTATCAGGAACTGTGTGTCACACTGCGTGGTATCCGTAACCGTGTGTCACACTGGGTAATATCAGTAACCGTGCGTCACACTGCGTAATATCAGTAACCGTGTGTCACACTGCGTAATATCAGTAACCACGTGCCACACTGCGTAATATCCGTAACCGTGTGTCACACTGCGCAATATCAGTAAGCGTGTGTCACACTGTGTAATATCAGTAACTGTGTGTCACACTGCGTGGTATCCGTAACCGTGTGTCACACTGCGTAATATCAGTAACCGAGTGTCACACTGCGTGATATCCGTAACCGTGTCACACTGTGTAATATCAGTAACTGTGTGTCACACTGTGAATTATCAGTAACTGTGTGTCACACTGCGTGGTATCCGTAACCGTGTGTCACACTGCGTAATATCAGTAACCGTGTGTCACACTGTGTAATATCATTAACTGTGTGTCACACTGCGTGGTATCCGTAACCGTGTGTCACACTGCGTAATATCAGTAACCGTGTGTCACACTGCGTGATATCCGTAACCGTGTCACACTGTGTAATATCAGTAACTCTGTGTCACACTGTGAATTATCAGTAACTGTGTGTCACACTGCGTGGTATCCATAACCGTGTGTCACACTGCGTAATATCAGTAACCGTGTGTCACACTGTGTAATATCAGTAACTGTGTGTCACACTGCGTAATATCAGTAACCGTGTGTCACACTGTGTAATATCAGTAACCATGTGCCACACTGCGTAATATCCGTAACCGTGAGTCACACTGCGTAATATCAGTAAGCGTGTGTCACACTGCGTAATATCAGTAACCGTGTGTCACATTGCGTAATATCAGTAACCGTGTGTCACACTGCGTGGTATCAGTAACCGTGTCTCACACTGCGTAATATCAGTAACCGTGTGTCACACTGCGTGGTATCAGGATTCGTGTGTCACACTGCGTAATATCAGTAACCATGTGTCACACTGCGTGGTATTGGAACCGTGCGTCATAATGCTTGGTTTCAGTAACCGTGTGTCACACTGTCTAATATCAGCAACCGTGTGTCACACTGCGTAATATGAGTAACCGTGTGTCACACGGTGTAATATCAGTAACCGTGTGTCACACTGCGTAATATCAGTAAGCGTGTGTCACACTGCGTAATGTCAGTAACCGTGTGTCACATTGCGTAATATCAGTAACCGTGTGTCACACTGCGTGGTATCAGTAACCGTGTGTCACACTGCGTGGTATCAGGATTCGTGTGTCACACTGTATTATCAGTAACCGTGTGTCACACTGCGTAATATCCGTAACCGTGTATCACACTGCGTGGTTTCAGTAACCGTGTGTCACACTGCGTAATATCAGTAACCGTGTGTCACACTGCGTAATATCAGTAACCGTGTGTCACACTGCGTAATATCAGTAAGCGTGTGTCACACTGCGTAATGTCAGTAACCGTGTGTCACATTGCGTAATATCAGTAACCGTGTGTCACACTGCGTGGTATCAGTAACCGTGTGTCACACTGCGTGGTATCAGGATTCGTGTGTCACACTGTATTATCAGTAACCGTGTGTCACACTGCGTAATATCCGTAACCGTGTATCACACTGCGTGGTATCAGTAACCGTGTCTCACACTGCGTAATATCAGTAACCGTGTGTCACACTGCGTGATATCCGTAACCGTGTCACACTGCGTAATATCAGTAACTGTGTGTCACACTGTGAATTATCAGTAACCGTGTGTCACACTGCATGGTATTAGTAACCGTGTCACACTGTGTAATATCAGTAACTGTGTGTCACACTGTGAATTATCAGTAACTGTGTGTCACACTGCGTGGTATCCGTAACCGTGTGTCACACTGCGTAATATCAGTAACCGTGTGTCACACTGTGTAATATCAGTAACCGTGTGTCACACTGTGTAATATCAGTAACCATGTGCCACACTGCGTAATATCCGTAACCGTGTGTCACACTGCGTAATATCAGTAAGCGTGTGTCACACTGCGTAATATCAGTAACCGTGTGTCACACTGTGTAATATCAGTAACCGTGTGTCACATTGCGTAATATCAGTAACCGTGTGTCACACTGCGTGGTATCAGTAACGGTGTCTCACACTGCGTAATATCAGTAACCTTGTGTCACACTGCGTGGTATCAGGATTCGTGTGTCACACTGTATTATCAGTAACCGTGTGTCACACTGCGTAATATCCGTAACCGTGTATCACACTGCGTGGTATCAGTAACCGTGTGTCACACTGCGTAATATCAGTAACCATGTGTCACACTGCGTGGTATTGGAACAGTGCGTCATAATGCTTGGTTTCAGTAACCGTGTGTCACACTGCGTAATATCAGTAACCGTGCGTCACTCTGCGTGGTATCAGTAACCGTGTGTCACGCTGCGTAATATGAGTAACCGTGTCTCACCTGGTGTAATATCAGTAACCGTGTGTCACACTGCGTAATATCAGTAAGCGTCTGTCACACTGCGTAATATCAGTAACCGTGTGTCACATTGCGTAATATCAGTAACCGTGTGTCACACTGCGTGGTATCAGTAACCGTGTGTCACACTGCATGGTATCAGTAACCGCGTCTCACACTGCGTAATATCAGTAACCGTGTGTCACACTGCGTCGTATCAGTAACCGTGTGTCACACTGCGTAATATCAGTAACCGTGTGTCACACTGCGTGGTATTGGAACCGTGCGTCATAATGCTTGGTTTCAGTAACCGTGTGTCACACTGCGTAATATCCGTAACCGTGTATCACACTGCGTGGTATCAGTAACCGTGTGTCACACTGCGTAATATCAGTAACCGTGTGTCACACTGCGTGGTATTGGAACGGTGCGTCATAATGCTTGGTTTCAGTAACCGTGTGTCACACTGTGTAATATCAGCAACCGTGTGTCACACTGCGTGGTATCAGGATTCGTGTGTCACACTGTATTATCAGTAACCGTGTGTCACACTGCGTAATATCCGTAACCGTGTATCACACTGCGTGGTATCAGTAACCGTGTGTCACACTGCGTAATATCAGTAACCATGTGTCACACTGCGTGGTATCAGTAACCGTGCATCACTCTGCGTGGTATCAGTAACCGTGTGTCACGCTGCGTAATATGAGTAACCGTGTGTCACACGGTGTAATATCAGTAACCGTGTGTCACACTGTGTAATATCAGTAACCGTGTGTCACACTGCGTGGTATCAGCAACCGTGTGTCAGACTGCGTAATATCAGTAACCGTGCGTCACTCTGCGTGGTATCAGTAACCGTGTGTCACGCTGCATAATATGAGTAACCGTGTGTCACACGGTGTAATATCAGTAACCGTGTGTCACACTGCATAATATCAGTAACCGTGTGTCACACTGTGTGGTATCAGTAACCGTGTCACACTGTGTAATATCAGTAACTGTGTGTCACACTGCGTGGTATCCTTAACCGTGTCACACTGCGTGATATCAGTAACCGTGTCACACTGTGTAATATCAGTAACTGTGTGTCACACTGCGTGGTATCCGTAAACGTGTGTCACACTGCGTAATATCAGTAACCGTGTGTCACACTGCGTAATATCAGTAACCGTGTGTCACACTGCGTAATATCAGTAACCATGTGCCACACTGCGTAATATCCGTAACCGTGTATCACACTACGTAATATCAGTAAGCGTGTATCACACTGCGTAATATCAGTAACCGTGTATCACACTGCGTAATATCAGTAACCGTGTGTCACACTGTGTAATATCAGTAACTGTGTGTCACACTGCGTGGTATCCGTAACCGTGTGTCACACTGCGTAATATCAGTAACCGTGTGTCACACTGCGTGATATCCGTAACCGTGTCACACTGTGTAATATCAGTAACTGTGTGTCACACTGTGAATTATCAGTAACCGTGTGTCACACTGCGTGGTATCCGTAACCGTGTGTCACACTGTGTAATATCAGTAACCATGTGTCACACTGTGTAATATCAGTAACCATGTGCCACACTGCGTAATATCCGTAACCGTGTGTCACACTGCGTAATATCAGTAAGCGTGTGTCACACTGCGTGGTATCAGTAACCATGTGTCACACTGCATGGTATCAGTAACCGTGTGTCACACTGCGTAATATCAGTAACCGTGTGTCACACTGCGTGGTATCAGTAACCATGTGTCACACTGCATGGTATCAGTAACCGTGTCTCACACTGTGAATTATCAGTAACTGTGTGTCACACTGCGTGGTATCCGTAACCGTGTGTCACACTGCGTAATATCAGTAACCGTGTGTCACACTGTGAATTATCAGTAACTGTGTGTCACACTGCGTGGTATCCGTAACCGTGTGTCACACTGCGTAATATCAGTAACCGTGTGTCACACTGCACAATATCAGTAACCGTGTGTCACACTTTGTAATGTCAGTAACCGTGTGTCACACTATGTAATGTCAGTAACCGTGTGTCACACTGCGTGGTATCCGTAACCGTGTGTCACACTGCGTGGTATCAGCAACCGTGTGTCATACTGCGTAATATCAGTAACCGTGCGTCACTCTGCGTGGTATCAGTAACCGTGTGTCACGCTGCATAATATGAGTAACCGTGTGTCACACGGTGTAATATCAGTAACCGTGTGTCACACTGCGTAATATCAGTAACCGTGTGTCACACTGTGTGGTATCAGTAACCGTGTGTCACACTGTGTGGTATCAGTAAATGTGTGTCAGACTGCGTGATATCCGTAACCGTGTCACACTGCGTGATATCAGTAACCGTGTCACACTGTGTAATATCAGTAACTGTGTGTCACACTGCGTGGTATCCGTAACCGTGTGTCACGCTGCATAATATGAGTAACCGTGTGTCACACGGTGTAATATCAGTAACCGTGTGTCACACTGCGTAATATCAGTAACCGTGTGTCACACTGTGTAATAACAGTAACTGTGTGTCACACTGTGAATTATCAGGAACTGTGTGTCACACTGCGTGGTATCCGTAACCGTGTGTCACACTGGGTAATATCAGTAACCGTGCGTCACACTGCGTAATATCAGTAACCGTGTGTCACACTGCGTAATATCAGTAACCACGTGCCACACTGCGTAATATCCGTAACCGTGTGTCACACTGCGCAATATCAGTAAGCGTGTGTCACACTGTGTAATATCAGTAACTGTGTGTCACACTGCGTGGTATCCGTAACCGTGTGTCACACTGCGTAATATCAGTAACCGAGTGTCACACTGCGTGATATCCGTAACCGTGTCACACTGTGTAATATCAGTAACTGTGTGTCACACTGTGAATTATCAGTAAGTGTGTGTCACACTGCGTGGTATCCGTAACCGTGTGTCACACTGCGTAATATCAGTAACCGTGTGTCACACTGTGTAATATCAGTAACTGTGTGTCACACTGCGTGGTATCCGTAACCGTGTGTCACACTGCGTAATATCAGTAACCGTGTGTCACACTGCGTGATATCCGTAACCGTGTCACACTGTGTAATATCAGTAACTCTGTGTCACACTGTGAATTATCAGTAACTGTGTGTCACACTGCGTGGTATCCGTAACCGTGTGTCACACTGCGTAATATCAGTAACCGTGTGTCACACTGTGTAATATCAGTAACTGTGTGTCACACTGCGTAATATCAGTAACCGTGTGTCACACTGTGTAATATCAGTAACCATGTGCCACACTGCGTAATATCCGTAACCGTGAGTCACACTGCGTAATATCAGTAAGCGTGTGTCACACTGCGTAATATCAGTAACCGTGTGTCACATTGCGTAATATCAGTAACCGTGTGTCACACTGCGTGGTATCAGTAACCGTGTCTCACACTGCGTAATATCAGTAACCGTGTGTCACACTGCGTGGTATCAGGATTCGTGTGTCACACTGCGTAATATCAGTAACCATGTGTCACACTGCGTGGTATTGGAACCGTGCGTCATAATGCTTGGTTTCAGTAACCGTGTGTCACACTGTCTAATATCAGCAACCGTGTGTCACACTGCGTAATATGAGTAACCGTGTGTCACACGGTGTAATATCAGTAACCGTGTGTCACACTGCGTAATATCAGTAAGCGTGTGTCACACTGCGTAATGTCAGTAACCGTGTGTCACATTGCGTAATATCAGTAACCGTGTGTCACACTGCGTGGTATCAGTAACCGTGTGTCACACTGCGTGGTATCAGGATTCGTGTGTCACACTGTATTATCAGTAACCGTGTGTCACACTGCGTAATATCCGTAACCGTGTATCACTCTGCGTGGTATCAGTAACCGTGTGTCACACTGCGTAATATCAGTAACCGTGTGTCACACTGCGTAATATCAGTAACCGTGTGTCACACTGCGTAATATCAGTAAGCGTGTGTCACACTGCGTAATGTCAGTAACCGTGTGTCACATTGCGTAATATCAGTAACCGTGTGTCACACTGCGTGGTATCAGTAACCGTGTGTCACACTGCGTGGTATCAGGATTCGTGTGTCACACTGTATTATCAGTAACCGTGTGTCACACTGCGTAATATCCGTAACCGTGTATCACACTGCGTGGTATCAGTAACCGTGTCTCACACTGCGTAATATCAGTAACCGTGTGTCACACTGCGTGATATCCGTAACCGTGTCACACTGCGTAATATCAGTAACTGTGTGTCACACTGTGAATTATCAGTAACCGTGTGTCACACTGCATGGTATTAGTAACCGTGTCACACTGTGTAATATCAGTAACTGTGTGTCACACTGTGAATTATCAGTAACTGTGTGTCACACTGCGTGGTATCCGTAACCGTGTGTCACACTGCGTAATATCAGTAACCGTGTGTCACACTGTGTAATATCAGTAACCGTGTGTCACACTGTGTAATATCAGTAACCATGTGCCACACTGCGTAATATCCGTAACCGTGTGTCACACTGCGTAATATCAGTAAGCGTGTGTCACACTGCGTAATATCAGTAACCGTGTGTCACACTGTGTAATATCAGTAACCGTGTGTCACATTGCGTAATATCAGTAACCGTGTGTCACACTGCGTGGTATCAGTAACGGTGTCTCACACTGCGTAATATCAGTAACCTTGTGTCACACTGCGTGGTATCAGGATTCGTGTGTCACACTGTATTATCAGTAACCGTGTGTCACACTGCGTAATATCCGTAACCGTGTATCACACTGCGTGGTATCAGTAACCGTGTGTCACACTGCGTAATATCAGTAACCATGTGTCACACTGCGTGGTATTGGAACCGTGCGTCATAATGCTTGGTTTCAGTAACCGTGTGTCACACTGCGTAATATCAGTAACCGTGCGTCACTCTGCGTGGTATCAGTAACCGTGTGTCACGCTGCGTAATATGAGTAACCGTGTCTCACCTGGTGTAATATCAGTAACCGTGTGTCACACTGCGTAATATCAGTAAGCGTCTGTCACACTGCGTAATATCAGTAACCGTGTGTCACATTGCGTAATATCAGTAACCGTGTGTCACACTGCGTGGTATCAGTAACCGTGTGTCACACTGCATGGTATCAGTAACCGCGTCTCACACTGCGTAATATCAGTAACCGTGTGTCACACTGCGTCGTATCAGTAACCGTGTGTCACACTGCGTAATATCAGTAACCGTGTGTCACACTGCGTGGTATTGGAACCGTGCGTCATAATGCTTGGTTTCAGTAACCGTGTGTCACACTGCGTAATATCAGTAACCTTGTGTCACACTGCGTGGTATCAGGATTCGTGTGTCACACTGTATTATCAGTAACCGTGTGTCACACTGCGTAATATCCGTAACCGTGTATCACACTGCGTGGTATCAGTAACCGTGTGTCACACTGCGTAATATCAGTAACCGTGTGTCACACTGTGAATTATCAGTAACTGTGTGTCACACTGCGTGGTATCCGTAACCGTGTGTCACACTGCGTAATATCAGTAACCGTGTGTCACACTGCGCAATATCAGTAACCGTGTGTCACACTGTGTAATGTCAGTAACCGTGTGTCACACTGCGTAATATCCGTAACCGTGTCTCACACTGTATAATATCAGTAATCGTGTCTCACACTGCCTAATATCCGTAACCGTGTCTCACACTGTATAATATCAGTAACCGTGTGTCACACTGCGTAATATCAGTAACCGTGTGTCACACTGCGTGGTATCATTAACCGTGTTTCACACTGCGGAATATCAGTAACCGTGTGTCACATTACGTAATATCACTAACTGTGTGTCACACTCCGTGGTATCAGGAACTGTGTGTCACACTGCGTAATATCAGTAACCGTGGGTCGCACTGCGTGGTATCAGTAACCGTGTGTCACACTGCGTAAAATCAGTAACCGTGTGTCACACGGTGTACTATCAGTAACCGTGTGTCACACTGTGTAATATCAATAACCGTGTGTCACACTGCGTAATAGCAGTAACCGTGTGTCACACGGTGTAATATCAGTAACCGTGTGTCACACTGTGTAATATCAATAACCGTGTGTCACACTGCGTAATATCCGTAACCGTGTGTCACACTGCGTGGTACCAGTAACCGTGTGTCACACTGCGTAATATCAGTCACCGTGTGTCACACTGCGTGGTATCAGTAACCGTGTGTCACACTGCGTGGTATCGGTAACTGTGTGTCACACTTTGTAATGTCAGTAACCATGTGCCAGACTGCGTAATATCCGTAACCGTGTGTCACACTGCGTGGTATCAGGATTCGTGTGTCACACTGTATTATCAGTAACCGTGTGTCACACTGCGTAATATCAGTAACCGTGTGTCACACTACGTAATATCAGTAACTGTGTGTCACACTCCGTGGTATTAGGAACCGTGTGTCAGACTGCGTAATATCAGTAACCGTGTGTCACATTGCGTAATATCAGTAACCGTGTGTCACACTGCGTGGTATCAGTAACCGTGTGTCACACTGCATGGTATCAGTAACCGTGTCTCACACTGCGTAATATCAGTAACCGTGTGTCACACTGCGTGGTATCAGGATTCGTGTGTCACACTGTATTATCAGTAACCGTGTGTCACACTGCGTAATATCAGTAACCGTGTGTCACACTGCGTGATATCCGTAACCGTGTCACACTGTGTAATATCAGTAACTGTGTGTCACACTGTGAATTATCAGTAACTGTGTGTCACACTGCGTGGTATCCGTAACCGTGTGTCACACTGCGTAATATCAGTAACCATGTGTCACACTGCGTAATATCAGGAACCGTGTGTCACACTGTGTAATATCAGTAACCATGTGCCACACTGCGTAAAATCCGTAACCGTGTGTCACACTGCGTAATATCAGGAAGCGTGTGTCACACTGCGTAATATCAGTAACCGTGTGTCACACTGCGTGGTATCAGTAACCATGTGTCACACTGCATGGTATCAGTAACCGTGTCTCACACTGCGTAATATCAGTAACCGTGTGTCACACTGTGTGGTATCAGTAACTGTGTGTCACACTGCGTAATATCCGTAACCGTGTATCACACTGCGTGGTATCAGTAACCGTGTGTCACACTGCGTGATATCCGTAACCGTGTCACACTGCGTGATATCAGTAACCGTGTCACACTGTGTAATATCAGTAACCGTGTGTCACACTGCGTGGTATCGGTAACCGTGTGTCACACTGCGTATTATCAGTAACCATGTGTCAGACTGCGTGATATCCGTAAACATGTCACACTGTGTAATATCAGTAACTGTGTGTAACACTGTGAATTATCAGTAACTGTGCGTCACACTGCGTGGTATCCGTAACCGTGTGTCACACTGCGTAATATCAGTAACCGTGTGTAACACTGCGTAATATCAGTAACCGTGTGTCACACTGTGTAATATCAGTAACCATGTGCCACACTGCGTAATATCCGTAACCGTGTGTCACACTACGTAATATCAGGAAGCGTGTGTCACACTGCGTAATATCAGTAACCGTGTGTCACACTGCGTAATATCAGTAACCGTGTGTCACACTGCGTGGTATCAGTAACCGTGTGTCACACTGCATGGTATCAGTAACCGTGTCTCACACTGCATAATATCAGTAACTGTGTGTCACACTGCGTGGTATCCGTAACCGTGTGTCACACTGCGTAATATCAGTAACCGAGTGTCACACTGCGTGATATCCGTAACCGTGTCACACTGTGTAATATCAGTAACTGTGTGTCACACTGTGAATTATCAGTAACTGTGTGTCACACTGCGTGGTATCCGTAACCGTGTGTCACACTGCGTAATATCAGTAACCGTGTGTCACACTGTGTAATATCAGTAACTGTGTGTCACACTGCGTGGTATCCGTAACCGTGTGTCACACTGCGTAATATCAGTAACCGTGTGTCACACTGCGTGATATCCGTAACCGTGTCACACTGTGTAATATCAGTAACTCTGTGTCACACTGTGAATTATCAGTAACTGTGTGTCACACTGCGTGGTATCCGTAACCGTGTGTCACACTGCGTAATATCAGTAACCGTGTGTCACACTGTGTAATATCAGTAACTGTGTGTCACACTGCGTAATATCAGTAACCGTGTGTCACACTGTGTAATATCAGTAACCATGTGCCACACTGCGTAATATCCGTAACCGTGAGTCACACTGCGTAATATCAGTAAGCGTGTGTCACACTGCGTAATATCAGTAACCGTGTGTCACATTGCGTAATATCAGTAACCGTGTGTCACACTGCGTGGTATCAGTAACCGTGTCTCACACTGCGTAATATCAGTAACCGTGTGTCACACTGCGTGGTATCAGGATTCGTGTGTCACACTGCGTAATATCAGTAACCATGTGTCACACTGCGTGGTATTGGAACCGTGCGTCATAATGCTTGGTTTCAGTAACCGTGTGTCACACTGTCTAATATCAGCAACCGTGTGTCACACTGCGTAATATGAGTAACCGTGTGTCACACGGTGTAATATCAGTAACCGTGTGTCACACTGCGTAATATCAGTAAGCGTGTGTCACACTGCGTAATGTCAGTAACCGTGTGTCACATTGCGTAATATCAGTAACCGTGTGTCACACTGCGTGGTATCAGTAACCGTGTGTCACACTGCGTGGTATCAGGATTCGTGTGTCACACTGTATTATCAGTAACCGTGTGTCAGACTGCGTAATATCCGTAACCGTGTATCACTCTGCGTGGTATCAGTAACCGTGTGTCACACTGCGTAATATCAGTAACCGTGTGTCACACTGCGTAATATCAGTAACCGTGTGTCACACTGCGTAATATCAGTAAGCGTGTGTCACACTGCGTAATGTCAGTAACCGTGTGTCACATTGCGTAATATCAGTAACCGTGTGTCACACTGCGTGGTATCAGTAACCGTGTGTCACACTGCGTGGTATCAGGATTCGTGTGTCACACTGTATTATCAGTAACCGTGTGTCACACTGCGTAATATCCGTAACCGTGTATCACACTGCGTGGTATCAGTAACCGTGTCTCACACTGCGTAATATCAGTAACCGTGTGTCACACTGCGTGATATCCGTAACCGTGTCACACTGCGTAATATCAGTAACTGTGTGTCACACTGTGAATTATCAGTAACCGTGTGTCACACTGCATGGTATTAGTAACCGTGTCACACTGTGTAATATCAGTAACTGTGTGTCACACTGTGAATTATCAGTAACTGTGTGTCACACTGCGTGGTATCCGTAACCGTGTGTCACACTGCGTAATATCAGTAACCGTGTGTCACACTGTGTAATATCAGTAACTGTGTGTCACACTGCGTGGTATCCGTAACCGTGTGTCACACTGCGTAATATCAGTAACCGTGTGTCACACTGCGTGATATCCGTAACCGTGTCACACTGTGTAATATCAGTAACTCTGTGTCACACTGTGAATTATCAGTAACTGTGTGTCACACTGCGTGGTATCCGTAACCGTGTGTCACACTGCGTAATATCAGTAACCGTGTGTCACACTGTGTAATATCAGTAACTGTGTGTCACACTGCGTAATATCAGTAACCGTGTGTCACACTGTGTAATATCAGTAACCATGTGCCACACTGCGTAATATCCGTAACCGTGAGTCACACTGCGTAATATCAGTAAGCGTGTGTCACACTGCGTAATATCAGTAACCGTGTGTCACATTGCGTAATATCAGTAACCGTGTGTCACACTGCGTGGTATCAGTAACCGTGTCTCACACTGCGTAATATCAGTAACCGTGTGTCACACTGCGTGGTATCAGGATTCGTGTGTCACACTGCGTAATATCAGTAACCATGTGTCACACTGCGTGGTATTGGAACCGTGCGTCATAATGCTTGGTTTCAGTAACCGTGTGTCACACTGTCTAATATCAGCAACCGTGTGTCACACTGCGTAATATGAGTAACCGTGTGTCACACGGTGTAATATCAGTAACCGTGTGTCACACTGCGTAATATCAGTAAGCGTGTGTCACACTGCGTAATGTCAGTAACCATGTGTCACATTGCGTAATATCAGTAACCGTGTGTCACACTGCGTGGTATCAGTAACCGTGTGTCACACTGCGTGGTATCAGGATTCGTGTGTCACACTGTATTATCAGTAACCGTGTGTCACACTGCGTAATATCCGTAACCGTGTATCACTCTGCGTGGTATCAGTAACCGTGTGTCACACTGCGTAATATCAGTAACCGTGTGTCACACTGCGTAATATCAGTAACCGTGTGTCACACTGCGTAATATCAGTAAGCGTGTGTCACACTGCGTAATGTCAGTAACCGTGTGTCACATTGCGTAATATCAGTAACCGTGTGTCACACTGCGTGGTATCAGTAACCGTGTGTCACACTGCGTGGTATCAGGATTCGTGTGTCACACTGTATTATCAGTAACCGTGTGTCACACTGCGTAATATCCGTAACCGTGTATCACACTGCGTGGTATCAGTAACCGTGTCTCACACTGCGTAATATCAGTAACCGTGTGTCACACTGCGTGATATCCGTAACCGTGTCACACTGCGTAATATCAGTAACTGTGTGTCACACTGTGAATTATCAGTAACCGTGTGTCACACTGCATGGTATTAGTAACCGTGTCACACTGTGTAATATCAGTAACTGTGTGTCACACTGTGAATTATCAGTAACTGTGTGTCACACTGCGTGGTATCCGTAACCGTGTGTCACACTGCGTAATATCAGTAACCGTGTGTCACACTGTGTAATATCAGTAACCGTGTGTCACACTGTGTAATATCAGTAACCATGTGCCACACTGCGTAATATCCGTAACCGTGTGTCACACTGCGTAATATCAGTAAGCGTGTGTCACACTGCGTAATATCAGTAACCGTGTGTCACACTGTGTAATATCAGTAACCGTGTGTCACATTGCGTAATATCAGTAACCGTGTGTCACACTGCGTGGTATCAGTAACGGTGTCTCACACTGCGTAATATCAGTAACCTTGTGTCACACTGCGTGGTATCAGGATTCGTGTGTCACACTGTATTATCAGTAACCGTGTGTCACACTGCGTAATATCCGTAACCGTGTATCACACTGCGTGGTATCAGTAACCGTGTGTCACACTGCGTAATATCAGTAACCATGTGTCACACTGCGTGGTATTGGAACCGTGCGTCATAATGCTTGGTTTCAGTAACCGTGTGTCACACTGCGTAATATCAGTAACCGTGCGTCACTCTGCGTGGTATCAGTAACCGTGTGTCACGCTGCGTAATATGAGTAACCGTGTCTCACCTGGTGTAATATCAGTAACCGTGTGTCACACTGCGTAATATCAGTAAGCGTCTGTCACACTGCGTAATATCAGTAACCGTGTGTCACATTGCGTAATATCAGTAACCGTGTGTCACACTGCGTGGTATCAGTAACCGTGTGTCACACTGCATGGTATCAGTAACCGCGTCTCACACTGCGTAATATCAGTAACCGTGTGTCACACTGCGTCGTATCAGTAACCGTGTGTCACACTGCGTAATATCAGTAACCGTGTGTCACACTGCGTGGTATTGGAACCGTGCGTCATAATGCTTGGTTTCAGTAACCGTGTGTCACACTGCGTAATATCAGTAACCTTGTGTCACACTGCGTGGTATCAGGATTCGTGTGTCACACTGTATTATCAGTAACCGTGTGTCACACTGCGTAATATCCGTAACCGTGTATCACACTGCGTGGTATCAGTAACCGTGTGTCACACTGCGTAATATCAGTAACCGTGTGTCACACTGTGAATTATCAGTAACTGTGTGTCACACTGCGTGGTATCCGTAACCGTGTGTCACACTGCGTAATATCAGTAACCGTGTGTCACACTGCGCAATATCAGTAACCGTGTGTCACACTGTGTAATGTCAGTAACCGTGTGTCACACTGCGTAATATCCGTAACCGTGTCTCACACTGTATAATATCAGTAATCGTGTCTCACACTGCCTAATATCCGTAACCGTGTCTCACACTGTATAATATCAGTAACCGTGTGTCACACTGCGTAATATCAGTACCGTGTGTCACACTGCGTGGTATCATTAACCGTGTTTCACACTGCGGAATATCAGTAACCGTGTGTCACATTACGTAATATCACTAACTGTGTGTCACACTCCGTGGTATCAGGAACTGTGTGTCACACTGCGTAATATCAGTAACCGTGGGTCGCACTGCGTGGTATCAGTAACCGTGTGTCACACTGCGTAAAATCAGTAACCGTGTGTCACACGGTGTACTATCAGTAACCGTGTGTCACACTGTGTAATATCAATAACCGTGTGTCACACTGCGTAATAGCAGTAACCGTGTGTCACACGGTGTAATATCAGTAACCGTGTGTCACACTGTGTAATATCAATAACCGTGTGTCACACTGCGTAATATCCGTAACCGTGTGTCACACTGCGTGGTACCAGTAACCGTGTGTCACACTGCGTAATATCAGTCACCGTGTGTCACACTGCGTGGTATCAGTAACCGTGTGTCACACTGCGTGGTATCGGTAACTGTGTGTCACACTTTGTAATGTCAGTAACCATGTGCCAGACTGCGTAATATCCGTAACCGTGTGTCACACTGCGTGGTATCAGGATTCGTGTGTCACACTGTATTATCAGTAACCGTGTGTCACACTGCGTAATATCAGTAACCGTGTGTCACACTACGTAATATCAGTAACTGTGTGTCACACTCCGTGGTATTAGGAACCGTGTGTCAGACTGCGTAATATCAGTAACCGTGTGTCACATTGCGTAATATCAGTAACCGTGTGTCACACTGCGTGGTATCAGTAACCGTGTGTCACACTGCATGGTATCAGTAACCGTGTCTCACACTGCGTAATATCAGTAACCGTGTGTCACACTGCGTGGTATCAGGATTCGTGTGTCACACTGTATTATCAGTAACCGTGTGTCACACTGCGTAATATCAGTAACCGTGTGTCACACTGCGTGATATCCGTAACCGTGTCACACTGTGTAATATCAGTAACTGTGTGTCACACTGTGAATTATCAGTAACTGTGTGTCACACTGCGTGGTATCCGTAACCGTGTGTCACACTGCGTAATATCAGTAACCATGTGTCACACTGCGTAATATCAGGAACCGTGTGTCACACTGTGTAATATCAGTAACCATGTGCCACACTGCGTAAAATCCGTAACCGTGTGTCACACTGCGTAATATCAGGAAGCGTGTGTCACACTGCGTAATATCAGTAACCGTGTGTCACACTGCGTGGTATCAGTAACCATGTGTCACACTGCATGGTATCAGTAACCGTGTCTCACACTGCGTAATATCAGTAACCGTGTGTCACACTGTGTGGTATCAGTAACTGTGTGTCACACTGCGTAATATCCGTAACCGTGTATCACACTGCGTGGTATCAGTAACCGTGTGTCACACTGCGTGATATCCGTAACCGTGTCACACTGCGTGATATCAGTAACCGTGTCACACTGTGTAATATCAGTAACCGTGTGTCACACTGCGTGGTATCGGTAACCGTGTGTCACACTGCGTATTATCAGTAACCATGTGTCAGACTGCGTGATATCCGTAAACATGTCACACTGTGTAATATCAGTAACTGTGTGTAACACTGTGAATTATCAGTAACTGTGCGTCACACTGCGTGGTATCCGTAACCGTGTGTCACACTGCGTAATATCAGTAACCGTGTGTAACACTGCGTAATATCAGTAACCGTGTGTCACACTGTGTAATATCAGTAACCATGTGCCACACTGCGTAATATCCGTAACCGTGTGTCACACTACGTAATATCAGGAAGCGTGTGTCACACTGCGTAATATCAGTAACCGTGTGTCACACTGCGTAATATCAGTAACCGTGTGTCACACTGCGTGGTATCAGTAACCGTGTGTCACACTGCATGGTATCAGTAACCGTGTCTCACACTGCATAATATCAGTAACCGTGTGTCACACTGCGTGGTATCAGGATTCGTGTGTCACACTGTATTATCAGTAACCGTGTGTCACACTGCGTAATATCCGTAACCGTGTATCACACTGCGTGGTATCAGTAACCGTGTGTCACACTGCGTAATATCAGTAACCGTGTGTCACACTGCGTGGTATTGGAACCGTGCGTCATAATGCTTAGTGTCAGTAACCGTGTGTCAGACTGTGTAATATCAGTAACCGTGTGTCACACTGCGTGGTATCAGCAACCGTGTGTCATACTGCGTAATATCAGTAACCGTGCGTCACTCTGCGTGGTATCAGTAACCGTGTGTCACGCTGCATAATATGAGTAACCGTGTGTCACACGGTGTAATATCAGTAACCGTGTGTCACACTGCGTAATATCAGTAACCGTGTGTCACACTGTGTGGTATCAGTAACCGTGTGTCACACTGTGTGGTATCAGTAAATGTGTGTCACACTGCGTGATATCCGTTACCGTGTCACACTGCGTGATATCAGTAACCGTGTCACACTGTGTAATATCAGTAACTGTGTGTCACACTGCGTGGTATCCGTAACCGTGTGTCACACTGCGTAATATCAGTAACCGTGTGTCACACTGCGTGATATCCGTAACCGTGTCACACTGTGTAATAACAGTAACTGTGTGTCACACTGTGAATTATCAGGAACTGTGTGTCACACTGCGTGGTATCCGTAACCGTGTGTCACACTGGGTAATATCAGTAACCGTGCGTCACACTGCGTAATATCAGTAACCGTGTGTCACACTGCGTAATATCAGTAACCATGTGCCACACTGCGTAATATCCGTAACCGTGTGTCACACTGCGCAATATCAGTAAGCGTGTGTCACACTGTGTAATATCAGCAACTGTGTGTCACACTGCGTGGTATCCGTAACCGTGTGTCACACTGTGCAATATCAGTAACCGTGTGTCACACTGCGTGATATCCGTAACCGTGTCACACTGTGTAATATCAGTAACTGTGTGTCACACTGTGAATTATCAGTAACTGTGTGTCACACTGCGTGGTATCCGTAACCGTGTGTCACACTGCGTAATATCAGTAACCGTGTGTCACACTGTGTAATATCAGTAACTGTGTGTCACACTGCGTGGTATCCGTAACCGTGTGTCACACTGCGTAATATCAGTAACCGTGTGTCACACTGCGTGATATCCGTAACCGTGTCACACTGTGTAATATCAGTAACTCTGTGTCACACTGTGAATTATCAGTAACTGTGTGTCACACTGCGTGGTATCCGTAACCGTGTGTCACACTGCGTAATATCAGTAACCGTGTGTCACACTGTGTAATATCAGTAACTGTGTGTCACACTGCGTAATATCAGTAACCGTGTGTCACACTGTGTAATATCAGTAACCATGTGCCACACTGCGTAATATCCGTAACCGTGTGTCACACTGCGTAATATCAGTAAGCGTGTGTCACACTGCGTAATATCAGTAACCGTGTGTCACATTGCGTAATATCAGTAACCGTGTGTCACACTGCGTGGTATCAGTAACCGTGTCTCACACTGCGTAATATCAGTAACCGTGTGTCACACTGCGTGGTATCAGGATTCGTGTGTCACACTGCGTAATATCAGTAACCATGTGTCACACTGCGTGGTATTGGAACCGTGCGTCATAATGCTTGGTTTCAGTAACCGTGTGTCACACTGTCTAATATCAGAAACCGTGTGTCACACTGCGTAATATGAGTAACCGTGTGTCACATGGTGTAATATCAGTAACCGTGTGTCACACTGCGTAATATCAGTAAGCGTGTGTCACACTGCGTAATGTCAGTAACCGTGTGTCACATTGCGTAATATCAGTAACCGTGTGTCACACTGCGTGGTATCAGTAACCGTGTGTCACACTGCGTGGTATCAGGATTCGTGTGTCACACTGTATTATCAGTAACCGTGTGTCACACTGCGTAATATCCGTAACCGTGTATCACACTGCGTGGTATCAGTAACCGTGTGTCACACTGCGTAATATCAGTAACCGTGTGTCACACTGCGTAATATCAGTAACCGTGTGTCACACTGCGTAATATCAGTAAGCGTGTGTCACACTGCGTAATGGCAGTAACCGTGTGTCACATTGCGTAATATCAGTAAGCGTGTGTCACACTGCGTGGTATCAGTAACCGTGTGTCACACTGCGTGGTATCAGGATTCGTGTGTCACACTGTATTATCAGTAACCGTGTGTCACACTGCGTAATATCCGTAACCGTGTATCACACTGCGTGGTATCAGTAACCGTGTGTCACACTGCGTAATATCAGTAACCGTGTGTCACACTGCGTGATATCCGTAACCGTGTCACACTGCGTAATATCAGTAACTGTGTGTCACACTGTGAATTATCAGTAACCGTGTGTCACACTGCATGGTATTAGTAACCGTGTCACACTGTGTAATATCAGTAACTGTGTGTCACACTGTGAATTATCAGTAACTGTGTGTCACACTGCGTGGTATCCGTAACCGTGTGTCACACTGCGTAATATCAGTAACCGTGTGTCACACTGTGTAATATCAGTAACCGTGTGTCACACTGTGTAATATCAGTAACCATGTGCCACACTGCGTAATATCCGTAACCGTGTGTCACACTGCGTAATATCAGTAAGCGTGTGTCACACTGCGTAATATCAGTAACCGTGTGTCACACTGTGTAATATCAGTAACCGTGTGTCACATTGCGTAATATCAGTAACCGTGTGTCACACTGCGTGGTATCAGTAACGGTGTCTCACACTGCGTAATATCAGTAACCTTGTGTCACACTGCGTGGTATCAGGATTCGTGTGTCACACTGTATTATCAGTAACCGTGTGTCACACTGCGTAATATCCGTAACCGTGTATCACACTGCGTGGTATCAGTAACCGTGTGTCACACTGCGTAATATCAGTAACCATGTGTCACACTGCGTGGTATTGGAACCGTGCATCATAATGCTTGGTTTCAGTAACCGTGTGTCACACTGCGTAATATCAGTAACCGTGCGTCACTCTGCGTGGTATCAGTAACCGTGTGTCACGCTGCGTAATATGAGTAACCGTGTCTCACATGGTGTAAAATCAGTAACCGTGTGTCACACTGCGTAATATCAGTAAGCGTCTGTCACACTGCGTAATATCAGTAACCGTGTGTCACATTGCGTAATATCAGTAACCGTGTGTCACACTGCGTGGTATCAGTAACCGTGTGTCACACTGCATGGTATCAGTAACCGCGTCTCACACTGCGTAATATCAGTAACCGTGTGTCACACTGCGTCGTATCAGTAACCGTGTGTCACACTGCGTAATATCAGTAACCGTGTGTCACACTGCGTGGTATTGGAACCGTGCGTCATAATGCTTGGTTTCAGTAACCGTGTGTCACACTGCGTAATATCAGTAACCTTGTGTCACACTGCGTGGTATCAGGATTCGTGTGTCACACTGTATTATCAGTAACCGTGTGTCACACTGCGTAATATCCGTAACCGTGTATCACACTGCGTGGTATCAGTAACCGTGTGTCACACTGCGTAATATCAGTAACCGTGTGTCACACTGCGTGGTATTGGAACCGTGCGTCATAATGCTTGATTTCAGTAACCGTGTGTCACACTGTGTAATATCAGCAACCGTGTGTCACACTGCGTGGTATCAGGATTCGTGTGTCACACTGTATTATCAGTAACCGTGTGTCACACTGCGTAATATCCGTAACCGTGTATCACACTGCGTGGTATCAGTAACCGTGTGTCACACTGCGTAATATCAGTAACCATGTGTCACACTGCGTGGTATCAGTAACCGTGCGTCACTCTGCGTGGTATCAGTAACCGTGTGTCACGCTGCGTAATATGAGTAACCGTGTGTCACACGGTGTAATATCAGTAACCGTGTGTCACACTGTGTAATATCAGTAACCGTGTGTCACACTGCGTGGTATCAGCAACCGTGTGTCAGACTGCGTAATATCAGTAACCGTGCGTCACTCTGCATGGTATCAGTAACCGTGTGTCACACTGCATAATATGAGTAACCGTGTGTCACACGGTGTAATATCAGTAACCGTGTGTCACACTGCATAATATCAGTAACCGTGTGTCACACTGTGTGGTATCAGTAACCGTGTCACACTGTGTAATATCAGTAACTGTGTGTCACACTGCGTGGTATCCGTAACCGTGTCACACTGCGTGATATCAGTAACCGTGTCACACTGTGTAATATCAGTAACTGTGTGTCACACTGCGTGGTATCCGTAAACGTGTGTCACACTGCGTAATATCAGTAACCGTGTGTCACACTGCGTAATATCAGTAACCTGGTGTCACACTGCGTAATATCAGTAACCATGTGCCACACTGCGTAATATCCGTAACCGTGTATCACACTACGTAATATCAGTAAGCGTGTGTCACACTGCGTAATATCAGTAACCGTGTGTCACACTGTGTAATATCAGTAACTGTGTGTCACACTGCGTGGCATCCGTAACCGTGTGTCACACTGCGTAATATCAGTAACCGTGTGTCACACTGCGTGATATCCGTAACCGTGTCACACTGTGTAATATCAGTAACTGTGTGTCACACTGTGAATTATCAGTAACCGTGTGTCACACTGCGTGGTATCCGTAACCGTGTGTCACACTGTGTAATATCAGTAACCGTGTGTCACACTGTGTAATATCAGTAACCATGTGCCACACTGCGTAATATCCGTAACCGTGTGTCACACTGCGTAATATCAGTAAGCGTGTGTCACACTGCGTGGTATCAGTAACCATGTGTCACACTGCATGGTATCAGTAACCGTGTGTCACACTGCGTAATATCAGTAACCGTGTGTCACACTGCGTGGTATCAGTAACCATGTGTCACACTGCATGGCATCAGTAACCGTGTCTCACACTGTGAATTATCAGTAACTGTGTGTCACACTGCGTGGTATCCGTAACCGTGTGTCACACTGCGTAATATCAGTAACCGTGTGTCACACTGTGAATTATCAGTAACTGTGTGTCACACTGCGTGGTATCCGTAACCGTGTGTCACACTGCGTAATATCAGTAACCGTGTGTCACACTGCACAATATCAGTAACCGTGTGTCACACTTTGTAATGTCAGTAACCGTGTGTCACACTATGTAATGTCAGTAACCGTGTGTCACACTGCGTGGTATCCGTAACCGTGTGTCACACTACGTAATATCCGTAACCGTGTCTCACACTGTATAATATCAGTAACCGTGTGTCACACTGTGTGGTATCAGGAACCGTGTGTCACACTCCGTAATATCAGTAACCGTGTGTCACACTGCGTGGTATCATTAACCGTGTTTCACACTGCGGAATATCAGTAACCGTGTGTCACATTACGTAATATCACTAACTGTGTGTCACACTCCGTGGTATCAGGAACTGTGTGTCACACTGCGTGGTATTGGAACCGTGCGTCATAATGCTTAGTGTCAGTAACCGTGTGTCAGACTGTGTAATATCAGTAACCGTGTGTCACACTGCGTGGTATCAGCAACCGTGTGTCATACTGCGTAATATCAGTAACCGTGCGACACTCTGCGTGGTATCAGTAACCGTGTGTCACGCTGCATAATATGAGTAACCGTGTGTCACACGGTGTAATATCAGTAACCGTGTGTCACACTGCGTAATATCAGTAACCGTGTGTCACACTGTGTGGTATCAGTAACCGTGTGTCACACTGTGTGGTATCAGTAAATGTGTGTCAGACTGCGTGATATCCGTTACCGTGTCACACTGCGTGATATCAGTAACCGTGTCACACTGTGTAATATCAGTAACTGTGTGTCACACTGCGTGGTATCCGTAACCGTGTGTCACACTGCGTAATATCAGTAACCGTGTGTCACACTGCGTGATATCCGTAACCGTGTCACACTGTGTAATAACAGTAACTGTGTGTCACACTGTGAATTATCAGGAACTGTGTGTCACACTGCGTGGTATCCGTAACCGTGTGTCACACTGGGTAATATCAGTAACCGTGCGTCACACTGCGTAATATCAGTAACCGTGTGTCACACTGCGTAATATCAGTAACCATGTGCCACACTGCGTAATATCCGTAACCGTGTGTCACACTGCGCAATATCAGTAAGCGTGTGTCACACTGTGTAATATCAGTAACTGTGTGTCACACTGCGTGGTATCCGTAACCGTGTGTCACACTGTGCAATATCAGTAACCGTGTGTCACACTGCGTGATATCCGTAACCGTGTCACACTGTGTAATATCAGTAACTGTGTGTCACACTGTGAATTATCAGTAACTGTGTGTCACACTGCGTGGTATCCGTAACCGTGTGTCACACTGCGTAATATCAGTAACCGTGTGTCACACTGTGTAATATCAGTAACTGTGTGTCACACTGCGTGGTATCCGTAACCGTGTGTCACACTGCGTAATATCAGTAACCGTGTGTCACACTGCGTGATATCCGTAACCGTGTCACACTGTGTAATATCAGTAACTCTGTGTCACACTGTGAATTATCAGTAACTGTGTGTCACACTGCGTGGTATCCGTAACCGTGTGTCACACTGCGTAATATCAGTAACCGTGTGTCACACTGTGTAATATCAGTAACTGTGTGTCACACTGCGTAATATCAGTAACCGTGTGTCACACTGTGTAATATCAGTAACCATGTGCCACACTGCGTAATATCCGTAACCGTGTGTCACACTGCGTAATATCAGTAAGCGTGTGTCACACTGCGTAATATCAGTAACCGTGTGTCACATTGCGTAATATCAGTAACCGTGTGTCACACTGCGTGGTATCAGTAACCGTGTCTCACACTGCGTAATATCAGTAACCGTGTGTCACACTGCGTGGTATCAGGATTCGTGTGTCACACTGCGTAATATCAGTAACCATGTGTCACACTGCGTGGTATTGGAACCGTGCGTCATAATGCTTGGTTTCAGTAACCGTGTGTCACACTGTCTAATATCAGCAACCGTGTGTCACACTGCGTAATATGAGTAACCGTGTGTCACATGGTGTAATATCAGTAACCGTGTGTCACACTGCGTAATATCAGTAAGCGTGTGTCACACTGCGTAATGTCAGTAACCGTGTGTCACATTGCGTAATATCAGTAACCGTGTGTCACACTGCGTGGTATCAGTAACCGTGTGTCACACTGCGTGGTATCAGGATTCGTGTGTCACACTGTATTATCAGTAACCGTGTGTCACACTGCGTAATATCCGTAACCGTGTATCACACTGCGTGGTATCAGTAACCGTGTGTCACACTGCGTAATATCAGTAACCGTGTGTCACACTGCGTAATATCAGTAACCGTGTGTCACACTGCGTAATATCAGTAAGCGTGTGTCACACTGCGTAATGGCAGTAACCGTGTGTCACATTGCGTAATATCAGTAAGCGTGTGTCACACTGCGTGGTATCAGTAACCGTGTGTCACACTGCGTGGTATCAGGATTCGTGTGTCACACTGTATTATCAGTAACCGTGTGTCACACTGCGTAATATCCGTAACCGTGTATCACACTGCGTGGTATCAGTAACCGTGTGTCACACTGCGTAATATCAGTAACCGTGTGTCACACTGCGTGATATCCGTAACCGTGTCACACTGCGTAATATCAGTAACTGTGTGTCACACTGTGAATTATCAGTAACCGTGTGTCACACTGCATGGTATTAGTAACCGTGTCACACTGTGTAATATCAGTAACTGTGTGTCACACTGTGAATTATCAGTAACTGTGTGTCACACTGCGTGGTGTCCGTAACCGTGTGTCACACTGCGTAATATCAGTAACCGTGTGTCACACTGTGTAATATCAGTAACCGTGTGTCACACTGTGTAATATCAGTAACCATGTGCCACACTGCGTAATATCCGTAACCGTGTGTCACACTGCGTAATATCAGTAAGCGTGTGTCACACTGCGTAATATCAGTAACCGTGTGTCACACTGTGTAATATCAGTAACCGTGTGTCACATTGCGTAATATCAGTAACCGTGTGTCACACTGCGTGGTATCAGTAACGGTGTCTCACACTGCGTAATATCAGTAACCTTGTGTCACACTGCGTGGTATCAGGATTCGTTTGTCACACTGTATTATCAGTAACCGTGTGTCACACTGCGTAATATCCGTAACCGTGTATCACACTGCGTGGTATCAGTAACCGTGTGTCACACTGCGTAATATCAGTAACCATGTGTCACACTGCGTGGTATTGGAACCGTGCATCATAATGCTTGGTTTCAGTAACCGTGTGTCACACTGCGTAATATCAGTAACCGTGCGTCACTCTGCGTGGTATCAGTAACCGTGTGTCACGCTGCGTAATATGAGTAACCGTGTCTCACATGGTGTAAAATCAGTAACCGTGTGTCACACTGCGTAATATCAGTAAGCGTCTGTCACACTGCGTAATATCAGTAACCGTGTGTCACATTGCGTAATATCAGTAACCGTGTGTCACACTGCGTGGTATCAGTAACCGTGTGTCACACTGCATGGTATCAGTAACCGCGTCTCACACTGCGTAATATCAGTAACCGTGTGTCACACTGCGTCGTATCAGTAACCGTGTGTCACACTGCGTAATATCAGTAACCGTGTGTCACACTGCGTGGTATTGGAACCGTGCGTCATAATGCTTGGTTTCAGTAACCGTGTGTCACACTGCGTAATATCAGTAACCTTGTGTCACACTGCGTGGTATCAGGATTCGTGTGTCACACTGTATTATCAGTAACCGTGTGTCACACTGCGTAATATCCGTAACCGTGTATCACACTGCGTGGTATCAGTAACCGTGTGTCACACTGCGTAATATCAGTAACCGTGTGTCACACTGCGTGGTATTGGAACCGTGCGTCATAATGCTTGATTTCAGTAACCGTGTGTCACACTGTGTAATATCAGCAACCGTGTGTCACACTGCGTGGTATCAGGATTCGTGTGTCACACTGTATTATCAGTAACCGTGTGTCACACTGCGTAATATCCGTAACCGTGTATCACACTGCGTGGTATCAGTAACCGTGTGTCACACTGCGTAATATCAGTAACCATGTGTCACACTGCGTGGTATCAGTAACCGTGCGTCACTCTGCGTGGTATCAGTAACCGTGTGTCACGCTGCGTAATATGAGTAACCGTGTGTCACACGGTGTAATATCAGTAACCGTGTGTCACACTGTGTAATATCAGTAACCGTGTGTCACACTGCGTGGTATCAGCAACCGTGTGTCAGACTGCGTAATATCAGTAACCGTGCGTCACTCTGCGTGGTATCAGTAACCGTGTGTCACGCTGCATAATATGAGTAACCGTGTGTCACACGGTGTAATATCAGTAACCGTGTGTCACACTGCATAATATCAGTAACCGTGTGTCACACTGTGTGGTATCAGTAACCGTGTCACACTGTGTAATATCAGTAACTGTGTGTCACACTGCGTGGTATCCGTAACCGTGTCACACTGCGTGATATCAGTAACCGTGTCACACTGTGTAATATCAGTAACTGTGTGTCACACTGCGTGGTATCCGTAAACGTGTGTCACACTGCGTAATATCAGTAACCGTGTGTCACACTGCGTAATATCAGTAACCTGGTGTCACACTGCGTAATATCAGTAACCATGTGCCACACTGCGTAATATCCGTAACCGTGTATCACACTACGTAATATCAGTAAGCGTGTGTCACACTGCGTAATATCAGTAACCGTGTGTCACACTGTGTAATATCAGTAACTGTGTGTCACACTGCGTGGCATCCGTAACCGTGTGTCACACTGCGTAATATCAGTAACCGTGTGTCACACTGCGTGATATCCGTAACCGTGTCACACTGTGTAATATCAGTAACTGTGTGTCACACTGTGAATTATCAGTAACCGTGTGTCACACTGCGTGGTATCCGTAACCGTGTGTCACACTGTGTAATATCAGTAACCGTGTGTCACACTGTGTAATATCAGTAACCATGTGCCACACTGCGTAATATCCGTAACCGTGTGTCACACTGCGTAATATCAGTAAGCGTGTGTCACACTGCGTGGTATCAGTAACCATGTGTCACACTGCATGGTATCAGTAACCGTGTGTCACACTGCGTAATATCAGTAACCGTGTGTCACACTGCGTGGTATCAGTAACCATGTGTCACACTGCATGGCATCAGTAACCGTGTCTCACACTGTGAATTATCAGTAACTGTGTGTCACACTGCGTGGTATCCGTAACCGTGTGTCACACTGCGTAATATCAGTAACCGTGTGTCACACTGTGAATTATCAGTAACTGTGTGTCACACTGCGTGGTATCCGTAACCGTGTGTCACACTGCGTAATATCAGTAACCGTGTGTCACACTGCACAATATCAGTAACCGTGTGTCACACTTTGTAATGTCAGTAACCGTGTGTCACACTATGTAATGTCAGTAACCGTGTGTCACACTGCGTGGTATCCGTAACCGTGTGTCACACTACGTAATATCCGTAACCGTGTCTCACACTGTATAATATCAGTAACCGTGTGTCACACTGTGTGGTATCAGGAACCGTGTGTCACACTCCGTAATATCAGTAACCGTGTGTCACACTGCGTGGTATCATTAACCGTGTTTCACACTGCGGAATATCAGTAACCGTGTGTCACATTACGTAATATCACTAACTGTGTGTCACACTCCGTGGTATCAGGAACTGTGTGTCACACTGCGTAATATCAGTAACCGTGGGTCACACTGCGTGGTATCAGTAACCGTGTGTCACACTGCGTAATATCAGTAACCGTGTGTCACACGGTGTAATATCAGTAACCGTGTGTCACACGGTGTAATATCAATAACCGTGTGTCACACTGCGTAATAGCAGTTCCGTGTGTCACACTGTGTAATATCAATAACCGTGTGTCACACTGCGTAATATCCGTAACCGTGTGTCACACTGCGTGGTACCAGTAACCGTATGTCACACTGCGTAATATCAGTCACCGTGTGTCACACTGCGTAATATCTGGAACCGTGTGTCACAATGCGTGGTATCAGTAACTGTGTGTCACACTTTGTAATGTCAGTAACCATGTGCCAGACTGCGTAATATCAGTAACCGTGTGTCACACTGCGTAATATCAGTAAGCGTGTGTCACACTGCGTGGTATCAGTAACCATGTGTCACACTGCGTAATATCAGTAACCGTGTGTCACACTGCGTAATATCAGTAACCGTGTGTCACACTGCGTGGTATCAGTAACCATGTGTCACACTGCATGGTATCAGTAACCGTGTCTCACACTGCGTAATATCAGTCACCGTGTGTCACACTGTGAATTATCAGTAACCATGTGTCAGACTGCGTGGTATCCGTAACCGTGTGTCACACTGCGGAATATCAGTAACCGTGTGTCACACTGTGTGGTATCAGTAACCGTGTGTCACACTGCGTAATATCAGTAACCGTGTGTCACACTGTGAATTATCAGTAACCATGTGTCAGACTGCGTGGTATCCGTAACCGTGTGTCACACTGCGTAATATCAGTAACCGTGTGTCACACTGCGCAATATCAGTAACCGTGTGTCAGACTGTGTAATGTCAGTAACCGTGTGTCACACTATGTAATGTCAGTAACCGTGTGTCACACTACGTAATATCCGTAACCGTGTCTCACACTGTATAATATCAGTAACCGTGTGTCACACTGTGTGGTATCAGGAACCGTGTGTCACACTGCGTAATATCAGTAACCGTGTGTCACACTGCGTGGTATCATTAACCGTGTTTCACACTGCGGATTATCAGTACCCGTGTGTCACATTACGTAATATCACTAACTGTGTGTCACACTCCGTGGTATCAGGAACTGTGTGTCACACTGCGTAATATCAGTAACCGTGGGTCACACTGCGTGGTATCAGTAACCGTGTGTCACACTGCGTAATATCAGTAACCGTGTGTCACACGGTGTAATATCAGTAACCGTGTGTCACACTGTGTAATATCAATAACCGTGTGTCACACAGCGTAATAGCAGTACCGTGTGTCACACGGTGTAATATCAGTAACCGTGTGTCACACTGTGTAATATCAATAACCGTGTGTCACACTGCGTAATATCAGTAACCGTGTGTCACACGGTGTAATATCAGTAACCGTGTGTCACACTGTGTAATATCAATAACCGTGTGTCACACTGCGTGGTACCAGTAACCGTGTGTCACACTGTAATATCAGTCACCGTGTGTCACACTGCGTAATATCTGGAACCGTGTGTCACACTGCGTGGTTACATTAACCGTGTTTCACACTGCGGAATATCAGTAACCGTGTGTCACAAAACGTGATATCACTAACTGTGTGTCACACTCCGTGGTATGAGGAACTGTGTGTCACACTGCGTAATATCAGTAAGCGTGTGTCACACTGCGTAATACAGTAACTGTGTGTCACACTGCGTGGAATCCGTAACCGTGTGTCACACCGCGTAATATCAGTAACCGTGTGTCACACTGCGTAATATCAGTAACCGTGTGTCACAGTGTGTAATATCAGTAACCATGTGCCACACTACGTAATATCCGTAACCGTGTGTCACACTGCGTAATACCAGTAAGCGTGTGTCACACTGCGTAATATCAGTAACCGTGTGTCACACTGCGTGGCATCAGTAACCATGTGTCACGCTGCGTGATATCAGTAACCGTGTGTCACACTGCGTAATATCAGTAACCGTGTGTCACACTGCGTAATATCAGTAACCATGTGCCACACTGCGTAATATCCGTAACCGTGTGTCACACTGCGTGGTATCAGGATTCGTGTGTCACACTGTATTATCAGGAACCGTGTGTCACACTGCGTAATATCAGTAAGCGTGTGTCACACTGTATGGTATCAGTAAGCGTGTGTCACACTACGTAATATCAGTAACTGTGTGTCACACTCCGTGGTATCAGGAACCGTGTGTCAGACTGCGTAATACCAGTAACCGTGTGTCACACTGCGTGGTATCAGTAACCGTCTGTCACACTGCATGGTATCAGTAACGGTGTCTCACACTGCGTAATATCAGTAACCGTGTGTCACACTGCGTGGTATCAGGATTCGTGTGTCACACTGTATTATCAGTAACCGTGTGTCACACTGCGTAATATCCGTAACCGTGTATCACACTGCGTGGTATCAGTAACCGTGTCTCACACTGCGTAATATCAGTAACCGTGTGTCACACTGCGTGGTATCAGGATTCGTGTGTCACACTGTATTATCAGTAACCGTGTGTCACACTGCTTAATATCCGTAACCGTGTATCACACTGCGTGGTATCAGTAACCGTGTGTCACACTGCGTAATATCAGTAACCATGTGTCACACTGCGTGGTATTGGAACCGTGCGTCATAATGCTTGGTTTCAGTAACCGTGTGTCACACTGTGTAATATCAGCAACCGTGTGTCACACTGCGTAATATCAGTAACCGTGCGTCACTCTGCATGGTATCAGTAACCGTGTGTCACGCTGCGTAATATGAGTAACCGTGTGTCACACGGTGTAATATCAGTAACCGTGTGTCACACTGCGTAATATCAGTAACCGTGTGTCACACTGTGTGGTATCAGTAACCGTGTATCAGACTGCGTGATGTCCGTAACCGTGTCACACTGCGTGATATCAGTAACCGTGTCACACTGTGTAATATCAGTAACTGTGTGTCACACTGCGTGGTATCCGTAACCGTGTGTCACACTGCGTAATATCAGTAACTGTGTGTCACACTGCGTGATATCCGTAACCGTGTCACACTGTGTAATAACAGTAACTCTGTGGCACACTGTGAATAATCAGTAACTGTGTGTCACACTGCATGGTATCCGTAACCGTGTGTCACACTGCGTAATATCAGTAACCGTGTGTCACACTGCGTAATATCAGTAACCATGTGCCACACTGCGTAATATCCGTAACCGTGTGTCACACTGCGTAATATCAGTAAGCGTGTGTCACACTGCGTAATATCAGTAACCGTGTGTCACACTGCGTGATATCCGTAACCGTGTCACACTGTGTAATATCAGTAACTGTGTGTCGCACTGTGAATTATCAGTAACTGTGTGTCACACTGCGTGGTAGCCGTAACCGTGTGTCACACTGCGTAATATCAGTAACCGTGTGTCACACTGCGTAATATCAGTAACCGTGTGTCACACTGTGTAATATCAGTAACCATGTACCACACTGCGTAATATCCGTAACCGTGTGTTACACTGCGTAATATCAGGAAGCGTGTGTCACACTGCGTAATATCAGTAACCGTGTGTCACACTGCGTGGTATCAGTAACCATGTGTCACACTGCATGGTATCAGTAACCGTGTCTCACACTGCGTAATATCAGTAACCGTGTGTCACACTGTGTGGTATCAGTAACCGTGTGTCACACTGCGTAATATCCGTAACCGTGTATCACACTGCGTGGTATCAGTAACCGTGTGTCACACTGCGTGATATCCGTAACCGTGTCACACTGCGTGATATCAGTAACCGTGTCACACTGTGTAATATCAGTAACCGTGTGTCACACTGCGTGGTATCGGTAACCGTGTGGCAGACTGCGTGATATCCGTAAACATGTCGCACTGTGTAATATCAGTAACTGTGTGTAACACTGTGAATTATCAGTAACTGTGCGTCACACTGCGTGGTATCCGTAACCGTGTGTCACACTGCGTAATATCAGTAACCGTGTGTCACACTGTGTAATATCAGTAACCATGTGTCACACTGCGTAATATCCGTAACCGTGTGTCACACTGCGTAATATCAGGAAGCGTGTGTCACACTGCGTAATATCAGTAACCGTGTGTCACACTGCGTGGTATCAGTAACCATGTGTCACACTGCATGGTATCAGTAACCGTGTCTCACACTGCGTAATATCAGTAACCGTGTGTCACACTGTGTGGTTTCAGTAACCGTGTGTCACACTGCGTAATATCAGTAACCGTGCGTCACTCTGCGTGGTATCAGTAACCGTGTGTCACGCTGCGTAATATGAGTAACCGTGTCTCACATGGTGTAAAATCAGTAACCGTGTGTCACACTGCGTAATATCAGTAAGCGTCTGTCACACTGCGTAATATCAGTAACCGTGTGTCACATTGCGTAATATCAGTAACCGTGTGTCACACTGCGTGGTATCAGTAACCGTGTGTCACACTGCATGGTATCAGTAACCGCGTCTCACACTGCGTAATATCAGTAACCGTGTGTCACACTGCGTCGTATCAGTAACCGTGTGTCACACTGCGTAATATCAGTAACCGTGTGTCACACTGCGTGGTATTGGAACCGTGCGTCATAATGCTTGGTTTCAGTAACCGTGTGTCACACTGCGTAATATCAGTAACCTTGTGTCACACTGCGTGGTATCAGGATTCGTGTGTCACACTGTATTATCAGTAACCGTGTGTCACACTGCGTAATATCCGTAACCGTGTATCACACTGCGTGGTATCAGTAACCGTGTGTCACACTGCGTAATATCAGTAACCGTGTGTCACACTGCGTGGTATTGGAACCGTGCGTCATCATGCTTGATTTCAGTAACCGTGTGTCACACTGTGTAATATCAGCAACCGTGTGTCACACTGCGTGGTATCAGGATTCGTGTGTCACACTGTATTATCAGTAACCGTGTGTCACACTGCGTAATATCCGTAACCGTGTATCACACTGCGTGGTATCAGTAACCGTGTGTCACACTGCGTAATATCAGTAACCATGTGTCACACTGCGTGGTATCAGTAACCGTGCGTCACTCTGCGTGGTATCAGTAACCGTGTGTCACGCTGCGTAATATGAGTAACCGTGTGTCACACGGTGTAATATCAGTAACCGTGTGTCACACTGTGTAATATCAGTAACCGTGTGTCACACTGCGTGGTATCAGCAACCGTGTGTCAGACTGCGTAATATCAGTAACCGTGCGTCACTCTGCGTGGTATCAGTAACCGTGTGTCACGCTGCATAATATGAGTAACCGTGTGTCACACGGTGTAATATCAGTAACCGTGTGTCACACTGCATAATATCAGTAACCGTGTGTCACACTGTGTGGTATCAGTAACCGTGTCACACTGTGTAATATCAGTAACTGTGTGTCACACTGCGTGGTATCCGTAACCGTGTCACACTGCGTGATATCAGTAACCGTGTCACACTGTGTAATATCAGTAACTGTGTGTCACACTGCGTGGTATCCGTAAACGTGTGTCACACTGCGTAATATCAGTAACCGTGTGTCACACTGCGTAATATCAGTAACCTGGTGTCACACTGCGTAATATCAGTAACCATGTGCCACACTGCGTAATATCCGTAACCGTGTATCACACTACGTAATATCAGTAAGCGTGTGTCACACTGCGTAATATCAGTAACCGTGTGTCACACTGTGTAATATCAGTAACTGTGTGTCACACTGCGTGGCATCCGTAACCGTGTGTCACACTGCGTAATATCAGTAACCGTGTGTCACACTGCGTGATATCCGTAACCGTGTCACACTGTGTAATATCAGTAACTGTGTGTCACACTGTGAATTATCAGTAACCGTGTGTCACACTGCGTGGTATCCGTAACCGTGTGTCACACTGTGTAATATCAGTAACCGTGTGTCACACTGTGTAATATCAGTAACCATGTGCCACACTGCGTAATATCCGTAACCGTGTGTCACACTGCGTAATATCAGTAAGCGTGTGTCACACTGCGTGGTATCAGTAACCATGTGTCACACTGCATGGTATCAGTAACCGTGTGTCACACTGCGTAATATCAGTAACCGTGTGTCACACTGCGTGGTATCAGTAACCATGTGTCACACTGCATGGCATCAGTAACCGTGTCTCACACTGTGAATTATCAGTAACTGTGTGTCACACTGCGTGGTATCCGTAACCGTGTGTCACACTGCGTAATATCAGTAACCGTGTGTCACACTGTGAATTATCAGTAACTGTGTGTCACACTGCGTGGTATCCGTAACCGTGTGTCACACTGCGTAATATCAGTAACCGTGTGTCACACTGCACAATATCAGTAACCGTGTGTCACACTTTGTAATGTCAGTAACCGTGTGTCACACTATGTAATGTCAGTAACCGTGTGTCACACTGCGTGGTATCCGTAACCGTGTGTCACACTACGTAATATCCGTAACCGTGTCTCACACTGTATAATATCAGTAACCGTGTGTCACACTGTGTGGTATCAGGAACCGTGTGTCACACTCCGTAATATCAGTAACCGTGTGTCACACTGCGTGGTATCATTAACCGTGTTTCACACTGCGGAATATCAGTAACCGTGTGTCACATTACGTAATATCACTAACTGTGTGTCACACTCCGTGGTATCAGGAACTGTGTGTCACACTGCGTAATATCAGTAACCGTGGGTCACACTGCGTGGTATCAGTAACCGTGTGTCACACTGCGTAATATCAGTAACCGTGTGTCACACGGTGTAATATCAGTAACCGTGTGTCACACGGTGTAATATCAATAACCGTGTGTCACACTGCGTAATAGCAGTTCCGTGTGTCACACTGTGTAATATCAATAACCGTGTGTCACACTGCGTAATATCCGTAACCGTGTGTCACACTGCGTGGTACCAGTAACCGTATGTCACACTGCGTAATATCAGTCACCGTGTGTCACACTGCGTAATATCTGGAACCGTGTGTCACAATGCGTGGTATCAGTAACTGTGTGTCACACTTTGTAATGTCAGTAACCATGTGCCAGACTGCGTAATATCAGTAACCGTGTGTCACACTGCGTAATATCAGTAAGCGTGTGTCACACTGCGTGGTATCAGTAACCATGTGTCACACTGCGTAATATCAGTAACCGTGTGTCACACTGCGTAATATCAGTAACCGTGTGTCACACTGCGTGGTATCAGTAACCATGTGTCACACTGCATGGTATCAGTAACCGTGTCTCACACTGCGTAATATCAGTCACCGTGTGTCACACTGTGAATTATCAGTAACCATGTGTCAGACTGCGTGGTATCCGTAACCGTGTGTCACACTGCGTAATATCAGTAACCGTGTGTCACACTGTGTGGTATCAGTAACCGTGTGTCACACTGCGTAATATCAGTAACCGTGTGTCACACTGTGAATTATCAGTAACCATGTGTCAGACTGCGTGGTATCCGTAACCGTGTGTCACACTGCGTAATATCAGTAACCGTGTGTCACACTGCGCAATATCAGTAACCGTGTGTCAGACTGTGTAATGTCAGTAACCGTGTGTCACACTATGTAATGTCAGTAACCGTGTGTCACACTACGTAATATCCGTAACCGTGTCTCACACTGTATAATATCAGTAACCGTGTGTCACACTGTGTGGTATCAGGAACCGTGTGTCACACTGCGTAATATCAGTAACCGTGTGTCACACTGCGTGGTATCATTAACCGTGTTTCACACTGCCGATTATCAGTACCCGTGTGTCACATTACGTAATATCACTAACTGTGTGTCACACTCCGTGGTATCAGGAACTGTGTGTCACACTGCGTAATATCAGTAACCGTGGGTCACACTGCGTGGTATCAGTAACCGTGTGTCACACTGCGTAATATCAGTAACCGTGTGTCACACGGTGTAATATCAGTAACCGTGTGTCACACTGTGTAATATCAATAACCGTGTGTCACACAGCGTAATAGCAGTACCGTGTGTCACACGGTGTAATATCAGTAACCGTGTGTCACACTGTGTAATATCAATAACCGTGTGTCACACTGCGTAATATCAGTAACCGTGTGTCACACGGTGTAATATCAGTAACCGTGTGTCACACTGTGTAATATCAATAACCGTGTGTCACACTGCGTGGTACCAGTAACCGTGTGTCACACTGTAATATCAGTCACCGTGTGTCACACTGCGTAATATCTGGAACCGTGTGTCACACTGCGTGGTTACATTAACCGTGTTTCACACTGCGGAATATCAGTAACCGTGTGTCACAAAACGTAATATCACTAACTGTGTGTCACACTCCGTGGTATGAGGAACTGTGTGTCACACTGCGTAATATCAGTAAGCGTGTGTCACACTGCGTAATACAGTAACTGTGTGTCACACTGCGTGGAATCCGTAACCGTGTGTCACACCGCGTAATATCAGTAACCGTGTGTCACACTGCGTAATATCAGTAACCGTGTGTCACAGTGTGTAATATCAGTAACCATGTGCCACACTACGTAATATCCGTAACCGTGTGTCACACTGCGTAATACCAGTAAGCGTGTGTCACACTGCGTAATATCAGTAACCGTGTGTCACACTGCGTGGCATCAGTAACCATGTGTCACGCTGCGTGATATCAGTAACCGTGTGTCACACTGCGTAATATCAGTAACCGTGTGTCACACTGCGTAATATCAGTAACCATGTGCCACACTGCGTAATATCCGTAACCGTGTGTCACACTGCGTGGTATCAGGATTCGTGTGTCACACTGTATTATCAGGAACCGTGTGTCACACTGCGTAATATCAGTAAGCGTGTGTCACACTGTATGGTATCAGTAAGCGTGTGTCACACTACGTAATATCAGTAACTGTGTGTCACACTCCGTGGTATCAGGAACCGTGTGTCAGACTGCGTAATACCAGTAACCGTGTGTCACACTGCGTGGTATCAGTAACCGTCTGTCACACTGCATGGTATCAGTAACGGTGTCTCACACTGCGTAATATCAGTAACCGTGTGTCACACTGCGTGGTATCAGGATTCGTGTGTCACACTGTATTATCAGTAACCGTGTGTCACACTGCGTAATATCCGTAACCGTGTATCACACTGCGTGGTATCAGTAACCGTGTCTCACACTGCGTAATATCAGTAACCGTGTGTCACACTGCGTGGTATCAGGATTCGTGTGTCACACTGTATTATCAGTAACCGTGTGTCACACTGCTTAATATCCGTAACCGTGTATCACACTGCGTGGTATCAGTAACCGTGTGTCACACTGCGTAATATCAGTAACCATGTGTCACACTGCGTGGTATTGGAACCGTGCGTCATAATGCTTGGTTTCAGTAACCGTGTGTCACACTGTGTAATATCAGCAACCGTGTGTCACACTGCGTAATATCAGTAACCGTGCGTCACTCTGCATGGTATCAGTAACCGTGTGTCACGCTGCGTAATATGAGTAACCGTGTGTCACACGGTGTAATATCAGTAACCGTGTGTCACACTGCGTAATATCAGTAACCGTGTGTCACACTGTGTGGTATCAGTAACCGTGTATCAGACTGCGTGATGTCCGTAACCGTGTCACACTGCGTGATATCAGTAACCGTGTCACACTGTGTAATATCAGTAACTGTGTGTCACACTGCGTGGTATCCGTAACCGTGTGTCACACTGCGTAATATCAGTAACTGTGTGTCACACTGCGTGATATCCGTAACCGTGTCACACTGTGTAATAACAGTAACTCTGTGGCACACTGTGAATAATCAGTAACTGTGTGTCACACTGCATGGTATCCGTAACCGTGTGTCACACTGCGTAATATCAGTAACCGTGTGTCACACTGCGTAATATCAGTAACCATGTGCCACACTGCGTAATATCCGTAACCGTGTGTCACACTGCGTAATATCAGTAAGCGTGTGTCACACTGCGTAATATCAGTAACCGTGTGTCACACTGCGTGATATCCGTAACCGTGTCACACTGTGTAATATCAGTAACTGTGTGTCGCACTGTGAATTATCAGTAACTGTGTGTCACACTGCGTGGTAGCCGTAACCGTGTGTCACACTGCGTAATATCAGTAACCGTGTGTCACACTGCGTAATATCAGTAACCGTGTGTCACACTGTGTAATATCAGTAACCATGTACCACACTGCGTAATATCCGTAACCGTGTGTTACACTGCGTAATATCAGGAAGCGTGTGTCACACTGCGTAATATCAGTAACCGTGTGTCACACTGCGTGGTATCAGTAACCATGTGTCACACTGCATGGTATCAGTAACCGTGTCTCACACTGCGTAATATCAGTAACCGTGTGTCACACTGTGTGGTATCAGTAACCGTGTGTCACACTGCGTAATATCCGTAACCGTGTATCACACTGCGTGGTATCAGTAACCGTGTGTCACACTGCGTGATATCCGTAACCGTGTCACACTGCGTGATATCAGTAACCGTGTCACACTGTGTAATATCAGTAACCGTGTGTCACACTGCGTGGTATCGGTAACCGTGTGGCAGACTGCGTGATATCCGTAAACATGTCGCACTGTGTAATATCAGTAACTGTGTGTAACACTGTGAATTATCAGTAACTGTGCGTCACACTGCGTGGTATCCGTAACCGTGTGTCACACTGCGTAATATCAGTAACCGTGTGTCACACTGTGTAATATCAGTAACCATGTGTCACACTGCGTAATATCCGTAACCGTGTGTCACACTGCGTAATATCAGGAAGCGTGTGTCACACTGCGTAATATCAGTAACCGTGTGTCACACTGCGTGGTATCAGTAACCATGTGTCACACTGCATGGTATCAGTAACCGTGTCTCACACTGCGTAATATCAGTAACCGTGTGTCACACTGTGTGGTATCAGTAACCGTGTGTCACACTGCGTAATATCCGTAACCGTGTATCACACTGCGTGGTATCAGTAACCGTGTGTCACACTGCGTGGTATCAGTAACCGTGTGTCACACTGTGTAATATCAGAAACCGTGTTTCAGACTGCGTGGTATCAGGAACCGTGTGTCACAATGCGTAAAATCAGTAACCGTGTGTCACACTGCGTGGTATCATTAACTGTGTGTCACACTGCGTGATATCTGAAACCGTGTGTCACACTGCGTGGCAACAGTAAGCGTGTGTCACACTGCGTAATATCAGTAACCGTGTGTCACACTGCGTAATATCAGTAACCGTGGGTCACACTGCGTAATATCAGTAACCGTGTGTCACACTGCGCAATATCAGCAACCGTGTGTCAGGCTGTGTAATGTCAGTAACCGTGTGTCACACTGCGTAATATCCGTAACCGTGTCTCACACTGTATAATATCAGTAACCGTGTGTCACACTGCGTAATATCAGTAACCGTGTGTCACACTGCGTAATATCAGTAACCGTGTGTCACACTGCGTAATGTCAGTAACCGTGTGTCACACTGCGTGGTTACATTAACCGTGTTTCACACTGCGGAATATCAGTAACCGTGTGTCACATAACGTAATATCACTAACTGTGTGTCACACTCCGTGGTATGAGGAACTGTGTGTCACACTGCGTAATATCAGTAAGCGTGTGTCACACTGCGTAATACAGTAACTGTGTGTCACACTGCGTGGAATCCGTAACCGTGTGTCACACCGCGTAATATCAGTAAACGTGTGTCACACTGCGTAATATCAGTAACCGTGTGTCACAGTGTGTAATATCAGTAACCATGTGCCACACTACGTAATATCCGTAACCGTGTGTCACACTGCGTAATACCAGTAAGCGTGTGTCACACTGCGTAATATCAGTAACCGTGTGTCACACTGCGTGGCATCAGTAACCATGTGTCACGCTGCGTGATATCAGTAACCGTGTGTCACACTGCGTAATATCAGTAACCGTGTGTCACACTGCGTAATATCAGTAACCATGTGCCACACTGCGTAATATCCGTAACCGTGTGTCACACTGCGTAATATCAGTAAGCGCGTGTCACACTGCGTAATATCAGTAACCGTGTGTCACACTGCGTGATATCCGTAACCGTGTCACACTGTGTAATATCAGTAACTGTGTGTCACACTGTGAATTATCAGTAACTGTGTGTCACACTGCGTGGTATCCGTAACCGTGTGTCACACTGCGTAATATCAGTAACCGTGTGTCACACTGCGTAATATCAGTAACCGTGTGTCACACTGTGTAATATCAGTAACCATGTACCACACTGCGTAATATCCGTAACCGTGTGTCACACTGCGTAATATCAGGAAGCGTGTGTCACACTGCGTAATATCAGTAACCGTGTGTCACACTGCGTGGTATCAGTAACCATGTGTCACACTGCATGCTATCAGTAACCGTGTCTCACACTGCGTAATATCAGTAACCGTGTGTCACACTGTGTGGTATCAGTAACCGTGTGTCACACTGCGTAATATCCGTAACCGTGTATCACACTGCGTGGTATCAGTAACCGTGTGTCACACTGCGTGATATCCGTAACCGTGTCACACTGCGTGATATCAGTAACCGTGTCACACTGTGTAATATCAGTAACCGTGTGTCACACTGCGTGGTATCGGTAACCGTGTGTCAGACTGCGTGATATCCGTAAACATGTCACACTGTGTAATATCAGGAACCGTGTGTCACACTGCGTAATATCAGTAACCGTGTGTCACACTGCGTAATATCAGTAACCGTGTGTCACACTGCGTGGTATCAGGATTCGTGTGTCACACTGTATTATCAGGAACCGTGTGTCACACTGCGTAATATCAGTAAGCGTGTGTCACACTGTATGGTATCAGTAAGCGTGTGTCACACTACGTAATATCAGTAACTGTGTGTCACACTCCGTGGTATCAGGAACCGTGTGTCAGACTGCGTAATACCAGTAACCGTGTGTCACACTGCGTGGTATCAGTAACCGTGTGTCACACTGCATGGTATCAGTAACGGTGTCTCACACTGCGTAATATCCGTAACCGTGTGTCACACTGCGTGGTATCAGGATTCGTGTGTCACACTGTATTATCAGTAACCGTGTGTCACACTGCGTAATATCCGTAACCGTGTATCACACTGCGTGGTATCAGTAACCGTGTCTCACACTGCGTAATATCAGTAACCGTGTGTCACACTGCGTGGTATCAGGATTCGTGTGTCACACTGTATTATCAGTAACCGTGTGTCACACTGCTTAATATCCGTAACCGTGTATCACACTGCGTGGTATCAGTAACCGTGTGTCACACTGCGTAATATCAGTAACCATGTGTCACACTGCGTGGTATTGGAACCGTCCGTCATAATGCTTGGTTTCAGTAACCGTGTGTCACACTGTGTAATATCAGCAACCGTGTGTCACACTGCGTAATATCAGTAACTGTGCGTCACTCTGCGTGGTATCAGTAACCGTGTGTCACGCTGCATAATATGAGTAACCGTGTGTCACACGGTGTAATATCAGTAACCGTGTGTCACACTGCGTAATATCAGTAACCGTGTGTCACACTGTGTGGTATCAGTAACCGTGTATCAGACTGCGTGATGTCCGTAACCGTGTCACACTGCGTGATATCAGTAACCGTGTCACACTGTGTAATATCAGTAACTGTGTGTCACACTGCGTGGTATCCGTAACCGTGTGTCACACTGCGTAATATCAGTAACTGTGTGTCACACTGCGTGATATCCGTAACCGTGTCACACTGTGTAATAACAGTAACTCTGTGGCACACTGTGAATAATCAGTAACTGTGTGTCACACTGCATGGTATCCGTAACCGTGTGTCACACTGCGTAATATCAGTAACCGTGTGTCACACTGCGTAATATCAGTAACCATGTGCCACACTGCGTAATATCCGTAACCGTGTGTCACACTGCGTAATATCAGTAAGCGTGTGTCACACTGCGTGATATCAGTAACCGTGTCACACTGTGTAATATCAGTAACTGTGTGTCACACTGCGTGGTATCCGTAACCGTGTGTCACACTGCGTAATATCAGTAACCGTGTGTCACACTGCGTAATATCAGTAACCGTGTGTCACACTGTGTAATATCAGTAACCATGTACCACACTGCGTAATATCCGTAACCGTGTGTTACACTGCGTAATATCAGGAAGCGTGTGTCACACTGCGTAATATCAGTAACCGTGTGTCACACTGCGTGGTATCAGTAACCATGTGTCACACTGCATGGTATCAGTAACCGTGTCTCACACTGCGTAATATCAGTAACCGTGTGTCACACTGTGTGGTATCAGTAACCGTGTGTCACACTGCGTAATATCCGTAACCGTGTATCACACTGCGTGGTATCAGTAACCGTGTGTCACACTGCGTGATATCCGTAACCGTGTCACACTGCGTGATATCAGTAACCGTGTCACACTGTGTAATATCAGTAACCGTGTGTCACACTGCGTGGTATCGGTAACCGTGTGTCAGACTGCGTGATATCCGTAAACATGTCGCACTGTGTAATATCAGTAACTGTGTGTAACACTGTGAATTATCAGTAACTGTGCGTCACACTGCGTGGTATCCGTAACCGTGTGTCACACTGCGTAATATCAGTAACCGTGTGTCACACTGTGTAATATCAGTAACCATGTGTCACACTGCGTAATATCCGTAACCGTGTGTCACACTGCGTAATATCAGGAAGCGTGTGTCACACTGCGTAATATCAGTAACCGTGTGTCACACTGCGTGGTATCAGTAACCATGTGTCACACTGCATGGTATCAGTAACCGTGTCTCACACTGCGTAATATCAGTAACCGTGTGTCACACTGTGTGGTATCAGTAACCGTGTGTCACACTGCGTAATATCCGTAACCGTGTATCACACTGCGTGGTATCAGTAACCGTGTGTCACACTGCGTGGTATCAGTAACCGTGTGTCACACTGTGTAATATCAGAAACCGTGTTTCAGACTGCGTGGTATCAGGAACCGTGTGTCACAATGCGTAAAATCAGTAACCGTGTGTCACACTGCGTGGTATCATTAACTGTGTGTCACACTGCGTGATATCTGAAACCGTGTGTCACACTGCGTGGCAACAGTAAGCGTGTGTCACACTGCGTAATATCAGTAACCGTGTGTCACACTGCGTAATATCAGTAACCGTGGGTCACACTGCGTAATATCAGTAACCGTGTGTCACACTGCGCAATATCAGCAACCGTGTGTCAGGCTGTGTAATGTCAGTAACCGTGTGTCACACTGCGTAATATCCGTAACCGTGTCTCACACTGTATAATATCAGTAACCGTGTGTCACACTGCGTAATATCAGTAACCGTGTGTCACACTGCGTAATATCAGTAACCGTGTGTCACACTGTGTAATGTCAGTAACCGTGTGTCACACTGCGTGGTTACATTAACCGTGTTTCACACTGCGGAATATCAGTAACCGTGTGTCACAAAACGTAATATCACTAACTGTGTGTCACACTCCGTGGTATGAGGAACTGTGTGTCACACTGCGTAATATCAGTAAGCGTGTGTCACACTGCGTAATACAGTAACTGTGTGTCACACTGCGTGGAATCCGTAACCGTGTGTCACACCGCGTAATATCAGTAACCGTGTGTCACACTGCGTAATATCAGTAACCGTGTGTCACAGTGTGTAATATCAGTAACCATGTGCCACACTACGTAATATCCGTAACCGTGTGTCACACTGCGTGGTATCAGGATTCGTGTGTCACACTGCGTAATATCAGTAACCGTGTGTCACACTGCGTGGCATCAGTAACCATGTGTCACGCTGCGTGATATCAGTAACCGTGTGTCACACTGCGTAATATCAGTAACCGTGTGTCACACTGCGTAATATCAGTAACCATGTGCCACACTGCGTAATATCCGTAACCGTGTGTCACACTGCGTAATATCAGTAAGCGCGTGTCACACTGCGTAATATCAGTAACCGTGTGTCACACTGCGTGATATCCGTAACCGTGTCACACTGTGTAATATCAGTAACTGTGTGTCACACTGTGAATTATCAGTAACTGTGTGTCACACTGCGTGGTATCCGTAACCGTGTGTCACACTGCGTAATATCAGTAACCGTGTGTCACACTGCGTAATATCAGTAACCGTGTGTCACACTGTGTAATATCAGTAACCATGTACCACACTGCGTAATATCCGTAACCGTGTGTCACACTGCGTAATATCAGGAAGCGTGTGTCACACTGCGTAATATCAGTAACCGTGTGTCACACTGCGTGGTATCAGTAACCATGTGTCACACTGCATGGTATCAGTAACCGTGTCTCACACTGCGTAATATCAGTAACCGTGTGTCACACTGTGTGGTATCAGTAACCGTGTGTCACACTGCGTAATATCAGTAACCGTGTGTCACACTGCGTAATATCAGTAACCATGTGCCACACTGCGTAATATCCGTAACCGTGTGTCACACTGCGTAATATCAGTAAGCGTGTGTCACACTGCGTAATATCAGTAACCGTGTGTCACACTGCGTGATATCCGTAACCGTGTCACACTGTGTAATATCAGTAACTGTGTGTCGCACTGTGAATTATCAGTAACTGTGTGTCACACTGCGTGGTATCCGTAACCGTGTGTCACACTGCGTAATATCAGTAACCGTGTGTCACACTGCGTAATATCAGTAACCGTGTGTCACACTGTGTAATATCAGTAACCATGTACCACACTGCGTAATATCCGTAACCGTGTGTTACACTGCGTAATATCAGGAAGCGTGTGTCACACTGCGTAATATCAGTAACCGTGTGTCACACTGCGTGGTATCAGTAACCATGTGTCACACTGCATGGTATCAGTAACCGTGTCTCACACTGCGTAATATCAGTAACCGTGTGTCACACTGTGTGGTATCAGTAACCGTGTGTCACACTGCGTAATATCCGTAACCGTGTATCACACTGCGTGGTATCAGTAACCGTGTGTCACACTGCGTGATATCCGTAACCGTGTCACACTGCGTGATATCAGTAACCGTGTCACACTGTGTAATATCAGTAACCGTGTGTCACACTGCGTGGTATCGGTAACCGTGTGTCAGACTGCGTGATATCCGTAAACATGTCGCACTGTGTAATATCAGTAACTGTGTGTAACACTGTGAATTATCAGTAACTGTGCGTCACACTGCGTGGTATCCGTAACCGTGTGTCACACTGCGTAATATCAGTAACCGTGTGTCACACTGTGTAATATCAGTAACCATGTGTCACACTGCGTAATATCCGTAACCGTGTGTCACACTGCGTAATATCAGGAAGCGTGTGTCACACTGCGTAATATCAGTAACCGTGTGTCACACTGCGTGGTATCAGTAACCATGTGTCACACTGCATGGTATCAGTAACCGTGTCTCACACTGCGTAATATCAGTAACCGTGTGTCACACTGTGTGGTATCAGTAACCGTGTGTCACACTGCGTAATATCCGTAACCGTGTATCACACTGCGTGGTATCAGTAACCGTGTGTCACACTGCGTGGTATCAGTAACCGTGTGTCACACTGTGTAATATCAGAAACCGTGTTTCAGACTGCGTGGTATCAGGAACCGTGTGTCACAATGCGTAAAATCAGTAACCGTGTGTCACACTGCGTGGTATCAGTAACCGTGTGTCACACTGCGTAATATCCGTAACCGTGTATCACACTGCGTGGTATCAGTAACCGTGTGTCACACTGCGTGATATCCGTAACCGTGTCACACTGCGTGATATCAGTAACCGTGTCACACTGTGTAATATCAGTAACCGTGTGTCACACTGCGTGGTATCGGTAACCGTGTGTCAGACTGCGTGATATCCGTAAACATGTCACACTGTGTAATATCAGGAACCGTGTGTCACACTGCGTAATATCAGTAACCGTGTGTCACACTGCGTAATATCAGTAACCGTGTGTCACACTGCGTGGTATCAGGATTCGTGTGTCACACTGTATTATCAGGAACCGTGTGTCACACTGCGTAATATCAGTAAGCGTGTGTCACACTGTATGGTATCAGTAAGCGTGTGTCACACTACGTAATATCAGTAACTGTGTGTCACACTCCGTGGTATCAGGAACCGTGTGTCAGACTGCGTAATACCAGTAACCGTGTGTCACACTGCGTGGTATCAGTAACCGTGTGTCACACTGCATGGTATCAGTAACGGTGTCTCACACTGCGTAATATCAGTAACCGTGTGTCACACTGCGTGGTATCAGGATTCGTGTGTCACACTGTATTATCAGTAACCGTGTGTCACACTGCGTAATATCCGTAACCGTGTATCACACTGCGTGGTATCAGTAACCGTGTCTCACACTGCGTAATATCAGTAACCGTGTGTCACACTGCGTGGTATCAGGATTCGTGTGTCACACTGTATTATCAGTAACCGTGTGTCACACTGCTTAATATCCGTAACCGTGTATCACACTGCGTGGTATCAGTAACCGTGTGTCACACTGCGTAATATCAGTAACCATGTGTCACACTGCGTGGTATTGGAACCGTCCGTCATAATGCTTGGTTTCAGTAACCGTGTGTCACACTGTGTAATATCAGCAACCGTGTGTCACACTGCGTAATATCAGTAACCGTGCGTCACTCTGCGTGGTATCAGTAACCGTGTGTCACGCTGCGTAATATGAGTAACCGTGTGTCACACGGTGTAATATCAGTAACCGTGTGTCACACTGCGTAATATCAGTAACCGTGTGTCACACTGTGTGGTATCAGTAACCGTGTATCAGACTGCGTGATGTCCGTAACCGTGTCACACTGCGTGATATCAGTAACCGTGTCACACTGTGTAATATCAGTAACTGTGTGTCACACTGCGTGGTATCCGTAACCGTGTGTCACACTGTGTAATATCAGTAACTGTGTGTCACACTGCGTGATATCCGTAACCGTGTCACACTGTGTAATAACAGTAACTCTGTGGCACACTGTGAATAATCAGTAACTGTGTGTCACACTGCATGGTATCCGTAACCGTGTGTCACACTGCGTAATATCAGTAACCGTGTGTCACACTGCGTAATATCAGTAACCATGTGCCACACTGCGTAATATCCGTAACCGTGTGTCACACTGCGTAATATCAGTAAGCGTGTGTCACACTGCGTAATATCAGTAACCGTGTGTCACACTGCGTGATATCTGTAACCGTGTCACACTGTGTAATATCAGTAACTGTGTGTCGCACTGTGAATTATCAGTAACTGTGTGTCACACTGCGTGGTATCCGTAACCGTGTGTCACACTGCGTAATATCAGTAACCGTGTGTCACACTGCGTAATATCAGTAACCGTGTGTCACACTGTGTAATATCAGTAACCATGTACCACACTGCGTAATATCCGTAACCGTGTGTTACACTGCGTAATATCAGGAAGCGTGTGTCACACTGCGTAATATCAGTAACCGTGTGTCACACTGCGTGGTATCAGTAACCATGTGTCACACTGCATGGTATCAGTAACCGTGTCTCACACTGCGTAATATCAGTAACCGTGTGTCACACTGTGTGGTATCAGTAACCGTGTGTCACACTGCGTAATATCCGTAACCGTGTATCACAATGCGTGGTATCAGTAACCGTGTGTCACACTGCGTGATATCCGTAACCGTGTCACACTGCGTGATATCAGTAACCGTGTCACACTGTGTAATATCAGTAACCGTGTGTCACACTGCGTGGTATCGGTAACCGTGTGTCAGACTGCGTGATATCCGTAAACATGTCGCACTGTGTAATATCAGTAACTGTGTGTAACACTGTGAATTATCAGTAACTGTGCGTCACACTGCGTGGTATCCGTAACCGTGTGTCACACTGCGTAATATCAGTAACCGTGTGTCACACTGTGTAATATCAGTAACCATGTGTCACACTGCGTAATATCCGTAACCGTGTGTCACACTGCGTAATATCAGGAAGCGTGTGTCACACTGCGTAATATCAGTAACCGTGTGTCACACTGCGTGGTATCAGTAACCATGTGTCACACTGCATGGTATCAGTAACCGTGTCTCACACTGCGTAATATCAGTAACCGTGTGTCACACTGTGTGGTATCAGTAACCGTGTGTCACACTGCGTAATATCCGTAACCGTGTATCACACTGCGTGGTATCAGTAACCGTGTGTCACACTGCGTGGTATCAGTAACCGTGTGTCACACTGTGTAATATCAGAAACCGTGTTTCAGACTGCGTGGTATCAGGAACCGTGTGTCACAATGCGTAAAATCAGTAACCGTGTGTCACACTGCGTGGTATCATTAACTGTGTGTCACACTGCGTGATATCTGAAACCGTGTGTCACACTACGTGGCAACAGTAAGCGTGTGTCACACTGCGTAATATCAGTAACCGTGTGTCACACTGCGTAATATCAGTAACCGTGGGTCACACTGCGTAATATCAGTAACCGTGTGTCACACTGCGCAATATCAGCAACCGTGTGTCAGGCTGTGTAATGTCAGTAACCGTGTGTCACACTGCGTAATATCCGTAACCGTGTCTCACACTGTATAATATCAGTAACCGTGTGTCACACTGCGTAATATCAGTAACCGTGTGTCACACTGCGTAATATCTGTAACCGTGTGTCACACTGTGTAATGTCAGTAACCGTGTGTCACACTGCGTGGTTACATTAACCGTGTTTCACACTGCGGAATATCAGTAACCGTGTGTCACAAAACGTAATATCACTAACTGTGTGTCACACTCCGTGGTATGAGGAACTGTGTGTCACACTGCGTAATATCAGTAAGCGTGTGTCACACTGCGTAATACAGTAACTGTGTGTCACACTGCGTGGAATCCGTAACCGTGTGTCACACCGCGTAATATCAGTAACCGTGTGTCACACTGCGTAATATCAGTAACCGTGTGTCACAGTGTGTAATATCAGTAACCATGTGCCACACTACGTAATATCCGTAACCGTGTGTCACACTGCGTGGTATCAGGATTCGTGTGTCACACTGCGTAATATCAGTAACCGTGTGTCACACTGCGTGGCATCAGTAACCATGTGTCACGCTGCGTGATATCAGTAACCGTGTGTCACACTGCGTAATATCAGTAACCGTGTGTCACACTGCGTAATATCAGTAACCATGTGCCACACTGCGTAATATCCGTAACCGTGTGTCACACTGCGTAATATCAGTAAGCGCGTGTCACACTGCGTAATATCAGTAACCGTGTGTCACACTGCGTGATATCCGTAACCGTGTCACACTGTGTAATATCAGTAACTGTGTGTCACACTGTGAATTATCAGTAACTGTGTGTCACACTGCGTGGTATCCGTAACCGTGTGTCACACTGCGTAATATCAGTAACCGTGTGTCACACTGCGTAATATCAGTAACCGTGTGTCACACTGTGTAATATCAGTAACCATGTACCACACTGCGTAATATCCGTAACCGTGTGTCACACTGCGTAATATCAGGAAGCGTGTGTCACACTGCGTAATATCAGTAACCGTGTGTCACACTGCGTGGTATCAGTAACCATGTGTCACACTGCATGGTATCAGTAACCGTGTCTCACACTGCGTAATATCAGTAACCGTGTGTCACACTGTGTGGTATCAGTAACCGTGTGTCACACTGCGTAATATCAGTAACCGTGTGTCACACTGCGTAATATCAGTAACCATGTGCCACACTGCGTAATATCCGTAACCGTGTGTCACACTGCGTAATATCAGTAAGCGTGTGTCACACTGCGTAATATCAGTAACCGTGTGTCACACTGCGTGATATCCGTAACCGTGTCACACTGTGTAATATCAGTAACTGTGTGTCGCACTGTGAATTATCAGTAACTGTGTGTCACACTGCGTGGTATCCGTAACCGTGTGTCACACTGCGTAATATCAGTAACCGTGTGTCACACTGCGTAATATCAGTAACCGTGTGTCACACTGTGTAATATCAGTAACCATGTACCACACTGCGTAATATCCGTAACCGTGTGTTACACTGCGTAATATCAGGAAGCGTGTGTCACACTGCGTAATATCAGTAACCGTGTGTCACACTGCGTGGTATCAGTAACCATGTGTCACACTGCATGGTATCAGTAACCGTGTCTCACACTGCGTAATATCAGTAACCGTGTGTCACACTGTGTGGTATCAGTAACCGTGTGTCACACTGCGTAATATCCGTAACCGTGTATCACACTGCGTGGTATCAGTAACCGTGTGTCACACTGCGTGATATCCGTAACCGTGTCACACTGCGTGATATCAGTAACCGTGTCACACTGTGTAATATCAGTAACCGTGTGTCACACTGCGTGGTATCGGTAACCGTGTGTCAGACTGCGTGATATCCGTAAACATGTCGCACTGTGTAATATCAGTAACTGTGTGTAACACTGTGAATTATCAGTAACTGTGCGTCACACTGCGTGGTATCCGTAACCGTGTGTCACACTGCGTAATATCAGTAACCGTGTGTCACACTGTGTAATATCAGTAACCATGTGTCACACTGCGTAATATCCGTAACCGTGTGTCACACTGCGTAATATCAGGAAGCGTGTGTCACACTGCGTAATATCAGTAACCGTGTGTCACACTGCGTGGTATCAGTAACCATGTGTCACACTGCATGGTATCAGTAACCGTGTCTCACACTGCGTAATATCAGTAACCGTGTGTCACACTGTGTGGTATCAGTAACCGTGTGTCACACTGCGTAATATCCGTAACCGTGTATCACACTGCGTGGTATCAGTAACCGTGTGTCACACTGCGTGGTATCAGTAACCGTGTGTCACACTGTGTAATATCAGAAACCGTGTTTCAGACTGCGTGGTATCAGGAACCGTGTGTCACAATGCGTAAAATCAGTAACCGTGTGTCACACTGCGTGGTATCAGTAACCGTGTGTCACACTGCGTAATATCCGTAACCGTGTATCACACTGCGTGGTATCAGTAACCGTGTGTCACACTGCGTGATATCCGTAACCGTGTCACACTGCGTGATATCAGTAACCGTGTCACACTGTGTAATATCAGTAACCGTGTGTCACACTGCGTGGTATCGGTAACCGTGTGTCAGACTGCGTGATATCCGTAAACATGTCACACTGTGTAATATCAGGAACCGTGTGTCACACTGCGTAATATCAGTAACCGTGTGTCACACTGCGTAATATCAGTAACCGTGTGTCACACTGCGTGGTATCAGGATTCGTGTGTCACACTGTATTATCAGGAACCGTGTGTCACACTGCGTAATATCAGTAAGCGTGTGTCACACTGTATGGTATCAGTAAGCGTGTGTCACACTACGTAATATCAGTAACTGTGTGTCACACTCCGTGGTATCAGGAACCGTGTGTCAGACTGCGTAATACCAGTAACCGTGTGTCACACTGCGTGGTATCAGTAACCGTGTGTCACACTGCATGGTATCAGTAACGGTGTCTCACACTGCGTAATATCAGTAACCGTGTGTCACACTGCGTGGTATCAGGATTCGTGTGTCACACTGTATTATCAGTAACCGTGTGTCACACTGCGTAATATCCGTAACCGTGTATCACACTGCGTGGTATCAGTAACCGTGTCTCACACTGCGTAATATCAGTAACCGTGTGTCACACTGCGTGGTATCAGGATTCGTGTGTCACACTGTATTATCAGTAACCGTGTGTCACACTGCTTAATATCCGTAACCGTGTATCACACTGCGTGGTATCAGTAACCGTGTGTCACACTGCGTAATATCAGTAACCATGTGTCACACTGCGTGGTATTGGAACCGTCCGTCATAATGCTTGGTTTCAGTAACCGTGTGTCACACTGTGTAATATCAGCAACCGTGTGTCACACTGCGTAATATCAGTAACCGTGCGTCACTCTGCGTGGTATCAGTAACCGTGTGTCACGCTGCGTAATATGAGTAACCGTGTGTCACACGGTGTAATATCAGTAACCGTGTGTCACACTGCGTAATATCAGTAACCGTGTGTCACACTGTGTGGTATCAGTAACCGTGTATCAGACTGCGTGATGTCCGTAACCGTGTCACACTGCGTGATATCAGTAACCGTGTCACACTGTGTAATATCAGTAACTGTGTGTCACACTGCGTGGTATCCGTAACCGTGTGTCACACTGTGTAATATCAGTAACTGTGTGTCACACTGCGTGATATCCGTAACCGTGTCACACTGTGTAATAACAGTAACTCTGTGGCACACTGTGAATAATCAGTAACTGTGTGTCACACTGCATGGTATCCGTAACCGTGTGTCACACTGCGTAATATCAGTAACCGTGTGTCACACTGCGTAATATCAGTAACCATGTGCCACACTGCGTAATATCCGTAACCGTGTGTCACACTGCGTAATATCAGTAAGCGTGTGTCACACTGCGTAATATCAGTAACCGTGTGTCACACTGCGTGATATCTGTAACCGTGTCACACTGTGTAATATCAGTAACTGTGTGTCGCACTGTGAATTATCAGTAACTGTGTGTCACACTGCGTGGTATCCGTAACCGTGTGTCACACTGCGTAATATCAGTAACCGTGTGTCACACTGCGTAATATCAGTAACCGTGTGTCACACTGTGTAATATCAGTAACCATGTACCACACTGCGTAATATCCGTAACCGTGTGTTACACTGCGTAATATCAGGAAGCGTGTGTCACACTGCGTAATATCAGTAACCGTGTGTCACACTGCGTGGTATCAGTAACCATGTGTCACACTGCATGGTATCAGTAACCGTGTCTCACACTGCGTAATATCAGTAACCGTGTGTCACACTGTGTGGTATCAGTAACCGTGTGTCACACTGCGTAATATCCGTAACCGTGTATCACAATGCGTGGTATCAGTAACCGTGTGTCACACTGCGTGATATCCGTAACCGTGTCACACTGCGTGATATCAGTAACCGTGTCACACTGTGTAATATCAGTAACCGTGTGTCACACTGCGTGGTATCGGTAACCGTGTGTCAGACTGCGTGATATCCGTAAACATGTCGCACTGTGTAATATCAGTAACTGTGTGTAACACTGTGAATTATCAGTAACTGTGCGTCACACTGCGTGGTATCCGTAACCGTGTGTCACACTGCGTAATATCAGTAACCGTGTGTCACACTGTGTAATATCAGTAACCATGTGTCACACTGCGTAATATCCGTAACCGTGTGTCACACTGCGTAATATCAGGAAGCGTGTGTCACACTGCGTAATATCAGTAACCGTGTGTCACACTGCGTGGTATCAGTAACCATGTGTCACACTGCATGGTATCAGTAACCGTGTCTCACACTGCGTAATATCAGTAACCGTGTGTCACACTGTGTGGTATCAGTAACCGTGTGTCACACTGCGTAATATCCGTAACCGTGTATCACACTGCGTGGTATCAGTAACCGTGTGTCACACTGCGTGGTATCAGTAACCGTGTGTCACACTGTGTAATATCAGAAACCGTGTTTCAGACTGCGTGGTATCAGGAACCGTGTGTCACAATGCGTAAAATCAGTAACCGTGTGTCACACTGCGTGGTATCATTAACTGTGTGTCACACTGCGTGATATCTGAAACCGTGTGTCACACTACGTGGCAACAGTAAGCGTGTGTCACACTGCGTAATATCAGTAACCGTGTGTCACACTGCGTAATATCAGTAACCGTGGGTCACACTGCGTAATATCAGTAACCGTGTGTCACACTGCGCAATATCAGCAACCGTGTGTCAGGCTGTGTAATGTCAGTAACCGTGTGTCACACTGCGTAATATCCGTAACCGTGTCTCACACTGTATAATATCAGTAACCGTGTGTCACACTGCGTAATATCAGTAACCGTGTGTCACACTGCGTAATATCAGTAACCGTGTGTCACACTGTGTAATGTCAGTAACCGTGTGTCACACTGCGTGGTTACATTAACCGTGTTTCACACTGCGGAATATCAGTAACCGTGTGTCACAAAACGTAATATCACTAACTGTGTGTCACACTCCGTGGTATGAGGAACTGTGTGTCACACTGCGTAATATCAGTAAGCGTGTGTCACACTGCGTAATACAGTAACTGTGTGTCACACTGCGTGGAATCCGTAACCGTGTGTCACACCGCGTAATATCAGTAACCGTGTGTCACACTGCGTAATATCAGTAACCGTGTGTCACAGTGTGTAATATCAGTAACCATGTGCCACACTACGTAATATCCGTAACCGTGTGTCACACTGCGTGGTATCAGGATTCGTGTGTCACACTGCGTAATATCAGTAACCGTGTGTCACACTGCGTGGCATCAGTAACCATGTGTCACGCTGCGTGATATCAGTAACCGTGTGTCACACTGCGTAATATCAGTAACCGTGTGTCACACTGCGTAATATCAGTAACCATGTGCCACACTGCGTAATATCCGTAACCGTGTGTCACACTGCGTAATATCAGTAAGCGCGTGTCACACTGCGTAATATCAGTAACCGTGTGTCACACTGCGTGATATCCGTAACCGTGTCACACTGTGTAATATCAGTAACTGTGTGTCACACTGTGAATTATCAGTAACTGTGTGTCACACTGCGTGGTATCCGTAACCGTGTGTCACACTGCGTAATATCAGTAACCGTGTGTCACACTGCGTAATATCAGTAACCGTGTGTCACACTGTGTAATATCAGTAACCATGTACCACACTGCGTAATATCCGTAACCGTGTGTCACACTGCGTAATATCAGGAAGCGTGTGTCACACTGCGTAATATCAGTAACCGTGTGTCACACTGCGTGGTATCAGTAACCATGTGTCACACTGCATGGTATCAGTAACCGTGTCTCACACTGCGTAATATCAGTAACCGTGTGTCACACTGTGTGGTATCAGTAACCGTGTGTCACACTGCGTAATATCAGTAACCGTGTGTCACACTGCGTAATATCAGTAACCATGTGCCACACTGCGTAATATCCGTAACCGTGTGTCACACTGCGTAATATCAGTAAGCGTGTGTCACACTGCGTAATATCAGTAACCGTGTGTCACACTGCGTGATATCCGTAACCGTGTCACACTGTGTAATATCAGTAACTGTGTGTCACACTGCGTGGTATTGGAACCGTCCGTCATAATGCTTGGTTTCAGTAACCGTGTGTCACACTGTGTAATATCAGCAACCGTGTGTCACACTGCGTAATATCAGTAACCGTGCGTCACTCTGCGTGGTATCAGTAACCGTGTGTCACGCTGCGTAATATGAGTAACCGTGTGTCACACGGTGTAATATCAGTAACCGTGTGTCACACTGCGTAATATCAGTAACCGTGTGTCACACTGTGTGGTATCAGTAACCGTGTATCAGACTGCGTGATGTCCGTAACCGTGTCACACTGCGTGATATCAGTAACCGTGTCACACTGTGTAATATCAGTAACTGTGTGTCACACTGCGTGGTATCCGTAACCGTGTGTCACACTGCGTAATATCAGTAACTGTGTGTCACACTGCGTGATATCCGTAACCGTGTCACACTGTGTAATAACAGTAACTCTGTGGCACACTGTGAATAATCAGTAACTGTGTGTCACACTGCATGGTATCCGTAACCGTGTGTCACACTGCGTAATATCAGTAACCGTGTGTCACACTGCGTAATATCAGTAACCATGTGCCACACTGCGTAATATCCGTAACCGTGTGTCACACTGCGTAATATCAGTAAGCGTGTGTCACACTGCGTAATATCAGTAACCGTGTGTCACACTGCGTGATTTCTGTAACCGTGTCACACTGTGTAATATCAGTAACTGTGTGTCGCACTGTGAATTATCAGTAACTGTGTGTCACACTGCGTGGTATCCGTAACCGTGTGTCACACTGCGTAATATCAGTAACCGTGTGTCACACTGCGTAATATCAGTAACCGTGTGTCACACTGTGTAATATCAGTAACCATGTACCACACTGCGTAATATCCGTAACCGTGTGTTACACTGCGTAATATCAGGAAGCGTGTGTCACACTGCGTAATATCAGTAACCGTGTGTCACACTGCGTGGTATCAGTAACCATGTGTCACACTGCATGGTATCAGTAACCGTGTCTCACACTGCGTAATATCAGTAACCGTGTGTCACACTGTGTGGTATCAGTAACCGTGTGTCACACTGCGTAATATCCGTAACCGTGTATCACAATGCGTGGTATCAGTAACCGTGTGTCACACTGCGTGATATCCGTAACCGTGTCACACTGCGTGATATCAGTAACCGTGTCACACTGTGTAATATCAGTAACCGTGTGTCACACTGCGTGGTATCGGTAACCGTGTGTCAGACTGCGTGATATCCGTAAACATGTCGCACTGTGTAATATCAGTAACTGTGTGTAACACTGTGAATTATCAGTAACTGTGCGTCACACTGCGTGGTATCCGTAACCGTGTGTCACACTGCGTAATATCAGTAACCGTGTGTCACACTGTGTAATATCAGTAACCATGTGTCACACTGCGTAATATCCGTAACCGTGTGTCACACTGCGTAATATCAGGAAGCGTGTGTCACACTGCGTAATATCAGTAACCGTGTGTCACACTGCGTGGTATCAGTAACCATGTGTCACACTGCATGGTATCAGTAACCGTGTCTCACACTGCGTAATATCAGTAACCGTGTGTCACACTGTGTGGTATCAGTAACCGTGTGTCACACTGCGTAATATCCGTAACCGTGTATCACACTGCGTGGTATCAGTAACCGTGTGTCACACTGCGTGGTATCAGTAACCGTGTGTCACACTGTGTAATATCAGAAACCGTGTTTCAGACTGCGTGGTATCAGGAACCGTGTGTCACAATGCGTAAAATCAGTAACCGTGTGTCACACTGCGTGGTATCATTAACTGTGTGTCACACTGCGTGATATCTGAAACCGTGTGTCACACTACGTGGCAACAGTAAGCGTGTGTCACACTGCGTAATATCAGTAACCGTGTGTCACACTGCGTAATATCAGTAACCGTGGGTCACACTGCGTAATATCAGTAACCGTGTGTCACACTGCGCAATATCAGCAACCGTGTGTCAGGCTGTGTAATGTCAGTAACCGTGTGTCACAGTGCGTAATATCCGTAACCGTGTCTCACACTGTATAATATCAGTAACCGTGTGTCACACTGCGTAATATCAGTAACCGTGTGTCACACTGCGTAATATCCGTAACCGTGTGTCACACTGTGTAATGTCAGTAACCGTGTGTCACACTGCGTGGTTACATTAACCGTGTTTCACACTGCGGAATATCAGTAACCGTGTGTCACAAAACGTAATATCACTAACTGTGTGTCACACTCCGTGGTATGAGGAACTGTGTGTCACACTGCGTAATATCAGTAAGCGTGTGTCACACTGCGTAATACAGTAACTGTGTGTCACACTGCGTGGAATCCGTAACCGTGTGTCACACCGCGTAATATCAGTAACCGTGTGTCACACTGCGTAATATCAGTAACCGTGTGTCACAGTGTGTAATATCAGTAACCATGTGCCACACTACGTAATATCCGTAACCGTGTGTCACACTGCGTGGTATCAGGATTCGTGTGTCACACTGCGTAATATCAGTAACCGTGTGTCACACTGCGTGGCATCAGTAACCATGTGTCACGCTGCGTGATATCAGTAACCGTGTGTCACACTGCGTAATATCAGTAACCGTGTGTCACACTGCGTAATATCAGTAACCATGTGCCACACTGCGTAATATCCGTAACCGTGTGTCACACTGCGTAATATCAGTAAGCGCGTGTCACACTGCGTAATATCAGTAACCGTGTGTCACACTGCGTGATATCCGTAACCGTGTCACACTGTGTAATATCAGTAACTGTGTGTCACACTGTGAATTATCAGTAACTGTGTGTCACACTGCGTGGTATCCGTAACCGTGTGTCACACTGCGTAATATCAGTAACCGTGTGTCACACTGCGTAATATCAGTAACCGTGTGTCACACTGTGTAATATCAGTAACCATGTACCACACTGCGTAATATCCGTAACCGTGTGTCACACTGCGTAATATCAGGAAGCGTGTGTCACACTGCGTAATATCAGTAACCGTGTGTCACACTGCGTGGTATCAGTAACCATGTGTCACACTGCATGGTATCAGTAACCGTGTCTCACACTGCGTAATATCAGTAACCGTGTGTCACACTGTGTGGTATCAGTAACCGTGTGTCACACTGCGTAATATCAGTAACCGTGTGTCACACTGCGTAATATCAGTAACCATGTGCCACACTGCGTAATATCCGTAACCGTGTGTCACACTGCGTAATATCAGTAAGCGTGTGTCACACTGCGTAATATCAGTAACCGTGTGTCACACTGCGTGATATCCGTAACCGTGTCACACTGTGTAATATCAGTAACTGTGTGTCGCACTGTGAATTATCAGTAACTGTGTGTCACACTGCGTGGTATCCGTAACCGTGTGTCACACTGCGTAATATCAGTAACCGTGTGTCACACTGCGTAATATCAGTAACCGTGTGTCACACTGTGTAATATCAGTAACCATGTACCACACTGCGTAATATCCGTAACCGTGTGTTACACTGCGTAATATCAGGAAGCGTGTGTCACACTGCGTAATATCAGTAACCGTGTGTCACACTGCGTGGTATCAGTAACCATGTGTCACACTGCATGGTATCAGTAACCGTGTCTCACACTGCGTAATATCAGTAACCGTGTGTCACACTGTGTGGTATCAGTAACCGTGTGTCACACTGCGTAATATCCGTAACCGTGTATCACACTGCGTGGTATCAGTAACCGTGTGTCACACTGCGTGATATCCGTAACCGTGTCACACTGCGTGATATCAGTAACCGTGTCACACTGTGTAATATCAGTAACCGTGTGTCACACTGCGTGGTATCGGTAACCGTGTGTCAGACTGCGTGATATCCGTAAACATGTCGCACTGTGTAATATCAGTAACTGTGTGTAACACTGTGAATTATCAGTAACTGTGCGTCACACTGCGTGGTATCCGTAACCGTGTGTCACACTGCGTAATATCAGTAACCGTGTGTCACACTGTGTAATATCAGTAACCATGTGTCACACTGCGTAATATCCGTAACCGTGTGTCACACTGCGTAATATCAGGAAGCGTGTGTCACACTGCGTAATATCAGTAACCGTGTGTCACACTGCGTGGTATCAGTAACCATGTGTCACACTGCATGGTATCAGTAACCGTGTCTCACACTGCGTAATATCAGTAACCGTGTGTCACACTGTGTGGTATCAGTAACCGTGTGTCACACTGCGTAATATCCGTAACCGTGTATCACACTGCGTGGTATCAGTAACCGTGTGTCACACTGCGTGGTATCAGTAACCGTGTGTCACACTGTGTAATATCAGAAACCGTGTTTCAGACTGCGTGGTATCAGGAACCGTGTGTCACAATGCGTAAAATCAGTAACCGTGTGTCACACTGCGTGGTATCATTAACTGTGTGTCACACTGCGTGATATCTGAAACCGTGTGTCACACTGCGTGGCAACAGTAAGCGTGTGTCACACTGCGTAATATCAGTAACCGTGTGTCACACTGCGTAATATCAGTAACCGTGGGTCACACTGCGTAATATCAGTAACCGTGTGTCACACTGCGCAATATCAGCAACCGTGTGTCAGGCTGTGTAATGTCAGTAACCGTGTGTCACACTGCGTAATATCCGTAACCGTGTCTCACACTGTATAATATCAGTAACCGTGTGTCACACTGCGTAATATCAGTAACCGTGTGTCACACTGCGTAATATCAGTAACCGTGTGTCACACTGTGTAATGTCAGTAACCGTGTGTCACACTGCGTGGTTACATTAACCGTGTTTCACACTGCGAAATATCAGTAACCGTGTGTCACAAAACGTAATATCACTAACTGTGTGTCACACTCCGTGGTATGAGGAACTGTGTGTCACACTGCGTAATATCAGTAAGCGTGTGTCACACTGCGTAATACAGTAACTGTGTGTCACACTGCGTGGAATCCGTAACCGTGTGTCACACCGCGTAATATCAGTAACCGTGTGTCACACTGCGTAATATCAGTAACCGTGTGTCACAGTGTGTAATATCAGTAACCATGTGCCACACTACGTAATATCCGTAACCGTGTGTCACACTGCGTAATACCAGTAAGCGTATGTCACACTGCGTAATATCAGTAACCGTGTGTCACACTGCGTAATATCAGTAACCGTGTGTCACACTGCGTGGCATCAGTAACCATGTGTCACGCTGCGTGATATCAGTAAACGTGTGTCACACTGCGTAATATCAGTAACCGTGTGTCACACTGCGTAATATCAGTAAACATGTGCCACACTCCGTAATATCCGTAACCGTGTGTCACACTGCGTAATATCAGTAAGCGCGTGTCACACTGCGTAATATCAGTAACCGTGTGTCACACTGCGTGATATCCGTAACCGTGTCACACTGTGTAATATCAGTAACTGTGTGTCACACTGTGAATTATCAGTAACTGTGTGTCACACTGCGTGGTATCCGTAACCGTGTGTCACACTGCGTAATATCAGTAACCGTGTGTCACACTGCGTAATATCAGTAACCGTGTGTCACACTGTGTATTATCAGTAACCATGTACCACACTGCGTAATATCCGTAACCGTGTGTCACACTGCGTAATATCAGGAAGCGTGTGTCACACTGCGTAATATCAGTAACCGTGTGTCACACTGCGTGGTATCAGTAACCATGTGTCACACTGCATGGTATCAGTAACCGTGTCTCACACTGCGTAATATCAGTAACCGTGTGTCACACTGTGTGGTATCAGTAACCGTGTGTCACACTGCGTAATATCCGTAACCGTGTATCACACTGCGTGGTATCAGTAACCGTGTGTCACACTGCGTGATATCCGTAACCGTGTCACACTGCGTGATATCAGTAACCGTGTCACACTGTGTAATATCAGTAACCGTGTGTCACACTGCGTGGTATCGGTAACCGTGTGTCAGACTGCGTGATATCCGTAAACATGTCGCACTGTGTAATATCAGGAACCGTGTGTCACACTGCGTAATATCAGTAACCGTGTGTCACACTGCGTAATATCAGTAACCGTGTGTCACACTGCGTAATATCAGTAACCATGTGCCACACTGCGTAATATCCGTAACCGTGTGTCACACTGCGTAATATCAGTTAGCGCGTGTCACACTGCGTAATATCAGTAACCGTGTGTCACACTGCGTGATATCCGTAACCGTGTCACACTGTGTAATATCAGTAACTGTGTGTCACACTGTGAATTATCAGTAACTGCGTGTCACACTGCGTGGTATCCGTAACCGTGTGTCACACTGCGTAATATCAGTAACCGTGTGTCACACTGCGTAATATCAGTAACCGTGTGTCACACTGTGTAATATCAGTAACCATGTACCACACTGCGTAATATCCGTAACCGTGTGTCACACTGCGTAATATCAGGAAGCGTGTGTCACACTGCGTAATATCAGTAACCGTGTGTCACACTGCGTGGTATCGGTAACCGTGTGTCAGACTGCGTGATATCCGTAAACATGTCGCACTGTGTAATATCAGTAACTGTGTGTAACACTGTGAATTATCAGTAACTGTGCGTCACACTGCGTGGTATCCGTAACCGTGTGTCACACTGCGCAATATCAGCAACCGTGTGTCAGGCTGTGTAATGTCAGTAACCGTGTGTCACACTGCGTAATATCCGTAACCGTGTCTCACACTGTGAATTATCAGTAACTGTGCGTCACACTGCGTGGTATCCGTAACCGTGTGTCACACTGCGCAATATCAGCAACCGTGTGTCAGGCTGTGTAATGTCAGTAACCGTGTGTCACACTGCGTAATATCCGTAACCGTGTCTCACACTGTATAATATCAGTAACCGTGTGTCACACTGCGTAATATCAGTAACCGTGTGTCACACTGCGTGGCATCAGCAACCGTGTGTCAGGCTGTGTAATGTCAGTAACCGTGTGTCACACTGCGTAATATCCGTAACCGTGTCTCACACTGTATAATATCAGTAACCGTGTGTCACACTGCGTAATATCAGTAACCGTGTGTCACACTGTGTAATATCAGTAACCATGTACCACACTGCGTAATATCCGTAACCGTGTGTCACACTGCGTAATATCAGGAAGCGTGTGTCACACTGCGTAATATCAGTAACCGTGTGTCACACTGCGTGGTATCAGTAACCATGTGTCACACTGCATGGTATCAGTAACCGTGTCTCACACTGCGTAATATCAGTAACCGTGTGTCACACTGTGTGGTATCAGTAACCGTGTGTCACACTGCGTAATAGCAGTAACCGTGTGTCACACTGTGTGGTATCAGTAACCGTGTGCCACACTGCGTAATATCCGTAACCGTGTATCACACTGCGTGGTATCAGTAACCGTGTGTCACACTGCGTGATATCCGTAACCGTGTCACACTGCGTGATATCAGTAACCGTGTCACACTGTGTAATATCAGTAACCGTGTGTCACACTGCGTGGTACCGGTAACCGTGTGTCAGACTGCGTGATATCCGTAAACATGTCGCACTGTGTAATATCAGGAACCGTGTGTCACACTGCGTAATATCAGTAACCGTGTGTCACACTGTGTAATATCAGTAACCGTGTGTCACACTGCGTAATATCAGTAACCATGTGCCACACTGCGTAATATCCGTAACCGTGTGTCACACTGCGTAATATCAGTTAGCGCGTGTCACACTGCGTAATATCAGTAACCGTGTGTCACACTGCGTGATATCCGTAACCGTGTCACACTGTGTAATATCAGTAACTGTGTGTCACACTGTGAATTATCAGTAACTGTGTGTCACACTGCGTGGTATCCGTAACCGTGTGTCACACTGCGTAATATCAGTAACCGTGTGTCACACTGCGTAATATCAGTAACCGTGTGTCACACTGTGTAATATCAGTAACAATGTACCACACTGCGTAATATCCGTAACCGTGTGTCACACTGCGTAATATCAGGAAGCGTGTGTCACACTGCGTAATATCAGTAACCGTGTGTCACACTGCGTGGTATCGGTAACCGTGTGTCAGACTGCGTGATATCTGTAAACATGTCGCACTGTGTAATATCAGTAACTGTGTGTAACACTGTGAATTATCAGTTACTGTGCGTCACACTGCGTGGTATCCGTAACCGTGTGTCACACTGCGTAATATCAGTAACCGTGTGTCACACTGCGTAATATCAGTAACCATGTGTCACACTGCGTAATATCCGTAACCGTGTGTCACACTGCGTAATATCAGGAAGCGTGTGTCACACTGCGTAATATCAGTAACCGTGTGTCACACTGCGTGGTATCAGTAACCATGTGTCACACTGCATGGTATCAGTAACCGTGTCTCACACTGCGTAATATCAGTAACCGTGTGTCACACTGTGTGGTATCAGTAACCGTGTGTCACACTGCGTAATATCCGTAACCGTGTATCACACTGCGTGGTATCAGTAACCGTGTGTCACACTGCGTGGTATCAGTAACCATGTGTCACACTGTGTAATATCAGTAACCATGTGTCACACTGTGTAATATCAGTAACCGTGTGTCACACTGTGTAATATCAGAAACCGTGTTTCAGACTGCTTGGTATCAGGAACCGTGTGTCACACTGCGTGATATCTGAAACCGTGTGTCACACTGCGTGGTATCAGTAACCGTGTGTCACACTGCGTGGTATCAGTAACCGTGTGTCACACTGCGTGGTATCAGTAACCGTGTCTCACACTGCGTAATATCAGTAACCATGTGTCACAATGCGTAAAATCAGTAACCGTGTGTCACAATGCGTAAAATCAGTAACCGTGTGTCACACTGCGTGGTATCATTAACTGTGTGTCACACTGCGTGATATCTGAAACCGTGTGTCACACTGCGTGGCAACAGTAAGCGTGTGTCACACTGCGTAATATCAGTAACCGTGTGTCACACTGCGTAATATCAGTCACCGTGTGTCACACTGCGTAATATCAGTAACCGTGTGTCACACTGCGTGGTTACATTAACCGTGTTTCACACTGCGGAATATCAGTAACCGTGTGTCACACTGCGTAATATCAGTAACTGTGTGTCACACTGCGTAATATCAGTAACCGTGTGTCACACTGCGTGGTTACATTAACCGTGTTTCACACTGCGGAATATCAGTAACCGTGTGTCACATAACGTAATATCACTAACTGTGTGTCACACTCCGTGGTATGAGGAACAGTGTGTCACACTGCGTAATATCAGTAAGCGTGTGTCACACTGCGTAATACAGTAACTGTGTGTCACACTGCGTGGAATCCGTAACCGTGTGTCACACCGCGTAATATCAGTAACCGTGTGTCACACTGCGTAATATCAGTAACCGTGTGTCACAGTGTGTAATATCAGTAACCATGTGCCACACTACGTAATATCCGTAACCGTGTGTAACACTGCGTAATATCAGGAAGCGTGTGTCACACTGCGTAATATCAGTAACCGTGTGTCACACTGCGTGGCATCAGTAACCATGTGTCACGCTGCGTGATATCAGTAACCGTGTCACGCTGTGTAATAGCAGTAACTGTGTGTCACACTGCGTGGTATCAGGAACCGTGTGTCACACTGCGTAATATCAGTAACCGTGTGTCACACTGCGTAATATCAGTAACCGTGTGTCACACTGCGTAATATCAGTAACCATGTGCCACACTGCGTAATATCCGTAACCGTGTGTCACACTGCGTAATATCAGTAAGCGTGTGTCACACTGCGTAATATCAGTAACCGTGTGTCACACTGCGTGATATCCGTAACCGTGCCACACTGTGTAATATCAGTAACTGTGTGTCACACTGTGAATTATCAGTAACTGTGTGTCACACTGCGTGGTATCCGTAACCGTGTGTCACACTGCGTAATATCAGTAACCGTGTGTCACACTGCGTAATATCAGTAACCGTGTGTCACACTGTGTAATATCAGTAAACATGTGCCACACTGCGTAATATCAGTAACCGTGTGTCACACTGCGTAATATCAGGAAGCGTGTGTCACACTGCGTAATATCAGTAACCGTGTGTCACACTGCGTGGTATCAGTAACCATGTGTCACACTGCATGGTATCAGTAACCGTGTCTCACACTGCGTAATATCAGTAACCGTGTGTCACACTGTGTGGTATCAGTAACCGTGTGTCACACTGCGTAATGTCCGTAACCGTGTATCACACTGCGTGGTATCAGTAACCGTGTGTCACACTGCGTGATATCCATAACCGTGTCACACTGCGTGATATCAGTAACCGTGTCACACTGTGTAATATCAGTAACCGTGTGTCACACTGCGTGGTATCGGTAACCGTGTGTCAGACTGCGTGATATCCGTAAACATGTCGCACTGTGTAATATCAGTAACTGTGTGTAACACTGTGAATTATCAGTAACTGTGCGTCACACTGCGTGGTATCCGTAACCGTGTGTCACACTGCGTAATATCAGTAACCGTGTGTCACACTGCGTAATATCAGTAACCGTGTGTCACACTGCGTAATATCAGTAACCGTGTGTCACACTGCGTAATATCAGTAACCGTGTGTCACACTGTGTAATATCAGTAACCATGTGTAACACTGCGTAATATCCGTAACCGTGTGTCACACTGCGTAATATCAGGAAGCGTGTGTCACACTGCGTAATATCAGTAACCGTGTGTCACACTGCGTGGTATCAGTAACCATGTGTCACACTGCATGGTATCAGTTACCGTGTCTCACACTGCGTAATATCAGTAACCGTGTGTCACACTGTGTGGTATCAGTAACCGTGTGTCACACTGCGTAATATCCGTAACCGTGTATCACAGTGCGTGGTATCAGTAACCGTGTGTCACACTGTGTAATATCAGAAACCGAGTTTCAGACTGCTTGGTATCAGGAACCGTGTGTCACAATGTGTAAAATCAGTAACTGTGTGTCACACTGCGTGGTATCATTAACTGTGTGTCACACTGCGTGATATCTGAAACCGTGTGTCACACTGCGTGGCAACAGTAAGCGTGTGTCACACTGCGTAATATCAGTAACCGTGTGTCACACTGCGCAATATCAGCAACCGTGTGTCAGGCTGTGTAATGTCAGTAACCGTGTGTCACCCTGTGTAATGTCAGTAACCGTGTGTCACACTGCGTAATATCAGTAACCGTGTGTCACACTGCGTGGTTACATTAACCGTGTTTCACACTGCGGAATATCAGTAACCGTGTGTCACATAACGTAATATCACTAACTGTGTGTCACACTCCGTGGTATGAGGAACTGTGTGTCACACTGCGTAATATCAGTAAGCGTGTGTCACACTGCGTAATACAGTAACTGTGTGTCACACTGCGTGGAATCCGTAACCGTGTGTCACACCGCGTAATATCAGTAACCGTGTGTCACACTGCGTAATATCAGTAACCGTGTGTCACAGTGTGTAATATCAGTAACCATGTGCCACACTAGGTAATATCCGTAACCGTGTGTCACACTGCGTAATATCAGTAAGCGTGTGTCACACTGCGGAATATCAGTAACCGTGTGTCACACTGTATAATATCAGTAACCGTGTGTCACACTGCGTAATATCAGTAACCGTGTGTCACACTGCGTAATATCAGTAACCGTGTGTCACACTGCGTGGCGACATTAACCGTGTTTCACACTGCGGAATATCAGTAACCGTGTGTCACATAACGTAATATCACTAACTGTGTGTCACACTCCGTGGTATGAGGAACTGTGTGTCACACTGCGTAATATCAGTAAGCGTGTGTCACACTGCGTAATACAGTAACTGTGTGTCACACTGCGTGGAATCCGTAACCGTGTGTCACACCGCGTAATATCAGTAACCGTGTGTCACACTGCGTAATATCAGTAACCATGTGCCACACTACGTAATATCCGTAACCGTGTGTCACACTGCGTAATATCAGTAAGCGTGTGTCACACTGCGGAATATCAGTAACCGTGTGTCACACTGCGTGGCATCAGTAACCATGTGTCACGCTGCGTGATATCAGTAACCGTGTCACGCTGTGTAATAGCAGTAACTGTGTGTCACACTGCGTGGAATCAGGAACCGTGTGTCACACTGCGTAATATCAGTAACCGTGTGTCACACTGCGTAATATCAGTAACCGTGTGTCACACTGCGTGGTATCAGTAACCATGTGTCACACTGCATGGTATTAGTAACCGTGTCTCTCACTGCGTAATATCAGTCACCGTGTGTCACACTGTGAATTATCAGTAACTGTGTGTCACACTGCGTGGTATCCGTAACCGTGTGTCACACTATGTAATGTCAGTAACCGTGTGTCACACTGCGTAATATCCGTAACCGTGTCTCACACTGTATAATATCAGTAACCGTGTGTCACACTGTGTGGTATCAGGAACCGTGTGTCACACTGCGTAATATCAGTAACCGTGTGTCACACTGCGTGGTATCATGAACCGTGTTTCACACTGCGGAATATCAGTAACCGTGTGTCACATTACGTAATATCACTAACTGTGTGTCACACTCCGTGGTATCAGGAACTGTGTGTCACACTGCGTAATATCAGTAACCGTGGGTCACACTGCGTGGTATCAGTAACCGTGTGTCACACTGCGTAATATCAGTAACCGTGTGTAACACGGTGTAATATCAGTAACCGTGTGTCACACTGTGTAATATCAGCAACCGTGTGTCACACTGCGTAATATCAGTAACCGTGCGTCACTCTGCGTGGTATCAGTAACCGTGTGTCACGCTGCGTAATATGAGTAACCGTGTGTCACACGGTGTAATATCAGTAACCGTGTGTCACACTGCGTAATATCAGTAACCGTGTGTCACACTGTGTGGTATCAGTAACCGTGTGTCAGACTGCGTGATGTCCGTAACCGTGTCACACTGCGTGATATCAGTAACCGTGTCACACTGTGTAATATCAGTAACTGTGTGTCACACTGCGTGGTATCCGTAACCGTGTGTCACACTGCGTAATATCAGTAACCGTGTGTCACACTGCGTGATATCCGTAACCGTGTGTCACACTGTGTAATAACAGTAACTCTGTGGCACACTGTGAATAATCAGTAACTGTGTGTCACACTGCATGGTATCCGTAACCGTGTGTCACACTGCGTAATATCAGTAACCGTGTGTCACACTGCGTAATATCAGTAACCGTGTGCCACACTGCGTAATATCCGTAACCGTGTGTCACACTGCGTAATATCAGTAAGCGTGTGTCACACTGCGTAATATCAGTAACCGTGTGTCACACTGCGTGATATCCGTAACCGTGTCACACTGCATGGTATCAGTAACCGTGTCTCACACTGCGTAATATCAGTAACCGTGTGTCACACTGTGTGGTATCAGTAACCGTGTGTCACACTGCGTAATATCCGTAACCGTGTATCACACTGCGTGGTATCAGTAACCGTGTATCAGACTGCGTGATGTCCGTAACCGTGTCACACTGCGTGATATCAGTAACCGTGTCACACTGTGTAATATCAGTAACTGTGTGTCACACTGCGTGGTATCCGTAACCGTGTGTCACACTGCGTAATATCAGTAACTGTGTGTCACACTGCGTGATATCCGTAACCGTGTGTCACACTGCGTAATATCAGTAACCGTGTGTCACACTGTGTAATAACAGTAACTCTGTGGCACACTGTGAATAATCAGTAACTGTGTGTCACACTGCATGGTATCCGTAACCATGTGTCACACTGCGTAATATCAGTAACCGTGTGTCACACTGCGTAATATCAGTAACCGTGTGTCACACTGTGTAATATCAGTAAGCGTGTGTCACACTGCGTAATATCAGTAACCGTGTGTCACACTGCGTGATATCCGTAACCGTGTCACACTGTGTAATATCAGTAACTGTGTGTCACACTGTGAATTATCAGTAACTGTGTGTCACACTGCGTGGTATCCGTAACCGTGTGTCACACTGCGTAATATCAGTAACCGTGTGTCACACTGCGTAATATCAGTAACCGTGTGTCACACTGTGTAATATCAGTAACCATGTACCACACTGCGTAATATCCGTAACCGTGCATCACTCTGCGTAATATCAGGAAGCGTGTGTCACACTGCATAATATCAGTAACCGTGTGTCACACTGCGTGGTATCAGTAACCATGTGTCACACTGCATGGTATCAGTAACCGTGTCTCACACTGCGTAATATCAGTAACCGTGTGTCACACTGTGTGGTATCAGTAACCGTGTGTCACACTGTGTGGTATCCGTAACCGTGTATCACACTGCGTGGTATCAGTAACCGTGTGTCACACTGCGTGATATCCGTAACCGTGTCACACTGCGTGATATCAGTAACCGTGTCACACTGTGTAATATCAGTAACCGTGTGTCACACTGCGTGGTATCGGTAACCGTGTGTCAGACTGCGTGATATCCGTAAACATGTCGCACTGTGTAATATCAGTAACTGTGTGTAACACTGTGAATTATCAGTAACTGTGCGTCACACTGCGTGGTATCCGTAACCGTGTGTCACACTGCGTAATATCAGTAACCGTGTGTCACACTGTGTAATATCAGTAACCATGTGCCACACTGCGTAATATCCGTAACCGTGTGTCACACTGCGTAATATCAGGAAGCGTGTGTCACACTGCGTAATATCAGTAACCGTGTGCCACACTGCGTGGTATCAGTAACCATGTGTCACACTGCATGGTATCAGTAACCGTGTCTCACACTGCGTAATATCAGTAACCGTGTGTCACACTGTGTGGTATCAGTAACCGTGTGTCACACTGCGTAATATCCGTAACCGTGTATCACACTGCGTGGTATCAGTAACCGTGTGTCACACTGCGTGGTATCAGTAACCGTGTGTCACACTGTGTAATATCAGAAACCGTGTTTCAGACTGCGTGGTATCATTAACTGTGTGTCACACTGCGTGATATCTGAAACCGTGTGTCACACTGCGTGGCAACAGTAAGCGTGTGTCACACTGCGTAATATCAGTAACCGTGTGTCACACTGCGCAATATCAGCAACCGTGTGTCAGGCTGTGTAATGTCAGTAAGCGTGTGTCACCCTGTGTAATGTCAGTAACCGTGTGTCACACTGCGTAATATCCGTAACCGTGTCTCACACTGTATAATATCAGTAACCGTGTGTCACACTGCGTAATATCAGTAACCGTGTGTCACACTGCGTAATATCAGTAACCGTGTGTCACATAACGTAATATCACTAACTGTGTGTCACACTCCGTGGTATGAGGAACTGTGTGTCACACTGCGTAATATCAGTAAGCGTGTGTCACACTGCGTAATACAGTAACTGTGTGTCACACTGCGTGGAATCCGTAACCGTGTGTCACACCGCGTAATATCAGTAACCGTGTGTCACACTGCGTAATATCAGTAACCGTGTGTCACAGTGTGTAATATCAGTAACCATGTGCCACACTGTGTAATATCAGTAACCGTGTGTCACAGTGTGTAATACCAGTAAGCGTGTGCCACACTGCGTAATATCAGTAACCGTGTGTCACAGTGTGTAATATCAGTAACCATGTGCCACACTGCGTAATATCAGTAACCATGTGCCACACGACGTAATATCCGTAACCGTGTGTCACACTGCGTAATATCAGTAAGCGTGTGTCACACTGCGTAATATCAGTAACCGTGTGTCACACTGCGTGGCATCAGTAACCATGTGTCACGCTGCGTGATATCAGTAACCGTGTCACGCTGTGTAATAGCAGGAACTGTGTGTCACACTGCGTGGTATCAGGAACCGTGTGTCACACTGCGTAATATCAGTAACCGTGTGTCACACTGCGTAATATCAATAACCGTGTGTCACACTGCGTGGTATCAGTAACCATGTGTCACACTGCATGGTATTAGTAACCGTGTCTCACACTGCGTAATATCAGTCACCGTGTGTCACACTGTGAATTATCAGTAACTGTGTGTCACACTGCGTGGTATCCGTAACCGTGTGTCTCACTATGTAATGTCAGTAACCGTGTGTCACACTGCGTAATATCCGTAACCGTGTGTCACACTGCGTAATATCCGTAACCGTGTGTCACACTACGTAATATCAGGAAGCGTGTGTCACACTGCGTAATATCAGTAACCGTGTGTCACACTGCGTAATATCAGTAACCGTGTGTCACACTGCGTGGTATCAGTAACCGTGTGTCACACTGCATGGTATCAGTAACCGTGTCTCACACTGCGTAATATCAGTAACCGTGTGTCACACTGCGTGGTATCAGGATTCGTGTGTCACACTGTATTATCAGTAACCGTGTGTCACACTGCGTAATATCCGTAACCGTGTATCACACTGCGTGGTATCAGTAACCGTGTGTCACACTGCGTAATATCAGTAACCGTGTGTCACACTGCGTGGTATTGGAACCGTGCGTCATAATGCTTAGTGTCAGTAACCGTGTGTCAGACTGTGTAATATCAGTAACCGTGTGTCACACTGCGTAATATCAGTAACCGTGTGTCACACTGCGTAATATCAGTAACCGTGTGTCACACTGCGTGGTATCAGCAACCGTGTGTCACACTGCGTAATATCAGTAACCGTGCGTCACTCTGCGTGGTATCAGTAACCGTGTGTCACGCTGCATAATATGAGTAACCGTGTGTCACACGGTGTAATATCAGTAACCGTGTGTCACACTGCGTAATATCAGTAACCGTGTGTCACACTGTGTGGTATCAGTAAATGTGTGTCAGACTGCGTGATATCCGTAACCGTGTCACACTGCGTGATATCAGTAACCGTGTCACACTGTGTAATATCAGTAACTGTGTGCCACACTGCGTGGTATCCGTAACCGTGTGTCACACTGCGTAATATCAGTAACCGTGTGTCACAGTGCGTGGTATCAGGATTCGTGTGTCACACTGTATTATCAGTCACCGTGTGTCACACTGCATAATATCCGTAACCGTGTATCACACTGCGTGGTATCCGTAACCGTGTGTCACACTGGGTAATATCAGTAACCGTGTGTCACACTGCGTAATATCAGTAACCGTGTGTCACACTGCGTAATATCAGTAACCATGTGCCACACTGCGTAATATCCATAACCGTGTGTCACACTGCGCAATATCAGTAAGCGTGTGTCACACTGCGTAATATCAGTAACCGTGTGTCACACTGCGTGATATCCGTAACCGTGTCACACTGTGTAATATCAGTAACTGTGTGTCACACTGTGAATTATCAGTTACTGTGTGTCACACTGCGTGGTATCCGTAACCGTGTGTCACACTGCGTAATATCAGTAACCGTGTGTCACACTGTGTAATATCAGTAACCGTGTGTCACACTGCGTAATATCAGTAACCGTGTGTCACACTGTGTAATATCAGTAACCATGTGCCACACTGCGTAATATCCGTAACCGTGTGTCACACTGCGTAATATCAGTAAGCGTGTGTCACACTGCGTAATATCAGTAACCGTGTGTCACATTGCGTAATATCAGTAACCGTGTGTCACACTGCGTGGTATCAGTAACCGTGTCTCACACTGCGTAATATCAGTAACCGTGTGTCACACTGCGTAATATCAGTAACCGTGTGTCACAGTGCGTGGTATCAGGATTCGTGTGTCACACTGTATTATCAGTAACCGTGTGTCACACTGCATAATATCCGTAACCGTGTATCACACTGCGTGGTATCAGTAACCGTGTGTCACACTGCGTAATATCAGTAACCATGTGTCACACTGCGTGGTATTGGAACCGTGCGTCATAATGCTTGGTTTCAGTAACCGTGTGTCACACTGTGTAATATCAGCAACCGTGTGTCACACTGCGTAATATCAGTAACCGTGCGTCACTCTGCGTGGTATCAGTAACCGTGTGTCACGCTGCGTAATATGAGTAACCGTGTGTCACACGGTGTAATATCAGTAACCGTGTGTCACACTGCGTAATATCAGTAACCGTGTGTCACACTGTGTGGTATCAGTAACCGTGTATCAGACTGCGTGATGTCCGTAACCGTGTCACACTGCGTGATATCAGTAACCGTGTCACACTGTGTAATATCAGTAACTGTGTGTCACACTGCGTGGTATCCGTAACCGTGTGTCACACTGCGTAATATCAGTAACTGTGTGTCACACTGCGTGATATCCGTAACCGTGTCACACTGTGTAATAACAGTAACTCTGTGGCACACTGTGAATAATCAGTAACTGTGTGTCACACTGCATGGTATCCGTAACCGTGTGTCACACTGCGTAATATCAGTAACCGTGTGTCACACTGCGTAATATCAGTAACCATGTGCCACACTGCGTAATATCCGTAACCGTGTGTCACACTGCGTAATATCAGTAAGCGTGTGTCACACTGCGTAATATCAGTAACCGTGTGTCACACTGCGTGATATCCGTAACCGTGTCACACTGTGTAATATCAGTAACTGTGTGTCACACTGTGAATTATCAGTAACTGTGTGTCACACTGCGTGGTATCCGTAACCGTGTGTCACACTGCGTAATATCAGTAACCGTGTGTCACACTGCGTAATATCAGTAACCGTGTGTCACACTGTGTAATATCAGTAACCATGTACCACACTGCGTAATATCCGTAACCGTGCATCACTCTGCGTAATATCAGGAAGCGTGTGTCACACTGCATAATATCAGTAACCGTGTGTCACACTGCGTGGTATCAGTAACCATGTGTCACACTGCATGGTATCAGTAACCGTGTCTCACACTGCGTAATATCAGTAACCGTGTGTCACACTGTGTGGTATCAGTAACCGTGTGTCACACTGTGTGGTATCCGTAACCGTGTATCACACTGCGTGGTATCACTAACCGTGTGTCACACTGCGTGATATCCGTAACCGTGTCACACTGCGTGATATCAGTAACCGTGTCACACTGTGTAATATCAGTAACCGTGTGTCACACTGCGTGGTATCGGTAACCGTGTGTCAGACTGCGTGATATCCGTAAACATGTCGCACTGTGTAATATCAGTAACTGTGTGTAACACTGTGAATTATCAGTAACTGTGCGTCACACTGCGTGGTATCCGTAACCGTGTGTCACACTGCGTAATATCAGTAACCGTGTGTCACACTGTGTAATATCAGTAACCATGTGCCACACTGCGTAATATCCGTAACCGTGTGTCACACTGCGTAATATCAGGAAGCGTGTGTCACACTGCGTAATATCAGTAACCGTGTGCCACACTGCGTGGTATCAGTAACCATGTGTCACACTGCATGGTATCAGTAACCGTGTCTCACACTGCGTAATATCAGTAACCGTGTGTCACACTGTGTGGTATCAGTAACCGTGTGTCACACTGCGTAATATCCGTAACCGTGTATCACACTGCGTGGTATCAGTAACCGTGTGTCACACTGCGTGGTATCAGTAACCGTGTGTCACACTGTGTAATATCAGAAACCGTGTTTCAGACTGCGTGGTATCATTAACTGTGTGTCACACTGCGTGATATCTGAAACCGTGTGTCACACTGCGTGGCAACAGTAAGCGTGTGTCACACTGCGTAATATCAGTAACCGTGTGTCACACTGCGCAATATCAGCAACCGTGTGTCAGGCTGTGTAATGTCAGTAAGCGTGTGTCACCCTGTGTAATGTCAGTAACCGTGTGTCACACTGCGTAATATCCGTAACCGTGTCTCACACTGTATAATATCAGTAACCGTGTGTCACACTGCGTAATATCAGTAACCGTGTGTCACACTGCGTAATATCAGTAACCGTGTGTCACATAACGTAATATCACTAACTGTGTGTCACACTCCGTGGTATGAGGAACTGTGTGTCACACTGCGTAATATCAGTAAGCGTGTGTCACACTGCGTAATACAGTAACTGTGTGTCACACTGCGTGGAATCCGTAACCGTGTGTCACACCGCGTAATATCAGTAACCGTGTGTCACACTGCGTAATATCAGTAACCGTGTGTCACAGTGTGTAATATCAGTAACCATGTGCCACACTGTGTAATATCAGTAACCGTGTGTCACAGTGTGTAATACCAGTAAGCGTGTGCCACACTGCGTAATATCAGTAACCGTGTGTCACAGTGTGTAATATCAGTAACCATGTGCCACACTGCGTAATATCAGTAACCATGTGCCACACTACGTAATATCCGTAACCGTGTGTCACACTGCGTAATATCAGTAAGCGTGTGTCAAACTGCGTAATATCAGTAACCGTGTGTCACACTGCGTGGCATCAGTAACCATGTGTCACGCTGCGTGATATCAGTAACCGTGTCACGCTGTGTAATAGCAGGAACTGTGTGTCACACTGCGTGGTATCAGGAACCGTGTGTCACACTGCGTGGTATCCGTAACCGTGTGTCACACTGGGTAATATCAGTAACCGTGTGTCACACTGCGTAATATCAGTAACCGTGTGTCACACTGCGTAATATCAGTAACCATGTGCCACACTGCGTAATATCCATAACCGTGTGTCACACTGCGCAATATCAGTAAGCGTGTGTCACACTGCGTAATATCAGTAACCGTGTGTCACACTGCGTGATATCCGTAACCGTGTCACACTGTGTAATACCAGTAACTGTGTGTCACACTGTGAATTATCAGTTACTGTGTGTCACACTGCGTGGTATCCGTAACCGTGTGTCACACTGCGTAATATCAGTAACCGTGTGTCACACTGTGTAATATCAGTAACCGTGTGTCACACTGCGTAATATCAGTAACCGTGTGTCACACTGTGTAATATCAGTAACCATGTGCCACACTGCGTAATATCCGTAACCGTGTGTCACACTGCGTAATATCAGGAAGCGTGTGTCACACTGCGTAATATCAGTAACCGTGTGTCACATTGCGTAATATCAGTAACCGTGTGTCACACTGCGTGGTATCAGTAACCGTGTCTCACACTGCGTAATATCAGTAACCGTGTGTCACACTGCGTAATATCAGTAACCGTGTGTCACAGTGCGTGGTATCAGGATTCGTGTGTCACACTGTATTATCAGTAACCGTGTGTCACACTGCATAATATCCGTAACCGTGTATCACACTGCGTGGTATCAGTAACCGTGTGTCACACTGCGTAATATCAGTAACCATGTGTCACACTGCGTGGTATTGGAACCGTGCGTCATAATGCTTGGTTTCAGTAACCGTGTGTCACACTGTGTAATATCAGCAACCGTGTGTCACACTGCGTAATATCAGTAACCGTGCGTCACTCTGCGTGGTATCAGTAACCGTGTGTCACGCTGCGTAATATGAGTAACCGTGTGTCACACGGTGTAATATCAGTAACCGTGTGTCACACTGCGTAATATCAGTAACCGTGTGTCACACTGTGTGGTATCAGTAACCGTGTATCAGACTGCATGATGTCCGTAACCGTGTCACACTGCGTGATATCAGTAACCGTGTCACACTGTGTAATATCAGTAACTGTGTGTCACACTGCGTGGTATCCGTAACCGTGTGTCACACTGCGTAATATCAGTAACTGTGTGTCACACTGCGTGATATCCGTAACCGTGTCACACTGTGTAATAACAGTAACTCTGTGGCACACTGTGAATAATCAGTAACTGTGTGTCACACTGCATGGTATCCGTAACCGTGTGTCACACTGCGTAATATCAGTAACCGTGTGTCACATTGCGTAATATCAGTAACCATGTGCCACACTGCGTAATATCCGTAACCGTGTGTCACACTGCGTAATATCAGTAAGCGTGTGTCACACTGCGTAATATCAGTAACCGTGTGTCACACTGCGTGATATCCGTAACCGTGTCACACTGTGTAATATCAGTAACTGTGTGTCACACTGTGAATTATCAGTAACTGTGTGTCACACTGCGTGGTATCAGTAACCGTGTGTCACACTGTGTGGTATCCGTAACCGTGTCACACTGCGTGATATCAGTAACCGTGTCACACTGTGTAATATCAGTAACCATGTACCACACTGCGTAATATCCGTAACCGTGCATCACTCTGCGTAATATCAGGAAGCGTGTGTCACACTGCATAATATCAGTAACCGTGTGTCACACTGCGTGGTATCAGTAACCATGTGTCACACTGCATGGTATCAGTAACCGTGTCTCACACTGCGTAATATCAGTAACCGTGTGTCACACTGTGTGGTATCAGTAACCGTGTGTCACACTGTGTGGTATCCGTAACCGTGTCACACTGCGTGATATCAGTAACCGTGTCACACTGTGTAATATCAGTAACCGTGTGTCACACTGCGTGGTATCGGTAACCGTGTGTCAGACTGCGTGATATCCGTAAACATGTCGCACTGTGTAATATCAGTAACTGTGTGTAACACTGTGAATTATCAGTAACTGTGCGTCACACTGCGTGGTATCCGTAACCGTGTGTCACACTGCGTAATATCAGTAACCGTGTGTCACACTGTGTAATATCAGTAACCATGTGCCACACTGCGTAATATCCGTAACCGTGTGTCACACTGCGTAATATCAGGAAGCGTGTGTCACACTGCGTAATATCAGTAACCGTGTGCCACACTGCGTGGTATCAGTAACCATGTGTCACACTGCATGGTATCAGTAACCGTGTCTCACACTGCGTAATATCAGTAACCGTGTGTCACACTGTGTGGTATCAGTAACCGTGTGTCACACTGCGTAATATCCGTAACCGTGTATCACACTGCGTGGTATCAGTAACCGTGTGTCACACTGCGTGGTATCAGTAACCGTGTGTCACACTGTGTAATATCAGAAACCGTGTTTCAGACTGCGTGGTATCATTAACTGTGTGTCACACTGCGTGATATCTGAAACCGTGTGTCACACTGCGTGGCAACAGTAAGCGTGTGTCACACTGCGTAATATCAGTAACCGTGTGTCACACTGCGCAATATCAGCAACCGTGTGTCAGGCTGTGTAATGTCAGTAAGCGTGTGTCACCCTGTGTAATGTCAGTAACCGTGTGTCACACTGCGTAATATCCGTAACCGTGTCTCACACTGTATAATATCAGTAACCGTGTGTCACACTGCGTAATATCAGTAACCGTGTGTCACACTGCGTAATATCAGTAACCGTGTGTCACATAACGTAATATCACTAACTGTGTGTCACACTCCGTGGTATGAGGAACTGTGTGTCACACTGCGTAATATCAGTAAGCGCGTGTCACACTGCGTAATACAGTAACTGTGTGTCACACTGCGTGGAATCCGTAACCGTGTGTCACACCGCGTAATATCAGTAACCGTGTGTCACACTGCGTAATATCAGTAACCGTGTGTCACAGTGTGTAATATCAGTAACCATGTGCCACACTGTGTAATATCAGTAACCGTGTGTCACAGTGTGTAATACCAGTAAGCGTGTGCCACACTGCGTAATATCAGTAACCGCGTGTCACAGTGTGTAATATCAGTAACCATGTGCCACACTGCGTAATATCAGTAACCATGTGCCGCACTACGTAATATCCGTAACCGTGTGTCACACTGCGTAATATCAGTAAGCGTGTGTCACACTGCGTAATATCAGTAACCGTGTGTCACACTGCGTGGCATCAGTAACCATGTGTCACGCTGCGTGATATCAGTAACCGTGTCACGCTGTGTAATAGCAGGAACTGTGTGTCACACTGCGTGGTATCCGTAACCGTGTGTCACACTGCGTAATATCAGTAACCGTGTGTCACACTGCGTAATATCAATAACCGTGTGTCACACTGCGTGGTATCAGTAACCATGTGTCACACTGCATGGTATTAGTAACCGTGTCTCACACTGCGTAATATCAGTCACCGTGTGTCACACTGTGAATTATCAGTAACTGTGTGTCACACTGCGTGGTATCCGTAACCGTGTGTCTCACTATGTAATGTCAGTAACCGTGTGTCACACTGCGTAATATCCGTAACCATGTGTCACACTGCGTAATATCCGTAACCGTGTGTCACACTACGTAATATCAGGAAGCGTGTGTCACACTGCGTAATATCAGTAACCGTGTGTCACACTGCGTAATATCAGTAACCGTGTGTCACACTGCGTGGTATCAGTAACCGTGTGTCACACTGCATGGTATCAGTAACCGTGTCTCACACTGCGTAATATCAGTAACCGTGTGTCACACTGCGTGGTATCAGGATTCGTGTGTCACACTGTATTATCAGTAACCGTGTGTCACACTGCGTAATATCCGTAACCGTGTATCACACTGCGTGGTATCAGTAACCGTGTGTCACACTGCGTAATATCAGTAACCGTGTGTCACACTGCGTGGTATTGGAACCGTGCGTCATAATGCTTAGTGTCAGTAACCGTGTGTCAGACTGTGTAATATCAGTAACCGTGTGTCACACTGCGTGGTATCAGCAACCGTGTGTCACACTGCGTAATATCAGTAACCGTGCGTCACTCTGCGTGGTATCAGTAACCGTGTGTCACGCTGCATAATATGAGTAACCGTGTGTCACACGGTGTAATATCAGTAACCGTGTGTCACACTGCGTAATATCAGTAACCGTGTGTCACACTGTGTGGTATCAGTAAATGTGTGTCAGACTGCGTGATATCCGTAACCGTGTCACACTGCATGATATCAGTAACCGTGTCACACTGTGTAATATCAGTAACTGTGTGCCACACTGCGTGGTATCCGTAACCGTGTGTCACACTGCGTAATATCAGTAACCGTGTGTCACACTGCGTGATATCCGTAACCGTGTCACACTGTGTAATAACAGTAACTGTGTGTCACACTGTGAATTATCAGGAACTGTGTGTCACACTGCGTGGTATCCGTAACCGTATGTGACACTGGGTAATATCAGTAACCGTGTGTCACACTGCGTAACATCAGTAACCGTGTGTCACACTGCGTAATATCAGTAACCATGTGCCACACTGCGTAATATCCATAACCGTGTGTCACACTGCGCAATATCAGTAAGCGTGTGTCACACTGCGTAATATCAGTAACCGTGTGTCACACTGCGTGATATCCGTAACCGTGTCACACTGTGTAATATCAGTAACTGTGTGTCACACTGTGAATTATCAGTTACTGTGTGTCACACTGCGTGGTATCCGTAACCGTGTGTCACACTGCGTAATATCAGTAACCGTGTGTCACACTGTGTAACATCAGTAACCGTGTGTCACACTGCGTAATATCAGTAACCGTGTGTCACACTGTGTAATATCAGTAACCATGTGCCACACAGCGTAATATCCGTAACCGTGTGTCACACTGCGTAATATCAGTAAGCGTGTGTCACACTGCGTAATATCAGTAACCGTGTGTCACATTGCGTAATATCAGTAACCGTGTGTCACACTGCGTGGTATCAGTAACCGTGTCTCACACTGCGTAATATCAGTAACCGTGTGTCACACTGCGTAATATCAGTAACCGTGTGTCACAGTGCGTGGTATCAGGATTCGTGTGTCACACTGTATTATCAGTAACCGTGTGTCACACTGCATAATATCCGTAACCGTGTATCACACTGCGTGGTATCAGTAACCGTGTGTCACACTGCGTAATATCAGTAACCATGTGTCACACTGCGTGGTATTGGAACCGTGCGTCATAATGCTTGGTTTCAGTAACCGTGTGTCACACTGTGTAACATCAGCAACCGTGTGTCACACTGCGTAATATCAGTAACCGTGCGTCACTCTGCGTGGTATCAGTAACCGTGTGTCACGCTGCGTAATATGAGTAACCGTGTGTCACACGGTGTAATATCAGTAACCGTGTGTCACACTGCGTAATATCAGTAACCGTGTGTCACACTGTGTGGTATCAGTAACCGTGTATCAGACTGCGTGATGTCCGTAACCGTGTCACACTGCGTGATATCAGTAACCGTGTCACACTGTGTAATATCAGTAACTGTGTGTCACACTGCGTGGTATCCGTAACCGTGTGTCACACTGCGTAATATCAGTAACTGTGTGTCACACTGCGTGATATCCGTAACCGTGTCACACTGTGTAATAACAGTAACTCTGTGGCACACTGTGAATAATCAGTAACTGTGTGTCACACTGCATGGTATCCGTAACCGTGTGTCACACTGCGTAATATCAGTAACCGTGTGTCACACTGCGTAATATCAGTAACCATGTGCCACACTGCGTAATATCCGTAACCGTGTGTCACACTGCGTAATATCAGTAAGCGTGTGTCACACTGCGTAATATCAGTAACCGTGTGTCACACTGCGTGATATCCGTAACCGTGTCACACTGTGTAATATCAGTAACTGTGTGTCACACTGTGAATTATCAGTAACTGTGTGTCACACTGCGTGGTATCCGTAACCGTGTGTCACACTGCGTAATATCAGTAACCGTGTGTCACACTGCGTAATATCAGTAACCGTGTGTCACACTGTGTAATATCAGTAACCATGTACCACACTGCGTAATATCGAAAACCGTGCATCACTCTGCGTAATATCAGGAAGCGTGTGTCACACTGCATAATATCAGTAACCGTGTGTCACACTGCGTGGTATCAGTAACCATGTGTCACACTGCATGGTATCAGTAACCGTGTCTCACACTGCGTAATATCAGTAACCGTGTGTCACACTGTGTGGTATCAGTAACCGTGTGTCACACTGTGTGGTATCCGTAACCGTGTATCACACTGCGTGGTATCAGTAACCGTGTGTCACACTGCGTGATATCCGTAACCGTGTCACACTGCGTGATATCAGTAACCGTGTCACACTGTGTAATATCAGTAACCGTGTGTCACACTGCGTGGTATCGGTAACCGTGTGTCAGACTGCGTGATATCCGTAAACATGTCGCACTGTGTAATATCAGTAACTGTGTGTAACACTGTGAATTATCAGTAACTGTGCGTCACACTGCGTGGTATCCGTAACCGTGTGTCACACTGCGTAATATCAGTCACCGTGTGTCACACTGTGTAATATCAGTAACCATGTGCCACACTGCGTAATATCCGTAACCGTGTGTCACACTGCGTAATATCAGGAAGCGTGTGTCACACTGCGTGGTATCAGTAACCGTGTGTCACACTGCGTGGTATCAGTAACCGTGTGTCACACTGTGTAATATCAGAAACCGTGTTTCAGACTGCGTGGTATCAGTAACCGTGTGTCACACTGCGTAATATCCGTAACCGTGTATCACACTGCGTGGTATCAGTAACCGTGTGTCACACTGCGTGGTATCAGTAACCGTGTGTCACACTGTGTAATATCAGAAACCGTGTTTCAGACTGCGTGGTATCATTAACTGTGTGTCACACTGCGTGATATCTGAAACCGTGTGTCACACTGCGTGGCAACAGTAAGCGTGTGTCACACTGCGTAATATCAGTAACCGTGTGTCACACTGCGCAATATCAGCAACCGTGTGTCAGGCTGTGTAATGTCAGTAAGCGTGTGTCACCCTGTGTAATGTCAGTAACCGTGTGTCACACTGCGTAATATCCGTAACCGTGTCTCACACTGTATAATATCAGTAACCGTGTGTCACACTGCGTAATATCAGTAACCGTGTGTCACACTGCGTAATATCAGTAACCGTGTGTCACATAACGTAATATCACTAACTGTGTGTCACACTCCGTGGTATGAGGAACTGTGTGTCACACTGCGTAATATCAGTAAGCGTGTGTCACACTGCGTAATACAGTAACTGTGTGTCACACTGCGTGGAATCCGTAACCGTGTGTCACACCGCGTAATATCAGTAACCGTGTGTCACACCGCGTAATATCAGTAACCGTGTGTCACACTGCGTAATATCAGTAACCGTGTGTCACAGTGTGTAATATCAGTAACCATGTGCCACACTGTGTAATATCAGTAACCGTGTGTCACAGTGTGTAATACCAGTAAGCGTGTGCCACACTGCGTAATATCAGTAACCGTGTGTCACAGTGTGTAATATCAGTAACCATGTGCCACACTGCGTAATATCAGTAACCATGTGCCACACGACGTAATATCCGTAACCGTGTGTCACACTGCGTAATATCAGTAAGCGTGTGTCACACTGCGTAATATCAGTAACCGTGTGTCACACTGCGTGGCATCAGTAACCATGTGTCACGCTGCGTGATATCAGTAACCGTGTCACGCTGTGTAATAGCAGGAACTGTGTGTCACACTGCGTGGTATCAGGAACCGTGTGTCACACTGCGTAATATCAGTAACCGTGTGTCACACTGCGTAATATCAATAACCGTGTGTCACACTGCGTGGTATCAGTAACCATGTGTCACACTGCATGGTATTAGTAACCGTGTCTCACACTGCGTAATATCAGTCACCGTGTGTCACACTGTGAATTATCAGTAACTGTGTGTCACACTGCGTGGTATCCGTAACCGTGTGTCTCACTATGTAATGTCAGTAACCGTGTGTCACACTGCGTAATATCCGTAACCGTGTGTCACACTGCGTAATATCCGTAACCGTGTGTCACACTACGTAATATCAGGAAGCGTGTGTCACACTGCGTAATATCAGTAACCGTGTGTCACACTGCGTAATATCAGTAACCGTGTGTCACACTGCGTGGTATCAGTAACCGTGTGTCACACTGCATGGTATCAGTAACCGTGTCTCACACTGCGTAATATCAGTAACCGTGTGTCACACTGCGTGGTATCAGGATTCGTGTGTCACACTGTATTATCAGTAACCGTGTGTCACACTGCGTAATATCCGTAACCGTGTATCACACTGCGTGGTATCAGTAACCGTGTGTCACACTGCGTAATATCAGTAACCGTGTGTCACACTGCGTGGTATTGGAACCGTGCGTCATAATGCTTAGTGTCAGTAACCGTGTGTCAGACTGTGTAATATCAGTAACCGTGTGTCACACTGCGTGGTATCAGCAACCGTGTGTCACACTGCGTAATATCAGTAACCGTGCGTCACTCTGCGTGGTATCAGTAACCGTGTGTCACGCTGCATAATATGAGTAACCGTGTGTCACACGGTGTAATATCAGTAACCGTGTGTCACACTGCGTAATATCAGTAACCGTGTGTCACACTGTGTGGTATCAGTAAATGTGTATCAGACTGCGTGATGTCCGTAACCGTGTCACACTGCGTGATATCAGTAACCGTGTCACACTGTGTAATATCAGTAACTGTGTGTCACACTGCGTGGTATCCGTAACCGTGTGTCACACTGCGTAATATCAGTAACTCTGTGTCACACTGCGTGATATCCGTAACCGTGTCACACTGTGTAATAACAGTAACTCTGTGGCACACTGTGAATAATCAGTAACTGTGTGTCACACTGCATGGTATCCGTAACCGTGTGTCACACTGCGTAATATCAGTAACCGTGTGTCACACTGCGTAATATCAGTAACCATGTGCCACACTGCGTAATATCCGTAACCGTGTGTCACACTGCGTAATATCAGTAAGCGTGTGTCACACTGCGTAATATCAGTAACCGTGTGTCACACTGCGTGATATCCGTAACCGTGTCACACTGTGTAATATCAGTAACTGTGTGTCGCACTGTGAATTATCAGTAACTGTGTGTCACACTGCGTGGTATCCGTAACCGTGTGTCACACTGCGTAATATCAGTAACCGTGTGTCACACTGCGTAATATCAGTAACCGTGTGTCACACTGTGTAATATCAGTAACCATGTACCACACTGCGTAATATCCGTAACCGTGTGTTACACTGCGTAATATCAGGAAGCGTGTGTCACACTGCGTAATATCAGTAACCGTGTGTCACACTGCGTGGTATCAGTAACCATGTGTCACACTGCATGGTATCAGTAACCGTGTCTCACACTGCGTAATATCAGTAACCGTGTGTCACACTGTGTGGTATCAGTAACCGTGTGTCACACTGCGTAATATCCGTAACCGTGTATCACACTGCGTGGTATCAGTAACCGTGTATCAGACTGCGTGATGTCCGTAACCGTGTCACACTGCGTGATATCAGTAACCGTGTCACACTGTGTAATATCAGTAACTGTGTGTCACACTGCGTGGTATCCGTAACCGTGTGTCACACTGCGTAATATCAGTAACTGTGTGTCACACTGCGTGATATCCGTAACCGTGTCACACTGTGTAATAACAGTAACTCTGTGGCACACTGTGAATAATCAGTAACTGTGTGTCACACTGCATGGTATCCGTAACCGTGTGTCACACTGCGTAATATCAGTAACCGTGTGTCACACTGCGTAATATCAGTAACCGTGTGTCACACTGTGTAATATCAGTAAGCGTGTGTCACACTGCGTAATATCAGTAACCGTGTGTCACACTGCGTGATATCCGTAACCGTGTCACACTGTGTAATATCAGTAACTGTGTGTCACACTGTGAATTATCAGTAACTGTGTGTCACACTGCGTGGTATCCGTAACCGTGTGTCACACTGCGTAATATCAGTAACCGTGTGTCACACTGCGTAATATCAGTAACCGTGTGTCACACTGTGTAATATCAGTAACCATGTACCACACTGCGTAATATCCGTAACCGTGCATCACTCTGCGTAATATCAGGAAGCGTGTGTCACACTGCATAATATCAGTAACCGTGTGTCACACTGCGTGGTATCAGTAACCATGTGTCACACTGCATGGTATCAGTAACCGTGTCTCACACTGCGTAATATCAGTAACCGTGTGTCACACTGTGTGGTATCAGTAACCGTGTGTCACACTGTGTGGTATCCGTAACCGTGTATCACACTGCGTGGTATCAGTAACCGTGTGTCACACTGCGTGATATCCGTAACCGTGTCACACTGCGTGATATCAGTAACCGTGTCACACTGTGTAATATCAGTAACCGTGTGTCACACTGCGTGGTATCGGTAACCGTGTGTCAGACTGCGTGATATCCGTAAACATGTCGCACTGTGTAATATCAGTAACTGTGTGTAACACTGTGAATTATCAGTAACTGTGCGTCACACTGCGTGGTATCCGTAACCGTGTGTCACACTGCGTAATATCAGTAACCGTGTGTCACACTGTGTAATATCAGTAACCATGTGCCACACTGCGTAATATCCGTAACCGTGTGTCACACTGCGTAATATCAGGAAGCGTGTGTCACACTGCGTAATATCAGTAACCGTGTGCCACACTGCGTGGTATCAGTAACCATGTGTCACACTGCATGGTATCAGTAACCGTGTCTCACACTGCGTAATATCAGTAACCGTGTGTCACACTGTGTGGTATCAGTAACCGTGTGTCACACTGCGTAATATCCGTAACCGTGTATCACACTGCGTGGTATCAGTAACCGTGTGTCACACTGCGTGGTATCAGTAACCGTGTGTCACACTGTGTAATATCAGAAACCGTGTTTCAGACTGCGTGGTATCATTAACTGTGTGTCACACTGCGTGATATCTGAAACCGTGTGTCACACTGCGTGGCAACAGTAAGCGTGTGTCACACTGCGTAATATCAGTAACCGTGTGTCACACTGCGCAATATCAGCAACCGTGTGTCAGGCTGTGTAATGTCAGTAAGCGTGTGTCACCCTGTGTAATGTCAGTAACTGTGTGTCACACTGCGTAATATCCGTAACCGTGTCTCACACTGTATAATATCAGTAACCGTGTGTCACACTGCGTAATATCAGTAACCGTGTGTCACACTGCGTAATATCAGTAACCGTGTGTCACATAACGTAATATCACTAACTGTGTGTCACACTCCGTGGAATGAGGAACTGTGTGTCACACTGCGTAATATCAGTAAGCGTGTGTCACACTGCGTAATACAGTAACTGTGTGTCACACTGCGTGGAATCCGTAACCGTGTGTCACACCGCGTAATATCAGTAACCGTGTGTCACACTGCGTAATATCAGTAACCGTGTGTCACAGTGTGTAATATCAGTAACCATGTGCCACACTGTGTAATATCAGTAACCGTGTGTCACACTGTGTAATATCAGTAACCATGTACCACACTGCGTAATATCGAAAACCGTGCATCACTCTGCGTAATATCAGGAAGCGTGTGTCACACTGCATAATATCAGTAACCGTGTGTCACACTGCGTGGTATCAGTAACCATGTGTCACACTGCATGGTATCAGTAACCGTGTCTCACACTGCGTAATATCAGTAACCGTGTGTCACACTGTGTGGTATCAGTAACCGTGTGTCACACTGTGTGGTATCCGTAACCGTGTATCACACTGCGTGGTATCAGTAACCGTGTGTCACACTGCGTGATATCCGTAACCGTGTCACACTGCGTGATATCAGTAACCGTGTCACACTGTGTAATATCAGTAACCGTGTGTCACACTGCGTGGTATCGGTAACCGTGTGTCAGACTGCGTGATATCCGTAAACATGTCGCACTGTGTAATATCAGTAACTGTGTGTAACACTGTGAATTATCAGTAACTGTGCGTCACACTGCGTGGTATCCGTAACCGTGTGTCACACTGCGTAATATCAGTAACCGTGTGTCACACTGTGTAATATCAGTAACCATGTGCCACACTGCGTAATATCCGTAACCGTGTGTCACACTGCGTAATATCAGGAAGCGTGTGTCACACTGCGTAATATCAGTAACCGTGTGCCACACTGCGTGGTATCAGTAACCATGTGTCACACTGCATGGTATCAGTAACCGTGTCTCACACTGCGTAATATCAGTAACCGTGTGTCACACTGTGTGGTATCAGTAACCGTGTGTCACACTGCGTAATATCCGTAACCGTGTATCACACTGCGTGGTATCAGTAACCGTGTGTCACACTGCGTGGTATCAGTAACCGTGTGTCACACTGTGTAATATCAGAAACCGTGTTTCAGACTGCGTGGTATCATTAACTGTGTGTCACACTGCGTGATATCTGAAACCGTGTGTCACACTGCGTGGCAACAGTAAGCGTGTGTCACACTGCGTAATATCAGTAACCGTGTGTCACACTGCGCAATATCAGCAACCGTGTGTCAGGCTGTGTAATGTCAGTAAGCGTGTGTCACCCTGTGTAATGTCAGTAACTGTGTGTCACACTGCGTAATATCCGTAACCGTGTCTCACACTGTATAATATCAGTAACCGTGTGTCACGCTGCGTAATATCAGTAACCGTGTGTCACACTGCGTAATATCAGTAACCGTGTGTCACATAACGTAATATCACTAACTGTGTGTCACACTCCGTGGAATGAGGAACTGTGTGTCACACTGCGTAATATCAGTAAGCGTGTGTCACACTGCGTAATACAGTAACTGTGTGTCACACTGCGTGGAATCCGTAACCGTGTGTCACACCGCGTAATATCAGTAACCGTGTGTCACACTGCGTAATATCAGTAACCGTGTGTCACAGTGTGTAATATCAGTAACCATGTGCCACACTGTGTAATATCAGTAACCGTGTGTCACAGTGTGTAATACCAGTAAGCGTGTGCCACACTGCGTAATATCAGTAACCGTGTGTCACAGTGTGTAATATCAGTAACCATGTGCCACACTGCGTAATATCAGTAACCATGTGCCACACTACGTAATATCCGTAACCGTGTGTCACACTGCGTAATATCAGTAAGCGTGTGTCACACTGCGTAATATCAGTAACCGTGTGTCACACTGCGTGGCATCAGTAACCATGTGTCACGCTGCGTGATATCAGTAACCGTGTCACGCTGTGTAATAGCAGGAACTGTGTGTCACACTGCGTGGTATCAGGAACCGTGTGTCACACTGCGTAATATCAGTAACCGTGTGTCACACTGCGTAATATCAATAACCGTGTGTCACACTGCGTGGTATCAGTAACCATGTGTCACACTGCATGGTATTAGTAACCGTGTCTCACACTGCGTAATATCAGTCACCGTGTGTCACACTGCGTAATATCAGTCACCGTGTGTCACACTGTGAATTATCAGTAACTGTGTGTCACACTGCGTGGTATCCGTAACCGTGTGTCTCACTATGTAATGTCAGTAACCGTGTGTCACACTGCGTAATATCCGTAACCGTGTGTCACACTGCGTAATATCCGTAACCGTGTGTCACACTACGTAATATCAGGAAGCGTGTGTCACACTGCGTAATATCAGTAACCGTGTGTCACACTGCGTAATATCAGTAACCGTGTGTCTCACTGCGTGGTATCAGTAACCGTGTGTCACACTGCATGGTATCAGTAACCGTGTCTCACACTGCGTAATATCAGTAACCGTGTGTCACACTGCGTGGTATCAGGATTCGTGTGTCACACTGTATTATCAGTAACCGTGTGTCACACTGCGTAATATCCGTAACCGTGTATCACACTGCGTGGTATCAGTAACCGTGTGTCACACTGCGTAATATCAGTAACCGTGTGTCACACTGCGTGGTATTGGAACCGTGCGTCATAATGCTTAGTGTCAGTAACCGTGTGTCAGACTGTGTAATATCAGTAACCGTGTGTCACACTGCGTGGTATCAGCAACCGTGTGTCACACTGCGTAATATCAGTAACCGTGCGTCACTCTGCGTGGTATCAGTAACCGTGTGTCACGCTGCATAATATGAGTAACCGTGTGTCACACGGTGTAATATCAGTAACCGTGTGTCACACTGCGTAATTTCAGTAACCGTGTGTCACACTGTGTGGTATCAGTAAATGTGTGTCAGACTGCGTGATATCCGTAACCGTGTCACACTGCGTGATATCAGTAACCGTGTCACACTGTGTAATATCAGTAACTGTGTGCCACACTGCGTGGTATCCGTAACCGTGTGTCACACTGCGTGATATCCGTAACCGTGTCACACTGTGTAATAACAGTAACTGTGTGTCACACTGTGAATTATCAGGAACTGTGTGTCACACTGCGTGGTATCCGTAACCGTGTGTCACACTGGGTAATATCAGTAACCGTGTGTCACACTGCGTAATATCAGTAACCGTGTGTCACACTGCGTAATATCAGTAACCATGTGCCACACTGCGTAATATCCATAACCGTGTGTCACACTGCGCAATATCAGTAAGCGTGTGTCACACTGCGTAATATCAGTAACCGTGTGTCACACTGCGTGATATCCGTAACCGTGTCACACTGTGTAATATCAGTAACTGTGTGTCACACTGTGAATTATCATTTACTGTGTGTCACACTGCGTGGAATCCGTAACCGTGTGTCACACTGCGTAATATCAGTAACCGTGTGTCACACTGTGTAATATCAGTAACCGTGTGTCACACTGCGTAATATCAGTAACCGTGTGTCACACTGTGTAATATCAGTAACCATGTGCCACACTGCGTAATATCCGTAACCGTGTGTCACACTGCGTAATATCAGTAAGCGTGTGTCACACTGCGTAATATCAGTAACCGTGTGTCACATTGCGTAATATCAGTAACCGTGTGTCACACTGCGTGGTATCAGTAACCGTGTCTCACACTGCGTAATATCAGTAACCGTGTGTCACACTGCGTAATATCAGTAACCGTGTGTCACACTGCGTGGTATCAGGATTCGTGTGTCACACTGTATTATCAGTAACCGTGTGTCACACTGCATAATATCCGTAACCGTGTATCACACTGCGTGGTATTTGTAACCGTGTGTCACACTGCGTAATATCAGTAACCATGTGTCACACTGCGTGGTATTGGAACCGTGCGTCATAATGCTTGGTTTCAGTAACCGTGTGTCACACTGTGTAATATCAGCAACCGTGTGTCACACTGCGTAATATCAGTAACCGTGCGTCACTCTGCGTGGTATCAGTAACCGTGTGTCACGCTGCGTAATATGAGTAACCGTGTGTCACACGGTGTAATATCAGTAACCGTGTGTCACACTGCGTAATATCAGTAACCGTGTGTCACACTGTGTGGTATCAGTAACCGTGTATCAGACTGCGTGATGTCCGTAACCGTGTCACACTGCGTGATATCAGTAACCGTGTCACACTGTGTAATATCAGTAACTGTGTGTCACACTGCGTGGTATCCGTAACCGTGTGTCACACTGCGTAATATCAGTAACTGTGTGTCACACTGCGTGATATCCGTAACCGTGTCACACTGTGTAATAACAGTAACTCTGTGGCACACTGTGAATAATCAGTAACTGTGTGTCACACTGCATGGTATCCGTAACCGTGTGTCACACTGCGTAATATCAGTAACCGTGTGTCACACTGCGTAATATCAGTAACCATGTGCCACACTGCGTAATATCCGTAACCGTGTGTCACACTGCGTAATATCAGTAAGCGTGTGTCACACTGCGTAATATCAGTAACCGTGTGTCACACTGCGTGATATCCGTAACCGTGTCACACTGTGTAATATCAGTAACTGTGTGTCGCACTGTGAATTATCAGTAACTGTGTGTCACACTGCGTGGTATCCGTAACCGTGTGTCACACTGCGTAATATCAGTAACCGTGTGTCACACTGCGTAATATCAGTAACCGTGTGTCACACTGTGTAATATCAGTAACCATGTACCACACTGCGTAATATCCGTAACCGTGTGTCACACTGCGTAATATCAGGAAGCGTGTGTCACACTGCGTAATATCAGTAACCGTGTGTCACACTGCGTGGTATCAGTAACCATGTGTCACACTGCATGGTATCAGTAACCGTGTCTCACACTGCGTAATATCAGTAACCGTGTGTCACACTGTGTGGTATCAGTAACCGTGTGTCACACTGCGTAATATCCGTAACCGTGTATCACACTGCGTGGTATCAGTAACCTTGTGTCACACTGCGTGATATCCGTAACCGTGTCACACTGCGTGATATCAGTAACCGTGTCACACTGCGTGATATCAGTAACCGTGTCACACTGTGTAATATCAGTAACCGTGTGTCACACTGCGTGGTATCGGTAACCGTGTGTCAGACTGCGTGATATCCGTAAACATGTCGCACTGTGTAATATCAGTAACTGTGTGTAACACTGTGAATTATCAGTAACTGTGCGTCACACTGCGTGGTATCCGTAACCGTGTGTCACACTGCGTAATATCAGTAACCGTGTGTCACACTGTGTAATATCAGTAACCATGAGTCACACTGCGTAATATCCGTAACCGTGTGTCACACTGCGTAATATCAGGAAGCGTGTGTCACACTGCGTAATATCAGTAACCGTGTGTCACACTGCGTGGTATCAGTAACCATGTGTCACACTGCATGGTATCAGTAACCGTGTCTCACACTGCGTAATATCAGTAACCGTGTGTCACACTGTGTGGTATCAGTAACCGTGTGTCACACTGCGTAATATCCGTAACCGTGTATCACACTGCGTGGTATCAGTAACCGTGTGTCACACTGCGTGGTATCAGTAACCGTGTGTCACACTGTGTAATATCAGAAACCGTGTTTCAGACTGCGTGGTATCAGGAACCGTGTGTCACAATGCATAAAATCAGTAACCGTGTGTCACACTGCGTGGTATCATTAACTGTGTGTCACACTGCGTGATATCTGAAACCGTGTGTCACACTGCGTGGCAACAGTAAGCGTGTGTCACACTGCGTAATATCAGTAACCGTGTGTCACACTGCGTGGCAACAGTAAGCGTGTGTCACACTGCGTAATATCAGTAACCGTGTGTCACACTGCGCAATATCAGCAACCGTGTGTCAGGCTGTGTAATGTCAGTAACCGTGTGTCACACTGCGTAATATCCGTAACCGTGTCTCACACTGTATAATATCAGTAACCGTGTGTCACACTGCGTAATATCAGTAACCGTGTGTCACACTGCGTAATATCAGTAACCGTGTGTCACACTGTGTAATGTCAGGAACCGTGTGTCACACTGCGTGGTTACATTAACCGTGTTTCACACTGCGGAATATCAGTAACCGTGTGTCACAAAACGTAATATCACTAACTGTGTGTCACACTCCGTGGTATGAGGAACTGTGTGTCACACTGCGTAATATCAGTAAGCGTGTGTCACACTGCGTAATACAGTAACTGTGTGTCACATTGCGTGGAATCCGTAACCGTGTGTCACACCGCGTAATATCAGTAACCGTGTGTCACACTGCGTAATATCAGTAACCGTGTGTCACAGTGTGTAATATCAGTAACCATGTGCCACACTACGTAATATCCGTAACCGTGTGTCACACTGCGTAATACCAGTAAGCGTGTGTCACACTGCGTAATATCAGTAACCGTGTGTCACACTGCGTGGCATCAGTAACCATGTGTCACGCTGCGTGATATCAGTAACCGTGTGTCACACTGCGTAATATCAGTAACCGTGTGTCACACTGCGTAATATCAGTAACCATGTGCCACACTGCGTAATATCCGTAACCGTGTGTCACACTGCGTAATATCAGTAAGCGCGTGTCACACTGCGTAATATCAGTAACCGTGTGTCACACTGCGTGATATCCGTAACCGTGTCACACTGTGTAATATCAGTAACTGTGTGTCACACTGTGAATTATCAGTAACTGTGTGTCACACTGCGTGGTATCCGTAACCGTGTGTCACACTGCGTAATATCAGTAACCGTGTGTCACACTGCGTAATATCAGTAACCGTGTGTCACACTGTGTAATATCAGTAACCATGTACCACACTGCGTAATATCCGTAACCGTGTGTCACACTGCGTAATATCAGGAAGCGTGTGTCACACTGCGTAATATCAGTAACCGTGTGTCACACTGCGTGGTATCAGTAACCACGTGTCACACTGCATGGTATCAGTAACCGTGTCTCACACTGCGTAATATCAGTAACCGTGTGTCACACTGTGTGGTATCAGTAACCGTGTGTCACACTGCGTAATAGCAGTAACCGTGTGTCACACTGTGTGGTATCAGTAACCGTGTGCAACACTGCGTAATATCCGTAACCGTGTATCACACTGCGTGGTATCAGTAACCGTGTGTCACACTGCGTGATATCCGTAACCGTGTCACACTGCGTGATATCAGTAACCGTGTCACACTGTGTAATATCAGTAACCGTGTGTCACACTGCGTGGTATCGGTAACTGTTAGCGCGAGTGAACAGATACCACACCACTCGCACCCAGAGCCAAGATTGATAGCAGCACAGTTTATTATAGTGTTTTACGTCGACGGAGGTACAATCAGGACACAGACAAGACAGTCCCGAAAAATACTCTGCTTGCCTGCCAAAACGGAGTACAGTTATAGTAACGATCTGTTTTGATATGTAAATGGTTTGTGAGTGGTTTCCTGATATAATCATCCTGTTTCAATAGGTTTGTGGGTGTGGAGTTTGATGTGTAAATGGTTTTCTTTTATAGTTATCCCGTTAATGGGTTTTCTGGTCTAGAGTTTTAATATGTAAAGTTTGGTTTAAGAGTGTGATAATTGCTTTATGTCTCTGAATTCCTTTGGACAATGGGTGTTTGATGGGATGTCAGGAAGTTTTCCAGGTCTCATGGTATTTTCTGAATAGCATATTGATGCGAGTTCCTGAGTCTTTGTCAACCTGGTTTCTGTGTTTAAAAGATGTCTCCTTGCCTTACTCACACCTTTCTGGCTGAATGCTGTCCTGTTTTGCTTCATTTATCGAGTTATAGTTTAAGAAATATTCTAATCCTAATACCCACAAAATTTATGCCCGCCTACAGTCCCCCCTGTCGGTCAAAAGTGAATTTTTGTTGTTTATTTCCTTTTCACTTTTCTAACCGATCTTTCTCCCCTTTATTATATTTTGTGTCCGGTGCTTCCTGCCTCCGTACGCTGCAGTCGTACAGTTTAGGGAAGTCCCGGAGTTTGTCAAATCATGTGTAGGCGGGAGTAATCATCCCGCTTGGTTACCTGCCCCATCATACCAATTGTTCTAACTAAGTTCTTATGTGCTTTCATTCTCTTCCGCTGGCGGTAGGTGTAACATGTAGCCAATCCCCAGGAAAGGGCTAAGATGAGTTGGATGACCACCAGTGTGTGCGATGTAATTCGGACCCAGGGGTGGATGTTTACATTTAGACCCCAGTCCCACACCTTCTGTACCCATGTTTGACTTCGTAACGCCGTCTCGGTATCTTGTTCCAAGGTTTTGATGTGTGACTGTAACCGGTGGTATAATCGGACGGAGTGTCCTACTTTAAGTCGGAGCTCCCTTAGGACTTCGGTCAGGTGTGGGATGGGGGCTTGCTCGGGTTCTTGGTAGTCTCTTAGGTTGTCTTTTAGGGGGTCTGTGGCATTAAAGGCTATGGTCTGCCTATTTCGGATATTGGTGATGTGAGCTTGACCTATAGTGACTGGCTTGCGAGGGGTAAAACAGAAGTTAGGGTCGGGGATTGGGCATGTTAATCCGTTATATGTGAATGATGTACGTGTGGTAGCTACACAGTATCTACCCCGCCCCCCGTATCCTGCCCGGGCGAAATGTGGGTCTACGGGTATAATCTCTAAGGTGCAGTCCTGTGTTCGGTTAAACCCACATTCTGCTGCCTCTCCTTGTCTCAGTGGGTGAGGACAGATGGTGACCTCTCCCCTCTGCTTGCACCCTGCGAGAGAAACACTGGACATTATGCCATGTTTGGAGATGGCCATGTTTTCGGTTATGTGGTAGCGGAGGGAAGCATTGCCCCTAACAACACCAATATTTTCAATTCGGAAGATGGGGAATGGTCCAGCGTCCTGTGTGACCGTTGGAATTAGCAGAACCATTCCTATCCCGGTGCCCTCACTAACCTCGCAGTCGGGGATTACTGGATATACTCGTGTCATCCCCTTCAGGGTCCGGTCATCCAGCACCCCCTTCTGATCTGCGAGTTGCGCTAGTTGGGCGCTGTCGATCCAATCGGGCACTTCCCCCCTGTGTACCTGGTCCAAATTGTGTCGTATTTGTGCCACCATCCACTGACCATATGCATGGCATAACTGTCCCTGTTGTACCCGGGCAGTGTCTTCCCTTTCCCTGTCTATGAGGCGATTGATAGTTCGGGCATGTGCTTCTAACACTGCAATCCCATCTAGTTGGATATGGGCGCCCACTTCCCCTAAGAATGCTTGTTCCGCCTGCTGGTCTAATGACCGCTGTAATATGTTTTTCATTACCCCTTTCAGCTGTTCAATTTTACTGTTGAGGCCCTGGATGTCAATGGAGTTAATCATTGTGTCTCCTGTATTCAGCCCTGTGAGCATATCATTGATAATACCCCGTTTGCTTCGGTATGTGTTGGTGTTTATGTTTCCCCTGTAGTGTGTGGCCCCCATTGCGTCAATGGCCCGTTTTATGGTCTCTCTCTCTAACATCTGATACAAGTTCTGTACCCGTTCTGAGCAATGCCTGGGTACCTGGATTCCTGAAATGTCGATCAGGACAGGTACCACCTCATGTTTTACGTTGTCGTACACAATTTCCCCCTCGTTCCACAACACCAGTCCTCCCTCCGGTCCCCTGCTTTGCAAGGGACAGGGTAAGATTTCGGGCCTTGTGGTCGTGGGGGCCCGCGTTGGAAGCGGTGCAAAACATACATACAATGAGACTGCGGGAGCCTCAACAAGTCCGTAATAGCCGCAAATGTCCATGTTTGAATTCAAAGTGTCCTGTGGTCGGGCCTCTTGTGGGTTGTCGGGGAGGGCGCAGAGAGTCCCAAAAACGCACTGGTCTCTGTTCTGGAGGTCCCGCTGTTGAATGCATGTTCGGAGTCCTTCTAAAGTGCAAGTGAAGCAGATCTCGTTGATACCCGGGTAAACTTGTAGCCATGCGTTAAGATAAGTTCTACTGTTCATAGGGTCCGGTCCAGCTGGCACACATAGTGCCTCGGATGTGTTGAAGGCTACCCCGTGGAATCGCGGGTAGATGGGGTGTTCTTCGGGTGCCACACTCGTCAGGAAGGTCGCCGCGAGGATCATCCTCCAAGTGGTCCACATGGTTCTGGAGAGGGGTTGGGGGAGGATATATAAAACCTGGTGGCCGCCAGTCGTTAGGTTCATATTAGGTGATGAACTTGTCTTACTTATCTTATTCTTATTTCTATTTACATATATACATTCATGCCTCGGTTGGCATATAGTTCCTTTAGTGTTGGAAAATAAAGGTTGTTAGGAAAATAAAGGTTGTTATTTCGATTTCCGCTGTAAGGACAAAGATGGTTAAGGGCCAATACGTGGAGTGGACGGAGCATCCTCTGTCCTTTCAGTCAGTCTGCTCTGTCCTCTTTCCCCGTGGTGATAGGATTTTAATTGCGACCAATGTTTCCATCGGCCTTTTCCTTTCACATCGACACACGCACATGTATCGCTGGTAAGGATAACCTCGTGGGGTCCCATCCATTTCGGTGCAAACCCGGGTCGGTCTGGGGCAATCCGAATCAAAACCCTATCCCCTACTCGAGGGAGGGTGGGGGTATGACTGACATTTTCCTTTTTAGCCTGGTCTCTAATGGCTTGCTGGTCCCTGGCTGTGTGGTGCAGGTCTCGGAGTTGTGAATCTAAGTGTTGCACATATCGTTTGAGCTTGTCCCGGAGGGGTGTCATTTCTTCCCCTCCCACGGCGATGTTTTCGGGGAGTCGCATTGCTCTCCCGGTCATTAGTTCGAACGGGGTGAGCCCTATGGTTCGACCTGGGGTGGCCCGTAGGCGCATCAGGATACAGGGAAGGACATCTACCCACCCCTGACCTGTTTCTGCGATAGTTTTTGCTATCGTGTTCTTGAGGGTGCGATTCATTCTCTCTACCATTCCAGCACTCTGGGGGTGGTATGGTATATGGAACCGCTGTCGGATCCCTAAGGTTTTACATGCGTGTTTCATTACCTTGCCTGTGAAGTGTGTCCCCTGGTCGGAGTCCAGTTGTAACGGGACTCCCCATCTGGGTATTATCTCATATGCTAAGATGTGGGCTACAGTGGTTGCCCCGCAATCCCGGGTTGGGAAGGCTTCTACCCATCGGGTGAACTGGTCAATGAGGACCAGGCAGTACTTCTTCCCACGACTGGTGGGTAGAGGGCCGATGAAGTCAATTTGGAGGTTTTCCCAAGGTCCCTTTGGCCTGGGTTGGTTTGCTAGTTTAACCTTCAGGGGCCGGCCAGGGTTATGCTGTGCGCATATGATGCATCTTTGGCAGTGTTTAGCTACATCCCGCCCCATCCCTGGCCACCACCAATCTCCTGATAAACGAGCTAGGGTCCCATCCCGTCCGGAGTGGTTTGGTTCGTGGTGGAGTCGAAGTAGTTCCGCCTGTATGAATGAGGGGGCGACTACTTGATGTCCTTTCCTCCATATACCATCTTCGTCTAAGGACGCCCCGGTCTGTTTCCATCGCGCCACCTCGTCTGGGTCAGCGCTACCCTGTAGTTTATGAACATCCATCTCTTCCATGGGGGAAGAGATGATGGCAGCTACCTGTGGGAGGGCTTCCCCTGCTGCAGCTTTAGCAGCGGCATCTGCTAGTTGGTTCCCCTTCTGCTCTACAGTCCTTGTCTTTTGATGGGCTTTTATTTTAATTACGGCTGCTTCTGAGGGTAGTCTGGATGCTGTGGCCAGGTCTCGAATTATATTTTCATGTTTTATGTGTCCCCCCGCTGCGGTAATGAATCCGCGCCTATTCCATGCTATCATATAGTCGTGAACCACCCCGAACGCATATTGACTGTCCGTGTATATGTTTACCCTTTTGTCCCTTCCTGCGCTAAGGGCCTTTGTTAATGCTATAAGCTCGGCCACTTGAGCAGAGGTCTCCCCCCCCATGGTGCCCTTTGCTATTAGTGTTCCTTCCTGATCTACCACTGCCCATCCTGTGCGGTACTGTCCCTCCACCTGCCTTCGGGACCCGTCTACGTATAGTGTTATATCGGGGTTCTCCAGTGGCTGATCACTAATCCCATCCTCTGTATCCATGTCTGGGTTAATCGGACAGTGATGTGGACTGCCGTCTGGAAGGAACCCCTCTGCTGGGTTTCTTCCGGTATCTCGTACGATTTTAATAGATTGGTCCTGAGGAAGGAGCACTGCCTCCCAAGTTGCCCTTCGAGCATCTGAAACAGTTCGGAGTCGACCTGTGTTTAATAATTCTACTATTGTATGTTTTGTGTGCAGGATGATCTGTCCTAACATAGTAATGGGTTCGCACACCCTGACTGCCCATGCGGCACAGTCCAGGGCTGCCACACATTTGTGTAGTCCTTTGGCTATCGGGGACTGCCGCACCGAATAATATGCTACAGGTCTCATGGTGCCCCCACTTTCTTGAGTCACAACGGAGCTATAGAATCCGTCCTCCGCATTATAAAAAAGATGGAACGGTTTCGCTATGTTGGGCAGGCATAAGGCTGGGGCCGCTAATAATTCTGATTTCAGGTGGGAGTATGCTGTTTCTTGTTCGGGTCCCCATTCAATGATTTCTGCCCCCGGCCTCCCCCCTTTTACCAATCGCTGGATAGGTTCTGCTATGGATGCAAACTGATCGATGAAATTCCGACAGTAATTAAAGAGTCCCATTACCCTACGCACCCCCCTAACTGTGTTCGGACGGGTCATGTTGGCAATTGCTGTTTTTCGGTCCGTGGGAAGGGTTTTCTTTCCCTGACTTATGTAATGCCCCAGATATCGGACCTCTGGTTTTGCGAGTTGTGCTTTGGTTGGGTTAACCTTAAATCCTGCTGTTTGTAAGCCCCGCAGGATTACTGACAGGGCTCCCAAATGCCCCGTCGGGTTAGTGGAGGCGATCAAGATGTCATCCACATATTGGAGAAAAGCGCTCTCATAGGGGGATAAGTTACAATTTTCGAGGGCTTTGCTCATAACCCGGTGGAATATGTTGGGGCTATTGTGGAATCCCTGGGGGAGACGGGTCCAGGTGTACTGTCTACCTCCACAGGTGAAGGCAAACTTCTCCTGGGAGTCTGGGTGGAGTGGAATTGACCAGAATCCGTTTGCTATGTCTAGCACGGAGAAGATACAATATTCAGGTCGCAGTCCGTTAAATATAGTGGCCGGGCTCGCAACGATAGGGTGTTCCTTTGGGGTGACCTTATTCAGGGCGGTATAGTCGATGGTTAGTCGGTAGTTCCCGTCTGGCTTACGGACGGGCCACATCGGGGAATTTGTGTGGGACACGGTGGGTCTCAGGATGCCCCGTTTAACCAAAGCCTGGACGATTGTTTCGGTTGCCTGTAACGCTTCGGGTTTTATGGGATATTGTTTATGAGGGGCATGGGCTGGTCCTTGTATTTGTAAAGGAAGGATTGTGACGAGACCGCAGTCTTGCTTGCCTGTAGCCCAGACCCGGGCTAGTGCTTGACATAAGAGTCCCACTAGTCCCTCCTTCTTCCAGTCTCGGGCCGTCGGAGCCGGAGCCCCCATGCCTATGGCTGCTACGTTCTTATTAGGGACCCAGTATCCTTGGATCCCGCTCTTGTGTTCTTTCCTTGCCGTCCACAGCAGGCGCTTATTGAAAGCGTCCACCACTGCTCCTAACTCTCCCAGGAGGTCTATTCCCAAAATTGTCCCTTCTTCATTTGGGCCCACCCAGAAGTGTACGGGGAGTATGATCCCCTCTACCTCAAGTAACACTGCTTCGCTCTGATATGCTATAGTCCTATCCCCCCCTATTCCTACTACTACTATGGAACGGTGGGTGGTGGGTAGTGCCATGTTGGTGAGGGATATCGAAGCCCCCGTATCTATTAATATTTTGCATCGCCGGCCCCCTAACGATGCATTCACCCAGATACGGGGGTCCGTTCCCGGGGCGGGGGCCGATGCCACTCATGCAGATTTTTGTGCCGCCAAGGTTTGTATAATGTCCAGCAGCTGCTGGTGGCTGAGGTGCGCTGGGTCCGAAACCACCTCATTCTCCCTTATATCTGGGGCGCTTGCCGGGGTTTTCTCCAGTCTCTTCGGGGGCGCTCCCTTTCTCCTGGGGATCCTTCTGTCTTTGCAGGTAGATTCGGTGTGTCCGATTCTGCCGCACTTATTACATGTATTAGGAGGGTGCGGGATTATAGCTCGGCATTCCCTTTTGAAATGGCCTAATTCCCCGCACCTGTAGCAATGTCCTCCTTCAGTTCCTACCGCTGATATCCCTGCTCTGGCGCCCTGTGTTTTCCTTTGCTGGTTGTCTACAGTGACAGCCCAGTTTTCTAATTCATCGAAGGTGTTAAAGTTTACCAATCCTGTCTTTAGGATAGCTTGGTGTGCTGGGCTCAGACCATCCCTATATAACTGGAGGAATGCCGGGTTCTGTCTATCTGCATCTGGCATTCCTCCGTGGGCTACAAAGGCATCGAATTTTCGTCGCCCGTATTCCTGAGCCCCTTCCTCCTTTTTCTGCGTTACTCCTACTATTACACTCCAACTCACGGGGACCTCCCCCATGGTCAGGATAATATCGTTTTTAAAGCCTGTCAGAGCCTGTTCCTGCTCCCGGCGGCTCCCGTCTAGGTCTGCACACCAAGTCCCATTCTGGTGTTCTGCCCGGAGCCGAGCCCAGTGATTCTCAGGCATCTTGGCTCTTACTAACCCTGCTATATCTCGGTTGTGTAAGTTGTGGCACAGTTGCATCTCTTTCATCTTTTGCCAAAAAATTGCGTTACTGTGCCTGGGCTGCAGGGTTGGGAGCTTTTCTAGTAATTTCATAGTGTCCCCTGGCGAGAGTGACACATAAGTCATTTTAATTTGGGCCTGCCTTCCTCGCCCGTCTCTCCCTTGTCCCCCTGGGATACATTCGATCTTAAGAGGTGCTGCTTTGGCGTTTGGGGGATCGGTGGTTACCGGGGGACTCCCCCCTGTTGGGCACCGAGGACTTGTCTCGTCTATTAAGCACTCCCAATCGGGACATTCCTCGTATGGGGCTTCACGGGAGAAGTCGGTCAGTGCCGGCAACACGGGGTTAATAGCCATCACAGCAGCATGCTTTTTCTGTTCAGCCTTTTCTTGTTTATCCTGAACGTACTTATGGACTCGCCCTGCTAGGGTGAGGTGTGCCTTTAGTATGAGGATCCAAGCCTTATCATCCTTGTTCCTCTTTTCCGTTGCCCACCATTCCCGTTGGCTCTCAAGGGGGTCTTGGGGTTTCCACCCTGTTTTAATCATGCTTTTAATTAGGTTCTTGTTTTTATCTGCTAGATAGCGGGTGAGGGACCCTTCCGGCCCCCATTCAAAAATGGTCTCAATGCTATCCATGTCGAATCTCTTAGCTAAGATCAGTGGTGTACTAATCCTGGTTTGGTGCTTTCCACAGATACTTGTGTAGGTATCCCTGGGGTTCCTGGTTTGGTGTTTCCACTGTCAGTACCTTTAAACCTTCAGCAGTAACACGCAGAGCCCGTCCTGCATGTAACGGGGAGATCACCGCTCACAGAGACAGGGGGGGGGGCTCTGACCACGACTACAGGGGCCGGGGGCCACTCTTTCCTGACCAAATCCTACCGCTAAATCAATCCACAGAGGCTCGCTGTTTCCCTATCTCCCCGGGAATCACCCTGACCTGGGTGCGGACAAGCGTGGGATTGACCGCAGGTAGGAGTTCCCCCGGCGTGTAGCCGTTCTTTCGCGCTACCAGAGGTCTCCTGCTTGTAGTGCCCGAAGCACTCACAGAGGCTCCAGACTTAGTAGCGCCCGGACATGTAGCAGACTCCTCGCGGATCTGTTTCCAGTGGCCCAGACTTTCGCGCCTGCAGAGGTCCTACCCGACTTGCAGCGCCCGGACTTAAACCGAACTTCGTGAGTCCGCGTTCATTGGCCCTAACCCTGGACGTCCTCCCGGCCTCCCGGCCACTTAACCCTTGTCTTCCTTAGGTACCTTTTGGGTCAGCTAATGTCTGGTCGGGTCCGCTGTCAGGGATACACGGAATGCAACAGTACACAATCAATTACAATTCGCGACCCCGCTCACCCGCCCAAAGAAGAACCTACCCCGCTGTGCAGCTCTCGATCGGGCTCTGTTCACAAGTTCAGATCGCGGCAGCCGTGGAACACCGCTGGCACTGGGAATTCCCGCGGACTTTAAATGAGTAAAGATACTCACCCAGTGTTTGAGAGGCGATGTTCCAGCGGCGGTCACGATCCCGGACGAGCCCCCAATTGTTAGCGCGAGTGAACAGATACCACACCACTCGCACCCAGAGCCAAGATTGATAGCAGCACAGTTTATTATAGTGTTTTACGTCGACGGAGGTACAATCAGGACACAGACAAGACAGTCCCGAAAAATACTCTGCTTGCCTGCCAAAACGGAGTACAGTTATAGTAACGATCTGTTTTGATATGTAAATGGTTTGTGAGTGGTTTCCTGATATAATCATCCTGTTTCAATAGGTTTGTGGGTGTGGAGTTTGATGTGTAAATGGTTTTCTTTTATAGTTATCCCGTTAATGGGTTTTCTGGTCTAGAGTTTTAATATGTAAAGTTTGGTTTAAGAGTGTGATAATTGCTTTATGTCTCTGAATTCCTTTGGACAATGGGTGTTTGATGGGATGTCAGGAAGTTTTCCAGGTCTCATGGTATTTTCTGAATAGCATATTGATGCGAGTTCCTGAGTCTTTGTCAACCTGGTTTCTGTGTTTAAAAGATGTCTCCTTGCCTTACTCACACCTTTCTGGCTGAATGCTGTCCTGTTTTGCTTCATTTATCGAGTTATAGTTTAAGAAATATTCTAATCCTAATACCCACAAAATTTATGCCCGCCTACAGTAACCGTGTGTCAGACTGCGTGATATCCGTAAACATGTCGCACTGTGTAATATCAGGAACCGTGTGTCACACTGCGTAATATCAGTAACCGTGTGTCACACTGCGTAATATCAGTAACCGTGTGTCACACTGCGTAATATCAGTAACCATGTGCCACACTGCGTAATATCCGTAACCGTGTGTCACACTGCGTAATATCAGTTAGCGCGTGTCACACTGCGTAATATCAGTAACCGTGTGTCACACTGCGTGATATCCGTAACCGTGTCACACTGTGTAATATCAGTAACTGTGTGTCACACTGTGAATTATCAGTAACTGTGCGTCACACTGCGTGGTATCCGTAACCGTGTGTCACACTGCGTAATATCAGTAACCGTGTGTCACACTGCGTAATATCAGTAACCGTGTGTCACACTGTGTAATATCAGTAACCATGTACCACACTGCGTAATATCCGTAACCGTGTGTCACACTGCGTAATATCAGGAAGCGTGTGTCACACTGCGTAATATCAGTAACCGTGTGTCACACTGCGTGGTATCGGTAACCGTGTGTCAGACTGCGTGATATCCGTAAACATGTCGCACTGTGTAATATCAGTAACTGTGTGTAACACTGTGAATTATCAGTAACTGTGCGTCACACTGCGTGGTATCCGTAACCGTGTGTCACACTGCGCAATATCAGCAACCGTGTGTCAGGCTGTGTAATGTCAGTAACCGTGTGTCACACTGCGTAATATCCGTAACCGTGTCTCACACTGTATAATATCAGTAACCGTGTGTCACACTGCGTAATATCAGTAACCGTGTGTCACACTGCGTAATATCAGTAACCGTGTGTCACACTGCGTGGTTACATTAACCGTGTTTCACACTGCGGAATATCAGTAACCGTGTGTCACATAACGTAATATTACTAACTGTGTGTCACACTCCGTGGTATGAGGAACTGTGTGTCACACTGCGTAATATCAGTAAGCGTGTGTCACACTGCGTAATACAGTAACTGTGTGTCACACTGCGTGGAATCCGTAACCGTGTGTCACACCGCGTAATATCAGTAACCGTGTGTCACACTGCGTAATATCAGTAACCGTGTGTCACAGTGTGTAATATCAGTAACCATGTGCCACACTACGTAATATCCGTAACCGTGTGTCACACTGCGTAATACCAGTAAGCGTGTGTCACACTGCGTAATATCAGTAACCGTGTGTCACACTGCGTAATATCAGTAACCGTGTGTCACACTGCGTGGCATCAGTAACCATGTGTCACGCTGCGTGATATCAGTAACCGTGTGTCACACTGCGTAATATCAGTAACCGTGTGTCACACTGCGTAATATCAGTAACCATGTGCCACACTGCGTAATATCCGTAACCGTGTGTCACACTGCGTAATATCAGTAAGCGCGTGTCACACTGCGTAATATCAGTAACCGTGTGTCACACTGCGTGATATCCGTAACCGTGTCACACTGTGTAATATCAGTAACTGTGTGTCACACTGTGAATTATCAGTAACTGTGTGTCACACTGCGTGGTATCCGTAACCGTGTGTCACACTGCGTAATATCAGTAACCGTGTGTCACACTGCGTAATATCAGTAACCGTGTGTCACACTGTGTAATATCAGTAACCATGTACCACACTGCGTAATATCCGTAACCGTGTGTCACACTGCGTAATATCAGGAAGCGTGTGTCACACTGCGTAATATCAGTAACCGTGTGTCACACTGCGTGGTATCAGTAACCATGTGTCACACTGCATGGTATCAGTAACCGTGTCTCACACTGCGTAATATCAGTAACCGTGTGTCACACTGTGTGGTATCAGTAACCGTGTGTCACACTGCGTAATATCCGTAACCGTGTATCACACTGCGTGGTATCAGTAACCGTGTGTCACACTGCGTGATATCCGTAACCGTGTCACACTGCGTGATATCAGTAACCGTGTCACACTGTGTAATATCAGTAACCGTGTGTCACACTGCGTGGTATCGGTAACCGTGTGTCAGACTGCGTGATATCCGTAAACATGTCGCACTGTGTAATATCAGGAACCGTGTGTCACACTGCGTAATATCAGTAACCGTGTGTCACACTGCGTAATATCAGTAACCGTGTGTCACACTGCGTAATATCAGTAACCATGTGCCACACTGCGTAATATCCGTAACCGTGTGTCACACTGCGTAATATCAGTTAGCGCGTGTCACACTGCGTAATATCAGTAACCGTGTGTCACACTGCGTGATATCCGTAACCGTGTCACACTGTGTAATATCAGTAACTGTGTGTCACACTGTGAATTATCAGTAACTGTGTGTCACACTGCGTGGTATCCGTAACCGTGTGTCACACTGCGTAATATCAGTAACCGTGTGTCACACTGTGTAATATCAGTAACCATGTACCACACTGCGTAATATCCGTAACCGTGTGTCACACTGCGTAATATCAGGAAGCGTGTGTCACACTGCGTAATATCAGTAACCGTGTGTCAAACTGCGTGGTATCGGTAACCGTGTGTCAGACTGCGTGATATCCGTAAACATGTCGCACTGTGTAATATCAGTAACTGTGTGTAACACTGTGAATTATCAGTAACTGTGCGTCACACTGCGTGGTATCCGTAACCGTGTGTCACACTGCGCAATATCAGCAACCGTGTGTCAGGCTGTGTAATGTCAGTAACCGTGTGTCACACTGCGTAATATCCGTAACCGTGTCTCACACTGTATAATATCAGTAACCGTGTGTCACACTGCGTAATATCAGTAACCGTGTGTCACACTGCGTAATATCAGTAACCGTGTGTCACACTGTGTAATGTCAGGAACCGTGTGTCACACTGCGTGGTTACATTAACCGTGTTTCACACTGCGGAATATCAGTAACCGTGTGTCACATAACGTAATATCACTAACTGTGTGTCACACTCCGTGGTATGAGGAACTGTGTGTCACACTGCGTAATATCAGTAAGCGTGTGTCACACTGCGTAATACAGTAACTGTGTGTCACACTGCGTGGAATCCGTAACCGTGTGTCATACCGCGTAATATCAGTAACCGTGTGTCACACTGCGTAATATCAGTAACCGTGTGTCACAGTGTGTAATATCAGTAACCATGTGCCACACTACGTAATATCCGTAACCGTGTGTCACACTGCGTAATACCAGTAAGCGTGTGTCACACTGCGTAATATCAGTAACCGTGTGTCACACTGCGTGGCATCAGTAACCATGTGTCACGCTGCGTGATATCAGTAACCGTGTGTCACACTGCGTAATATCAGTAACCGTGTGTCACACTGCGTAATATCAGTAACCATGTGCCACACTGCGTAATATCCGTAACCGTGTGTCACACTGCGTAATATCAGTAAGCGCGTGTCACACTGCGTAATATCAGTAACCGTGTGTCACACTGCGTGATATCCGTAACCGTGTCACACTGTGTAATATCAGTAACTGTGTGTCACACTGTGAATTATCAGTAACTGTGTGTCACACTGCGTGGTATCCGTAACCGTGTGTCACACTGCGTAATATCAGTAACCGTGTGTCACACTGCGTAATATCAGTAACCGTGTGTCACACTGTGTAATATCAGTAACCATGTACCACACTGCGTAATATCCGTAACCGTGTGTCACACTGCGTAATATCAGGAAGCGTGTGTCACACTGCGTAATATCAGTAACCGTGTGTCACACTGCGTGGTATCAGTAACCATGTGTCACACTGCATGGTATCAGTAACCGTGTCTCACACTGCGTAATATCAGTAACCGTGTGTCACACTGTGTGGTATCAGTAACCGTGTGTCACACTGCGTAATAGCAGTAACCGTGTGTCACACTGTGTGGTATCAGTAACCGTGTGCCACACTGCGTAATATCCGTAACCGTGTATCACACTGCGTGGTATCAGTAACCGTGTGTCACACTGCGTGATATCCGTAACCGTGTCACACTGCGTGATATCAGTAACCGTGTCACACTGTGTAATATCAGTAACCGTGTGTCACACTGCGTGGTATCGGTAACCGTGTGTCAGACTGCGTGATATCCGTAAACATGTCGCACTGTGTAATATCAGGAACCGTGTGTCACACTGCGTAATATCAGTAACCGTGTGTCACACTGTGTAATATCAGTAACCGTGTGTCACACTGCGTAATATCAGTAACCATGTGCCACACTGCGTAATATCCGTAACCGTGTGTCACACTGCGTAATATCAGTTAGCGCGTGTCACACTGCGTAATATCAGTAACCGTGTGTCACACTGCGTGATATCCGTAACCGTGTCACACTGTGTAATATCAGTAACTGTGTGTCACACTGTGAATTATCAGTAACTGTGTGTCACACTGCGTGGTATCCGTAACCGTGTGTCACACTGCGTAATATCAGTAACCGCGTGTCACACTGCGTAATATCAGTAACCGTGTGTCACACTGTGTAATATCAGTAACCATGTACCACACTGCGTAATATCCGTAACCGTGTGTCACACTGCGTAATATCAGGAAGCGTGTGTCACACTGCGTAATATCAGTAACCGTGTGTCACACTGCGTGGTATCGGTAACCGTGTGTCAGACTGCGTGATATCTGTAAACATGTCGCACTGTGTAATATCAGTAACTGTGTGTAACACTGTGAATTATCAGTAACTGTGCGTCACACTGCGTGGTATCCGTAACCGTGTGTCACACTGCGTAATATCAGTAACCGTGTGTCACACTGCGTAATATCAGTAACCATGTGTCACACTGCGTAATATCCGTAACCGTGTGTCACACTGCGTAATATCAGGAAGCGTGTGTCACACTGCGTAACATCAGTAACCGTGTGTCACACTGCGTGGTATCAGTAACCATGTGTCACACTGCGTGATATCAGTAACCGTGTCACACTGTGTAATATCAGTAACCGTGTGTCACACTGCGTGGTATCGGTAACCGTGTGTCAGACTGCGTGATATCCGTAAACATGTCGCACTGTGTAATATCAGGAACCGTGTGTCACACTGCGTAATATCAGTAACCGTGTGTCACACTGCGTAATATCAGTAACCGTGTGTCACACTGCGTAATATCAGTAACCATGTGCCACACTGCGTAATATCCGTAACCGTGTGTCACACTGCGTAATATCAGTTAGCGCGTGTCACACTGCGTAATATCAGTAACCGTGTGTCACACTGCGTGATATCCGTAACCGTGTCACACTGTGTAATATCAGTAACTGTGTGTCACACTGTGAATTATCAGTAACTGTGTGTCACACTGCGTGGTATCCGTAACCGTGTGTCACACTGCGTAATATCAGTAACCGTGTGTCACACTGCGTAATATCAGTAACCGTGTGTCACACTGTGTAATATCAGTAACCATGTACCACACTGCGTAATATCCGTAACCGCGTGTCACACTGCGTAATATCAGGAAGCGTGTGTCACACTGCGTAATATCAGTAACCGTGTGTCACACTGCGTGGTATCGGTAACCGTGTGTCAGACTGCGTGATATCCGTAAACATGTCGCACTGTGTAATATCAGTAACTGTGTGTAACACTGTGAATTATCAGTAACTGTGCGTCACACTGCGTGGTATCCGTAACCGTGTGTCACACTGCGCAATATCAGCAACCGTGTGTCAGGCTGTGTAATGTCAGTAACCGTGTGTCACACTGCGTAATATCCGTAACCGTGTCTCACACTGTATAATATCAGTAACCGTGTGTCACACTGCGTAATATCAGTAACCGTGTGTCACACTGCGTAATATCAGTAACCGTGTGTCACACTGTGTAATGTCAGTAACCGTGTGTCACACTGCGTGGTTACATTAACCGTGTTTCACACTGCGGAATATCAGTAACCGTGTGTCACATAACGTAATATCACTAACTGTGTGTCACACTCCGTGGTATGAGGAACTGTGTGTCACACTGCGTAATATCAGTAAGCGTGTGTCACACTGCGTAATACAGTAACTGTGTGTCACACTGCGTGGAATCCGTAACCGTGTGTCACACCGCGTAATATCAGTAACCGTGTGTCACACTGCGTAATATCAGTAACCGTGTGTCACAGTGTGTAATATCAGTAACCATGTGCCACACTACGTAATATCCGTAACCGTGTGTCACACTGCGTAATACCAGTAAGCGTGTGTCACACTGCGTAATATCAGTAACCGTGTGTCACACTGCGTGGCATCAGTAACCATGTGTCACGCTGCGTGATTTCAGTAACCGTGTGTCACACTGCGTAATATCAGTAACCGTGTGTCACACTGCGTAATATCAGTAACCATGTGTCACACTGCGTAATATCAGTAACCGTGTGTCACACTGTGTAATGTCAGGAACCGTGTGTCACACTGCGTGGTTACATTAACCGTGTTTCACACTGCGGAATATCAGTAACCGTGTGTCACATAACGTAATATCACTAACTGTGTGTCACACTCCGTGGTATGAGGAACTGTGTGTCACACTGCGTAATATCAGTAAGCGTGTGTCACACTGCGTAATACAGTAACTGTGTGTCACACTGCGTGGAATCCGTAACCGTGTGTCATACCGCGTAATATCAGTAACCGTGTGTCACACTGCGTAATATCAGTAACCGTGTGTCACAGTGTGTAATATCAGTAACCATGTGCCACACTACGTAATATCCGTAACCGTGTGTCACACTGCGTAATACCAGTAAGCGTGTGTCACACTGCGTAATATCAGTAACCGTGTGTCACACTGTGTGGCATCAGTAACCATGTGTCACGCTGCGTGATATCAGTAACCGTGTGTCACACTGCGTAATATCAGTAACCGTGTGTCACACTGCGTAATATCAGTAACCATGTGCCACACTGCGTAATATCCGTAACCGTGTGTCACACTGCGTAATATCAGTAAGCGCGTGTCACACTGCGTAATATCAGTAACCGTGTGTCACACTGCGTGATATCCGTAACCGTGTCACACTGTGTAATATCAGTAACTGTGTGTCACACTGTGAATTATCAGTAACTGTGTGTCACACTGCGTGGTATCCGTAACCGTGTGTCACACTGCGTAATATCAGTAACCGTGTGTCACACTGCGTAATATCAGTAACCGTGTGTCACACTGTGTAATATCAGTAACCATGTACCACACTGCGTAATATCCGTAACCGTGTGTCACACTGCGTAATATCAGGAAGCGTGTGTCACACTGCGTAATATCAGTAACCGTGTGTCACACTGCGTGGTATCAGTAACCATGTGTCACACTGCATGGTATCAGTAACCGTGTCTCACACTGCGTAATATCAGTAACCGTGTGTCACACTGTGTGGTATCAGTAACCGTGTGTCACACTGCGTAATAGCAGTAACCGTGTGTCACACTGTGTGGTAAGTAACCGTGTCCAACACTGCGTAATATCCGTAACCGTGTATCACACTGCGTGGTATCAGTAACCGTGTGTCACACTGCGTGATATCCGTAACCGTGTCACACTGCGTGATATCAGTAACCGTGTCACACTGTGTAATATCAGTAACCGTGTGTCACACTGCGTGGTATCGGTAACCGTGTGTCAGACTGCGTGATATCCGTAAACATGTCGCACTGTGTAATATCAGGAACCGTGTGTCACACTGCGTAATATCAGTAACCGTGTGTCACACTGTGTAATATCAGTAACCGTGTGTCACACTGCGTAATATCAGTAACCATGTGCCACACTGCGTAATATCCGTAACCGTGTGTCACACTGCGTAATATCAGTTAGCGCGTGTCACACTGCGTAATATCAGTAACCGTGTGTCACACTGCGTGATATCCGTAACCGTGTCACACTGTGTAATATCAGTAACTGTGTGTCACACTGTGAATTATCAGTAACTGTGTGTCACACTGCGTGGTATCCGTAACCGTGTGTCACACTGCGTAATATCAGTAACCGCGTGTCACACTGCGTAATATCAGTAACCGTGTGTCACACTGTGTAATATCAGTAACCATGTACCACACTGCGTAATATCCGTAACCGTGTGTCACACTGCGTAATATCAGGAAGCGTGTGTCACACTGCGTAATATCAGTAACCGTGTGTCACACTGCGTGGTATCGGTAACCGTGTGTCAGACTGCGTGATATCTGTAAACATGTCGCACTGTGTAATATCAGTAACTGTGTGTAACACTGTGAATTATCAGTAACTGTGCGTCACACTGCGTGGTATCCGTAACCGTGTGTCACACTGCGTAATATCAGTAACCGTGTGTCACACTGCGTAATATCAGTAACCATGTGTCACACTGCGTAATATCCGTAACCGTGTGTCACACTGCGTAATATCAGGAAGCGTGTGTCACACTGCGTAACATCAGTAACCGTGTGTCACACTGCGTGGTATCAGTAACCATGTGTCACACTGCGTGATATCAGTAACCGTGTCACACTGTGTAATATCAGTAACCGTGTGTCACACTGCGTGGTATCGGTAACCGTGTGTCAGACTGCGTGATATCCGTAAACATGTCGCACTGTGTAATATCAGGAACCGTGTGTCACACTGCGTAATATCAGTAACCGTGTGTCACACTGCGTAATATCAGTAACCGTGTGTCACACTGCGTAATATCAGTAACCATGTGCCACACTGCGTAATATCCGTAACCGTGTGTCACACTGCGTAATATCAGTTAGCGCGTGTCACACTGCGTAATATCAGTAACCGTGTGTCACACTGCGTGATATCCGTAACCGTGTCACACTGTGTAATATCAGTAACTGTGTGTCACACTGTGAATTATCAGTAACTGTGTGTCACACTGCGTGGTATCCGTAACCGTGTGTCACACTGCGTAATATCAGTAACCGTGTGTCACACTGCGTAATATCAGTAACCGTGTGTCACACTGTGTAATATCAGTAACCATGTACCACACTGCGTAATATCCGTAACCGCGTGTCACACTGCGTAATATCAGGAAGCGTGTGTCACACTGCGTAATATCAGTAACCGTGTGTCACACTGCGTGGTATCGGTAACCGTGTGTCAGACTGCGTGATATCCGTAAACATGTCGCACTGTGTAATATCAGTAACTGTGTGTAACACTGTGAATTATCAGTAACTGTGCGTCACACTGCGTGGTATCCGTAACCGTGTGTCACACTGCGCAATATCAGCAACCGTGTGTCAGGCTGTGTAATGTCAGTAACCGTGTGTCACACTGCGTAATATCCGTAACCGTGTCTCACACTGTATAATATCAGTAACCGTGTGTCACACTGCGTAATATCAGTAACCGTGTGTCACACTGCGTAATATCAGTAACCGTGTGTCACACTGTGTAATGTCAGTAACCGTGTGTCACACTGCGTGGTTACATTAACCGTGTTTCACACTGCGGAATATCAGTAACCGTGTGTCACATAACGTAATATCACTAACTGTGTGTCACACTCCGTGGTATGAGGAACTGTGTGTCACACTGCGTAATATCAGTAAGCGTGTGTCACACTGCGTAATACAGTAACTGTGTGTCACACTGCGTGGAATCCGTAACCGTGTGTCACACCGCGTAATATCAGTAACCGTGTGTCACACTGCGTAATATCAGTAACCGTGTGTCACAGTGTGTAATATCAGTAACCATGTGCCACACTACGTGATATCCGTAACCGTGTGTCACACTGCGTAATACCAGTAAGCGTGTGTCACACTGCGTAATATCAGTAACCGTGTGTCACACTGCGTGGCATCAGTAACCATGTGTCACGCTGCGTGATATCAGTAACCGTGTGTCACACTGCGTAATATCAGTAACCGTGTGTCACACTGCGTAATATCAGTAACCATGTGCCACACTGCGTAATATCCGTAACCATGTGTCACACTGCGTAATATCAGTAAGCGCGTGTCACACTGCGTAATATCAGTAACCGTGTGTCACACTGCGTGATATCCGTAACCGTGTCACACTGTGTAATATCAGTAACTGTGTGTCACACTGTGAATTATCAGTAACTGTGTGTCACACTGCGTGGTATCCGTAACCGTGTGTCACACTGCGTAATATCAGTAACCGTGTGTCACACTGCGTAATATCAGTAACCGTGTGTCACACTGTGTAATATCAGTAACCATGTACCACACTGCGTAATATCCGTAACCGTGTGTCACACTGCGTAATATCAGGAAGCGTGTGTCACACTGCGTAATATCAGTAACCGTGTGTCACACTGCGTGGTATCAGTAACCATGTGTCACACTGCATGGTATCAGTAACCGTGTCTCACACTGCGTAATATCAGTAACCGTGTGTCACACTGTGTGGTATCAGTAACCGTGTGTCACACTGCGTAATAGCAGTAACCGTGTGTCACACTGTGTGGTATCAGTAACCGTGTGCCACACTGCGTAATATCCGTAACCGTGTATCACACTGCGTGGTATCAGTAACCGTGTGTCACACTGCGTGATATCCGTAACCGTGTCACACTGCGTGATATCAGTAACCGTGTCACACTGTGTAATATCAGTAACCGTGTGTCACACTGCGTGGTATCGGTAACCGTGTGTCAGACTGCGTGATATCCGTAAACATGTCGCACTGTGTAATATCAGGAACCGTGTGTCACACTGCGTAATATCAGTAACCGTGTGTCACACTGCGTAATATCAGTAACCGTGTGTCACACTGCGTAATATCAGTAACCATGTGCCACACTGCGTAATATCCGTAACCGTGTGTCACACTGCGTAATATCAGTTAGCGCGTGTCACACTGCGTAATATCAGTAACCGTGTGTCACACTGCGTGATATCCGTAACCGTGTCACACTGTGTAATATCAGTAACTGTGTGTCACACTGTGAATTATCAGTAACTGTGTGTCACACTGCGTGGTATCCGTAACCGTGTGTCACACTGCGTAATATCAGTAACCGCGTGTCACACTGCGTAATATCAGTAACCGTGTGTCACACTGTGTAATATCAGTAACCATGTACCACACTGCGTAATATCCGTAACCGTGTGTCACACTGCGTAATATCAGGAAGCGTGTGTCACACTGCGTAATCTCAGTAACCGTGTGTCACACTGCGTGGTATCGGTAACCGTGTGTCAGACTGCGTGATATCTGTAAACATGTCGCACTGTGTAATATCAGTAACTGTGTGTAACACTGTGAATTATCAGTAACTGTGCGTCACACTGCGTGGTATCCGTAACCGTGTGTCACACTGCGTAATATCAGTAACCGTGTGTCACACTGCGTAATATCAGTAACCATGTGTCACACTGCGTAATATCCGTAACCGTGTGTCACACTGCGTAATATCAGGAAGCGTGTGTCACACTGCGTAATATCAGTAACCGTGTGTCACACTGCGTGGTATCAGTAACCATGTGTCACACTGCATGGTATCAGTAACCGTGTCTCACACTGCGTAATATCAGTAACCGTGTGTCACACTGTGTGGTATCAGTAACCGTGTGTCACACTGCGTAATATCCGTAACCGTGTATCACACTGCGTGGTATCAGTAACCGTGTGTCACACTGCGTGGTATCAGTAACCGTGTGTCACACTGTGGAATATCAGTAACCATGTGTCACACTGCGTAATATCAGTAACCGTGTGTCACACTGTGTAATATCAGAAACCGTGTTTCAGACTGCTTGGTATCAGGAACCGTGTGTCACACTGCGTGATATCTGAAACCGTGTGTCACACTGCGTGGTATCAGTAACCGTGTGTCACACTGCGTGGTATCAGTAACCGTGTGTCACACTGCGTGGTATCAGTAACCGTGTCTCACACTGCGTAATATCAGTAACCATGTGTCACAATGCGTAAAATCAGTAACCGTGTGTCACAATGCGTAAAATCAGTAACCGTGTGTCACACTGCGTGGTATCATTAACTGTGTGTCACACTGCGTGATATCTGAAACCGTGTGTCACACTGCGTGGCAACAGTAAGCGTGTGTCACACTGCGTAATATCAGTAACCGTGTGTCACACTGCGCAATATCAGCAACCGTGTGTCAGGCTGTGTAATGTCAGTAACCGTGTGTCACACTGCGTAATATCCGTAACCGTGTCTCACACTGTATAATATCAGTAACCGTGTGTCACACTGCGTAATATCAGTAACCGTGTGTCACACTGCGTAATATCAGTCACCGTGTGTCACACTGCGTGGTATCGGTAACCGTGTGTCAGACTGCGTGATATCCGTAAACATGTCGCACTGTGTAATATCAGGAACCGTGTGTCACACTGCGTAATATCAGTAACCGTGTGTCACACTGCGTATTATCAGTAACCGTGTGTCAGACTGCGTGATATCCGTAAACATGTCACACTGTGTAATATCAGTAACTGTGTGTAACACTGTGAATTATCAGTAACTGTGCGTCACACTGCGTGGTATCCGTAACCGTGTGTCACACTGCGTAATATCAGTAACCGTGTGTCACACTGCGTAATATCAGTAACCGTGTGTCACACTGTGTAATATCAGTAACCATGTGCCACACTGCGTAATATCCGTAACCGTGTGTCACACTACGTAATATCAGGAAGCGTGTGTCACACTGCGTAATATCAGTAACCGTGTGTCACACTGCGTAATATCAGTAACCGTGTGTCACACTGCGTGGTATCAGTAACCGTGTGTCACACTGCATGGTATCAGTAACCCTGTCTCACACTGCGTAATATCAGTAACCGTGTGTCACACTGCGTGGTATCAGGATTCGTGTGTCACACTGTATTATCAGTAACCGTGTGTCACACTGCGTAATATCCGTAACCGTGTATCACACTGCGTGGTATCAGTAACCGTGTGTCACACTGCGTAATATCAGTAACCGTGTGTCACACTGCGTGGTATTGGAACCGTGCGTCATAATGCTTAGCGTCAGTAACCGTGTGTCAGACTGTGTAATATCAGTAACCGTGTGTCACACTGCGTGGTATCAGCAACCGTGTGTCACACTGCATAATATCAGTAACCGTGCGTCACTCTGCGTGGTATCAGTAACCGTGTGTCACGCTGCATAATATGAGTAACCGTGTGTCACACGGTGTAATATCAGTAACCGTGTGTCACACTGCGTAATATCAGTAACCGTGTGTCACACTGTGTGGTATCAGTAAATGTGTGTCAGACTGCGTGATATCCGTAACCGTGTCACACTGCGTGATATCAGTAACCGAGTCACACTGTGTAATATCAGTAACTGTGTGTCACACAGCGTGGTATCCGTAACCGTGTGTCACACTGCGTAATATCAGTAACTGTGTGTCACACTGCGTGATATCCGTAACCGTGTCACACTGTGTAATAACAGTAACTGTGTGTCACACTGTGAATTATCAGGAACTGTGTGTCACACTGCGTGGTATCCGTAACCGTGTGTCACACTGGGTAATATCAGTAACCGTGTGTCACACTGCGTAATATCAGTAACCGTGTGTCACACTGTGTGGTATCAGTAAATGTGTGTCAGACTGCGTGATATCCGTAACCGTGTCACACTGCGTGATATCAGTAACCGTGTCACACTGTGTAATATCAGTAACCGTGTCACACTGCGTGATATCAGTAACCGAGTCACACTGTGTAATATCAGTAACTGTGTGTCACACAGCGTGGTATCCGTAACCGTGTGTCACACTGCGTAATATCAGTAACTGTGTGTCACACTGCGTGATATCCGTAACCGTGTCACACTGTGTAATAACAGTAACTGTGTGTCACACTGTGAATTATCAGGAACTGTGTGTCACACTGCGTGGTATCCGTAACCGTGTGTCACACTGGGTAATATCAGTAACCGTGTGTCACACTGCGTAATATCAGTAACCGTGTGTCACACTGCGTAATATCAGTAACCATGTGCCACACTGCGTAATATCCGTAACCGTGTGTCACACTGCGCAATATCAGTAAGCGTGTGTCACACTGCGTAATATCAGTAACCGTGTGTCACACTGTGTAATATCAGTAACTGTGTGTCACACTGCGTGGTATCCGTAACCGTGTGTCACACTGCGTAATATCAGTAACCGTGTGTCACACTGCGTGATATCCGTAACCGTGTCACACTGTGTAATATCAATAACTGTGTGTCACACTGTGAATTATCAGTAACTGTGTGTCACACTGCGTGGTATCCGTAACCGTGTGTCACACTGCGTGGTATCCGTAACCGTGTGTCACACTGCGTGGTATCAGTAACCGTGTGTCACACTGCGTAATATCAGTAACCGTGTGTCACACTGCGTGGTATCAGGATTCGTGTGTCACACTGTATTATCAGTAACCGTGTGTCACACTGCGTAATATCCGTAACCGTGTATCACACTGCGTGGTATCAGTAACCGTGTGTCACACTGCGTAATATCAGTAACCATGTGTCACACTGCGTGGTATTGGAACCGTGCGTCATAATGCTTGGTTTCAGTAACCGTGTGTCACACTGTGTAATATCAGCAACCGTGTGTCACACTGCGTAATATCAGTAACCGTGCGTCACTCTGCGTGGTATCAGTAACCGTGTGTCACGCTGCGTAATATGAGTAACCGTGTGTCACACGGTGTAATATCAGTAACCGTGTGTCACACTGCGTAATATCAGTAACCGTGTGTCACACTGTGTGGTATCAGTAACCGTGTGTCAGACTGCGTGATGTCCGTAACCGTGTCACACTGCGTGATATCAGTAACCGTGTCACACTGTGTAATATCAGTAACTGTGTGTCGCACTGCGTGGTATCCGTAACCGTGTGTCACACTGCGTAATATCAGTAACCGTGTGTCACACTGCGTGATATCCGTAACCGTGTCACACTGTGTAATATCAGTAACTGTGTGTCACACTGTGAATTATCAGTAACTGTGTGTCACACTGCGTGGTATCTGTAACCGTGTGTCACACTGCGTAATATCAGTAACCGTGTGTCACACTGCGTAATATCAGTAACCGTGTGTCACACTGTGTAATATCAGTAACCATGTGCCACACTGCGTAATATCAGTAACCGTGTGTCACACTGCGTAATATCAGGAAGCGTGTGTCACACTGCGTAATATCAGTAACCGTGTGTCACACTGCGTGGTATCAGTAACCATGTGTCACACTGCATGGTATCAGTAACCGTGTCTCACACTGCGTAATATCAGTAACCGTGTGTCACACTGTGTGGTATCAGTAACCGTGTGTCACACTGCGTAATATCCGTAACCGTGTATCACACTGCGTGGTATCAGTAACCGTGTGTCACACTGCGTGATATCCATAACCGTGTCACACTGCGTGATATCAGTAACCGTGTCACACTGTGTAATATCAGTAACCGTGTGTCACACTGCGTGGTATCGGTAACCGTGTGTCAGACTGCGTGATATCCGTAAACATGTCGCACTGTGTAATATCAGTAACTGTGTGTAACACTGTGAATTATCAGTAACTGTGCGTCACACTGCGTGGTATCCGTAACCGTGTGTCACACTGCGTAATATCAGTAACCGTGTGTCACACTGCGTAATATCAGTAACCGTGTGTCACACTGTGTAATATCAGTAACCATGTGTCACACTGCGTAATATCCGTAACCGTGTGTCACACTGCGTAATATCAGGAAGCGTGAGTCACACTGCGTAATATCAGTAACCGTGTGTCACACTGCGTGGTATCAGTAACCATGTGTCACACTGCATGGTATCAGTAACCGTGTCTCACACTGCGTAATATCAGTAACCGTGTGTCACACTGTGTGGTATCAGTAACCGTGTGTCACACTGCGTAATATCCGTAACCGTGTATCACACTGCGTGGTATCAGTAACCGTGTGTCACACTGTGTAATATCAGAAACCGAGTTTCAGACTGCTTGGTATCAGGAACCGTGTGTCACAATGTGTAAAATCAGTAACTGTGTGTCACACTGCGTGGTATCATTAACTGTGTGTCACACTGCGTGATATCTGAAACCGTGTGTCACACTGCGTGGCAACAGTAAGCGTGTGTCACACTGCGTAATATCAGTAACCGTGTGTCACACTGCGCAATATCAGCAACCGTGTGTCAGGCTGTGTAATGTCAGTGACCGTGTGTCACCCTGTGTAATGTCAGTAACCGTGTGTCACACTGCGTAATATCCGTAACCGTGTCTCACACTGTATAATATCAGTAACCGTGTGTCACACTGCGTAATATCAGTAACCGTGTGTCACACTGCGTAATATCAGTAACCGTGTGTCACACTGCGTGGTTACATTAACCGTGTTTCACACTGCGGAATATCAGTAACCGTGTGTCACATAACGTAATATCACTAACTGTGTGTCACACTCCGTGGTATGAGGAACTGTGTGTCACACTGCGTAATATCAGTAAGCGTATGTCACACTGCGTAATACAGTAACTGTGTGTCACACTGCGTGGAATCCGTAACCGTGTGTCACACCGCGTAATATCAGTAACCGTGTGTCACACTGCGTAATATCAGTAACCGTGTGTCACAGTGTGTAATATCAGTAACCATGTGCCACACTACGTAATATCCGTAACCGTGTGTCACACTGCGTAATATCAGTAAGCGTGTGTCACACTGCGGAATATCAGTAACCGTGTGTCACACTGCGTGGCATCAGTAACCATGTGTCACGCTGCGTGATATCAGTAACCGTGTCACGCTGTGTAATAGCAGTAACTGTGTGTCACACTGCGTGGTATCAGGAACCGTGTGTCACACTGCGTAATATCAGTAACCGTGTGTCACACTGCGTAATATCAGTAACCGTGTGTCACACTGCGTGGTATCAGTAACCATGTGTCACACTGCATGGTATTAGTAACCGTGTCTCACACTGCGTAATATCAGTCACCGTGTGTCACACTGTGAATTATCAGTAACTGTGTGTCACACTGCGTGGTATCCGTAACCGTGTGTCACACTATGTAATGTCAGTAACCGTGTGTCACACTGCGTAATATCCGTAACCGTGTCTCACACTGTATAATATCAGTAACCGTGTGTCACACTGTGTGGTATCAGGAACCGTGTGTCACACTGCGTAATATCAGTAACCGTGTGTCACACTGCGTGGTATCATGAACCGTGTTTCACACTGCGGAATATCAGTAACCGTGTGTCACATTACGTAATATCACTAACTGTGTGTCACACTCCGTGGTATCAGGAACTGTGTGTCACACTGCGTAATATCAGTAACCGTGGGTCACACTGCGTGGTATCAGTAACCGTGTGTCACACTGCGTAATATCAGTAACCGTGTGTCACACGGTGTAATATCAGTAACCGTGTGTCACACTGTGTAATATCAATAACCGTGTGTCACACTGCGTAATAGCAGTAACCGTGTGTCACACGGTGTAATATCAGTAACCGTGTGTCACACTGTGTAATATCAATAACCGTGTGTCGCACTGCGTAATATCCGTAACCGTGTGTCACACTGCGTGGTACCAGTAACCGTGTGTCACACTGCGTAATATCTGGAACCGTGTGTCACACTGCGTAATATCTGGAACCGTGTGTCACACTGCGTGGTATCAGTAACCGTGTGTCACACTGCGTGGTATCGGTAACTGTGTGTCACACTTTGTAATGTCAGTAACCATGTGCCAGACTGCGTAATATCCGTAACCGTGTGTCACACTGCGTGGTATCAGGATTCGTGTGTCACACTGCGTGGTATCGGTAACTGTGTGTCACACTTTGTAATGTCAGTAACCATGTGCCAGACTGCGTAATATCCGTAACCGTGTGTCACACTGCGTGGTATCAGGATTCGTGTGTCACACTGTATTACCAGTAACCGTGTGTCACACTGCGTAATATCCGTAACCGTGTATCACACTGCGTGGTATCAGTAACCGTGTGTCACACTGCGTAATATTAGTAACCATGTGTCACACTGCGTGGTATTGGAACCGTGCGTAATAATGCTTGGTTTCAGTAACCGTGTGTCACACTGTGTAATATCAGCAACCGTGTGTCACACTGCGTAATATCAGTAACCGTGCGTCACTCTGCGTGGTATCAGTAACCGTGTGTCACGCTGCGTAATATGAGTAACCGTGTGTCACACGGTGTAATATCAGTAACCGTGGGTCACACTGCGTAATATCAGTAACCGTGTGTCACACTGTGTGGTATCAGTAACCGTGTGTCAGACTGCGTGATATCCGTAACCGTGTCACACTGCGTGATATCAGTAACCGTGTCACACTGTGTAATATCAGTAACTGTGTGTCACACTGCGTGGTATCCGTAACCGTGTGTCACACTGCGTAATATCAGTAACCGTGTGTCACACTGCGTGATATCCGTAACCGTGTCACACTGTGTAATAACAGTAACTCTGTGGCACACTGTGAATAATCAGTAACTGTGTGTCACACTGCGTGGTATCCGTAACCGTGTGTCACACTGCGTAATATCAGTAACCGTGTGTCACACTGCGTAATATCAGTAACCGTGTGTCACACTGCGTAATTTCAGTAACCATGTGCCACACTGCGTAATATCCGTAACCGTGTGTCACACTGCGTAATATCAGTAAGCGTGAGTCACACTGCGTAATATCAGTAACCGTGTGTCACACTGCATGATATCCGTAACCGTGTCACACTGTGTAATATCAGTAACTGTGTGTCACACTGTGAATTATCAGTAACTGTGTGTCACACTGCGTGGTATCCGTAACTGTGTGTCACACTGTAAATTATCAGTAACCATGTGTCACACTGCGTAATATCAGTAACCGTGTGTCACACGGTGTAATATCAGTAACCGTGTGTCACACTGCGTAATATCAGTAACCATGTGTCACACTGCGTAATATCAGTAACCGTGTGTCACACTGTGTAATATCAGTAACCATGTGCCACACTGCGTAATATCCATAACCGTGTGTCACACTGCGTAATATCAGGAAGCGTGTGTCACACTGCGTAATATCAGTAACCGTGTGTCACACTGCGTGGTATCAGTCACCATGTGTCACACTGCATGGTATCAGTAACCGTGTCTCACACTGCGTAATATCAGTAACCGTGTGTCACACTGCGTGGTATCAGTAACCGTGTGTCACACTGCGTAATATCCGTAACCGTGTATCACACTGCGTGGTATCAGTAACCGTGTGTCACACTGCGTGATATCCGTAACCGTGTCACACTGCGTGATATCGGTAAGCGTGTCACACTGTGTAATATCAGTAACCGTGTGTCACACTGCGTGGTATCGGTAACCGTGTGTCACACTGCGTATTATCAGTAACCGTGTGTCAGACTGCGTGATATCCGTAAACATGTCACACTGTGTAATATCAGTAACTGTGTGTAACACTGTGAATTATCAGTAACTGTGCGTCACACTGCGTGGTATCCGTAACCGTGTGTCGCACTGCGTAATATCAGTAACCGTGTGTCACACTGCGTAATATCAGTAACCGTGTGTCACACTGTGTAATATCAGTAACCATGTGCCGCACTGCGTAATATCCGTAACCGTGTGTCACACTACGTAATATCAGGAAGCGTGTGTCACACTGCGTAATATCAGTAACCGTGTGTCACACTGCGTAATATCAGTAACCGTGTGTCACACTGCGTAATATCCGTAACCGTGTATCACACTGCGTGGTATCAGTAACCGTGTGTCACACTGCGTAATATCAGTAACCGTGTGTCACACTGCGTGGTATTGGAACCGTGCGTCATAATGCTTAGCGTCAGTAACCGTGTGTCAGACTGTGTAATATCAGTAACCGTGTGTCACACTGCGTGGTATCAGCAACCGTGTGTCACACTGCGTAATATCAGTAACCGTGCGTCACTCTGCGTGGTATCAGTAACCGTGTGTCACGCTGCATAATATGAGTAACCGTGTGTCACACGGTGTAATATCAGTAACCGTGTGTCACACTGCGTAATATCAGTAACCGTGTGTCACACTGTGTGGTATCAGTAAATGTGTGTCAGACTGCGTGATATCCGTAACCGTGTCACACTGCGTGATATCAGTAACCGAGTCACACTGTGTAATATCAGTAACTGTGTGTCACACAGCGTGGTATCCGTAACCGTGTGTCACACTACGTAATATCAGTAACTGTGTGTCACACTGCGTGATATCCGTAACCGTGTCACACTGTGTAATAACAGTAACTGTGTGTCACACTGTGAATTATCAGGAACTGTGTGTCACACTGCGTGGTATCCGTAACCGTGTGTCACACTGGGTAATATCAGTAACCGTGTGTCACACTGCGTAATATCAGTAACCGTGTGTCACACTGTGTGGTATCAGTAAATGTGTGTCAGACTGCGTGATATCCGTAACCGTGTCACACTGCGTGATATCAGTAACCGTGTCACACTGTGTAATATCAGTAACCGTGTCACACTGCGTGATATCAGTAACCGAGTCACACTGTGTAATATCAGTAACTGTGTGTCACACAGCGTGGTATCCGTAACCGTGTGTCACACTGCGTAATATCAGTAACTGTGTGTCACACGGCGTGATATCCGTAACCGTGTCACACTGTGTAATAACAGTAACTGTGTGTCACACTGTGAATTATCAGGAACTGTGTGTCACACTGCGTGGTATCCGTAACCGTGTGTCACACTGGGTAATATCAGTAACCGTGTGTCACACTGCGTAATATCAGTAACCGTGTGTCACACTGCGTAATATCAGTAACCATGTGCCACACTGCGTAATATCCGTAACCGTGTGTCACACTGCGCAATATCAGTAAGCGTGTGTCACACTGCGTAATATCAGTAACCGTGTGTCACACTGTGTAATATCAGTAACTGTGTGTCACACTGCGTGGTATCCGTAACCGTGTGTCACACTGCGTAATATCAGTAACCGTGTGTCACACTGCGTGATATCCGTAACCGTGTCACACTGTGTAATATCAGTAACTGTGTGTCACACAGCGTGGTATCCGTAACCGTGTGTCACACTGCGTGGTATCCGTAACCGTGTGTCACACTGCGTGGTATCAGTAACCGTGTGTCACACTGTGTAATATCAGTAACCGTGTGTCACACTGCGTAATATCAGTAACCGTGTGTCACACTGCGTGGTATCAGGATTCGTGTGTCACACTGTATTATCAGTAACCGTGTGTCACACTGCGTAATATCCGTAACCGTGTATCACACTGCGTGGTATCAGTAACCGTGTGTCACACTGCGTAATATCAGTAACCATGTGTCACACTGCGTGGTATTGGAACCGTGCGTCATAATGCTTGGTTTCAGTAACCGTGTGTCACACTGTAATATCAGCAACCGTGTGTCACACTGCGTAATATCAGTAACCGTGCGTCACTCTGCGTGGTATCAGTAACCGTGTGTCACGCTGCGTAATATGAGTAACCGTGTGTCACACGGTGTAATATCAGTAACCGTGTGTCACACTGCGTAATATCAGTAACCGTGTGTCACACTGTGTGGTATCAGTAACCGTGTGTCAGACTGCGTGATGTCCGTAACCGTGTCACACTGCGTGATATCAGTAACCGTGTCACACTGTGTAATTTCAGTAACTGTGTGTCACACTGCGTGGTATCCGTAACCGTGTGTCACACTGCGTAATATCAGTAACCGTGTGTCACACTGCGTGATATCCGTAACCGTGTCACACTGTGTAATAACAGTAACTCTGTGGCACACTGTGAATAATCAGTAACTGTGTGTCACACTGCATGGTATCCGTAACCGTGTGTCACACTGCGTAATATCAGTAACCGTGTGTCACACTGCGTAATATCAGTAACCGTGTGCCACACTGCGTAATATCCGTAACCGTGTGTCACACTGCGTAATATCAGTAAGCGTGTGTCACACTGCGTAATATCAGTAACCATGTGTCACACTGCGTGATATCCGTAACCGTGTCACACTGTGTAATATCAGTAACTGTGTGTCACACTGTGAATTATCAGTAACTGTGTGTCACACTGCGTGGTATCCGTAACCGTGTGTCACACTGCGTAATATCAGTAACCGTGTGTCACACTGCGTAATATCAGTAACCGTGTGTCACACTGTGTAATATCAGTAACCATGTACCACACTGCGTAATATCCGTAACCGTGCGTCACTCTGCGTAATATCAGGAAGCGTGTGTCACACTGCGTAATATCAGTAACCGTGTGTCACACTGCGTGGTATCAGTAACCATGTGTCACACTGCATGGTATCAGTAACCGTGTCTCACACTGCGTAATATCAGTAACCGTGTGTCACACTGTGTGGTATCAGTAACCGTGTGTCACACTGTGTGGTATCCGTAACCGTGTATCACACTGCGTGTTATCAGTAACCGTGTGTCACACTGCGTGATATCCGTAACCGTGTCACACTGCGTGATATCAGTAACCGTGTCACACTGTGTAATATCAGTAACCGTGTGTCACACTGCGTGGTATCGGTAACCGTGTGTCAGACTGCGTGATATCCGTAAACATGTCGCACTGTGTAATATCAGTAACTGTGTGTAACACTGTGAATTATCAGTAACTGTGCGTCACACTGCGTGGTATCCGTAACCGTGTGTCACACTGCGTAATATCAGTAACCGTGTGTCACACTGTGTAATATCAGTAACCATGTGCCACACTGCGTAATATCCGTAACCGTGTATCACACTGCGTGGTATCAGTAACCGTGTGTCACACTGCGTGGTATCAGTAACCGTGTGTCACACTGTGTAATATCAGAAACCGTGTTTCAGACTGCGTGGTATCATTAACTGTGTGTCACACTGCGTGATATCTGAAACCGTGTGTCACACTGCGTGGCAACAGTAAGCGTGTGTCACACTGCGTAATATCAGTAACCGTGTGTCACACTGCGCAATATCAGCAACCGTGTGTCAGGCTGTGTAATGTCAGTAAGCGTGTGTCACCCTGTGTAATGTCAGTAACCGTGTGTCACACTGCGTAATATCCGTAACCGTGTCTCACACTGTATAATATCAGTAACCGTGTGTCACACTGCGTAATATCAGTAACCGTGTGTCACACTGCGTAATATCAGTAACCGTGTGTCACATAACGTAATATCACTAACTGTGTGTCACACTCCGTGGTATGAGGAACTGTGTGTCACACTGCGTAATATCAGTAAGCGTGTGTCACACTGCGTAATACAGTAACTGTGTGTCACACTGCGTGGAATCCGTAACCGTGTGTCACACCGCGTAATATCAGTAACCGTGTGTCACACTGCGTAATATCAGTAACCGTGTGTCACAGTGTGTAATATCAGTAACCATGTGCCACACTGTGTAATATCAGTAACCGTGTGTCACAGTGTGTAATACCAGTAAGCGTGTGCCACACTGCGTAATATCAGTAACCGTGTGTCACAGTGTGTAATATCAGTAACCATGTGCCACACTGCGTAATATCAGTAACCATGTGCCACACTACGTAATATCCGTAACCGTGTGTCACACTGCGTAATATCAGTAAGCGTGTGTCACACTGCGTAATATCAGTAACCGTGTGTCACACTGCGTGGCATCAGTAACCATGTGTCACGCTGCGTGATATCAGTAACCGTGTCACGCTGTGTAATAGCAGGAACTGTGTGTCACACTGCGTGGTATCAGGAACCGTGTGTCACACTGCGTAATATCAGTAACCGTGTGTCACACTGCGTAATATCAATAACCGTGTGTCACACTGCGTGGTATCAGTAACCATGTGTCACACTGCATGGTATTAGTAACCGTGTCTCACACTGCGTAATATCAGTCACCGTGTGTCACACTGTGAATTATCAGTAACTGTGTGTCACACTGCGTGGTATCCGTAACCGTGTGTCTCACTATGTAATGTCAGTAACCGTGTGTCACACTGCGTAATATCCGTAACCGTGTGTCACACTGCGTGGTATCAGTAACCGTGTGTCACACTGCGTGGTATCGGTAACTGTGTGTCACACTTTGTAATGTCAGTAACCATGTGCCAGGCTGCGTAATATCCGTAACCGTGTGTCACACTGCGTGGTATCATGAACCGTGTTTCACACTGCGGAATATCAGTAACCGTGTGTCACATTACTTAATATCACGAACTGTGTGTCACACTCCGTGGTATCAGGAACTGTGTGTCACACTGCGTAATATCAGTAACCGTGGGTCACACTGCGTGGTATCAGTAACCGTGTGTCACACTGCGTAATATCAGTAACCGTGTGTCACACGGTGTAATATCAGTAACCGTGTGTCACACTGTGTAATATCAATAACCGTGTGTCACACTGCGTAATATCCGTAACCGTGTGTCACACTGCGTAATATCTGGAACCGTGTGTCACACTGCGTGGTATCAGTAACCATGTGCCACACTGCGTAATATCTGGAACCGTGTGTCACACTGCGTGGTATCAGTAACCATGTGTCACACTGCGTGATATCTGGAACCGTGTGTCACACTACGTAATATCTGGAACCGTGTGTCACACTGCGTGGTATCAGTAACCGTGTGTCACACTGCGTAATATCTGGAACCGTGTGTCACACTGCGTGGTATCAGTAACCGTGTGTCACACTGCGTGGTATCGGTAACTGTGTGTCACACTTTGTAATGTCAGTAACCATGTGCCAGGCTGCGTAATATCCGTAACCGTGTGTCACACTGCGTGGTATCCGTAACCGTGTGTCACACTGCGTGGTATCCGTAACCGTGTGTCACACTGTATTATCAGTAACCGTGTGTCACACTGCGTAATATCAGTAAGCGTGTGTCACACTACGTAATATCAGTAACTGTGTGTCACACTCCGTGGTATCAGGAACCGTGTGTCAGACTGCGTAATATCAGTAACCGTGTGTCACACTGCGTAATATCAGTAACCGTGTGTCACACTGCGTGGTATCAGTAACCGTGTGTCACACTGTATTACCAGTAACCGTGTGTCACACTGCGTAATATCCGTAACCGTGTATCACACTGCGTGGTATCAGTAACTGTGTCTCACACTGCGTAATATCAGTAACCGTGTGTCACACTGCGTGGTATCAGGATTCGTGTGTCACACTGTATTACCAGTAACCGTGTGTCACACTGCGTAATATTAGTAACCATGTGTCACACTGCGTGGTATTGGAACCGTGCATCAGAATGCTTGGTTTCAGTAACCGTGTGTCACACGGTGTAATATCAGTAACCGTGTGTCACACTGCGTAATATCAGTAACCGTGCGTCACTCTGCGTGGTATCAGTAACCGTGTGTCACGCTGCGTAATATGAGTAACCGTGTGTCACACGGTGTAATATCAGTAACCGTGTGTCACACTGCGTAATATCAGTAACCGTGTGTCACACTGTGTGGTATCAGTAACCGTGTGTCAGACTGCTTGACATCCGTAACCGTGTCACACTGCGTGATATCAGTAACCGTGTCACACTGTGTAATATCAGTAACTGTGTGTCACACTGCGTGGTATCCGTAACCGTGTGTCACACTGCGTAATATCAGTAACCGTGTGTCACACTGCGTGATATCCGTAACCGTGTCACACTGTGTAATAACAGTAACTCTGTGGCACACTGTGAATAATCAGTAACTGTGTGTCACACTGCATGGTATCCGTAACCGTGTGTCACACTGCGTAATATCAGTAACCGTGTGTCACACTGCGTAATATCAGTAACCATGTGCCACACTGCGTAATATCCGTAACCGTGTGTCACACTGCGTAATATCAGTAAGCGTGTGTCACACTGCGTAATATCAGTAACCGTGTGTCACACTGCGTGATCTCCGTAACCGTGTCACACTGTGTAATATCAGTAACTGTGTGTCACACTGTGAATTATCAGTAACTGTGTGTCACACTGCGTGGTATCCGTAACCGTGTGTCACACTGCGTAATATCAGTAACCGTGTGTCACACTGCGTAATATCAGTAACCGTGTGTCACACTGTGTAATATCAGTAACCATGTACCACACTGCGTAATATCCGTAACCGTGTGTCACACTGCGTAATATCAGGAAGCGTGTGTCACACTGCGTAATATCAGTAACCGTGTGTCACACTGCGTGGTATCAGTAACCATGTGTCACACTGCATGGTATCAGTAACCGTGTCTCACACTGCGTAATATCAGTAACCGTGTGTCACACTGTGTGGTATCAGTAACCGTGTGTCACACTGCGTAATATCCGTAACCGTGTATCACACTGCGTGGTATCAGTAACCGTGTGTCACACTGCGTGATATCCGTAACCGTGTCACACTGCGTGATATCAGTAACCGTGTCACACTGTGTAATATCAGTAACCGTGTGTCACACTGCGTGGTATCGGTAACCGTGTGTCAGACTGCGTGATATCCGTAAACATGTCGCACTGTGTAACATCAGTAACTGTGTGTAACACTGTGAATTATCAGTTACTGTGCGTCACACTGCGTGGTATCCGTAACCGTGTGTCACACTGCGTAATATCAGGAACCGTGTGTCACACTGCGTAATATCAGTAACCGTGTGTCACACTGTGTAATATCAGTAACCATGTGCCACACTGCGTAATATCCGTAACCGTGTGTCACACTGCGTAATATCAGGAAGCGTGTGTCACACTGCGTAATATCAGTAACCGTGTGTCACACTGCGTGGTATCAGTAACCATGTGTCACACTGCATGGTATCAGTAACCGTGTCTCACACTGCGTAATATCAGTAACCGTGTGTCACACTGTGTGGTATCAGTAACTGTGTGTCACACTGCGTAATATCCGTAACCGTGTATCACACTGCGTGGTATCAGTAACCGTGTGTCACACTGCGTGGTATCAGTAACCGTGTGTCACACTGTGTAATATCAGAAACCGTGTTTCAGACTGCGTGGTATCAGGAACCGTGTTTCATAATGCGTAAAATCAGTAACAGTGTGTCACACTGCGTAATATCAGTAACCGTGTGTCACACTGCGTAATATCAGTAACCGTGTGTCACACTGCGTAATATCAGGAAGCGTGTGTCACACTGCGTGGTTACATTAACCGTGTTTCACACTGCGGAATATCAGTAACCGTGTGTCACCCTGTGTAATGTCAGTAACCGTGTGTCACACTGCGTAATATCCGTAACCGTGTCTCACACTGTATAATATCAGTAACCGTGTGTCACACTGCGTAATATCAGTAACCGTGTGTCACACTGCGTAATATCAGTAACCGTGTGTCACACTGCGTGGTTACATTAACCGTGTTTCACACTGCGGAATATCAGTAACCGTGTGTCACATAACGTAATATCACTAACTGTGTGTCACACTCCGTGGTATGAGGAACTGTGTGTCACACTGCGTAATATCAGTAAGCGTGTGTGACACTGCGTAATACAGTAACTGTGTGTCACACTGCGTGGAATCCGTAACCGTGTGTCACACCGCGTAATATCAGTAACCGTGTGTCACACTGCGTAATATCAGTAACCGTGTGTCACAGTGTGTAATATCAGTAACCATGTGCCACACTACGTAATATCCGTAACCGTGTGTCACACTGCGTAATATCAGTAAGCGTGTGTCACACTGCGTAATATCAGGAACCGTGTGTCACACTGCGTGGCATCAGTAACCATGTGTCACGCTGCGTGATATCAGTAACCGTGTCACGCTGTGTAATAGCAGGAACTGTGTGTCACACTGCGTGGTATCAGGAACCGTGTGTCACACTGCGTAATATCGGTAACCGTGTGTCACACTGCGTAATATCAGTAACCGTGTGTCACACTGCGTGGTATCAGTAACTATGTGTCACACTGCATGGTATTAGTAACCGTGTCTCACACTGCGTAATATCAGTCACCGTGTGTCACACGGTGAATTATCAGTAACTGTGTGTCACACTGCGTGGTATCCGTAACCGTGTGTCACACTATGTAATGTCAGTAACCGTGTGTCACACTGCGTAATATCCGTAACCGTGTCTCACACTGTATAATATCAGTAACCGTGTGTCACACTGTGTGGTATCAGGAACCGTGTGTCACACTGCGTAATATCAGTAACCGTGTGTCACACTGCGTGGTATCATGAACCGTGTTTCACACTGCGGAATATCAGTAACCGTGTGTCACATTACGTAATATCACTAACTGTGTGTCACACTCCGTGGTATCAGGAACTGTGTGTCACACTGCGTAATATCAGTAACCGTGGGTCACACTGCGTGGTATCAGTAACCGTGTGTCACACTGTGTAATATCAGTAACCGTGTGTCACACGGTGTAATATCAGTAACCGTGTGTCACACTGTGTAATATCAATAACCGTGTGTCACACTGCGTAATAGCAGTAACCGTGTGTCACACTGCGTGGTACCAGTAACCGTGTGTCACACTGCGTGGTACCAGTAACCGTGTGTCACACTGCGTAATATCAGTCACCGTGTGTCACACTGCGTGGTATCAGTAACCGTGTGTCACACTGCGTGGTATCGGTAACTGTGTGTCACACTTTGTAATGTCAGTAACCATGTGCCAGACTGCGTAATATCAGTAACTGTGTGTCACACTCCGTGGTATCAGGAACCGTGTGTCAGACTGCGTAATATCAGTAACCGTGTGTCACACTGCGTAATATCAGTAACTGTGTGTCACACTGTGAATTATCAGTAACTGTGTGTCACACTGCGTGGTATCCGTAACTGTGTGTCACACTGTAAATTATCAGTAACCATGTGTCACACTGCGTAATATCAGTAACCGTGTGTCACACGGTGTAATATCAGTAACCGTGTGTCACACTGCGTAATATCAGTAACCATGTGTCACACTGCGTAATATCAGTAACCGTGTGTCACACTGTGTAATATCAGTAACCATGTGCCACACTGCGTAATATCCATAACCGTGTGTCACACTGCGTAATATCAGGAAGCGTGTGTCACACTGCGTAATATCAGTAACCGTGTGTCACACTGCGTGGTATCAGTCACCATGTGTCACACTGCATGGTATCAGTAACCGTGTCTCACACTGCGTAATATCAGTAACCGTGTGTCACACTGTGTGGTATCAGTAACCGTGTGTCACACTGAGTAATATCCGTAACCGTGTATCACACTGCGTGGTATCAGTAACCGTGTGTCACACTGCGTGATATCCGTAACCGTGTCACACTGCGTGATATCGGTAAGCGTGTCACACTGTGTAATATCAGTAACCGTGTGTCACACTGCGTGGTATCGGTAACCGTGTGTCACACTGCGTATTATCAGTAACCGTGTGTCAGACTGCGTGATATCCGTAAACATGTCACACTGTGTAATATCAGTAACTGTGTGTAACACTGTGAATTATCAGTAACTGTGCGTCACACTGCGTGGTATCCGTAACCGTGTGTCGCACTGCGTAATATCAGTAACCGTGTGTCACACTGCGTAATATCAGTAACCGTGTGTCACACTGTGTAATATCAGTAACCATGTGCCGCACTGCGTAATATCCGTAACCGTGTGTCACACTACATAATATCAGGAAGCGTGTGTCACACTGCGTAATATCAGTAACCGTGTGTCACACTGCGTAATATCAGTAACCCTGTCTCACACTGCGTAATATCAGTAACCGTGTGTCACACTGCGTGGTATCAGGATTCGTGTGTCACACTGTATTATCAGTAACCGTGTGTCACACTGCGTAATATCCGTAATCGTGTATCACACTGCGTGGTATCAGTAACCGTGTGTCACACTGCGTAATATCAGTAACCGTGTGTCACACTGCGTGGTATTGGAACCGTGCGTCATAATGCTTAGCGTCAGTAACCGTGTGTCAGACTGTGTAATATCAGTAACCGTGTGTCACACTGCGTGGTATCAGCAACCGTGTGTCACACTGCGTAATATCAGTAACCGTGCGTCACTCTGCGTGGTATCAGTAACCGTGTGTCACGCTGCAAAATATGAGTAACCGTGTGTCACATGGTGTAATATCAGTAACCGTGTGTCACACTGCGTAATATCAGTAACCGTGTGTCACACTGTGTGGTATCAGTAAATGTGTGTCAGACTGCGTGATATCCGTAACCGTGTCACACTGCGTGATATCAGTAACCGAGTCACACTGTGTAATATCAGTAACTGTGTGTCACACAGCGTGGTATCCGTAACCGTGTGTCACACTACGTAATATCAGTAACTGTGTGTCACACTGCGTGATATCCGTAACCGTGTCACACTGTGTAATAACAGTAACTGTGTGTCACACTGTGAATTATCAGGAACTGTGTGTCACACTGCGTGGTATCCGTAACCGTGTGTCACACTGGGTAATATCAGTAACCGTGTGTCACACTGCGTAATATCAGTAACCGTGTGTCACACTGTGTGGTATCAGTAAATGTGTGTCAGACTGCGTGATATCCGTAACCGTGTCACACTGCGTGATATCAGTAACCGTGTCACACTGTGTAATATCAGTAACCGTGTCACACTGCGTGATATCAGTAACCGAGTCACACTGTGTAATATCAGTAACTGTGTGTCACACAGCGTGGTATCCGTAACCGTGTGTCACACTGCGTAATATCAGTAACTGTGTGTCACACGGCGTGATATCCGTAACCGTGTCACACTGTGTAATAACAGTAACTGTGTGTCACACTGTGAATTATCAGGAACTGTGTGTCACACTGCGTGGTATCCGTAACCGTGTGTCACACTGGGTAATATCAGTAACCGTGTGTCACACTGCGTAATATCAGTAACCGTGTGTCACACTGCGTAATATCAGTAACCATGTGCCACACTGCGTAATATCCGTAACCGTGTGTCACACTGCGCAATATCAGTAAGCGTGTGTCACACTGCGTAATATCAGTAACCGTGTGTCACACTGTGTAATATCAGTAACTGTGTGTCACACTGCGTGGTATCCGTAACCGTGTGTCACACTGCGTAATATCAGTAACCGTGTGTCACACTGCGTGATATCCGTAACCGTGTCACACTGTGTAATATCAGTAACTGTGTGTCACACAGCGTGGTATCCGTAACCGTGTGTCACACTGCGTGGTATCCGTAACCGTGTGTCACACTGCGTGGTATCAGTAACAGTGTGTCACACTGTGTAATATCAGTAACCGTGTGTCACACTGCGTAATATCAGTAACCGTGTGTCACACTGCGTGGTATCAGGATTCGTGTGTCACACTGTATTATCAGTAACCGTGTGTCACACTGCGTAATATCCGTAACCGTGTATCACACTGTGTGGTATCAGTAACCGTGTGTCACACTGCGTAATATCAGTAACCATGTGTCACACTGCGTGGTATTGGAACCGTGCGTCATAATGCTTGGTTTCAGTAACCGTGTGTCACACTGTAATATCAGCAACCGTGTGTCACACTGCGTAATATCAGTAACCGTGCGTCACTCTGCGTGGTATCAGTAACCGTGTGTCACGCTGCGTAATATGAGTAACCGTGTGTCACACGGTGTAATATCAGTAACCGTGTGTCACACTGCGTAATATCAGTAACCGTGTGTCACACTGTGTGGTATCAGTAACCGTGTGTCAGACTGCGTGATGTCCGTAACCGTGTCACACTGCGTGATATCAGTAACCGTGTCACACTGTGTAATTTCAGTAACTGTGTGTCACACTGCGTGGTATCCGTAACCGTGTGTCACACTGCGTAATATCAGTAACCGTGTGTCACACTGCGTGATATCCGTAACCGTGTCACACTGTGTAATAACAGTAACTCTGTGGCACACTGTGAATAATCAGTAACTGTGTGTCACACTGCATGGTATCCGTAACCGTGTGTCACACTGCGTAATATCAGTAACCGTGTGTCACACTGCGTAATATCAGTAACCGTGTGCCACACTGCGTAATATCCGTAACCGTGTGTCACACTGCGTAATATCAGTAAGCGTGTGTCACACTGCGTAATATCAGTAACCATGTGTCACACTGCGTGATATCCGTAACCGTGTCACACTGTGTAATATCAGTAACTGTGTGTCACACTGTGAATTATCAGTAACTGTGTGTCACACTGCGTGGTATCCGTAACCGTGTGTCACACTGCGTAATATCAGTAACGGTGTGTCACACTGCGTAATATCAGTAACCGTGTGTCACACTGTGTAATATCAGTAACCATGTACCACACTGCGTAATATACGTAACCGTGCGTCACTCTGCGTAATATCAGGAAGCGTGTGTCACACTGCGTAATATCAGTAACCGTGTGTCACACTGCGTGGTATCAGTAACCATGTGTCACACTGCATGGTATCAGTAACCGTGTCTCACACTGCGTAATATCAGTAACCGTGTGTCACACTGTGTGGTATCAGTAACCGTGTGTCACACTGCGTAATATCCGTAACCGTGTATCACACTGCGTGGTATCAGTAACCGTGTGTCACACTGCGTGATATCCGTAACCGTGTCACACTGCGTGATATCAGTAACCGTGTCACACTGTGTAATATCAGTAACCGTGTGTCACACTGCGTGGTATCGGTAACCGTGTGTCAGACTGCGTGATATCCGTAAACATGTCGCACTGTGTAACATCAGTAACTGTGTGTAACACTGTGAATTATCAGTTACTGTGCGTCACACTGCGTGGTATCCGTAACCGTGTGTCACACTGCGTAATATCAGGAACCGTGTGTCACACTGCGTAATATCAGTAACCGTGTGTCACACTGTGTAATATCAGTAACCATGTGCCACACTGCGTAATATCCGTAACCGTGTGTCACACTGCGTAATATCAGGAAGCGTGTGTCACACTGCGTAATATCAGTAACCGTGTGTCACACTGCGTGGTATCAGTAACCATGTGTCACACTGCATGGTATCAGTAACCGTGTCTCACACTGCGTAATATCAGTAACCGTGTGTCACACTGTGTGGTATCAGTAACTGTGTGTCACACTGCGTAATATCCGTAACCGTGTATCACACTGCGTGGTATCAGTAACCGTGTGTCACACTGCGTGGTATCAGTAACCGTGTGTCACACTGTGTAATATCAGAAACCGTGTTTCAGACTGCGTGGTATCAATAACCGTGTGTCACACTGCGTAATAGCAGTAACCGTGTGTCACACTGCGTGGTACCAGTAACCGTGTGTCACACTGCGTGGTACCAGTAACCGTGTGTCACACTGCGTAATATCAGTCACCGTGTGTCACACTGCGTGGTATCAGTAACCGTGTGTCACACTGCGTGGTATCGGTAACTGTGTGTCACACTTTGTAATGTCAGTAACCATGTGCCAGACTGCGTAATATCAGTAACTGTGTGTCACACTCCGTGGTATCAGGAACCGTGTGTCAGACTGCGTAATATCAGTAACCGTGTGTCACACTGCGTAATATCAGTAACTGTGTGTCACACTGTGAATTATCAGTAACTGTGTGTCACACTGCGTGGTATCCGTAACTGTGTGTCACACTGTAAATTATCAGTAACCATGTGTCACACTGCGTAATATCAGTAACCGTGTGTCACACGGTGTAATATCAGTAACCGTGTGTCACACTGCGTAATATCAGTAACCATGTGTCACACTGCGTAATATCAGTAACCGTGTGTCACACTGTGTAATATCAGTAACCATGTGCCACACTGCGTAATATCCATAACCGTGTGTCACACTGCGTAATATCAGGAAGCGTGTGTCACACTGCGTAATATCAGTAACCGTGTGTCACACTGCGTGGTATCAGTCACCATGTGTCACACTGCATGGTATCAGTAACCGTGTCTCACACTGCGTAATATCAGTAACCGTGTGTCACACTGTGTGGTATCAGTAACCGTGTGTCACACTGAGTAATATCCGTAACCGTGTATCACACTGCGTGGTATCAGTAACCGTGTGTCACACTGCGTGATATCCGTAACCGTGTCACACTGCGTGATATCGGTAAGCGTGTCACACTGTGTAATATCAGTAACCGTGTGTCACACTGCGTGGTATCGGTAACCGTGTGTCACACTGCGTATTATCAGTAACCGTGTGTCAGACTGCGTGATATCCGTAAACATGTCACACTGTGTAATATCAGTAACTGTGTGTAACACTGTGAATTATCAGTAACTGTGCGTCACACTGCGTGGTATCCGTAACCGTGTGTCACACTGCGTAATATCAGTAACCGTGTGTCACACTGCGTAATATCAGTAACCGTGTGTCACACTGTGTAATATCAGTAACCATGTGCCGCACTGCGTAATATCCGTAACCGTGTGTCACACTACGTAATATCAGGAAGCGTGTGTCACACTGCGTAATATCAGTAACCGTGTGTCACACTGCGTAATATCAGTAACCGTGTGTCACACTGCGTGGTATCAGTAACCGTGTGTCACACTGCATGGTATCAGTAACCCTGTCTCACACTGCGTAATATCAGTAACCGTGTGTCACACTGCGTGGTATCAGGATTCGTGTGTCACACTGTATTATCAGTAACCGTGTGTCACACTGCGTAATATCCGTAACCGTGTATCACACTGCGTGGTATCAGTAACCGTGTGTCACACTGCGTAATATCAGTAACCGTGTGTCACACTGCGTGGTATTGGAACCGTGCGTCATAATGCTTAGCGTCAGTAACCGTGTGCCAGACTGTGTAATATCAGTAACCGTGTGTCACACTGCGTGGTATCAGCAACCGTGTGTCACACTGCGTAATATCAGTAACCGTGCGTCACTCTGCGTGGTATCAGTAACCGTGTGTCACGCTGCATAATATGAGTAACCGTGTGTCACATGGTGTAATATCAGTAACCGTGTGTCACACTGCGTAATATCAGTAACCGTGTGTCACACTGTGTGGTATCAGTAAATGTGTGTCAGACTGCGTGATATCCGTAACCGTGTCATACTGCGTGATATCAGTAACCGAGTCACACTGTGTAATATCAGTAACTGTGTGTCACACAGCGTGGTATCCGTAACCGTGTGTCACACTACGTAATATCAGTAACTGTGTGTCACACTGCGTGATATCCGTAACCGTGTCACACTGTGTAATAACAGTAACTGTGTGTCACACTGTGAATTATCAGGAACTGTGTGTCACACTGCGTGGTATCCGTAACCGTGTGTCACACTGGGTAATATCAGTAACCGTGTGTCACACTGCGTAATATCAGTAACCGTGTGTCACACTGTGTGGTATCAGTAAATGTGTGTCAGACTGCGTGATATCCGTAACCGTGTCACACTGCGTGATATCAGTAACCGTGTCACACTGTGTAATATCAGTAACCGTGTCACACTGCGTGATATCAGTAACCGAGTCACACTGTGTAATATCAGTAACTGTGTGTCACACAGCGTGGTATCCGTAACCGTGTGTCACACTGCGTAATATCAGTAACTGTGTGTCACACGGCGTGATATCCGTAACCGTGTCACACTGTGTAATAACAGTAACTGTGTGTCACACTGTGAATTATCAGGAACTGTGTGTCACACTGCGTGGTATCCGTAACCGTGTGTCACACTGGGTAATATCAGTAACCGTGTGTCACACTGCGTAATATCAGTAACCGTGTGTCACACTGCGTAATATCAGTAACCATGTGCCACACTGCGTAATATCCGTAACCGTGTGTCACACTGCGCAATATCAGTAAGCGTGTGTCACACTGCGTAATATCAGTAACCGTGTGTCACACTGTGTAATATCAGTAACTGTGTGTCACACTGCGTGGTATCCGTAACCGTGTGTCACACTGCGTAATATCAGTAACCGTGTGTCACACTGCGTGATATCCGTAACCGTGTCACACTGTGTAATATCAGTAACTGTGTGTCACACAGCGTGGTATCCGTAACCGTGTGTCACACTGCTTGGTATCCGTAACCGTGTGTCACACTGCGTGGTATCAGTAACCGTGTGTCACACTGTGTAATATCAGTAACCGTGTGTCACACTGCGTAATATCAGTAACCGTGTGTCACACTGCGTGGTATCAGGATTCGTGTGTCACACTGTATTATCAGTAACCGTGTGTCACACTGCGTAATATCCGTAACCGTGTATCACACTGCGTGGTATCAGTAACCGTGTGTCACACTGCGTAATATCAGTAACCATGTGTCACACTGCGTGGTATTGGAACCGTGCGTCATAATGCTTGGTTTCAGTAACCGTGTGTCACACTGTAATATCAGCAACCGTGTGTCACACTGCGTAATATCAGTAACCGTGCGTCACTCTGCGTGGTATCAGTAACCGTGTGTCACGCTGCGTAATATGAGTAACCGTGTGTCACACGGTGTAATATCAGTAACCGTGTGTCACACTGCGTAATATCAGTAACCGTGTGTCACACTGTGTGGTATCAGTAACCGTGTGTCAGACTGCGTGATGTCCGTAACCGTGTCACACTGCGTGATATCAGTAACCGTGTCACACTGTGTAATTTCAGTAACTGTGTGTCACACTGCGTGGTATCCGTAACCGTGTGTCACACTGCGTAATATCAGTAACCGTGTGTCACACTGCGTGATATCCGTAACCGTGTCACACTGTGTAATAACAGTAACTCTGTGGCACACTGTGAATAATCAGTAACTGTGTGTCACACTGCATGGTATCCGTAACCGTGTGTCACACTGCGTAATATCAGTAACCGTGTGTCACACTGCGTAATATCAGTAACCGTGTGCCACACTGCGTAATATCCGTAACCGTGTGTCACACTGCGTAATATCAGTAAGCGTGTGTCACACTGCGTAATATCAGTAACCATGTGTCACACTGCGTGATATCCGTAACCGTGTCACACTGTGTAATATCAGTAACTGTGTGTCACACTGTGAATTATCAGTAACTGTGTGTCACACTGCGTGGTATCCGTAACCGTGTGTCACACTGCGTAATATCAGTAACCGTGTGTCACACTGCGTAATATCAGTAACCGTGTGTCACACTGTGTAATATCAGTAACCATGTACCACACTGCGTAATATACGTAACCGTGCGTCACTCTGCGTAATATCAGGAAGCGTGTGTCACACTGCGTAATATCAGTAACCGTGTGTCACACTGCGTGGTATCAGTAACCATGTGTCACACTGCATGGTATCAGTAACCGTGTCTCACACTGCGTAATATCAGTAACCGTGTGTCACACTGTGTGGTATCAGTAACCGTGTGTCACACTGTGTGGTATCCGTAACCGTGTATCACACTGCGTGTTATCAGTAACCGTGTGTCATACTGCGTGATATCCGTAACCGTGTCACACTGCGTGATATCAGTAACCGTGTCACACTGTGTAATATCAGTAACCGTGTGTCACACTGCGTGGTATCGGTAACCGTGTGTCAGACTGCGTGATATCCGTAAACATGTCGCACTGTGTAATATCAGTAACTGTGTGTAACACTGTGAATTATCAGTAACTGTGCGTCACACTGCGTGGTATCCGTAACCGTGTGTCACACTGCGTAATATCAGTAACCGTGTGTCACACTGTGTAATATCAGTAACCATGTGCCACACTGCGTAATATCCGTAACCCTGTGTCACACTGCGTAATATCAGGAAGCGTGTGTCACACTGCGTAATATCAGTAACCGTGTGCCAAACTGCGTGGTATCAGTAACCATGTGTCACACTGCATGGTATCAGTAACCGTGTCTCACACTGCGTAATATCAGTAACCGTGTGTCACACTGTGTGGTATCAGTAACCGTGTGTCACACTGCGTAATATCCGTAACCGTGTATCACACTGCGTGGTATCACTAACCGTGTGTCACACTGCGTGGTATCAGTAACCGTGTGTCACACTGTGTAATATCAGAAACCGTGTTTCAGACTGCGTGGTATCATTAACTGTGTGTCACACTGCGTGATATCTGAAACCGTGTGTCACACTGCGTGGCAACAGTAAGCGTGTGTCACACTGCGTAATATCAGTAACCGTGTGTCACACTGCGCAATATCAGCAACCGTGTGTCAGGCTGTGTAATGTCAGTAAGCGTGTGTCACCCTGTGTAATGTCAGTAACCGTGTGTCACACTGCGTAATATCCGTAACCGTGTCTCACACTGTATAATATCAGTAACCGTGTGTCACACTGCGTAATATCAGTAACCGTGTGTCACACTGCGTAATATCAGTAACCGTGTGTCACATAACGTAATATCACTAACTGTGTGTCACACTCCGTGGTATGAGGAACTGTGTGTCACACTGCGTAATATCAGTAAGCGTGTGTCACACTGCGTAATACAGTAACTGTGTGTCACACTGCGTGGAATCCGTAACCGTGTGTCACACCGCGTAATATCAGTAACCGTGTGTCACACTGCGTAATATCAGTAACCGTGTGTCACAGTGTGTAATATCAGTAACCATGTGCCACACTGTGTAATATCAGTAACCGTGTGTCACAGTGTGTAATACCAGTAAGCGTGTGCCACACTGCGTAATATTAGTAACCGTGTGTCACAGTGTGTAATATCAGTAACCATGTGCCACACTGCGTAATATCAGTAACCATGTGCCACACTACGTAATATCCGTAACCGTGTGTCACACTGCGTGATATCAGTAAGCGTGTGTCACACTGCGTAATATCAGTAACCGTGTGTCACACTGCGTGGCATCAGTAACCATGTGTCACGCTGCGTGATATCAGTAACCGTGTCACGCTGTGTAATAGCAGGAACTGTGTGTCACACTGCGTGGTATCAGGAACCGTGTGTCACACTGCGTAATATCAGTAACCGTGTGTCACACTGCGTAATATCAATAACCGTGTGTCACACTGCGTGGTATCAGTAACCATGTGTCACACTGCATGGTATTAGTAACCGTGTCTCACACTGCGTAATATCAGTCACCGTGTGTCACACTGTGAATTATCAGTAACTGTGTGTCACACTGCGTGGTATCCGTAACCGTGTGTCTCACTATGTAATGTCAGTAACCGTGTGTCACACTGCGTAATATCCGTAACCGTGTGTCACACTGTGTGGTATCAGGAACCGTGTGTCACACTGCGTAATATCAGTAACCGTGTGTCACACTGCGTGGTATCATGAACCGTGTTTCACACTGCGGAATATCAGTAACCGTGTGTCACATTACTTAATATCACGAACTGTGTGTCACACTCCGTGGTATCAGGAACTGTGTGTCACACTGCGTAATATCAGTAACCGTGGGTCACACTGCGTGGTATCAGTAACCGTGTGTCACACTGCGTAATATCAGTAACCGTGTGTCACACGGTGTAATATCAGTAACCGTGTGTCACACTGTGTAATATCAATAACCGTGTGTCACACTGCGTAATATCCGTAACCGTGTGTCACACTGCGTAATATCTGGAACCGTGTGTCACACTGCGTGGTATCAGTAACCATGTGCCACACTGCGTAATATCTGGAACCGTGTGTCACACTGCGTGGTATCAGTAACCATGTGTCACACTGCGTGATATCTGGAACCGTGTGTCACACTACGTAATATCTGGAACCGTGTGTCACACTGCGTGGTATCAGTAACCGTGTGTCACACTGCGTAATATCTGGAACCGTGTGTCACACTGCGTGGTATCAGTAACCGTGTGTCACACTGCGTGGTATCGGTAACTGTGTGTCACACTTTGTAATGTCAGTAACCATGTGCCAGGCTGCGTAATATCCGTAACCGTGTGTCACACTGCGTGGTATCCGTAACCGTGTGTCACACTGCGTGGTATCCGTAACCGTGTGTCACACTGTATTATCAGTAACCGTGTGTCACACTGCGTAATATCAGTAAGCGTGTGTCACACTACGTAATATCAGTAACTGTGTGTCACACTCCGTGGTATCAGGAACCGTGTGTCAGACTGCGTGGTATCAGTAACCGTGTGTCACACTGTATTACCAGTAACCGTGTGTCACACTGCGTAATATCCGTAACCGTGTATCACACTGCGTGGTATCAGTAACTGTGTCTCACACTGCGTAATATCAGTAACCGTGTGTCACACTGCGTGGTATCAGGATTCGTGTGTCACACTGTATTACCAGTAACCGTGTGTCACACTGCGTAATATCCGTAACCGTGTATCACACTGCGTGGTATCAGTAACCGTGTGTCACACTGCGTAATATTAGTAACCATGTGTCACACTGCGTGGTATTGGAACCGTGCATCAGAATGCTTGGTTTCAGTAACCGTGTGTCACACGGTGTAATATCAGCAACCGTGTGTCACACTGCGTAATATCAGTAACCGTGCGTCACTCTGCGTGGTATCAGTAACCGTGTGTCACGCTGCGTAATATGAGTAACCGTGTGTCACACGGTGTAATATCAGTAACCGTGTGTCACACTGCGTAATATCAGTAACCGTGTGTCACACTGTGTGGTATCAGTAACCGTGTGTCAGACTGCGTGACATCCGTAACCGTGTCACACTGCGTGATATCAGTAACCGTGTCACACTGTGTAATATCAGTAACTGTGTGTCACACTGCGTGGTATCCGTAACCGTGTGTCACACTGCGTAATATCAGTAACCGTGTGTCACACTGCGTGATATCCGTAACCGTGTCACACTGTGTAATAACAGTAACTCTGTGGCACACTGTGAATAATCAGTAACTGTGTGTCACACTGCATGGTATCCGTAACCGTGTGTCACACTGCGTAATATCAGTAACCGTGTGTCACACTGCGTAATATCAGTAACGGTGTGTCACACTGCGTAATATCAGTAACCATGTGCCACACTGCGTAATATCCGTAACCGTGTGTCACACTGCGTAATATCAGTAAGCGTGTGTCACACTGCGTAATATCAGTAACCGTGTGTCACACTGCGTGATCTCCGTAACCGTGTCACACTGTGTAATATCAGTAACTGTGTGTCACACTGTGAATTATCAGTAACTGTGTGTCACACTGCGTGGTATCCGTAACCGTGTGTCACACTGCGTAATATCAGTAACCGTGTGTCACACTGCGTAATATCAGTAACCGTGTGTCACACTGTGTAATATCAGTAACCATGTACCACACTGCGTAATATCCGTAACCGTGTGTCACACTGCGTAATATCAGGAAGCGTGTGTCACACTGCGTAATATCAGTAACCGTGTGTCACACTGCGTGGTATCAGTAACCATGTGTCACACTGCATGGTATCAGTAACCGTGTCTCACACTGCGTAATATCATTAACCGTGTGTCACACTGTGTGGTATCAGTAACCGTGTGTCACACTGCGTAATATCCGTAACCGTGTATCACACTGCGTGGTATCAGTAACCGTGTGTCACACTGCGTGATATCCGTAACCGTGTCACACTGCGTGATATCAGTAACCGTGTCACACTGTGTAATATCAGTAACCGTGTGTCACACTGCGTGGTATCGGTAACCGTGTGTCAGACTGCGTGATATCCGTAAACATGTCGCACTGTGTAACATCAGTAACTGTGTGTAACACTGTGAATTATCAGTTACTGTGCGTCACACTGCGTGGTATCCGTAACCGTGTGTCACACTGCGTAATATCAGGAACCGTGTGTCACACTGCGTAATATCAGTAACCGTGTGTCACACTGTGTAATATCAGTAACCATGTGCCACACTGCGTAATATCCGTAACCGTGTGTCACACTGCGTAATATCAGGAAGCGTGTGTCACACTGCGTAATATCAGTAACCGTGTGTCACACTGCGTGGTATCAGTAACCATGTGTCACACTGCATGGTATCAGTAACCGTGTCTCACACTGCGTAATATCAGTAACCGTGTGTCACACTGTGTGGTATCAGTAACTGTGTGTCACACTGCGTAATATCCGTAACCGTGTATCACACTGCGTGGTATCAGTAACCGTGTGTCACACTGCGTGGTATCAGTAACCGTGTGTCACACTGTGTAATATCAGAAACCGTGTTTCAGACTGCGTGGTATCAGGAACCGTGTTTCATAATGCGTAAAATCAGTAACAGTGTGTCACACTGCGTAATATCAGTAACCGTGTGTCACACTGCGTAATATCAGTAACCGTGTGTCACACTGCGTAATATCAGGAAGCGTGTGTCACACTGCGTGGTTACATTAACCGTGTTTCACACTGCGGAATATCAGTAACCGTGTGTCACCCTGTGTAATGTCAGTAACCGTGTGTCACACTGCGTAATATCCGTAACCGTGTCTCACACTGTATAATATCAGTAACCGTGTGTCACACTGCGTAATATCAGTAACCGTGTGTCACACTGCGTAATATCAGTAACCGTGTGTCACACTGCGTGGTTACATTAACCGTGTTTCACACTGCGGAATATCAGTAACCGTGTGTCACATAACGTAATATCACTAACTGTGTGTCACACTCCGTGGTATGAGGAACTGTGTGTCACACTGCGTAATATCAGTAAGCGTGTGTCACACTGCGTAATACAGTAACTGTGTGTCACACTGCGTGGAATCCGTAACCGTGTGTCACACCGCGTAATATCAGTAACCGTGTGTCACACTGCGTAATATCAGTAACCGTGTGTCACAGTGTGTAATATCAGTAACCACGTGCCACACTACGTAATATCCGTAACCGTGTGTCACACTGCGTAATATCAGTAAGCGTGTGTCACACTGCGTAATATCAGGAACCGTGTGTCACACTGCGTGGCATCAGTAACCATGTGTCACGCTGCGTGATATCAGTAACCGTGTCACGCTGTGTAATAGCAGGAACTGTGTGTCACACTGCGTGGTATCAGGAACCGTGTGTCACACTGCGTAATATCAGTAACCGTGTGTCACACTGCGTAATATCAGTAACCGTGTGTCACACTGCGTGGTATCAGTAACTATGTGTCACACTGCATGGTATTAGTAACCGTGTCTCACACTGCGTAATATCAGTCACCGTGTGTCACACGGTGAATTATCAGTAACTGTGTGTCACACTGCGTGGTATCCGTAACCGTGTGTCACACTATGTAATGTCAGTAACCGTGTGTCACACTGCGTAATATCCGTAACCGTGTCTCACACTGTATAATATCAGTAACCGTGTGTCACACTGTGTGGTATCAGGAACCGTGTGTCACACTGCGTAATATCAGTAACCGTGTGTCACACTGCGTGGTATCATGAACCGTGTTTCACACTGCGGAATATCAGTAACCGTGTGTCACATTACGTAATATCACTAACTGTGTGTCACACTCCGTGGTATCAGGAACTGTGTGTCACACTGCGTAATATCAGTAACCGTGGGTCACACTGCGTGGTATCAGTAACCGTGTGTCACACTGTGTAATATCAGTAACCGTGTGTCACACGGTGTAATATCAGTAACCGTGTGTCACACTGTGTAATATCAATAACCGTGTGTCACACTGCGTAATAGCAGTAACCGTGTGTCACACTGCGTGGTACCAGTAACCGTGTGTCACACTGCGTGGTACCAGTAACCGTGTGTCACACTGCGTAATATCAGTCACCGTGTGTCACACTGCGTGGTATCAGTAACCGTGTGTCACACTGCGTGGTATCGGTAACTGTGTGTCACACTTTGTAATGTCAGTAACCATGTGCCAGACTGCGTAATATCAGTAACTGTGTGTCACACTCCGTGGTATCAGAAACCGTGTGTCAGACTGCGTAATATCAGTAACCGTGTGTCACACTGCGTAATATCAGTAACCGTGTGTCACACTGCGTGGTATCAGTAACCGTGTGTCACACTGCATGGTATCAGTAACTGTGTCTCACACTGCGTAATATCAGTAACCGTGTGTCACACTGCGTGGTATCAGGATTCGTGTGTCACACTGTATTACCAGTAACCGTGTGTCACACTGCGTAATATCCGTAACCGTGTATCACACTGCGTGGTATCAGTAACCGTGTGTCACACTGCGTAATATTAGTAACCATGTGTCACACTGCGTGGTATTGGAAACGTGCGTCATAATGCTTGGTTTCAGTAACCGTGTGTCACACTGTGTAATATCAGCAACCGTGTGTCACACTGCGTAATATCAGTAACCGTGCGTCACTCTGCGTGGTATCAGTAACCGTGTGTCACGCTGCATAATATGAGTAACCGTGTGTCACACGGTGTAAATCAGTAACCGTGTGTCACACTGCGTAATATCAGTAACCGTGTGTCACACTGTGTGGTATCAGTAACCGTGTGTCAGACAGCGTGATATCCGTAACCGTGTCACACTGCGTGATATCAGTAACCGTGTCACACTGTGTAATATCAGTAACTGTGTGTCACACTGCGTGGTATCCGTAACCGTGTGTCACACTGCGTAATATCAGTAACCGTGTGTCACACTGCGTGATATCCGTAACCGTGTCACACTGTGTAATAACAGTAACTCTGTGGCACACTGTGAATAATCAGTAACTGTGTGTCACACTGCGTGGTATCCGTAACCGTGTGTCACACTGCGTAATATCAGTAACCGTGTGTCACACTGCGTAATATCAGTAACCGTGTGTCACACTGCGTAATATCGGTAATCATGTGCCACACTGCGTAATATCCGTAACCGTGTGTCACACTGCGTAATATCAGTAAGCGTGTGTCACACTGCGTAATATCAGTAACCGTGTGTCACACTGCGTGATATCCGTAACCGTGTCACACTGTGTAATATCAGTAACTGTGTGTCACAATGTGAATTATCAGTAACTGTGTGTCACACTGTGTGCTGTCCGTAACCGTGTGTCACACTGCGTAATATCAGTAACCATGTGTCACACTGCGTAATATCAGTAACCGTGTGTCACACTGTGTAATATCAGTAACCATGTGCCACACTGCGTAATATCCGTAACCGTGTGTCACACTGCGTAATATCAGGAAGCGTGTGTCACACTGCGTAATATCAGTAACCATGTGTCACACTGCGTGGTATCAGCAACCGTGTGTCACACTGCGTAATATCAGTAACCGTGCGTCACTCTGCGTGGTATCAGTAACCGTGTGTCACGCTGCATAATATGAGTAACCGTGTGTCACACGGTGTAATATCAGTAACCGTGTGTCACACTGCGTAATATCAGTAACCGTGTGTCACACTGTGTGGTATCAGTAAATGTGTGTCAGACTGCGTGATATCCGTAACCGTGTCACACTGTGTAATATCAGTAACTGTGTGTCACACAGCGTGGTATCCGTAACCGTGTGTCACACTACGTAATATCAGTAACTGTGTGTCACACTGCGTGATATCCGGAACCGTGTCACACTGTGTAATAACAGTAACTGTGTGTCACACTGTGAATTATCAGGAACTGTGTGTCACACTGCGTGGTATCCGTAACCGTGTGTCACACTGGGTAATATCAGTAACCGTGTGTCACACTGCGTAATATCAGTAACCGTGTGTCACACTGTGTGGTATCAGTAAATGTGTGTCAGACTGCGTGATATCCGTAACCGTGTCACACTGCGTGATATCAGTAACCGTGTCACACTGTGTAATATCAGTAACCGTGTCACACTGCGTGATATCAGTAACCGAGTCACACTGTGTAATATCAGTAACTGTGTGTCACACAGCGTGGTATCCGTAACCGTGTGTCACACTGCGTAATATCAGTAACTGTGTGTCACACGGCGTGATATCCGTAACCGTGTCACACTGTGTAATAACAGTAACTGTGTGTCACACTGTGAATTATCAGGAACTGTGTGTCACACTGCGTGGTATCCGTAACCGTGTGTCACACTGGGTAATATCAGTAACCGTGTGTCACACTGCGTAATATCAGTAACCGTGTGTCACACTGCGTAATATCAGTAACCATGTGCCACACTGCGTAATATCCGTAACCGTGTGTCACACTGCGCAATATCAGTAAGCGTGTGTCACACTGCGTAATATCAGTAACCGTGTGTCACACTGTGTAATATCAGTAACTGTGTGTCACACTGCGTGGTATCCGTAACCGTGTGTCACACTGCGTAATATCAGTAACCGTGTGTCACACTGCGTGATATCCGTAACCGTGTCACACTGTGTAATATCAGTAACTGTGTGTCACACAGCGTGGTATCCGTAACCGTGTGTCACACTGCGTGGTATCCGTAACCGTGTGTCACACTGCGTGGTATCAGTAACCGTGTGTCACACTGTGTAATATCAGTAACCGTGTGTCACACTGCGTAATATCAGTAACCGTGTGTCACACTGCGTGGTATCAGGATTCGTGTGTCACACTGTATTATCAGTAACCGTGTGTCACACTGCGTAATATCCGTAACCGTGTATCACACTGCGTGGTATCAGTAACCGTGTGTCACACTGCGTAATATCAGTAACCATGTGTCACACTGCGTGGTATTGGAACCGTGCGTCATAATGCTTGGTTTCAGTAACCGTGTGTCACACTGTAATATCAGCAACCGTGTGTCACACTGCGTAATATCAGTAACCGTGCGTCACTCTGCGTGGTATCAGTAACCGTGTGTCACGCTGCGTAATATGAGTAACCGTGTGTCACACGGTGTAATATCAGTAACCGTGTGTCACACTGCGTAATATCAGTAACCGTGTGTCACACTGTGTGGTATCAGTAACCGTGTGTCAGACTGCGTGATGTCCGTAACCGTGTCACACTGCGTGATATCAGTAACCGTGTCACACTGTGTAATTTCAGTAACTGTGTGTCACACTGCGTGGTATCCGTAACCGTGTGTCACACTGCGTAATATCAGTAACCGTGTGTCACACTGTGTAATATCAGTAACCATGTGCCACACTGCGTAATATCCGTAACCGTGTGTCACACTGCGTAATATCAGGAAGCGTGTGTCACACTGCGTAATATCAGTAACCATGTGTCACACTGCGTGGTATCAGCAACCGTGTGTCACACTGCGTAATATCAGTAACCGTGCGTCACTCTGCGTGGTATCAGTAACCGTGTGTCACGCTGCATAATATGAGTAACCGTGTGTCACACGGTGTAATATCAGTAACCGTGTGTCACACTGCGTAATATCAGTAACCGTGTGTCACACTGTGTGGTATCAGTAAATGTGTGTCAGACTGCGTGATATCCGTAACCGTGTCACACTGTGTAATATCAGTAACTGTGTGTCACACAGCGTGGTATCCGTAACCGTGTGTCACACTACGTAATATCAGTAACTGTGTGTCACACTGCGTGATATCCGGAACCGTGTCACACTGTGTAATAACAGTAACTGTGTGTCACACTGTGAATTATCAGGAACTGTGTGTCACACTGCGTGGTATCCGTAACCGTGTGTCACACTGGGTAATATCAGTAACCGTGTGTCACACTGCGTAATATCAGTAACCGTGTGTCACACTGTGTGGTATCAGTAAATGTGTGTCAGACTGCGTGATATCCGTAACCGTGTCACACTGCGTGATATCAGTAACCGTGTCACACTGTGTAATATCAGTAACCGTGTCACACTGCGTGATATCAGTAACCGAGTCACACTGTGTAATATCAGTAACTGTGTGTCACACAGCGTGGTATCCGTAACCGTGTGTCACACTGCGTAATATCAGTAACTGTGTGTCACACGGCGTGATATCCGTAACCGTGTCACACTGTGTAATAACAGTAACTGTGTGTCACACTGTGAATTATCAGGAACTGTGTGTCACACTGCGTGGTATCCGTAACCGTGTGTCACACTGGGTAATATCAGTAACCGTGTGTCACACTGCGTAATATCAGTAACCGTGTGTCACACTGCGTAATATCAGTAACCATGTGCCACACTGCGTAATATCCGTAACCGTGTGTCACACTGCGCAATATCAGTAAGCGTGTGTCACACTGCGTAATATCAGTAACCGTGTGTCACACTGTGTAATATCAGTAACTGTGTGTCACACTGCGTGGTATCCGTAACCGTGTGTCACACTGCGTAATATCAGTAACCGTGTGTCACACTGCGTGATATCCGTAACCGTGTCACACTGTGTAATATCAGTAACTGTGTGTCACACAGCGTGGTATCCGTAACCGTGTGTCACACTGCGTGGTATCCGTAACCGTGTGTCACACTGCGTGGTATCAGTAACCGTGTGTCACACTGTGTAATATCAGTAACCGTGTGTCACACTGCGTAATATCAGTAACCGTGTGTCACACTGCGTGGTATCAGGATTCGTGTGTCACACTGTATTATCAGTAACCGTGTGTCACACTGCGTAATATCCGTAACCGTGTATCACACTGCGTGGTATCAGTAACCGTGTGTCACACTGCGTAATATCAGTAACCATGTGTCACACTGCGTGGTATTGGAACCGTGCGTCATAATGCTTGGTTTCAGTAACCGTGTGTCACACTGTAATATCAGCAACCGTGTGTCACACTGCGTAATATCAGTAACCGTGCGTCACTCTGCGTGGTATCAGTAACCGTGTGTCACGCTGCGTAATATGAGTAACCGTGTGTCACACGGTGTAATATCAGTAACCGTGTGTCACACTGCGTAATATCAGTAACCGTGTGTCACACTGTGTGGTATCAGTAACCGTGTGTCAGACTGCGTGATGTCCGTAACCGTGTCACACTGCGTGATATCAGTAACCGTGTCACACTGTGTAATTTCAGTAACTGTGTGTCACACTGCGTGGTATCCGTAACCGTGTGTCACACTGCGTAATATCAGTAACCGTGTGTCACACTGCGTGATATCCGTAACCGTGTCACACTGTGTAATAACAGTAACTCTGTGGCACACTGTGAATAATCAGTAACTGTGTGTCACACTGCATGGTATCCGTAACCGTGTGTCACACTGCGTAATATCAGTAACCGTGTGTCACACTGCGTAATATCAGTAACCGTGTGCCACACTGCGTAATATCCGTAACCGTGTGTCACACTGCGTAATATCAGTAAGCGTGTGTCACACTGCGTAATATCAGTAACCATGTGTCACACTGCGTGATATCCGTAACCGTGTCACACTGTGTAATATCAGTAACTGTGTGTCACACTGTGAATTATCAGTAACTGTGTGTCACACTGCGTGGTATCCGTAACCGTGTGTCACACTGCGTAATATCAGTAACCGTGTGTCACACTGCGTAATATCAGTAACCGTGTGTCACACTGTGTAATATCAGTAACCATGTACCACACTGCGTAATATACGTAACCGTGCGTCACTCTGCGTAATATCAGGAAGCGTGTGTCACACTGCGTAATATCAGTAACCGTGTGTCACACTGCGTGGTATCAGTAACCATGTGTCACACTGCATGGTATCAGTAACCGTGTCTCACACTGCGTAATATCAGTAACCGTGTGTCACACTGTGTGGTATCAGTAACCGTGTGTCACACTGTGTGGAATCCGTAACCGTGTATCACACTGCGTGTTATCAGTAACCGTGTGTCACACTGCGTGATATCCGTAACCGTGTCACACTGCGTGATATCAGTAACCGTGTCACACTGTGTAATATCAGTAACCGTGTGTCACACTGCGTGGTATCGGTAACCGTGTGTCAGACTGCGTGATATCCGTAAACATGTCGCACTGTGTAATATCAGTAACTGTGTGTAACACTGTGAATTATCAGTAACTGTGCGTCACACTGCGTGGTATCCGTAACCGTGTGTCACACTGCGTAATATCAGTAACCGTGTGTCACACTGTGTAATATCAGTAACCATGTGCCACACTGCGTAATATCCGTAACCCTGTGTCACACTGCGTAATATCAGGAAGCGTGTGTCACACTGCGTAATATCAGTAACCGTGTGCCACACTGCGTGGTATCAGTAACCATGTGTCACACTGCATGGTATCAGTAACCGTGTCTCACACTGCGTAATATCAGTAACCGTGTGTCACACTGTGTGGTATCAGTAACCGTGTGTCACACTGCGTAATATCCGTAACCGTGTATCACACTGCGTGGTATCAGTAACCGTGTGTCACACTGCGTGGTATCAGTAACCGTGTGTCACACTGTGTAATATCAGAAACCGTGTTTCAGACTGCGTGGTATCATTAACTGTGTGTCACACTGCGTGATATCTGAAACCGTGTGTCACACTGCGTGGCAACAGTAAGCGTGTGTCACACTGCGTAATATCAGTAACCGTGTGTCACACTGCGCAATATCAGCAACCGTGTGTCAGGCTGTGTAATGTCAGTAAGCGTGTGTCACCCTGTGTAATGTCAGTAACCGTGTGTCACACTGCGTAATATCCGTAACCGTGTCTCACACTGTATAATATCAGTAACCGTGTGTCACACTGCGTAATATCAGTAACCGTGTGTCACACTGCGTAATATCAGTAACCGTGTGTCACATAACGTAATATCACTAACTGTGTGTCACACTCCGTGGTATGAGGAACTGTGTGTCACACTGCGTAATATCAGTAAGCGTGTGTCACACTGCGTAATATCAGTAACCGTGTGTCACAGTGTGTAATATCAGTAACCATGTGCCACACTGTGTAATATCAGTAACCGTGTGTCACAGTGTGTAATACCAGTAAGCGTGTGCCACACTGCGTAATATCAGTAACCGTGTGTCACAGTGTGTAATATCAGTAACCATGTGCCACACTGCGTAATATCAGTAACCATGTGCCACACTACGTAATATCCGTAACCGTGTGTCACACTGCGTAATATCAGTAAGCGTGTGTCACACTGTGTAATATCAGTAACCGTGTGTCACACTGCGTGGCATCAGTAACCATGTGTCACGCTGCGTGATATCAGTAACCGTGTCACGCTGTGTAATAGCAGGAACTGTGTGTCACACTGCGTGGTATCAGGAACCGTGTGTCACACTGCGTAATATCAGTAACCGTGTGTCACACTGCGTAATATCAATAACCGTGTGTCACACTGCGTGGTATCAGTAACCATGTGTCACACTGCATGGTATTAGTAACCGTGTCTCACACTGCGTAATATCAGTCACCGTGTGTCACACTGTGAATTATCAGTAACTGTGTGTCACACTGCGTGGTATCCGTAACCGTGTGTCTCACTATGTAATGTCAGTAACCGTGTGTCACACTGCGCAATATCCGTAACCGTGTGTCACACTGTGTGGTATCAGGAACCGTGTGTCACACTGCGTAATATCAGTAACCGTGTGTCACACTGCGTGGTATCATGAACCGTGTTTCACACTGCGGAATATCAGTAACCGTGTGTCACATTACTTAATATCACGAACTGTGTGTCACACTCCGTGGTATCAGGAACTGTGTGTCACACTGCGTAATATCAGTAACCGTGGGTCACACTGCGTGGTATCAGTAACCGTGTGTCACACTGCGTAATATCAGTAACCGTGTGTCACATGGTGTAATATCAGTAACCGTGTGTCACACTGTGTAATATCAATAACCGTGTGTCACACTGCGTAATATCCGTAACCGTGTGTCACACTGCGTAATATCTGGAACCGTGTGTCACACTGCGTGGTATCAGTAACCATGTGCCACACTGCGTAATATCTGGAACCGTGTGTCACACTGCGTGGTATCAGTAACCATGTGTCACACTGCGTGATATCTGGAACCGTGTGTCACACTACGTAATATCTGGAACCGTGTGTCACACTGCGTGGTATCAGTAACCGTGTGTCACACTGCGTAATATCTGGAACCGTGTGTCACACTGCGTGGTATCAGTAACCGTGTGTCACACTGCGTGGTATCGGTAACTGTGTGTCACACTTTGTAATGTCAGTAACCATGTGCCAGGCTGCGTAATATCCGTAACCGTGTGTCACACTGCGTGGTATCCGTAACCGTGTGTCACACTGCGTGGTATCCGTAACCGTGTGTCACACTGTATTATCAGTAACCGTGTGTCACACTGCGTAATATCAGTAAGCGTGTGTCACACTACGTAATATCAGTAACTGTGTGTCACACTCCGTGGTATCAGGAACCGTGTGTCAGACTGCGTAATATCAGTAACCGTGTGTCACACTGCGTAATATCAGTAACCGTGTGTCACACTGCGTGGTATCAGTAACCGTGTGTCACACTGTATTACCAGTAACCGTGTGTCACACTGCGTAATATCCGTAACCGTGTATCACACTGCGTGGTATCAGTAACTGTGTCTCACACTGCGTAATATCAGTAACCGTGTGTCACACTGCGTGGTATCAGGATTCGTGTGTCACACTGTATTACCAGTAACCGTGTGTCACACTGCGTAATATTAGTAACCATGTGTCACACTGCGTGGTATTGGAACCGTGCATCAGAATGCTTGGTTTCAGTAACCGTGTGTCACACGGTGTAATATCAGCAACCGTGTGTCACACTGCGTAATATCAGTAACCGTGCGTCACTCTGCGTGGTATCAGTAACCGTGTGTCACGCTGCGTAATATGAGTAACCGTGTGTCACACGGTGTAATATCAGTAACCGTGTGTCACACTGCGTAATATCAGTAACCGTGTGTCACACTGTGTGGTATCAGTAACCGTGTGTCAGACTGCGTGACATCCGTAACCGTGTCACACTGCGTGATATCAGTAACCGTGTCACACTGTGTAATATCAGTAACTGTGTGTCACACTGCGTGGTATCCGTAACCGTGTGTCACACTGCGTAATATCAGTAACCGTGTGTCACACTGCGTGATATCCGTAACCGTGTCACACTGTGTAATAACAGTAACTCTGTGGCACACTGTGAATAATCAGTAACTGTGTGTCACACTGCATGGTATCCGTAACCGTGTGTCACACTGCGTAATATCAGTAACCGTGTGTCACACTGCGTAATATCAGTAACCGTGTGTCACACTGCGTAATATCAGTAACCATGTGCCACACTGCGTAATATCCGTAACCGTGTGTCACACTGCGTAATATCAGTAAGCGTGTGTCACACTGCGTAATATCAGTAACCGTGTGTCACACTGCGTGATCTCCGTAACCGTGTCACACTGTGTAATATCAGTAACTGTGTGTCACACTGTGAATTATCAGTAACTGTGTGTCACACTGCGTGGTATCCGTAACCGTGTGTCACACTGCGTAATATCAGTAACCGTGTGTCACACTGCGTAATATCAGTAACCGTGTGTCACACTGTGTAATATCAGTAACCATGTACCACACTGCGTAATATCCGTAACCGTGTGTCACACTGCGTAATATCAGGAAGCGTGTGTCACACTGCGTAATATCAGTAACCGTGTGTCACACTGCGTGGTATCAGTAACCATGTGTCACACTGCATGGTATCAGTAACCGTGTCTCACACTGCGTAATATCAGTAACCGTGTGTCACACTGTGTGGTATCAGTAACCGTGTGTCACACTGTGTGGTATCCGTAACCGTGTATCACACTGCGTGTTATCAGTAACCGTGTGTCACACTGCGTGATATCCGTAACCGTGTCACACTGCGTGATATCAGTAACCGTGTCACACTGTGTAATATCAGTAACCGTGTGTCACACTGCGTGGTATCGGTAACCGTGTGTCAGACTGCGTGATATCCGTAAACATGTCGCACTGTGTAATATCAGTAACTGTGTGTAACACTGTGAATTATCAGTAACTGTGCGTCACACTGCGTGGTATCCGTAACCGTGTGTCACACTGCGTAATATCAGTAACCGTGTGTCACACTGTGTAATATCAGTAACCATGTGCCACACTGCGTAATATCCGTAACCCTGTGTCACACTGCGTAATATCAGGAAGCGTGTGTCACACTGCGTAATATCAGTAACCGTGTGCCACACTGCGTGGTATCAGTAACCATGTGTCACACTGCATGGTATCAGTAACCGTGTCTCACACTGCGTAATATCAGTAACCGTGTGTCACACTGTGTGGTATCAGTAACCGTGTGTCACACTGCGTAATATCCGTAACCGTGTATCACACTGCGTGGTATCAGTAACCGTGTGTCACACTGCGTGGTATCAGTAACCGTGTGTCACACTGTGTAATATCAGAAACCGTGTTTCAGACTGCGTGGTATCATTAACTGTGTGTCACACTGCGTGATATCTGAAACCGTGTGTCACACTGCGTGGCAACAGTAAGCGTGTGTCACACTGCGTAATATCAGTAACCGTGTGTCACACTGCGCAATATCAGCAACCGTGTGTCAGGCTGTGTAATGTCAGTAAGCGTGTGTCACCCTGTGTAATGTCAGTAACCGTGTGTCACACTGCGTAATATCCGTAACCGTGTCTCACACTGTATAATATCAGTAACCGTGTGTCACACTGCGTAATATCAGTAACCGTGTGTCACATGGTGTAATATCAGTAACCGTGTGTCACACTGTGTAATATCAATAACCGTGTGTCACACTGCGTAATATCCGTAACCGTGTGTCACACTGCGTAATATCTGGAACCGTGTGTCACACTGCGTGGTATCAGTAACCATGTGCCACACTGCGTAATATCTGGAACCGTGTGTCACACTGCGTGGTATCAGTAACCATGTGTCACACTGCGTGATATCTGGAACCGTGTGTCACACTACGTAATATCTGGAACCGTGTGTCACACTGCGTGGTATCAGTAACCGTGTGTCACACTGCGTAATATCTGGAACCGTGTGTCACACTGCGTGGTATCAGTAACCGTGTGTCACACTGCGTGGTATCGGTAACTGTGTGTCACACTTTGTAATGTCAGTAACCATGTGCCAGGCTGCGTAATATCCGTAACCGTGTGTCACACTGCGTGGTATCCGTAACCGTGTGTCACACTGCGTGGTATCCGTAACCGTGTGTCACACTGTATTATCAGTAACCGTGTGTCACACTGCGTAATATCAGTAAGCGTGTGTCACACTACGTAATATCAGTAACTGTGTGTCACACTCCGTGGTATCAGGAACCGTGTGTCAGACTGCGTAATATCAGTAACCGTGTGTCACACTGCGTAATATCAGTAACCGTGTGTCACACTGCGTGGTATCAGTAACCGTGTGTCACACTGTATTACCAGTAACCGTGTGTCACACTGCGTAATATCCGTAACCGTGTATCACACTGCGTGGTATCAGTAACTGTGTCTCACACTGCGTAATATCAGTAACCGTGTGTCACACTGCGTGGTATCAGGATTCGTGTGTCACACTGTATTACCAGTAACCGTGTGTCACACTGCGTAATATTAGTAACCATGTGTCACACTGCGTGGTATTGGAACCGTGCATCAGAATGCTTGGTTTCAGTAACCGTGTGTCACACGGTGTAATATCAGCAACCGTGTGTCACACTGCGTAATATCAGTAACCGTGCGTCACTCTGCGTGGTATCAGTAACCGTGTGTCACGCTGCGTAATATGAGTAACCGTGTGTCACACGGTGTAATATCAGTAACCGTGTGTCACACTGCGTAATATCAGTAACCGTGTGTCACACTGTGTGGTATCAGTAACCGTGTGTCAGACTGCGTGACATCCGTAACCGTGTCACACTGCGTGATATCAGTAACCGTGTCACACTGTGTAATATCAGTAACTGTGTGTCACACTGCGTGGTATCCGTAACCGTGTGTCACACTGCGTAATATCAGTAACCGTGTGTCACACTGCGTGATATCCGTAACCGTGTCACACTGTGTAATAACAGTAACTCTGTGGCACACTGTGAATAATCAGTAACTGTGTGTCACACTGCATGGTATCCGTAACCGTGTGTCACACTGCGTAATATCAGTAACCGTGTGTCACACTGCGTAATATCAGTAACCGTGTGTCACACTGCGTAATATCAGTAACCATGTGCCACACTGCGTAATATCCGTAACCGTGTGTCACACTGCGTAATATCAGTAAGCGTGTGTCACACTGCGTAATATCAGTAACCGTGTGTCACACTGCGTGATCTCCGTAACCGTGTCACACTGTGTAATATCAGTAACTGTGTGTCACACTGTGAATTATCAGTAACTGTGTGTCACACTGCGTGGTATCCGTAACCGTGTGTCACACTGCGTAATATCAGTAACCGTGTGTCACACTGCGTAATATCAGTAACCGTGTGTCACACTGTGTAATATCAGTAACCATGTACCACACTGCGTAATATCCGTAACCGTGTGTCACACTGCGTAATATCAGGAAGCGTGTGTCACACTGCGTAATATCAGTAACCGTGTGTCACACTGCGTGGTATCAGTAACCATGTGTCACACTGCATGGTATCAGTAACCGTGTCTCACACTGCGTAATATCAGTAACCGTGTGTCACACTGTGTGGTATCAGTAACCGTGTGTCACACTGTGTGGTATCCGTAACCGTGTATCACACTGCGTGTTATCAGTAACCGTGTGTCACACTGCGTGATATCCGTAACCGTGTCACACTGCGTGATATCAGTAACCGTGTCACACTGTGTAATATCAGTAACCGTGTGTCACACTGCGTGGTATCGGTAACCGTGTGTCAGACTGCGTGATATCCGTAAACATGTCGCACTGTGTAATATCAGTAACTGTGTGTAACACTGTGAATTATCAGTAACTGTGCGTCACACTGCGTGGTATCCGTAACCGTGTGTCACACTGCGTAATATCAGTAACCGTGTGTCACACTGTGTAATATCAGTAACCATGTGCCACACTGCGTAATATCCGTAACCCTGTGTCACACTGCGTAATATCAGGAAGCGTGTGTCACACTGCGTAATATCAGTAACCGTGTGCCACACTGCGTGGTATCAGTAACCATGTGTCACACTGCATGGTATCAGTAACCGTGTCTCACACTGCGTAATATCAGTAACCGTGTGTCACACTGTGTGGTATCAGTAACCGTGTGTCACACTGCGTAATATCCGTAACCGTGTATCACACTGCGTGGTATCAGTAACCGTGTGTCACACTGCGTGGTATCAGTAACCGTGTGTCACACTGTGTAATATCAGAAACCGTGTTTCAGACTGCGTGGTATCATTAACTGTGTGTCACACTGCGTGATATCTGAAACCGTGTGTCACACTGCGTGGCAACAGTAAGCGTGTGTCACACTGCGTAATATCAGTAACCGTGTGTCACACTGCGCAATATCAGCAACCGTGTGTCAGGCTGTGTAATGTCAGTAAGCGTGTGTCACCCTGTGTAATGTCAGTAACCGTGTGTCACACTGCGTAATATCCGTAACCGTGTCTCACACTGTATAATATCAGTAACCGTGTGTCACACTGCGTAATATCAGTAACCGTGTGTCACACTGCGTAATATCAGTAACCGTGTGTCACATAACGTAATATCACTAACTGTGTGTCACACTCCGTGGTATGAGGAACTGTGTGTCACACTGCGTAATATCAGTAAGCGTGTGTCACACTGCGTAATACAGTAACTGTGTGTCACACTGCGTGGAATCCGTAACCGTGTGTCACACCGCGTAATATCAGTAACCGTGTGTCACACTGCGTAATATCAGTAACCATGTGTCACAGTGTGTAATATCAGTAACCATGTGCCACACTGTGTAATATCAGTAACCGTGTGTCACAGTGTGTAATACCAGTAAGCGTGTGCCACACTGCGTAATATCAGTAACCGTGTGTCACACTGCGTGGTATCGGTAACCGTGTGTCAGACTGCGTGATATCCGTAAACATGTCGCACTGTGTAATATCAGTAACTGTGTGTAACACTGTGAATTATCAGTAACTGTGCGTCACACTGCGTGGTATCCGTAACCGTGTGTCACACTGCGTAATATCAGTAACCGTGTGTCACACTGTGTAATATCAGTAACCATGTGCCACACTGCGTAATATCCGTAACCCTGTGTCACACTGCGTAATATCAGGAAGCGTGTGTCACACTGCGTAATATCAGTAACCGTGTGCCACACTGCGTGGTATCAGTAACCATGTGTCACACTGCATGGTATCAGTAACCGTGTCTCACACTGCGTAATATCAGTAACCGTGTGTCACACTGTGTGGTATCAGTAACCGTGTGTCACACTGCGTAATATCCGTAACCGTGTATCACACTGCGTGGTATCAGTAACCGTGTGTCACACTGCGTGGTATCAGTAACCGTGTGTCACACTGTGTAATATCAGAAACCGTGTTTCAGACTGCGTGGTATCATTAACTGTGTGTCACACTGCGTGATATCTGAAACCGTGTGTCACACTGCGTGGCAACAGTAAGCGTGTGTCACACTGCGTAATATCAGTAACCGTGTGTCACACTGCGCAATATCAGCAACCGTGTGTCAGGCTGTGTAATGTCAGTAAGCGTGTGTCACCCTGTGTAATGTCAGTAACCGTGTGTCACACTGCGTAATATCCGTAACCGTGTCTCACACTGTATAATATCAGTAACCGTGTGTCACACTGCGTAATATCAGTAACCGTGTGTCACACTGCGTAATATCAGTAACCGTGTGTCACATAACGTAATATCACTAACTGTGTGTCACACTCCGTGGTATGAGGAACTGTGTGTCACACTGCGTAATATCAGTAAGCGTGTGTCACACTGCGTAATACAGTAACTGTGTGTCACACTGCGTGGAATCCGTAACCGTGTGTCACACCGCGTAATATCAGTAACCGTGTGTCACACTGCGTAATATCAGTAACCGTGTGTCACAGTGTGTAATATCAGTAACCATGTGCCACACTGTGTAATATCAGTAACCGTGTGTCACAGTGTGTAATACCAGTAAGCGTGTGCCACACTGCGTAATATCAGTAACCGTGTGTCACACTGCGTGGTATCGGTAACCGTGTGTCAGACTGCGTGATATCCGTAAACATGTCGCACTGTGTAATATCAGTAACTGTGTGTAACACTGTGAATTATCAGTAACTGTGCGTCACACTGCGTGGTATCCGTAACCGTGTGTCACACTGCGTAATATCAGTAACCGTGTGTCACACTGTGTAATATCAGTAACCATGTGCCACACTGCGTAATATCCGTAACCCTGTGTCACACTGCGTAATATCAGGAAGCGTGTGTCACACTGCGTAATATCAGTAACCGTGTGCCACACTGCGTGGTATCAGTAACCATGTGTCACACTGCATGGTATCAGTAACCGTGTCTCACACTGCGTAATATCAGTAACCGTGTGTCACACTGTGTGGTATCAGTAACCGTGTGTCACACTGCGTAATATCCGTAACCGTTTATCACACTGCGTGGTATCAGTAACCGTGTGTCACACTGCGTGGTATCAGTAACCGTGTGTCACACTGTGTAATATCAGAAACCGTGTTTCAGACTGCGTGGTATCATTAACTGTGTGTCACACTGCGTGATATCTGAAACCGTGTGTCACACTGCGTGGCAACAGTAAGCGTGTGTCACACTGCGTAATATCAGTAACCGTGTGTCACACTGCGCAATATCAGCAACCGTGTGTCAGGCTGTGTAATGTCAGTAAGCGTGTGTCACCCTGTGTAATGTCAGTAACCGTGTGTCACACTGCGTAATATCCGTAACCGTGTCTCACACTGTATAATATCAGTAACCGTGTGTCACACTGCGTAATATCAGTAACCGTGTGTCACACTGCGTAATATCAGTAACCGTGTGTCACATAACGTAATATCACTAACTGTGTGTCACACTCCGTGGTATGAGGAACTGTGTGTCACACTGCGTAATATCAGTAAGCGTGTGTCACACTGCGTAATACAGTAACTGTGTGTCACACTGCGTGGAATCCGTAACCGTGTGTCACACCGCGTAATATCAGTAACCGTGTGTCACACTGCGTAATATCAGTAACCGTGTGTCACAGTGTGTAATATCAGTAACCATGTGCCACACTGTGTAATATCAGTAACCGTGTGTCACAGTGTGTAATACCAGTAAGCGTGTGCCACACTGCGTAATATCAGTAACCGTGTGTCACAGTGTGTAATATCAGTAACCATGTGCCACACTGCGTAATATCAGTAACCATGTGCCACACTACGTAATATCCGTAACCGTGTGTCACACTGCGTAATATCAGTAAGCGTGTGTCACACTGCGTAATATCAGTAACCGTGTGTCACACTGCGTGGCATCAGTAACCATGTGTCACGCTGCGTGATATCAGTAACCGTGTCACGCTGTGTAATAGCAGGAACTGTGTGTCACACTGCGTGGTATCAGGAACCGTGTGTCACACTGTGTAATATCAGTAACCGTGTGTCACACTGCGTAATATCAATAACCGTGTGTCACACTGCGTGGTATCAGTAACCATGTGTCACACTGCATGGTATTAGTAACCGTGTCTCACACTGCGTAATATCAGTCACCGTGTGTCACACTGTGAATTATCAGTAACTGTGTGTCACACTGCGTGGTATCCGTAACCGTGTGTCTCACTATGTAATGTCAGTAACCGTGTGTCACACTGCGTAATATCCGTAACCGTGTGTCACACTGTGTGGTATCAGGAACCGTGTGTCACACTGCGTAATATCAGTAACCGTGTGTCACACTGCGTGGTATCATGAACCGTGTTTCACACTGCGGAATATCAGTAACCGTGTGTCACATTACTTAATATCACGAACTGTGTGTCACACTCCGTGGTATCAGGAACTGTGTGTCACACTGCGTAATATCAGTAACCGTGGGTCACACTGCGTGGTATCAGTAACCGTGTGTCACACTGCGTAATATCAGTAACCGTGTGTCACACGGTGTAATATCAGTAACCGTGTGTCACACTGTGTAATATCAATAACCGTGTGTCACACTGCGTAATATCCGTAACCGTGTGTCACACTGCGTAATATCTGGAACCGTGTGTCACACTGCGTGGTATCAGTAACCATGTGCCACACTGCGTAATATCTGGAACCGTGTGTCACACTGCGTGGTATCAGTAACCATGTGTCACACTGCGTGATATCTGGAACCGTGTGTCACACTACGTAATATCTGGAACCGTGTGTCACACTGCGTGGTATCAGTAACCGTGTGTCACACTGCGTAATATCTGGAACCGTGTGTCACACTGCGTGGTATCAGTAACCGTGTGTCACACTGCGTGGTATCGGTAACTGTGTGTCACACTTTGTAATGTCAGTAACCATGTGCCAGGCTGCGTAATATCCGTAACCGTGTGTCACACTGCGTGGAATCCGTAACCGTGTGTCACACTGCGTGGTATCCGTAACCGTGTGTCACACTGTATTATCAGTAACCGTGTGTCACACTGCGTAATATCAGTAAGCGTGTGTCACACTACGTAATATCAGTAACTGTGTGTCACACTCCGTAGTATCAGGAACCGTGTGTCAGACTGCGTAATATCAGTAACCGTGTGTCACACTGCGTAATGTCAGTAACCGTGTGTCACACTGCGTGGTATCAGTAACCGTGTGTCACACTGTATTACCAGTAACCGTGTGTCACACTGCGTAATATCCGTAACCGTGTATCACACTGCGTGGTATCAGTAACTGTGTCTCACACTGCGTAATATCAGTAACCGTGTGTCACACTGCGTGGTATCAGGATTCGTGTGTCACACTGTATTACCAGTAACCGTGTGTCAAACTGCGTAATATCCGTAACCGTGTATCACACTGCGTGGTATCAGTAACCGTGTGTCACACTGCGTAATATTAGTAACCATGTGTCACACTGCGTGGTATTGGAACCGTGCGTCAGAATGCTTGGTTTCAGTAACCGTGTGTCACACGGTGTAATATCAGCAACCGTGTGTCACACTGCGTAATATCAGTAACCGTGCGTCACTCTGCGTGGTATCAGTAACCGTGTGTCACGCTGCGTAATATGAGTAACCGTGTGTCACACGGTGTAATATCAGTAACCGTGTGTCACACTGCGTAATATCAGTAACCGTGTGTCACACTGTGTGGTATCAGTAACCGTGTGTCAGACTGCGTGACATCCGTAACCGTGTCACACTGCGTGATATCAGTAACCGTGTCACACTGTGTAATATCAGTAACTGTGTGTCACACTGCGTGGTATCCGTAACCGTGTGTCACACTGCGTAATATCAGTAACCGTGTGTCACACTGCGTGATATCCGTAACCGTGTCACACTGTGTAATAACAGTAACTCTGTGGCACACTGTGAATAATCAGTAACTGTGTGTCACACTGCATGGTATCCGTAACCGTGTGTCACACTGCGTAATATCAGTAACCGTGTGTCACACTGCGTAATATCAGTAACCGTGTGTCACACTGCGTAATATCAGTAACCATGTGCCACACTGCGTAATATCCGTAACCGTGTGTCACACTGCGTAATATCAGTAAGCGTGTGTCACACTGCGTAATATCAGTAACCGTGTGTCACACTGCGTGATCTCCGTAACCGTGTCACACTGTGTAATATCAGTAACTGTGTGTCACACTGTGAATTATCAGTAACTGTGTGTCACACTGCGTGGTATCCGTAACCGTGTGTCACACTGCGTAATATCAGTAACCGTGTGTCACACTGCGTAATATCAGTAACCGTGTGTCACACTGTGTAATATCAGTAACCATGTACCACACTGCGTAATATCCGTAACCGTGTGTCACACTGCGTAATATCAGGAAGCGTGTGTCACACTGCGTAATATCAGTAACCGTGTGTCACACTGCGTGGTATCAGTAACCATGTGTCACACTGCATGGTATCAGTAACCGTGTCTCACACTGCGTAATATCAGTAACCGTGTGTCACACTGTGTGGTATCAGTAACCGTGTGTCACACTGCGTAATATCCGTAACCGTGTATCACACTGCGTGGTATCAGTAACCGTGTGTCACACTGCGTGATATCCGTAACCGTGTCACACTGCGTGATATCAGTAACCGTGTCACACTGTGTAATATCAGTAACCGTGTGTCACACTGCGTGGTATCGGTAACCGTGTGTCAGACTGCGTGATATCCGTAAACATGTCGCACTGTGTAATATCAGTAACTGTGTGTAACACTGTGAATTATCAGTTACTGTGCGTCACACTGCGTGGTATCCGTAACCGTGTGTCACACTGCGTAATATCAGGAACCGTGTGTCACACTGCGTAATATCAGTAAGCGTGTGTCACACTTTGTAATATCAGTAACCATGTGCCACACTGCGTAATATCCGTAACCGTGTGTCACACTGCGTAATATCAGGAAGCGTGTGTCACACTGCGTAATATCAGTAACCGTGTGTCACACTGCGTGGTATCAGTAACCATGTGTCACACTGCATGGTATCAGTAACCGTGTCTCACACTGCGTAATATCAGTAACCGTGTGTCACACTGTGTGGTATCAGTAACTGTGTGTCACACTGCGTAATATCCGTAACCGTGTATCACACTGCGTGGTATCAGTAACCGTGTGTCACACTGCGTGGTATCAGTAACCGTGTGTCACACTGTGTAATATCAGAAACCGTGTTTCAGACTGCGTGGTATCAGGAACCGTGTTTCATAATGCGTAAAATCAGTAACAGTGTGTCACACTGCGTAATATCAGTAACCGTGTGTCACACTGCGTAATATCAGTAACCGTGTGTCACACTGCGTAATATCAGGAAGCGTGTGTCACACTGCGTGGTTACATTAACCGTGTTTCACACTGCGGAATATAGGTAACCGTGTGTCACCCTGTGTAATGTCAGTAACCGTGTGTCACACTGCGTAATATCCGTAACCGTGTCTCACACTGTATAATATCAGTAACCGTGTGTCACACTGCGTAATATCAGTAACCGTGTGTCACACTGCGTAATATCAGTAACCGTGTGTCACACTGCGTGGTTACATTAACCGTGTTTCACACTGCGGAATATCAGTAACCGTGTGTCACATAACGTAATATCACTAACTGTGTGTCACACTCCGTGGTATGAGGAACTGTGTGTCACACTGCGTAATATCAGTAAGCGTGTGTCACACTGCGTAATACAGTAACTGTGTGTCACACTGCGTGGAATCCGTAACCGTGTGTCACACCGCGTAATATCAGTAACCGTGTGTCACACTGCGTAATATCAGTAACCGTGTGTCACAGTGTGTAATATCAGTAACCATGTGCCACACTACGTAATATCCGTAACCGTGTGTCACACTGCGTAATATCAGTAAGCGTGTGTCACACTGCGTAATATCAGGAACCGTGTGTCACACTGCGTGGCATCAGTAACCATGTGTCACGCTGCGTGATATCAGTAACCGTGTCACGCTGTGTAATAGCAGGAACTGTGTGTCACACTGCGTGGTATCAGGAACCGTGTGTCACACTGCGTAATATCAGTAAGCGTGTGTCACACTGCGTAATATCAGGAACCGTGTGTCACACTGCGTGGCATCAGTAACCATGTGTCACGCTGCGTGATATCACTAACCGTGTCACGCTGTGTAATAGCAGGAACTGTGTGTCACACTGCGTGGTATCAGGAACCGTGTGTCACACTGCGTAATATCAGTAACCGTGTGTCACACTGCGTAATATCAGTAACCGTGTGTCACACTGCGTGGTATCAGTAACCATGTGTCACACTGCATGGTATTAGTAACCGTGTCTCACACTGCGTAATATCAGTCACCGTGTGTCACACGGTGAATTATCAGTAACTGTGTGTCACACTGCGTGGTATCCGTAACCGTGTGTCACACTATGTAATGTCAGTAACCGTGTGTCACACTGCGTAATATCCGTAACCGTGTCTCACACTGTATAATATCAGTAACCGTGTGTCACACTGTGTGGTATCAGGAACCGTGTGTCACACTGCGTAATATCAGTAACCGTGTGTCACACTGCGTGGTATCATGAACCGTGTTTCACACTGCGGAATATGAGTAACCGTGTGTCACATTACGTAATATCACTAACTGTGTGTCACACTCCGTGGTATCAGGAACTGTGTGTCACACTGCGTAATATCAGTAACCGTGGGTCACACTGCGTGGTATCAGTAACCGTGTGTCACACTGTGTAATATCAGTAACCGTGTGTCACACGGTGTAATATCAGTAACCGTGTGTCACACTGTGTAATATCAATAACCGTGTGTCACACTGCGTAATAGCAGTAACCGTGTGTCACACTGCGTGGTACCAGTAACCGTGTGTCACACTGCGTGGTACCAGTAACCGTGTGTCACACTGCGTAATATCAGTCACCGTGTGTCACACTGCGTGGTATCAGTAACCGTGTGTCACACTGCGTGGTATCGGTAACTGTGTGTCACACTTTGTAATGTCAGTAACCATGTGCCAGACTGCGTAATATCAGTAACTGTGTGTCACACTCCGTGGTATCAGGAACCGTGTGTCAGACTGCGTAATATCAGTAACCGTGTGTCACACTGCGTAATATCAGTAACCGTGTGTCACACTGCGTGGTATCAGTAACCGTGTGTCACACTGCATGGTATCAGTAACTGTGTCTCACACTGCGTAATATCAGTAACCGTGTGTCACACTGCGTGGTATCAGGATTCGTGTGTCACACTGTATTACCAGTAACCGTGTGTCACACTGCGTAATATCCGTAACCGTGTATCACACTGCGTGGTATCAGTAACCGTGTGTCACACTGCGTAATATTAGTAACCATGTGTCACACTGCGTGGTATTGGAAACGTGCGTCATAATGCTTGGTTTCAGTAACCGTGTGTCACACTGTGTAATATCAGCAACCGTGTGTCACACTGCGTAATATCAGTAACCGTGCGTCACTCTGCGTGGTATCAGTAACCGTGTGTCACGCTGCATAATATGAGTAACCGTGTGTCACACGGTGTAATATCAGTAACCGTGTGTCACACTGCGTAATATCAGTAACCGTGTGTCACACTGTGTGGTATCAGTAACCGTGTGTCAGACAGCGTGATATCCGTAACCGTGTCACACTGCGTGATATCAGTAACCGTGTCACACTGTGTAATATCAGTAACTGTGTTGTCACACTGCGTGGTATCCGTAACCGTGTGTCACACTGCGTAATATCAGTAACCGTGTGTCACACTGCGTGATATCCGTAACCGTGTCACACTGTGTAATAACAGTAACTCTGTGGCACACTGTGAATAATCAGTAACTGTGTGTCACACTGCGTGGTATCCGTAACCGTGTGTCACACTGCGTAATATCAGTAACCGTGTGTCACACTGCGTAATACCAGTAACCGTGTGTCACACTGCGTAATATCGGTAATCATGTGCCACACTGCGTAATATCCGTAACCGTGTGTCACACTGCGTAATATCAGTAAGCGTGTGTCACACTGCGTAATATCAGTAACCGTGTGTCACACTGCGTGATATCCGTAACCGTGTCACACTGTGTAATATCAGTAACTGTGTGTCACAATGTGAATTATCAGTAACTGTGTGTCACACTGTGTGCTGTCCGTAACCGTGTGTCACACTGCGTAATATCAGTAACCATGTGTCACACTGCGTAATATCAGTAACCGTGTGTCACACTGTGTAATATCAGTAACCATGTGCCACACTGCGTAATATCCGTAACCGTGTGTCACACTGCGTAATATCAGGAAGCGTGTGTCACACTGCGTAATATCAGTAACCGTGTGTCACACTGCGTGGTATCAGTAACCATGTGTCACACTGCATGGTATCAGTAACCGTGTCTCACACTGCGTAATATCAGTAACCGTGTGTCACACTGTGTGGTATCAGTAACCGTGTGTCACACTGCGTAATATCCGTAACCGTGTATCACACTGCGTGGTATCAGTAACCGTGTGTCACACTGCGTGATATCCGTAACCGTGTCACACTGCGTGATATCAGTAACCGTGTCACACTGTGTAATATCAGTAACCGTGTGTCACACTGCGTGGTATCGGTAACCGTGTGTCACACTGCGTATTATCAGTGTAGGCGGGCATAAATTTTGTGGGTATTAGGATTAGAATATTACTTAAACTATAACTCGATAAATGAAGCAAAACAGGACAGCATTCAGCCAGAAAGGTGTGAGTAAGGCAAGCAGGCATCTTTTAAACACAGAAACCAGGTTGACAAAGACTCAGGAACTCGCATCAATATGCTATTCAGAAAATACCATGAGACCTGGAAAACTTCCTGACATCCCATCAAACACCCATTGTCCAAAGGAATTCAGAGACATAAAGCAATTATCACACTCTTAAACCAAACTTTACATATTAAAACTCTAGACCAGAAAACCCATTAACGGGATAACTATAAAAGAAAACCATTTACACATCAAACTCCACACCCACAAACCTATTGAAACAGGATGATTATATCAGGAAACCACTCACAAACCATTTACACATCAAACTCCACACCCACAAACCTATTGAAACAGGATGATTATATCAGGAAACCACTCACAAACCATTTACATATCAAAACAGATCGTTACTATAACTGTACTCCGTTTTGGCAGGCAAGCAGAGTACTTTTCGGGACTGTCTTGTCTGTGTCCTGATTGTACCTCCGTCGACGTAAAACACTATAATAAACTGTGCTGCTATCAATCTTGGCTCTGGGTGCGAGTGGTGTGGTATCTGTTCACTCGCGCTAACAATTGGGGGCTCGTCCGGGATCGTGACCGCCGCTGGAACATCGCCTCTCAAACACTGGGTGAGTATCTTTGCTCATTTAAAGTCCGCGGGAATTCCCAGTGCCAGCGGTGTTCCACGGCTGCCGCGATCTGAACTTGTGAACAGAGCCCGATCGAGAGCTGCACAGCGGGGTAGGTTCTTCTTTGGGCGGGTGAGCGGGGTCGCGAATTGTAATTGATTGTGTACTGTTGCATTCCGCGTATCCCTGACAGCGGACCCGACCAGACATTAGCTGACCCAAAAGGTACCTAAGGAAGACAAGGGTTAAGTGGCCGGGAGGCCGGGAGGACGTCCAGGGTTAGGGCCAATGAACGCGGACTCACGAAGTTCGGTTTAAGTCCGGGCGCTGCAAGTCGGGTAGGACCTCTGCAGGCGCGAAAGTCTGGGCCACTGGAAACAGATCCGCGAGGAGTCTGCTACATGTCCGGGCGCTACTAAGTCTGGAGCCTCTGTGAGTGCTTCGGGCACTACAAGCAGGAGACCTCTGGTAGCGCGAAAGAACGGCTACACGCCGGGGGAACTCCTACCTGCGGTCAATCCCACGCTTGTCCGCACCCAGGTCAGGGTGATTCCCGGGGAGATAGGGAAACGGCGAGCCTCTGTGGATTGATTTAGCGGTAGGATTTGGTCAGGAAAGAGTGGCCCCCGGCCCCTGTAGTCGTGGTCAGAGCCCCCCCTGTCTCTGTGAGCGGTGATCTCCCCGTTACATGCAGGACGGGCTCTGCGTGTTACTGCTGAAGGTTTAAAGGTACTGACAGTGGAAACACCAAACCAGGAACCCCAGGGATACCTACACAAGTATCTGTGGGAAGCACCAAACCAGGATTAGTACACCACTGATCTTAGCTAAGAGATTCGACATGGATAGCATTGAGACCATTTTTGAATGGGGGCCGGAAGGGTCCCTCACCCGCTATCTAGCAGATAAAAACAAGAACCTAATTAAAAGCATGATTAAAACATGGGGGAGGTCCCCGTGAGTTGGAGTGTAATAGTAGGAGTAACGCAGAAAAAGGAGGAAGGGGCTCAGGAATACGGGCGACGAAAATTCGATGCCTTTGTAGCCCACGGAGGAATGCCAGATGCAGATAGACAGAACCCGGCATTCCTCCGGTTATATAGGGATGGGCTGAGCCCAGCACACCAAGCTATCCTAAAGACAGGATTGGTAAACTTTAACACCTTCAATGAATTAGAAAACTGGGCTGTCACTGTAGACAACCAGCAAAGGAAAACACAGGGCGCCAGAGTAGGGATATCAGCGGTAGGAACTGAAGGAGGAAATTGCTACAGGTGCGGGGAATTAGGCCATTTCAAAAGGGAATGCCGAGCTATGATCCCGCACCCTCCTAATACATGTAATAAGTGCGGCAGAATCGGACACACCGAATCTACCTGCAAAGACAGAAGGATCCCAAGGAGAGAGAGAGCGCCCCCGAAGAGACTGGAGAAAACCCCGGCAAGCGCCCCAGATATAAGGGAGAACGAGGTGGTTTCGGACCCAGCGCACCTCAGCCACCAGCAGCTGCTGGACATTATACAAACCTGGGCGGCACAAAAATCTGCATGAGTGGCATCGGCCCCCGCCCCGGGAACGGACCCCCGTATCTGGGTGAATGCATCGTTAGGGGGCCGGCGATGCAAAATATTAATAGATACGGGGGCTTCGATATCCCTCACCAACATGGCACTACCCACCACCCACCGTTCCATAGTAGTAGTAGGAATAGGGGGGGATAGGACTATAGCATATCAGAGCGAAGCAGTGTTACTTGAGGTAGAGGGGATCATACTCCCCGTACACTTCTGGGTGGGCCCAAATGAAGAAGGGACAATTTTGGGAATAGACCTCCTGGGAGAGTTAGGAGCAGTGGTGGACGCTTTCAATAAGCGCCTGCTGTGGACGGCAAGGAAAGAACACAAGAGCGGGATCCAAGGATACTGGGTCCCTAATAAGAACGTAGCAGCCATAGGCATGGGGGCTCCGGCTCCGACGGCCCGAGACTGGAAGAAGGAGGGACTAGTGGGACTCTTATGTCAAGCACTACCCCGGGTCTGGGCTACAGGCAAGCAAGACTGCGGTCTCGTCACAATCCTTCCTTTACAAATACAAGGACCAGCCCATGCCCCTCATAAACAATATCCCATAAAACCCGAGGCGTTACAGGCGGAACTACTTCGACTCCACCACGAACCAAACCACTCCGGACGGGATGGGACCCTAGCTCGTTTATCAGGAGATTGGTGGTGGCCAGGGATGGGGCGGGATGTAGCTAAGCACTGCCAAAGATGCATCATATGCGCACAGCATAACCCTGGCCGGCCCCTGAAGGTTAAACTAGCAAACCAACCCAGACCAAAGGGACCTTGGGAAAACCTCCAAATTGACTTCATCGGCCCTCTACCCACCAGTCGTGGAAAGAAGTACTGCCTGGTCCTCATTGACCAGTTCACCCGATGGGTAGAAGCCTTCCCAACCCGGGATTGCGGGGCAACCACTGTAGCCCACATCTTAGCATATGAGATAATACCCAGATGGGGAGTCCCGCTACAACTGGACTCCGACCAGGGGACACACTTCACAGGCAAGGTAATGAAACATGCATGTAAAACCTTAGGGATCCGACAGCGGTTCCATATACCATACCACCCCCAGAGTGCTGGAATGGTAGAGAGAATGAATCGCACCCTCAAGAACACGATAGCAAAAACTATCGCAGAAACAGGTCAGGGGTGGGTAGATGTCCTTCCCTGTATCCTGATGCGCCTACGGGCCACCCCAGGTCGAACCATAGGGCTCACCCCGTTCGAACTAATGACCGGGAGAGCAATGCGACTCCCCGAAAACATCGCCGTGGGAGGGGAAGAAATGACACCCCTCCGGGACAAGCTCAAACGATATGTGCAACACTTAGATTCACAACTCCGAGACCTGCACCACACAGCCAGGGACCAGCAAGCCATTAGAGACCAGGCTAAAAAGGAAAATGTCAGTCATACCCCCACCCTCCCTCGAGTAGGGGATAGGGTTTTGATTCGGATTGCCCCAGACCGACCCGGGTTTGCACCGAAATGGATGGGACCCCACGAGGTTATCCTTACCAGCGATACATGTGCGTGTGTCGATGTGAAAGGAAAAGGCCGATGGAAACATTGGTCGCAATTAAAATCCTATCACCACGGGGAAAGAGGACAGAGCAGACTGACTGAAAGGACAGAGGATGCTCCGTCCACTCCACGTATTGGCCCTTAACCATCTTTGTCCTTACAGCGGAAATCGAAATAACAACCTTTATTTTCCAACACTAAAAGAACTATATGCCAACCGAGGCATGAATGTATATATGTAGATAGAAATAAGAATAAGATAAGTAAGACAAGTTCATCACCTAATATGAACCTAACGACTGGCGGCCACCAGGTTTTATATATCCTCCCCCAACCCCTCTCCAGAACCATGTGGACCACTTGGAGGATGATCCTCGCGGCGACCTTCCTGACGAGTGTGGCACCCGAAGAACACCCCATCTACCCGCGATTCCACGGGGTAGCCTTCAACACATCCGAGGCACTCTGTGTGCCAGCTGGACCGGACCCTATGAACAGTAGAACTTATCTTAACGCATGGCTACAAGTTTACCCGGGTATCAACGAGATCTGCTTCACTTGCACTTTAGAAGGACTCCGAACATGCATTCAACAGCGGGACCTCCAGAACAGAGACCAGTGCGTTTTTGGGACTCTCTGCGCCCTCCCCGACAACCCACAAGAGGCCCGACCACAGGACACTTTGAATTCAAACATGGACATTTGCGGCTATTACGGACCTGTTGAGGCTCCCGCAGTCTCATTGTATGTATGTTTTGCACCGCTTCCAACGCGGGCCCCCACGACCACAAGGCCCGAAATCTTACCCTGTCCCTTGCAAAGCAGGGGACCGGAGGGAGGACTGGTGTTGTGGAACGAGGGGGAAATTGTGTACGACAACGTAAAACATGAGGTGGTACCTGTCCTGATCGACATTTCAGGAATCCAGGTACCCAGGCATTGCTCAGAACGGGTACAGAACTTGTATCAGATGTTAGAGAGAGAGACCATAAAACGGGCCATTGACGCAATGGGGGCCACACACTACAGGGGAAACATAAACACCAACACATACCGAAGCAAACGGGGTATTATCAATGATATGCTCACAGGGCTGAATACAGGAGACACAATGATTAACTCCATTGACATCCAGGGCCTCAACAGTAAAATTGAACAGCTGAAAGGGGTAATGAAAAACATATTACAGCGGTCATTAGACCAGCAGGCGGAACAAGCATTCTTAGGGGAAGCGGGCGCCCATATCCAACTAGATGGGATTGCAGTGTTAGAAGCACATGCCCGAACTATCAATCGCCTCATAGACAGGGAAAGGGAAGACACTGCCCGGGTACAACAGGGACAGTTATGCCATGCATATGGTCAGTGGATGGTGGCACAAATACGACACAATTTGGACCAGGTACACAGGGGGGAAGTGCCCGATTGGATCGACAGCGCCCAACTAGCGCAACTCGCAGATCAGAAGGGGGTGCTGGATGACCGGACCCTGAAGGGGATGACACGAGTATATCCAGTAATCCCCGACTGCGAGGTTAGTGAGGGCACCGGGATAGGAATGGTTCTGCTAATTCCAACGGTCACACAGGACGCTGGACCATTCCCCATCTTCCGAATTGAAAATATTGGTGTTGTTAGGGGCAATGCTTCCCTCCGCTACCACATAACCGAAAACATGGCCATCTCCAAACATGGCATAATGTCCAGTGTTTCTCTCGCAGGGTGCAAGCAGAGGGGAGAGGTCACCATCTGTCCTCACCCACTGAGACAAGGAGAGGCAGCAGAATGTGGGTTTAACCGAACACAGGACTGCACCTTAGAGATTATACCCGTAGACCCACATTTCGCCCGGGCAGGATACGGGGGGCGGGGTAGATACTGTGTAGCTACCACACGTACATCATTCACATATAACGGATTAACATGCCCAATCCCCGACCCTAACTTCTGTTTTACCCCTCGCAAGCCAGTCACTATAGGTCAAGCTCACATCACCAATATCCGAAATAGGCAGACCATAGCCTTTAATGCCACAGACCCCCTAAAAGACAACCTAAGAGACTACCAAGAACCCGAGCAAGCCCCCATCCCACACCTGACCGAAGTCCTAAGGGAGCTCCGACTTAAAGTAGGACACTCCGTCCGATTATACCACCGGTTACAGTCACACATCAAAACCTTGGAACAAGATACCGAGACGGCGTTACGAAGTCAAACATGGGTACAGAAGGTGTGGGACTGGGGTCTAAATGTAAACATCCACCCCTGGGTCCGAATTACATCGCACACACTGGTGGTCATCCAACTCATCTTAGCCCTTTCCTGGGGATTGGCTACATGTTACACCTACCGCCAGCGGAAGAGAATGAAAGCACATAAGAACTTAGTTAGAACAATTGGTATGATGGGGCAGGTAACCAAGCGGGATGATTACTCCCGCCTACACATGATTTGACAAACTCCGGGACTTCCCTAAACTGTACGACTGCAGCGTACGGAGGCAGGAAGCACCGGACACAAAATATAATAAAGGGGAGAAAGATCGGTTAGAAAAGTGAAAAGGAAATAAACAACAAAAATTCACTTTTGACCGACAGGGGGGACTGTAGGCGGGCATAAATTTTGTGGGTATTAGGATTAGAATATTTCTTAAACTATAACTCGATAAATGAAGCAAAACAGGACAGCATTCAGCCAGAAAGGTGTGAGTAAGGCAAGCAGGCATCTTTTAAACACAGAAACCAGGTTGACAAAGACTCAGGAACTCGCATCAATATGCTATTCAGAAAATACCATGAGACCTGGAAAACTTCCTGACATCCCATCAAACACCCATTGTCCAAAGGAATTCAGAGACATAAAGCAATTATCACACTCTTAAACCAAACTTTACATATTAAAACTCTAGACCAGAAAACCCATTAACGGGATAACTATAAAAGAAAACCATTTACACATCAAACTCCACACCCACAAACCTATTGAAACAGGATGATTATATCAGGAAACCACTCACAAACCATTTACACATCAAACTCCACACCCACAAACCTATTGAAACAGGATGATTATATCAGGAAACCACTCACAAACCATTTACATATCAAAACAGATCGTTACTATAACTGTACTCCGTTTTGGCAGGCAAGCAGAGTACTTTTCGGGACTGTCTTGTCTGTGTCCTGATTGTACCTCCGTCGACGTAAAACACTATAATAAACTGTGCTGCTATCAATCTTGGCTCTGGGTGCGAGTGGTGTGGTATCTGTTCACTCGCGCTAACATCAGTAACCGTGTGTCAGACTGCGTGATATCCGTAAACATGTCACACTGTGTAATATCAGTAACTGTGTGTAACACTGTGAATTACCAGTAACTGTGCGTCACACTGCGTGGTATCCGTAACCGTGTGTCACACTGCGTAATATCAGTAACCGTGTGTCACACTGTGTAATATCAGTAACCATGTGCCACACTGCGTAATATCCGTAACCGTGTGTCACACTACGTAATATCAGGATGCGTGTGTCACACTGCGTAATATCAGTAACCGTGTGTCACACTGCGTAATATCAGTAACCGTGTGTCACACTGCGTGGTATCAGTAACCGTGTGTCACACTGCATGGTATCAGTAACCGTGTCTCACACTGCGTAATATCAGTAACCGTGTGTCACACTGCGTGGTATCAGGATTCGTGTGTCACACTGTATTATCAGTAACCGTGTGTCACACTGCGTAATATCCGTAACCGTGTATCACACTGCGTGGTATCAGTAACCGTGTGTCACACTGCGTAATATCAGTAACCGTGTGTCACACTGCGTGGTATTGGAACCGTGCGTCATAATGCTTAGTGTCAGTAACCGTGTGTCAGACTGTGTAATATCAGTAACCGTGTGTCACACTGCGTGGTATCAGCAACCGTGTGTCACACTGCGTAATATCAGTAACCGTGCGTCACTCTGCGTGGTATCAGTAACCGTGTGTCACGCTGCATAATATGAGTAACCGTGTGTCACACGGTGTAATATCAGTAACCGTGTGTCACACTGCGTAATATCAGTAACCGTGTGTCACACTGTGTGGTATCAGTAAATGTGTGTCAGACTGCGTGATATCCGTAACCGTGTCACACTGCGTGATATCAGTAACCGTGTCACACTGTGTAATATCAGTAACTGTGTGTCACACTGTGAATTATCAGGAACTGTGTGTCACACTGCGTGGTATCCGTAACCGTGTGTCACACTGGGTAATATCAGTAACCGTGTGTCACACTGCGTAATATCAGTAACCGTGTGTCACACTGCGTAATATCAGTAACCATGTGCCACACTGCGTAATATCCATAACCGTGTGTCACACTGCGCAATATCAGTAAGCGTGTGTCACACTGCGTAATATCAGTAACCGTGTGTCACACTGCGTGATATCCGTAACCGTGTCACACTGTGTAATATCAGTAACTGTGTGTCACACTGTGAATTATCAGTTACTGTGTGTCACACTGCGTGGTATCCGGAAACCGTGTGTCACACTGCGTAATATCAGTAACCGTGTGTCACACTGTGTAATATCAGTAACCGTGTGTCACACTGCGTAATATCAGTAACCGTGTGTCACACTGTGTAATATCAGTAACCATGTGCCACACTGCGTAATATCCGTAACCGTGTGTCACACTGCGTAATATCAGTAAGCGTGTGTCACACTGCGTAATATCAGTAACCGTGTGTCACATTGCGTAATATCAGTAACCGTGTGTCACACTGCGTGGTATCAGTAACCATGTGTCACACTGCGTGGTATTGGAACCGTGCGTCATAATGCTTGGTTTCAGTAACCGTGTGTCACACTGTCTAATATCAGCAACCGTGTGTCACACTGCGTAATATCAGTAACCGTGCGTCACTCTGCGTGGTATCAGTAACCGTGTGTCACACTGCGTAATATCAGTAACCGTGTGTCACTCTGCGTGGTATCAGGAACCGTGTGTCACGCTGCGTAATATGAGTAACCGTGTGTCACACGGTGTAATATCAGTAACCGTGTGTCACACTGCGTAATATCAGGAAGCGTGTGTCACACTGCGTAATATCAGTAACCGTGTGTCACATTGCGTAATATCAGTAACCGTGTGTCACACTGCGTGGTATCAGTAACCGTGTGTCACACTGCGTGGTATCAGGATTCGTGTGTCACACTGTATTATCAGTAACCGTGTGTCACACTGCGTAATATCCGTAACCGTGTATCACACTGCGTGGTATCAGTAACCGTGTGTCACACTGCGTAATATCAGTAACCGTGTGTCACACTGCGTGGTATTGGAACCGTGCGTCATAATGCTTGGTTTCAGTAACAGTGTGTCACACTGTGTAATATCAGCAACCGTGTGTCACACTGCGTAATATCAGTAACCGTGCGTCACTCTGCGTGGTATCAGTAACCGTGTGTCACGCTGCGTAATATGAGTAACCGTGTGTCATACGGTGTAATATCAGTAAACGTGTGTCACACTGTGTAATATCAGTAACCGTGTGTCACACTGCGTGGTATCAGCAACCGTGTGTCAGACTGCGTAATATCAGTAACCGTGCGTCACTCTGCGTAATATCAGTAAGCGTGTGTCACACTGCGTAATATCAGTAACCGTGTGTCACACTGCGTGGTATCAGGATTCGTGTGTCACACTGTATTATCAGTAACCGTGTGTCACACTGCGTAATATCCGTAACCGTGTATCACACTGCGTGGTATCAGTAACCGTGTGTCACACTGCGTAATATCAGTAACCGTGTGTCACACTGCATGGTATTGGAACCGTGCGTCATAATGCTTAGTGTCAGTAACCGTGTGTCAGACTGTGTAATATCAGCAACCGTGTGTCACACTGCGTAATATCAGTAACCGTGTGTCACACTGCGTGGTATCAGCAACCGTGTGTCACACTGCGTAATATCAGTAACCGTGCGTCACTCTGCGTGGTATCAGTAACCGTGTGTCACGCTGCATAATATGAGTAACCGTGTGTCACACGGTGTAATATCAGAAACCGTGTGTCACACTGCGTAATATCAGTAACCGTGTGTCACACTGTGTGGTATCAGTAAATGTGTGTCAGACTGCGTGATATCCGTTACCGTGTCACACTGCGTGATATCAGTAACCGTGTCACACTGTGTAATATCAGTAACTGTGTGTCACAATGCATGGTATCCGTAACCGTGTGTCACACTGCGTAATATCAGTAACCGTGTGTCACACTGCGTGATATCCGTAACCGTGTCACACTGTGTAATAACAGTAACTGTGTGTCACACTGTGAATTATCAGGAACTGTGTGCCACACTGCGTGGTATCCGTAACCGTGTGTCACACTGGGTAATATCAGTAACCGTGTGTCACACTGCGTAATATCAGTAACCGTGTGTCACACTGCGTAATATCAGTAACCATGTGCCACACTGCGTAATATCCGTAACCGTGTGTCACACTGCGCAATATCAGTAAGCGTGTGTCACACTGTGTAATATCAGTAACTGAGTGTCACACTGTGTGGTATCCATAACCGTGTGTCACACTGCATAATATCAGTAACCGTGTGTCACACTGCGTGGTATCCGTAACCGTGTGTCACACTGTGTAATATCAGTAACCGTGTGTCACACTGTGTAATATCAGTAACCGTGTGTCACACTGCGTAATATCAGTAACCGTGTGTCACACTGTGTAATATCAGTAACCGTGTGTCACACTGCGTAATATCAGTAACCGTGTGTCACACTGTGTAATATCAGTAACCATGTGTCACACTGCGTAATATCAGTAAGCGTGTGTCACACTGCGTAATATCAGTAACCGTGTGTCACACTGCGTGGTATCAGGATTCGTGTGTCACACTGTATTATCAGTAACCGTGTGTCACACTGCGTAATATCCGTAACCGTGTATCACACTGCGTGGTATCAGTAACCGTGTGTCACACTGCGTAATATCAGTAACCATGTGTCACACTGCGTGGTATTGGAACCGTGCGTCATAATGCTTGGTTTCAGTAACCGTGTGTCACACTGTGTAATATCAGCAACCGTGTGTCACATTGCGTAATATCAGTAACCGTGTGTCACACTGCGTAATATCAGTAACCGTGTGTCACACTGCGTAATATCAGTAACCGTGTGTCACACTGCGTAATATCAGTAACCGTGTGTCACTCTGCGTGGTATCAGGAACCGTGTGTCACGCTGCGTAATATCAGTAACCGTGTGTCACACTGCGTAATATCAGGAACCGTGTGTCACGCTGCGTAATATCAGTAACCGTGTGTCACACTGTGTAATATCAGGAACCGTGTGTCACGCTGCGTAATATCAGTAACCGTGTGTCACACTGCGTAATATCAGTAACCGTGTGTCACGCTGCGTAATATCAGTAACCGTGTGTCACTCTGCGTGGTATCAGTAACCGTGTGTCACGCTGCGTAATATCAGTAACCGTGTGTCACTCTGCGTGGTATCAGTAACCGTGTGTCACTCTGCATGGTATCAGTAACCGTGTGTCACACTGCGTAATATCAGTAACCGTGTGTCACTCTGCGTGGTATCAGGAACCGTGTGTCACGCTGCGTAATATCAGTAACCGTGTGTCACACTGTGTAATATCAGGAACCGTGTGTCACGCTGCGTAATATCAGTAACCGTGTGTCACTCTGCGTAATATCAGTAACCGTGTGTCACACTGCGTAATATCAGTAACCGTGTGTCACTCTGCGTAATATCAGCAACCGTGTGTCACACTGCGTAATATCAGTAACCGTGTGTCACACTGCGTAATATCAGTAACCGTGTGTCACACTGCGTAATATCAGTAACCGTGTGTCACTCTGCGTGGTATCAGGAACCGTGTGTCACGCTGCGTAATATCAGTAACCGTGTGTCACACTGCGTAATATCAGGAACCGTGTGTCACGCTGCGTAATATGAGTAACCGTGTGTCACACTGCGTAATATCAGTAACCGTGTGTCACACTGCGTAATATCAGTAACCGTGTGTCACACTGCATGGTATCAGTAACCGTGTGTCACACTGCGTGGCATCAGGATTCGTGTGTCACACTGTATTATCAGTAACCGTGTGTCACACTGCGTAATATCAGTAACCGTGTATCACACTGCGTGGTATCAGTAACCGTGTGTCACACTGCGTAATATCAGTAACCGTGTGTCACACTGCGTGGTATTGGAACCGTGCGTCATAATGCTTGGTTTCAGTAACCGTGTGTCACACTGTGTAATATCAGCAACCGTGTGTCACACTGCGTAATATCAGTAACCGTGCGTCACTCTGCGTGGTATCAGTAACCGTGTGTCACGCTGCGTAATATGAGTAACCGTGTGTCACACGGTGTAATATCAGTAACCGTGTGTCACACTGTGTAATATCAGTAACCGTGTGTCACACTGCGTGGTATCAGCAACCGTGTGTCAGACTGCGTAATATCAGTAACCGTGTGTCACACTGCGTAATATCAGTAACCGTGTGTCACAGTGCGTGGTATCAGTAACCATGTGTCACACTGCATGGTATCAGTAACCGTGTCTCACACTGCGTAATATCAGTAACCGTGTGTCACACTGTGAATTATCAGTAACTGTGTGTCACACTGTGTGGTATCCGTAACCGTGTGTCACACTACGTAATATCAGTAACCGTGTGTCACACTGCGCAATATCAGTTACCGTGTGTCACACTGTGTAATGTCAGTAACCGTGTGTCACACTGCGTAATATCCGTAACCGTGTCTCACACTGTATAATATCAGTAATCGTGTCTCACACTGCCTAATATCCGTAACCGTGTCTCACACTGTATAATATCAGTAACCGTGTGTCACACTGCGTAATATCTGTAACCGTGTGTCACACTGCGTGGTATCATTAACCGTGTTTCACACTGCGGAATATCAGTAACCGTGTGTCACATTACGTAATATCACTAACTGTGTGTCACACTCCGTGGTATCAGGAACTGTGTGTCACACTGCGTAATATCAGTAACCGTGGGTCACACTGCGTGGTATCAGTAACCGTGTGTCACACTGCGTAAAATCAGTAACCGTGTGTCACACGGTGTACTATCAGTAACCGTGTGTCACACTGTGTAATATCAATAACCGTGTGTCACACTGCGTAATAGCAGTAACCGTGTGTCACACGGTGTAATATCAGTAACCGTGTGTCACACTGTGTAATATCAATAACCGTGTGTCACACTGCGTAATATCCGTAACCGTGTGTCACACTGCGTGATACCAGTAACCGTGTGTCACACTGCGTAATATCAGTCACCGTGTGTCACACTGCGTGGTATCAGTAACCGTGTGTCACACTGCGTGGTATCGGTAACTGTGTGTCACACTTTGTAATGTCAGTAACCATGTGCCAGACTGCGTAATATCCGTACCCGTGTGTCACACTGCGTGGTATCAGGATTCGTGTGTCACACTGCGTAATATCAGTAACCGTGTGTCACACTACGTAATATCAGTAACTGTGTGTCACACTCCGTGGTATTAGGAACCGTGTGTCAGACTGCGTAATATCAGTAACCGTGTGTCACATTGCGTAATATCAGTAACCGTGTGTCACACTGCGTGGTATCAGTAACCGTGTGTCACACTGCATGGTATCAGTAACCGTGTCTCACACTGCGTAATATCAGTAACCGTGTGTCACACTGCGTGGTATCAGGATTCGTGTGTCACACTGTATTATCAGTAACCGTGTGTCACACTGCGTAATATCAGTAACCGTGTGTCACACTGCGTGATATCCGTAACCGTGTCACACTGTGTAATATCAGTAACTGTGTGTCACACTGTGAATTATCAGTAACTGTGTGTCACACTGCGTGGTGTCCGTAACCGTGTGTCACACTGCGTGATATCAGTAACCATGTGTCACACTGCGTAATATCAGGAACCGTGTGTCACACTGTGTAATATCAGTAACCATGTGCCACACTGCGTAATATCCGTAACCGTGTGTCACACTGCGTAATATCAGGAAGCGTGTGTCACACTGCGTAATATCAGTAACCGTGTGTCACACTGCGTGGTATCAGTAACCATGTGTCACACTGCATGGTATCAGTAACCGTGTCTCACACTGCGTAATATCAGTAACCGTGTGTCACACTGTGTGGTATCAGTAACTGTGTGTCACACTGCGTAATATCCGTAACCGTGTATCACACTGCGTGGTATCAGTAACCGTGTGTCACACTGCGTGATATCCGTAACCGTGTCACACTGCGTGATATCAGTAACCGTGTCACACTGTGTAATATCAGTAACCGTGTGTCACACTGCGTGGTATCGGTAACCGTGTGTCACACTGCGTATTATCAGTAACCGTGTGTCAGACTGCGTGATATCCGTAAACATGTCACACTGTGTAATATCAGTAACTGTGTGTAACACTGTGAATTATCAGTAACTGTGCGTCACACTGCGTGGTATCCGTAACCGTGTGTCACACAGGGTAATATCAGTAACCATGTGCCACACTGCGTAATATCCGTAACCGTGTGTCACACTACATAATATCAGGAAGCGTGTGTCACACTGCGTAATATCAGTAACCGTGTGTCACACTGCGTGGTATCAGTAACCGTGTGTCACACTGCATGGTATCAGTAACCGTGTCTCACACTGCGTAATATCAGTAACCGTGTGTCACACTGCGTGGTATCAGGATTCGTGTGTCACACTGTATTATCAGTAACCGTGTGTCACACTGCGTAATATCCGTAACCGTGTATCACACTGCGTGGTATCAGTAACCGTGTGTCACACTGCGTAATATCAGTAACCGTGTGTCACACTGCGTGGTATTGGAACCGTGCGTCATAATGCTTAGTGTCAGTAACCGTGTGTCAGACTGTGTAATATCAGTAACCGTGTGTCACACTGCGTAATATCAGTAACCGTGTGTCACACTGCGTGGTATCAGCAACCGTGTGTCATACTGCGTAATATCAGTAACCGTGCGTCACTCTGCGTGGTATCAGTAACCGTGTGTCACGCTGCATGATATGAGTAACCGTGTGTCACACGGTGTAATATCAGTAACCGTGTGTCACACTGCGTAATATCAGTAACCGTGTGTCACACTGTGTGGTATCAGTAAATGTGTGTCAGACTGCGTGATATCCGTAACCGTGTCACACTGCGTGATATCAGTAACCGTGTCACACTGTGTAATATCAGTAACTGTGTGTCACACTGCGTGGTATCCGTAACCGTGTGTCACACTGCGTAATATCAGTAACCGTGTGTCACACTGCGTGATATCCGTAACCGTGTCACACTGTGTAATAACAGTAACTGTGTGTCACACTGTGAATTATCAGGAACTGTGTGTCACACTGCGTGGTATCCGTAACCGTGTGTCACACTGGGTAATATCAGTAACCGTGCGTCACACTGCGTAATATCAGTAACCGTGTGTCACACTGCGTAATATCAGTAACCATGTCCCACACTGCGTAATATCCGTAACCGTGTGTCACACTGCGCAATATCAGAAAGCGTGTGTCACACTGTGTAATATCAGTAACTGTGTGTCACACTGCGTGGTATCCGTAACCGTGTGTCACACTGCGTAAAATCAGTAACCGTGTGTCACACTGCGTGATATCCGTAACCGTGTCACACTGTGTAATATCAGTAACTGTGTGTCACACTGTGAATTATCAGTAACTGTGTGTCACACTGCGTGGTATCCGTAACTGTGTGTCACACTGCGTAATATCAGTAACCGTGTGTCACACTGTGTAATATCAGTAACTGTGTGTCACACTGCGTGGTATCCGTAACCGTGTGTCACACTGCGTAATATCAGTAACCGTGTGTCACACTGCGTGATATCAGTAACCGTGTGTCACAGTGCGTGATATCCGTAACCGTGTGTCACACTGCGTAATATCAGTAACCGTGTGTCACACTGTGTAATATCAGTAACTGTGTGTCACACTGCGTGGTATCCGTAACCGTGTGTCACACTGCGTAATATCAGTAACCGTGTGTCACACTGCGTGATATCCGTAACCGTGTCACACTGTGTAATATCAGTAACTCTGTGTCACACTGTGAATTATCAGTAACTGTGTGTCACACTGCGTGGTATCCGTAACCGTGTGTCACACTGCGTAATATCAGTAACCGTGTGTCACACTGTGTAATATCAGTAACTGTGTGTCACACTGCGTAATATCAGTAACCGTGTGTCACACTGTGTAATATCAGTAACCGTGTGTCACATTGCGTAATATCAGTAACCGTGTGTCACACTGCGTAATATCCGTAACCGTGTGTCACACTGCGTAATATCAGTAACCGTGTGTCACATTGCGTAATATCAGTAACCGTGTGTCACACTGCGTGGTATCAGTAACCGTGTCTCACACTGCGTAATATCAGTAACCGTGTGTCACACTGCGTGGTATCAGGATTCGTGTGGCACACTGCGTAATATCAGTAACCATGTGTCACACTGCGTGGTATTGGAACCGTGCGTCATAATGCTTGGTTTCAGTAACCGTGTGTCACACTGTCTAATATCAGCAACCGTGTGTCACACTGCGTAATATGAGTAACCGTGTGTCACACGGTGTAATATGAGTAACCGTGTGTCACACTGCGTAATATCAGTAAGCGTGTGTCACACTGCGTAATGTCAGTAACCGTGTGTCACATTGCGTAATATCAGTAACCGTGTGTCACACTGCGTGGTATCAGTAACCGTGTGTCACACTGCGTGGTATCAGGATTCGTGTGTCACACTGTATTATCAGTAACCGTGTGTCACACTGCGTAATATCCGTAACCGTGTATCACACTGCGTGGTATCAGTAACCGTGTGTCACACTGCGTAATATCAGTAACCGTGTGTCACACTGCGTAATATCAGTAACCGTGTGTCACACTGCGTAATATCAGTAAGCGTGTGTCACACTGCGTAATGTCAGTAACCGTGTGTCACATTGCGTAATATCAGTAACCGTGTGTCACACTGCGTAATGTCAGTAACCGTGTGTCACACTGCATGGTATCAGTAACCCTGTCTCACACTGCGTGGTATCAGTAACCGTGTGTCACACTGCGTGGTATCAGGATTCGTGTGTCACACTGTATTATCAGTAACCGTGTGTCACACTGCGTAATATCCGTAACCGTGTATCACACTGCGTGGTATCAGTAACCGTGTGTCACACTGCGTAATATCAGTAACCATGTGTCACACTGCGTAATATCCGTAACGGTGTATCACACTGCGTGGTATCAGTAACCGTGTGTCACACTGCCTAATATCAGTAACCGTGTGTCACACTGCGTAATATCAGTAACCATGTGTCACACTGCGTGGTATTGGAACCGTGCGTCATAATGCTTGGTTTCAGTAACCGTGTGTCACACTCTGTAATATCAGTAACCGTGTGTCACACTGCGTAATATCAGTAACCGTGCGTCACTCTGCGTGGTATCAGGAACCGTGTGTCACACTCTGTAATATGAGTAACCGTGTGTCACACGGTGTAATATCAGTAACCGTGTGTCACACTGTGTAATATCAGTAACCGTGTGTCACACTGCGTGGTATCAGCAACCGTGTGTCAGACTGCGTAATATCAGTAACCGTGCGTCACTCTGCGTAATATCAGTAAGCGTGTGTCACACTGCGTAATATCAGTAACCGTGTGTCACACTGCGTGGTATCAGTAACCATGTGTCACACTGCGTGGTATCCGTAACCGTGTGTCACACTGCGTAATATCAGTAACCGTGTGTCACACTGCGCAATATCAGTTACCGTGTGTCACAATGTGTAATGTCAGTAACCGTGTGTCACACTGTGTAATGTCAGTAACCGTGTGTCACACTGCGTAATATCCGTAACCGTGTCTCACACTGTATAATATCAGTAATCGTGTCTCACACTGTATAATATCAGTAACCGTGTGTCACACTGAGTGGTATCAGGAACCGTGTGTCACACTGTGTAATATCCGTAACCGTGTGTCACACTGCGGAATATCAATAACCGTGTCTCACACTGTATAATATCAGTAACCGTGTGTCACACTGAGTGGTATCAGGAACCGTGTGTCACACTGCGGAATATCAATAACCGTGTCTCACACTGTATAATATCAGTAATCGTGTCTCACACTGTATAATATCAGTAACCGTGTGTCACACTGCGTGGTATCAGGAACCGTGTGTCACACTGTGTGGTATCAGGAACCGTGTGTCACACTGTGTAATATCCGTAACCGTGTGTCACACTGCGGAATATCAATAACCGTGTCTCACACTGTATAATATCAGTAACCGTGTGTCACACTGAGTGGTATCAGGAACCGTGTGTCACACTGCGGAATATCAATAACCGTGTCTCACACTGTATAATATCAGTAATCGTGTGTCACACTGCGTGGTATCAGGAACCGTGTGTCACACTGCGTAATATCAGTAACCGTGTGTCACACTGTATAATATCAGTAATCGTGTGTCACACTGCGTGGTATCAGGAACCGTGTGTCACACTGCGTAATATCAGTAACCGTGTCTCACACTGTATAATATCAGTAACCGTGTGTCACACTGCGTAATATCAGTAACCGTGTGTCACACTGCGTAATATCAGTAACCATGTGCCACACTGCGTAATATCCGTAACCGTGTGTCACACTGCGCAATATCAGTAAGCGTGTGTCACACTGTGTAATATCAGTAACTGTGTGTCACACTGCGTGGTATCCGTAACCGTGTGTCACACTGCGTAATATCAGTAACCGTGTGTCACACTGCGCAATATCAGTTACCGTGTGTCACACTGTGTAATGTCAGTAACCGTGTGTCACACTATGTAATGTCAGTAACCGTGTGTCACACTGCGTAATATCCGTAACCATGTCTCACACTGTATAATATCAGTAACCGTGTGTCACACTGTGTGGTATCAGGAACCGTGTGTCACACTGCATAATATCAGTAACCGTGTGTCACACTGCGTGGTATCATTAACCGTGTTTCACACTGCGGAATATCAGTAACCGTGGGTCACACTGCGTGGTATCAGGAACTGTGTGTCACACTGCGTAATATCAGTAACCGTGGGTCACACTGCGTGGTATCAGTAACCGTGTGTCACACTGCGTAATATCAGTAACCGTGTGTCACACGGTGTAATATCAGTAACCGTGTGTCACACTTTGTAATATCAATAACCGTGTGTCACACTGCGTAATAGCAGTAACCGTGTGTCACACGGTGTAATATCAGTAACCGTGTGTCACACTGTGTAATATCAATAACCGTGTGTCACACTGCGTAATATCCGTAACCGTGTGTCACACTGCGTGATACCAGTAACCGTGTGTCACACTGCGTAATATCAGTCACCGTGTGTCACACTGCGTGGTATCAGTAACCGTGTGTCACACTGCGTGGTATCGGTAACTGTGTGTCACACTTTGTAATGTCAGTAACCATGTGCCAGACTGCGTAATATCCGTAAGCGTGTGTCACACTGCGTGGTATCAGGATTCGTGTGTCACACTGTATTATCAGTAACCGTGTCTCACACTGCGTAATATCAGTAAGCGTGTGTCACACTACGTAATATCAGTAACCGTGTGTCACACTCCGTGGTATTAGGAACCGTGTGTCAGACTGCGTAATATCAGTAACCGTGTGTCACACTGTGAATTATCAGTAACCGTGTGTCACACTGCGTGGTATCAGTAACCGTGTGTCACACTGCATGGTATCAGTAACCGTGTCTCACACTGCGTAATATCAGTAACCGTGTGTCACACTGCGTGGTATCAGGATTCGTGTGTCACACTGTATTATCAGTAACCGTGTGTCACACTGCGTAATATCAGTAACCGTGTGTCACACTGCGTGATATCCGTAACCGTGTCACACTGTGTAATATCAGTAACTGTGTGTCACACTGTGAATTATCAGTAACTGTGTGTCACACTGCGTGGTGTCCGTAACCGTGTGTCACACTGCGTGATATCAGTAACCATGTGTCACACTGCGTAATATCAGGAACGGTGTGTCACACTGTGTAATATCAGTAACCATGTGCCACACTGCGTAATATCCGTAACCGTGTGTCACACTGCGTAATATCAGGAAGCGTGTGTCACACTGCGTAATATCAGTAACCGTGTGTCACACTGCGTGGTATCAGTAACCATGTGTCACACTGCATGGTATCAGTAACCGTGTCTCACACTGCGTAATATCAGTAACCGTGTGTCACACTGTGTGGTATCAGTAACTGTGTGTCACACTGCGTAATATCCGTAACCGTGTATCACACTGCGTGGTATCAGTAACCGTGTGTCACACTGCGTGATATCCGTAACCGTGTCACACTGCGTGACATCAGTAACCGTGTCACACTGTGTAATATCAGTAACCGTGTGTCACACTGCGTGGTATCGGTAACCGTGTGTCACACTGCGTATTATCAGTAACCGTGTGTCAGACTGCGTGATATCCGTAAACATGTCACACTGTGTAATATCAGTAACTGTGTGTAACACTGTGAATTATCAGTAACTGTGCGTCACACTGCGTGGTATCCGTAACCGTGTGTCACACTGCGTAATATCAGTAACCGTGTGTAACACTGCGTAATATCAGTAACCGTGTGTCACACTGTGTAATATCAGTAACCATGTGCCACACTGCGTAATATCCGTAACCGTGTGTCACACTACGTAATATCAGGAAGCGTGTGTCACACTGCGTAATATCAGTAACCGTGTGTCACACTGCGTAATATCAGTGACCGTGTGTCACACTGCGTGGTATCAGTAACCGTGTGTCACACTGCATGGTATCAGTAACCGTGTCTCACACTGCGTAATATCAGTAACCGTGTGTCACACTGCGTGGTATCAGGATTCGTGTGTCACACTGTATTATCAGTAACCGTGTGTCACACTGCGTAATATCCGTAACCGTGTATCACACTGCGTGGTATCAGGAACCGTGTGTCACACTGCGTAATATCAGTAACCGTGTGTCACACTGCGTGATATCCGTAACCGTGTCACACTGTGTAATATCAGTAACTGTCTGTCACACTGTGAATTATCAGTAACTGTGTGTCACACTGCGTGGTATCCGTAACCGTGTGTCACACTGCGTAATATCAGTAACCGTGTGTCACACTGTGTAATATCAGTAACTGTGTGTCACACTGCGTGGTATCCGTAACCGTGTGTCACACTGCGTAATATCAGGAACCGTGTGTCACACTGCGTGATATCCGTAACCGTGTCACACTGTGTAATATCAGTAACTCTGTGTCACACTGTGAATTATCAGTAACTGTGTGTCACACTGCGTGGTATCCGTAACCGTGTGTCACACTGCGTAATATCAGTAACCGTGTGTCACACTGTGTAATATCAGTAACTGTGTGTCACACTGCGTAATATCAGTAACCGTGTGTCACACTGTGTAATATCAGTAACCATGTGCCACACTGCGTAATATCCGTAACCGTGTGTCACACTGCGTAATATCAGTAAGCGTGTGTCACACTGCGTAATATCAGTAACCGTGTGTCACATTGCGTAATATCAGTAACCGTGTGTCACACTGCGTGGTATCAGTAACCGTGTCTCACACTGTGTAATATCAGTAATCGTGTGTCACACTGCGTGGTATCAGGATTCGTGTGTCACACTGCGTAATATCAGTAACCATGTGTCACACTGCGTGGTATTGGAACTGTGCGTCATAATGCTTGGTTTCAGTAACCGTGTGTCACACTGTCTAATATCAGCAACCGTGTGTCACACTGCGTAATATCAGTAACCGTGCGTCACTCTGCATGGTATCAGTAACCGTGTGTCACGCTGCGTAATATGAGTAACCGTGTGTCACACGGTGTAATATCAGTAACCGTGTGTCACACTGCGTAATATCAGGAAGCGTGTGTCACACTGCGTAATGTCAGTAACCGTGTGTCACATTGCGTAATATCAGTAACCGTGTGTCACACTGCGTGGTATCAGTAACCGTGTGTCACACTGCGTGGTATCAGGATTCGTGTGTCACACTGTATTATCAGTAACCGTGTGTCACACTGCGTAATATCCGTAACCGTGTATCACACTGCGTGGTATCAGTAACCGTGTGTCACACTGCGTAATATCAGTAACCGTGTGTCACACTGCGTAATATCAGTAACCGTGTGTCACACTGCGTAATATCAGTAAGCGTGTGTCACACTGCGTAATGTCAGTAACCGTGTGTCACATTGCGTAATATCAGTAACCGTGTGTCACACTGCGTGGTATCAGGATTCGTGTGTCACACTGTATTATCAGTAACCGTGTGTCACACTGCGTAATATCAGTAACCGTGTGTCACACTGCGTAATATCAGTAACCATGTGTCACACTGCGTGGTATTGGAACCGTGCGTCATAATGCTTGGTTTCAGTAACCGTGTGTCACACTCTGTAATATCAGTAACCGTGTGTCACACTGCGTAATATCAGTAAGCGTGCGTCACTCTGCGTGGTATCAGGAACCGTGTGTCACACTCTGTAATATCAGTAACCGTGTGTCACACTGTGTTATATCAGTAACCGTGTGTCACACTGCGTGGTATCAGCAACCGTGTGTCAGACTGCGTAATATCAGTAACCGTGCGTCACTCTGCGTAATATCAGTAAGCGTGTGTCACACTGCGTAATATCAGTAACCGTGTGTCACACTGCGTGGTATCAGTAACCATGTGTCACACTGCGTGGTATCAGTAACCGTGTCTCACACTGTGTAATATCAGTAACCGTTTGTCACACTGTGAATTATCAGTAACTGTGTGTCAAACTGCGTGGTATCCGTAACCGTGTGTCACACTGCGTAATATCAGTAACCGTGTGTCACACTGCGCAATATCAGTTACCGTGTGTCACAATGTGTAATGTCAGTAACCGTGTGTCACACTGTGTAATGTCAGTAACCGTGTGTCACACTGCGTAATATCCGTAACCGTGTCTCACACTGTATAATATCAGTAATCGTGTCTCACACTGTATAATATCAGTAACCGTGTGTCACACTGAGTGGTATCAGGAACCGTGTGTCACACTGTGTAATATCCGTAACCGTGTGTCACACTGCGGAATATCAATAACCGTGTCTCACACTGTATAATATCAGTAACCGTGTGTCACACTGAGTGGTATCAGGAACCGTGTGTCACACTGCGGAATATCAATAACCGTGTCTCACACTGTATAATATCAGTAATCGTGTGTCACACTGCGTGGTATCAGGAACCGTGTGTCACACTGCGTAATATCAGTAACCGTGTGTCACACTGTATAATATCAGTAATCGTGTGTCACACTGCGTGGTATCAGGAACCGTGCGTCACACTGCGTAATATCAGTAACCGTGTGTCACACTGCGTGGTATCATTAACCGTGTTTCACACTGCGGAATATCAGTAACCGTGTGTCACATTACGTAATATCACTAACTGTGTGTCACACTCCGTGATATCAGGAACTGTGTGTCACACTGCGTAATATCAGTAACCGTGGGTCACACTGCGTGGTATCAGTAACCGTGTGTCACACTGCGTAATATCAGTAACCGTGTGTCACACGGTGTAATATCAGTAACCGTGTGTCACACTGTGTAATATCAATAACCGTGTGTCACACTGCGTAATATCCGTAACCGTGTGTTACACTGCGTGATACCAGTAACCGTGTGTCACACTGCGTAATATCAGTCACCGTGTGTCACACTGCGTGGTATCAGTAACCGTGTGTCACACTGCGTGGTATCGGTAACTGTGTGTCACACTTTGTAATGTCAGTAACCATGTGCCAGACTGCGTAATATCCGTAAGCGTGTGTCACACTGCGTGGTATCAGGATTCGTGTGTCACACTGTATTATCAGTAACCGTGTGTCACACTGCGTAATATCAGTAAGCGTGTGTCACACCACGTAATATCAGTAACCGTGTGTCACACTACGTAATATCAGTAACCGTGTGTCACACTCCGTGGTATTAGGAACCGTGTGTCAGACTGCGTAATATCAGTAACCGTGTGTCACACTGTGAATTATCAGTAACCGTGTGTCACACTGCGTGGTATCAGTAACCGTGTGTCACACTGCGTAATATCCGTAACCGTGTCTCACACTGTATAATATCAGTAATCGTGTCTCACACTGTATAATATCAGTAACCGTGTGTCACACTGAGTGGTATCAGGAACCGTGTGTCACACTGTGTAATATCCGTAACCGTGTGTCACACTGCGGAATATCAATAACCGTGTCTCACACTGTATAATATCAGTAACCGTGTGTCACACTGAGTGGTATCAGGAACCGTGTGTCACACTGCGGAATATCAATAACCGTGTCTCACACTGTATAATATCAGTAATCGTGTCTCACACTGTATAATATCAGTAACCGTGTGTCACACTGCGTGGTATCAGGAACCGTGTGTCACACTGTGTGGTATCAGGAACCGTGTGTCACACTGTGTAATATCCGTAACCGTGTGTCACACTGCGGAATATCAATAACCGTGTCTCACACTGTATAATATCAGTAACCGTGTGTCACACTGAGTGGTATCAGGAACCGTGTGTCACACTGCGGAATATCAATAACCGTGTCTCACACTGTATAATATCAGTAATCGTGTGTCACACTGCGTGGTATCAGGAACCGTGTGTCACACTGCGTAATATCAGTAACCGTGTGTCACACTGTATAATATCAGTAATCGTGTGTCACACTGCGTGGTATCAGGAACCGTGTGTCACACTGCGTAATATCAGTAACCGTGTCTCACACTGTATAATATCAGTAACCGTGTGTCACACTGCGTAATATCAGTAACCGTGTGTCACACTGCGTAATATCAGTAACCATGTGCCACACTGCGTAATATCCGTAACCGTGTGTCACACTGCGCAATATCAGTAAGCGTGTGTCACACTGTGTAATATCAGTAACTGTGTGTCACACTGCGTGGTATCCGTAACCGTGTGTCACACTGCGTAATATCAGTAACCGTGTGTCACACTGCGCAATATCAGTTACCGTGTGTCACACTGTGTAATGTCAGTAACCGTGTGTCACACTATGTAATGTCAGTAACCGTGTGTCACACTGCGTAATATCCGTAACCATGTCTCACACTGTATAATATCAGTAACCGTGTGTCACACTGTGTGGTATCAGGAACCGTGTGTCACACTGCATAATATCAGTAACCGTGTGTCACACTGCGTGGTATCATTAACCGTGTTTCACACTGCGGAATATCAGTAACCGTGGGTCACACTGCGTGGTATCAGGAACTGTGTGTCACACTGCGTAATATCAGTAACCGTGGGTCACACTGCGTGGTATCAGTAACCGTGTGTCACACTGCGTAATATCAGTAACGGTGTGTCACACGGTGTAATATCAGTAACCGTGTGTCACACTTTGTAATATCAATAACCGTGTGTCACACTGCGTAATAGCAGTAACCGTGTGTCACACGGTGTAATATCAGTAACCGTGTGTCACACTGTGTAATATCAATAACCGTGTGTCACACTGCGTAATATCCGTAACCGTGTGTCACACTGCGTGATACCAGTAACCGTGTGTCACACTGCGTAATATCAGTCACCGTGTGTCACACTGCGTGGTATCAGTAACCGTGTGTCACACTGCGTGGTATCGGTAACTGTGTGTCACACTTTGTAATGTCAGTAACCATGTGCCAGACTGCGTAATATCCGTAAGCGTGTGTCACACTGCGTGGTATCAGGATTCGTGTGTCACACTGTATTATCAGTAACCGTGTCTCACACTGCGTAATATCAGTAAGCGTGTGTCACACTACGTAATATCAGTAACCGTGTGTCACACTCCGTGGTATTAGGAACCGTGTGTCAGACTGCGTAATATCAGTAACCGTGTGTCACACTGTGAATTATCAGTAACCGTGTGTCACACTGCGTGGTATCAGTAACCGTGTGTCACACTGCATGGTATCAGTAACCGTGTCTCACACTGCGTAATATCAGTAACCGTGTGTCACACTGCGTGGTATCAGGATTCGTGTGTCACACTGTATTATCAGTAACCGTGTGTCACACTGCGTAATATCAGTAACCGTGTGTCACACTGCGTGATATCCGTAACCGTGTCACACTGTGTAATATCAGTAACTGTGTGTCACACTGTGAATTATCAGTAACTGTGTGTCACACTGCGTGGTGTCCGTAACCGTGTGTCACACTGCGTGATATCAGTAACCATGTGTCACACTGCGTAATATCAGGAACGGTGTGTCACACTGTGTAATATCAGTAACCATGTGCCACACTGCGTAATATCCGTAACCGTGTGTCACACTGCGTAATATCAGGAAGCGTGTGTCACACTGCGTAATATCAGTAACCGTGTGTCACACTGCGTGGTATCAGTAACCATGTGTCACACTGCATGGTATCAGTAACCGTGTCTCACACTGCGTAATATCAGTAACCGTGTGTCACACTGTGTGGTATCAGTAACTGTGTGTCACACTGCGTAATATCCGTAACCGTGTATCACACTGCGTGGTATCAGTAACCGTGTGTCACACTGCGTGATATCCGTAACCGTGTCACACTGCGTGACATCAGTAACCGTGTCACACTGTGTAATATCAGTAACCGTGTGTCACACTGCGTGGTATCGGTAACCGTGTGTCACACTGCGTATTATCAGTAACCGTGTGTCAGACTGCGTGATATCCGTAAACATGTCACACTGTGTAATATCAGTAACTGTGTGTAACACTGTGAATTATCAGTAACTGTGCGTCACACTGCGTGGTATCCGTAACCGTGTGTCACACTGCGTAATATCAGTAACCGTGTGTAACACTGCGTAATATCAGTAACCGTGTGTCACACTGTGTAATATCAGTAACCATGTGCCACACTGCGTAATATCCGTAACCGTGTGTCACACTACGTAATATCAGGAAGCGTGTGTCACACTGCGTAATATCAGTAACCGTGTGTCACACTGCGTAATATCAGTGACCGTGTGTCACACTGCGTGGTATCAGTAACCGTGTGTCACACTGCATGGTATCAGTAACCGTGTCTCACACTGCGTAATATCAGTAACCGTGTGTCACACTGCGTGGTATCAGGATTCGTGTGTCACACTGTATTATCAGTAACCGTGTGTCACACTGCGTAATATCCGTAACCGTGTATCACACTGCGTGGTATCAGGAACCGTGTGTCACACTGCGTAATATCAGTAACCGTGTGTCACACTGCGTGATATCCGTAACCGTGTCACACTGTGTAATATCAGTAACTGTCTGTCACACTGTGAATTATCAGTAACTGTGTGTCACACTGCGTGGTATCCGTAACCGTGTGTCACACTGCGTAATATCAGTAACCGTGTGTCACACTGTGTAATATCAGTAACTGTGTGTCACACTGCGTGGTATCCGTAACCGTGTGTCACACTGCGTAATATCAGGAACCGTGTGTCACACTGCGTGATATCCGTAACCGTGTCACACTGTGTAATATCAGTAACTCTGTGTCACACTGTGAATTATCAGTAACTGTGTGTCACACTGCGTGGTATCCGTAACCGTGTGTCACACTGCGTAATATCAGTAACCGTGTGTCACACTGTGTAATATCAGTAACTGTGTGTCACACTGCGTAATATCAGTAACCGTGTGTCACACTGTGTAATATCAGTAACCATGTGCCACACTGCGTAATATCCGTAACCGTGTGTCACACTGCGTAATATCAGTAAGCGTGTGTCACACTGCGTAATATCAGTAACCGTGTGTCACATTGCGTAATATCAGTAACCGTGTGTCACACTGCGTGGTATCAGTAACCGTGTCTCACACTGTGTAATATCAGTAATCGTGTGTCACACTGCGTGGTATCAGGATTCGTGTGTCACACTGCGTAATATCAGTAACCATGTGTCACACTGCGTGGTATTGGAACTGTGCGTCATAATGCTTGGTTTCAGTAACCGTGTGTCACACTGTCTAATATCAGCAACCGTGTGTCACACTGCGTAATATCAGTAACCGTGCGTCACTCTGCATGGTATCAGTAACCGTGTGTCACGCTGCGTAATATGAGTAACCGTGTGTCACACGGTGTAATATCAGTAACCGTGTGTCACACTGCGTAATATCAGGAAGCGTGTGTCACACTGCGTAATGTCAGTAACCGTGTGTCACATTGCGTAATATCAGTAACCGTGTGTCACACTGCGTGGTATCAGTAACCGTGTGTCACACTGCGTGGTATCAGGATTCGTGTGTCACACTGTATTATCAGTAACCGTGTGTCACACTGCGTAATATCCGTAACCGTGTATCACACTGCGTGGTATCAGTAACCGTGTGTCACACTGCGTAATATCAGTAACCGTGTGTCACACTGCGTAATATCAGTAACCGTGTGTCACACTGCGTAATATCAGTAAGCGTGTGTCACACTGCGTAATGTCAGTAACCGTGTGTCACATTGCGTAATATCAGTAACCGTGTGTCACACTGCGTGGTATCAGGATTCGTGTGTCACACTGTATTATCAGTAACCGTGTGTCACACTGCGTAATATCAGTAACCGTGTGTCACACTGCGTAATATCAGTAACCATGTGTCACACTGCGTGGTATTGGAACCGTGCGTCATAATGCTTGGTTTCAGTAACCGTGTGTCACACTCTGTAATATCAGTAACCGTGTGTCACACTGCGTAATATCAGTAAGCGTGCGTCACTCTGCGTGGTATCAGGAACCGTGTGTCACACTCTGTAATATCAGTAACCGTGTGTCACACTGTGTTATATCAGTAACCGTGTGTCACACTGCGTGGTATCAGCAACCGTGTGTCAGACTGCGTAATATCAGTAACCGTGCGTCACTCTGCGTAATATCAGTAAGCGTGTGTCACACTGCGTAATATCAGTAACCGTGTGTCACACTGCGTGGCATCAGTAACCATGTGTCACACTGCGTGGTATCAGTAACCGTGTCTCACACTGTGTAATATCAGTAACCGTTTGTCACACTGTGAATTATCAGTAACTGTGTGTCAAACTGCGTGGTATCCGTAACCGTGTGTCACACTGCGTAATATCAGTAACCGTGTGTCACACTGCGCAATATCAGTTACCGTGTGTCACAATGTGTAATGTCAGTAACCGTGTGTCACACTGTGTAATGTCAGTAACCGTGTGTCACACTGCGTAATATCCGTAACCGTGTCTCACACTGTATAATATCAGTAATCGTGTCTCACACTGTATAATATCAGTAACCGTGTGTCACACTGAGTGGTATCAGGAACCGTGTGTCACACTGTGTAATATCCGTAACCGTGTGTCACACTGCGGAATATCAATAACCGTGTCTCACACTGTATAATATCAGTAACCGTGTGTCACACTGAGTGGTATCAGGAACCGTGTGTCACACTGCGGAATATCAATAACCGTGTCTCACACTGTATAATATCAGTAATCGTGTGTCACACTGCGTGGTATCAGGAACCGTGTGTCACACTGCGTAATATCAGTAACCGTGTGTCACACTGTATAATATCAGTAATCGTGTGTCACACTGCGTGGTATCAGGAACCGTGCGTCACACTGCGTAATATCAGTAACCGTGTGTCACACTGCGTGGTATCATTAACCGTGTTTCACACTGCGGAATATCAGTAACCGTGTGTCACATTACGTAATATCACTAACTGTGTGTCACACTCCGTGATATCAGGAACTGTGTGTCACACTGCGTAATATCAGTAACCGTGGGTCACACTGCGTGGTATCAGTAACCGTGTGTCACACTGCGTAATATCAGTAACCGTGTGTCACACGGTGTAATATCAGTAACCGTGTGTCACACTGTGTAATATCAATAACCGTGTGTCACACTGCGTAATATCCGTAACCGTGTGTTACACTGCGTGATACCAGTAACCGTGTGTCACACTGCGTAATATCAGTCACCGTGTGTCACACTGCGTGGTATCAGTAACCGTGTGTCACACTGCGTGGTATCGGTAACTGTGTGTCACACTTTGTAATGTCAGTAACCATGTGCCAGACTGCGTAATATCCGTAAGCGTGTGTCACACTGCGTGGTATCAGGATTCGTGTGTCACACTGTATTATCAGTAACCGTGTGTCACACTGCGTAATATCAGTAAGCGTGTGTCACACCACGTAATATCAGTAACCGTGTGTCACACTACGTAATATCAGTAACCGTGTGTCACACTCCGTGGTATTAGGAACCGTGTGTCAGACTGCGTAATATCAGTAACCGTGTGTCACACTGTGAATTATCAGTAACCGTGTGTCACACTGCGTGGTATCAGTAACCGTGTGTCACACTGCATGGTATCAGTAACCGTGTCTCACACTGCGTAATATCAGTAACCGTGTGTCACACTGCGTGGTAACAGGATTCGTGTGTCACACTGTATTATCAGTAACCGTGTGTCACACTGCGTAATATCAGTAACCGTGTGTCACACTGCGTGATATCCGTAACCGTGTCACACTGTGTAATATCAGTAACTGTGTGTCACACTGTGAATTATCAGTAACTGTGTGTCACACTGCGTGGTGTCCGTAACCGTGTGTCACACTGCGTAATATCAGTAACCATGTGTCACACTGCGTAATATCAGGAACCGTGTGTCACACTGTGTAATATCAGTAACCATGTGCCACACTGCGTAATATCCGTAACCGTGTGTCACACTGCGTAATATCAGGAAGCGTGTGTCACACTGCGTAATATCAGTAACTGTGTGTCACACTGCGTGGTATCAGTAACCATGTGTCACACTGCATGGTATCAGTAACCGTGTGTCACACTGCATGGTATCAGTAACCGTGTCTCACACTGCGTAATATCAGTAACCGTGTGTCACACTGTGTGGTATCAGTAACCGTGTGTCACACTGCGTAATATCCGTAACCGTGTATCACACTGCGTGGTATCAGTAACCGTGTGTCACACTGCGTGATATCCGTAACCGTGTCACACTGCGTGATATCAGTAACCGTGTCACACTGTGTAATATCAGTAACCGTGTGTCACACTGCGTGGTATCGGTAACCGTGTGTCACACTGCGTATTATCAGTAACCGTGTGTCACACTGCGTAATATCAGTAACCGTGTGTCAGACTGCGTGATATCCGTAAACATGTCACACTGTGTAATATCAGTAACTGTGTGTAACACTGTGAATTATCAGTAACTGTGCGTCACACTGCGTGGTATCCGTAACCGTGTGTCACAATGCGTAATATCAGTAACCGTGTGTAACACTGCGTAATATCAGTAACCGTGTGTCACACTGTGTAATATCAGTAACCATGTGCCACACTGCGTAATATCCGTAACCGTGTGTCACACTACGTAATATCAGGAAGCGTGTGTCACACTGCGTAATATCAGTAACCGTGTCTCACACTGCGTAATATCAGTAACCGTGTGTCACACTGCGTGGTATCAGGATTCGTGTGTCACACTGCGTAATATCCGTAACCGTGTATCACACTGCGTGGTATCAGTAACCGTGTGTCACACTGCGTAATATCAGTAACCGTGTGTCACACTGCGTGGTATTGGAACCGTGCGTCATAATGCTTAGTGTCAGTAACCGTGTGTCAGACTGTGTAATATCAGTAACCGTGTGTCACACTGCGTGGTATCAGCAACCGTGTGTCACACTGTGTAATATCAGTAACCATGTGCCACACTGCGTAATATCCGTAACCGTGTGTCACACTGCGTAATATCAGGAAGCGTGTGTCACACTGCGTAATATCAGTAACCGTGTGTCACACTGCGTGGTATCAGTAACCATGTGTCACACTGCATGGTATCAGTAACCGTGTCTCACACTGCGTAATATCAGTAACCGTGTGTCACACTGTGTGGTATCAGTAACCGTGTGTCACACTGCGTAATATCCGTAACCGTGTATGACACTGCGTGGTATCAGTAACCGTGTGTCACACTGCGTGATATCCGTAACCGTGTCACACTGCGTGATATCAGTAACCGTGTCACACTGTGTAATATCAGTAACCGTGTGTCACACTGCGTGGTATCGGGAACCGTGTGTCACACTGCGTATTATCAGTAACCGTGTGTCAGACTGCGTGATATACGTAAACATGTCACACTGTGTAATATCAGTAACTGTGTGTAACACTGTGAATTATCAGTAACTGTGCGTCACACTGCGTGGTATCCGTAACCGTGTGTCACAATGCGTAATATCAGTAACCGTGTGTAACACTGCGTAATATCCGTAACCGTGTGTCACACTACGTAATATCAGTAACCGTGTGTCACACTGTGTAATATCAGTAACCATGTGCCACACTGCGTAATATCCGTAACCGTGTGTCACACTACGTAATATCAGGAAGCGTGTGTCACACTGCGTAATATCAGTAACCGTGTGTCACACTGCGTAATATCAGTAACCGTGTGTCACACTGCGTGGTATCAGTAACCGTGTGTCACACTGCATGGTATCAGTAACCGTGTATCACACTGCGTGGTATCAGTAACCGTGTGTCACACTGCGTAATATCAGTAACCGTGTGTCACACTGCGTGGTATTGGAACCGTGCGTCATAATGCTTAGTGTCAGTAACCGTGTGTCAGACTGTGTAATATCAGTAACCGTGTGTCACACTGCGTAATATCAGTAACCGTGCGTCACTCTGCGTGGTATCAGTAACCGTGTGTCACGCTGCATGATATGAGTAACCGTGTGTCACACGGTGTAATATCAGTAACCGTGTGTCACACTGCGTAATATCAGTAACCGTGTGTCACACTGTGTGGTATCAGTAAATGTGTGTCAGACTGCGTGATATCCGTAACCGTGTCACACTGCGTGATATCAGTAACCGTGTCACACTGTGTAATATCAGTAACTGTGTGTCACACTGCGTGGTATCCGTAACCGTGTGTCACACTGTGTAATATCAGTAACCGTGTGTCACACTGCGTGATATCCGTAACCGTGTCACACTGTGTAATATCAGTAACCGTGTGTCACACTGTGTAATATCAGTAACCGTGTGTCACACTGTGTAATATCAGTAACCGTGTGTCACACTGCGTGGTGTCAGGAACCATGTGTCACACTGCATGGTATCGGTAACCGTGTGTCACAGTGCATGGTATCAGTCACCGTGTGTCACACTGTGTAATATTAGTAACCGTGTGTCTCACTGCGTAATATCAGTAACCGTGTGTCACACTGTGTGGTATCAGTAACCGTGTGACACACTACGTGATATCAGTAACCGTGTGTCACACTCTGTAATATCCGTAACCGCGTGTCACACTGTGTAATATCAGTAACCGTGTGTCACACTGTGTGGTATCAGTAACCGTGTGTCACACTGTGTAATATCAGTTACCGTGTGTCACACTGCGTAATATCAGTAACCGTGTGTCTCATTGCGTGATATCAGTAACCGCGTGTCACACAGCGTGGCATCCGTAACCGTGTGTCACACTGCGTAATATCCGTAACCGTGAGTCACACTGTGTAATATCCGTAACCGTGTGTCACACTGTGTAATATCCATAACTGCGTGTCACACTGTGTAATATCAGGAACCGTGAGTCACACTGTGTAATATCAGGAACCGTGTGTCACACTGTGTAATATCAGGAACCGTGAGTCACACTGTGTAATATCAGGAACCGTGTGTCACACTGCGTAATATCCGTAACCGTGAGTCACACTGTGTAATATCCGTAACCGTGTGTCACACTGTGTAATATCCATAACTGCGTGTCACACTGTGTAATATCAGGAACCGTGAGTCACACTGTGTAATATCAGGAACCGTGAGTCACACAGTGTAATATCAGTAAACGTGTGTCACACTGTGTAATATCAGGAACCGTGTGTCAAACTGCGTAATATCCGTAACCGTGTGTCACACTGCGTGGTATCAGTAACCGTGTGTCACACTGGGTGGTATCAGTAACCGTCTGTCACATTGCGTGGTATCAGTAACCATGTGTCACACTGCGTAATATCCGTAACCGAGTGTCACACTACGTAATATCAGTAAACGTGTGTCACACTGCGTAATATCTGTAACCGTGTGTCACACGGTATAATATCAGTAACCGTGTGTCACACTGCGTAATATCAGTTACCGTGTGTCACACTGTGTAATATCAGTAAACGTGTGTCACACTGTGTAATATCAGTAAACGTGTGTCACACTGCGTGGTATCAGTAACCGTGTGTCACACTGTGTAATATCAGTAACCGTGTGCCACACTGCGTAATATCAGTAACCTTGTGTCACACTGTGTAATATCAGTACCCGTGTGTCACACTGTGTAATATCAGTAACCGTGTGTCACACTGCGTGGTATCAGTAACCGTGTGTCACACTGCGTGGTATCCGTAACCGTGTGTCACACTGCGTGGTATCAGTAACCGTGATTCACACTGCGTGGCATCAGTAACCGTGTGTCACACTGTGTAATATCCGTAACCGTCTGTCACACTTTGTAATATCAGTAACCGTGTGTCACACTTTGTAATATCAGTAGCCGTGTGCCACACTGCTTGGCATATGTAACCGTGTGTCACACTGCGTGGCATCAGTAACCGTGTGTCACACTGTGTAATATCAGTAACCGTGTGTCACACTGCGTAATATCAGTAACCGTGTGACACACTGTGTAATATCAGTAACCGTGTGTGACACTGCGTAATATCAGTAACCGTGTGTCACACTGCGTGGTATCAGGAACCGTGTGTCACACTGTGTACTATCATTAACCGTGTGTGACACTGCGTCATATCAGTAACCGTGTGTCACACTGCATGGTATCTGTAACCGTGTGTCACACTGTGTAATATCAGTAACCGTGTGTGACACTGCGTAATATCAGTAACCGTGTGACACACTGTGTAATATCAGTAACCGTGTGTCACGCTGTGTAATATCTGTGACTGTGTGTCACACTGCGTGGTATCAGTAACCGTGTGTCACACTGCGTGGTGTCAGTAACCGTGTGTCACACTGCGTGATATCAGTAACCGTGTGTCACACTGCGTGCTATCAGTAACCGTGTGTCACACTGCGTGGTATCAGTAACGATGTGTCACACTGCGTAGTATCAGTAACCGTGTGTCACACTGCGTGGTATCCGTAACCATGTGTCACACTGCGTGGTATCAGTAACCGTGTGTCACACTGTGTAATATCAGTACATGTGTGTCACACTGTGTGGTATCCGTAACCGTGTGTCACACTGCGTAATATCAATAACCGTGTGTCACACTGCATAATATCAGTAACCGTGTGTCACACTGTAATGTCACTAATCATGTGTCACACTGCGTAATATCCGTCACCGTGTGTCACACTGTGTAATATCCGTAACCGTGTGTCACACTGTGTAATATCAGTAACCGTGTGTCACACTGTGTGGTATCAGTAACCGTGTGTCACACTGTGTAATATCAGTAACCGTGTGTCACACTTCTTGGTATCAGTAACCGTGTGTCACACTGTGTAATATCAGTAACCGTGTGTCATCCTGTGTAATATCAGTAACCGTGTGTCACACTGTGTAATATCAGTAACCGTGTGTCACACTGTGTAATATCAGTAACCGTGTGTCACACTGTGTGGTATCAGTAACCGTGTGTCACACTGTGTAATATCAGTAACCGTGTGTCATCCTGTGTAATATCAGTAATCGTGTGTCACGCTGCGTGGTATCAATAACCGTGTGTCACACTGCGTGGTATCCGCAACCGTGTGTCACACTGCATAATATCAGTAACCGTGTGTCACACTGCGTAATATCAGTCACCGTGTGTCACACTGTGTAATATCCGTAATCGTGTGTCACACTGCGTAATATCAGTAACCGTGTGTCACACTGTAATATCAGTAACCATGTGTCACACTGCGTAATATCAGTAACCGTGTGTCACACTGTTTAATATCCGTAACCGTGTGTCACACTGTGTAATATCAGTAACCATGTGTCACACTGCGTGGTATCATTAACCGTGTGTCACACTGCGTGATATCAGTAACAGTGTGTCACACAGCGTAATATCCGTAACCGTGTGTTACACTGTGTGGTATCCGCAACCGTGTGTCACACTGCATGGTATCCGGCACCGTGTGTCACACTGCGTAACATCCATAACCGTGTGTCAGACTGCGTGGTATCAGAAACCGTGTGTCACACTGCGTGATATCAGTAACCGTGTGACACACTGTGTAATATCAGTAACCGTGTGTCACGCTGTGTAATATCTGTGACTGTGTGTCACACTGCGTGGTATCAGTAACCGTGTGTCACACTGCGTGGTGTCAGTAACCGTGTGTCACACTGCGTGATATCAGTAACCGTGTGTCACACTGCGTGCTATCAGTAACCGTGTGTCACACTGCGTGGTATCAGTAACGATGTGTCACACTGCGTAGTATCAGTAACCGTGTGTCACACTGCGTGGTATCTGTAACCATGTGTCACACTGCGTGGTATCAGTAACCGTGTGTCACACTGTGTAATATCAGTACATGTGTGTCACACTGTGTGGTATCCGTAACCGTGTGTCACACTGCGTAATATCAATAACCGTGTGTCACACTGCATAATATCAGTAACCGTGTGTCACACTGTAATGTCACTAATCATGTGTCACACTGCGTAATATCCGTCACCGTGTGTCACACTGTGTAATATCCGTAACCGTGTGTCACACTGTGTAATATCAGTAACCGTGTGTCACACTGTGTGGTATCAGTAACCGTGTGTCACACTGTGTAATATCAGTAACCGTGTGTCTCATTGCGTGATATCAGTAACCGCGTGTCACACAGCGTGGCATCCGTAACCGTGTGTCACACTGCGTAATATCCGTAACCGTGAGTCACACTGTGTAATATCCGTAACCGTGTGTCACACTGTGTAATATCCATAACTGCGTGTCACACTGTGTAATATCAGGAACCGTGAGTCACACTGTGTAATATCAGGAACCGTGTGTCACACTGTGTAATATCAGGAACCGTGAGTCACACTGTGTAATATCAGGAACCGTGTGTCACACTGCGTAATATCCGTAACCGTGAGTCACACTGTGTAATATCCGTAACCGTGTGTCACACTGTGTAATATCCATAACTGCGTGTCACACTGTGTAATATCAGGAACCGTGAGTCACACTGTGTAATATCAGGAACCGTGAGTCACACTGTGTAATATCAGTAAACGTGTGTCACACTGTGTAATATCAGGAACCGTGTGTCAAACTGCGTAATATCCGTAACCGTGTGTCACACTGCGTGGTATCAGTAACCGTGTGTCACACTGGGTGGTATCAGTAACCGTCTGTCACATTGCGTGGTATCAGTAACCATGTGTCACACTGCGTAATATCCGTAACCGAGTGTCACACTACGTAATATCAGTAAACGTGTGTCACACTGCGTAATATCTGTAACCGTGTGTCACACGGTATAATATCAGTAACCGTGTGTCAAACTGCGTAATATCAGTTACCGTGTGTCACACTGTGTCATATCAGTAACCGTGTGTCACACTGCGTGGTATCAGTAACCGTGTGTCACACAGCGTAATATCAGTCACCGTGTGTCACACTGTGTAATATCAGTAAACGTGTGTCACACTGTGTAATATCAGTAAACGTGTGTCACACTGCGTGGTATCAGTAACCGTGTGTCACACTGTGTAATATCAGTAACCGTGTGCCACACTGCGTAATATCAGTAACCTTGTGTCACACTGTGTAATATCAGTACCCGTGTGTCACACTGTGTAATATCAGTCACCGTGTGTCACACTGCGTGGTATCAGTAACCGTGTGTCACACTGCGTGGTATCCGTAACCGTGTGTCACACTGCGTGGTATCAGTAACCGTGATTCACACTGCGTGGCATCAGTAACCGTGTGTCACACTGTGTAATATCCGTAACCGTCTGTCACACTTTGTAATATCAGTAACCGTGTGTCACACTTTGTAATATCAGTAGCCGTGTGCCACACTGCTTGGCATATGTAACCGTGTGTCACACTGCGTGGCATCAGTAACCGTGTGTCACACTGTGTAATATCAGTAACCGTGTGTCACACTGCGTAATATCAGTAACCGTGTGACACACTGTGTAATATCAGTAACCGTGTGTGACACTGCGTAATATCAGTAACCGTGTGTCACACTGCGTGGTATCAGGAACCGTGTGTCACACTGTGTACTATCATTAACCGTGTGTGACACTGCGTCATATCAGTAACCGTGTGTCACACTGCATGGTATCTGTAACCGTGTGTCACACTGTGTAATATCAGTAACCGTGTGTGACACTGCGTAATATCAGTAACCGTGTGTCACACTGTGTGGTATCAGTAACCGTGTGTCACACTGTGTAATATCAGTAACCGTGTGTCACACTGTGTAATATCAGTAACCGTGTGTCACACTTCTTGGTATCAGTAACCGTGTGTCACACTGCGTAATATCAATAACCGTGTGTCACTCTGCATAATATCAGTAACCGTGTGTCACACTGTAATGTCACTAATCATGTGTCACACTGCGTAATATCAGTCACCGTGTGTCACACTGTGTAATATCCGTAACCGTGTGTCACACTGTGTAATATCAGTAACCGTGTGTCACACTGTGTGGTATCAGTAACCGTGTGTCACACTGTGTAATATCAGTAACCGTGTGTCACACTTCTTGGTATCAGTAACCGAGTGTCACACTGTGTAATATCAGTAACCGTGTGTCACACTGTGTGGTATCAGTAACCGTGTGTCACACCGTGTAATATCAGTAACCGTGTGTCATCCTGTGTAATATCAGTAATCGTGTGTCACGCTGCGTGGTATCAATAACCGTGTGTCACACTGCGTGGTATCCGCAACCGTGTGTCACACTGCATAATATCAGTAACCGTGTGTCACACTGTAATATCAGTAATCATGTGTCACACTGCGTAATATCAGTCACCGTGTGTCACACTGTGTAATATCCGTAATCGTGTGTCACACTGCGTAATATCAGTAACCGTGTGTCACACTGTAATATCAGTAACCATGTGTCACACTGCGTAATATCAGTAACCATGTGTCACACTGTTTAATATCCGTAACCGTGTGTCACAATGTGTAATATCAGTAACCGTGTGTCAAACTGTGTGGTATCAGTAACCGTGTGTCACACTGTGTAATATCAGTAACCGTGTGTCACACTGTGTGGTATCCGTAACCGTGTGTCGCACTGCGTAATATCAATAACCGTGTGTCACACTGCGTAATATCAGTAACCGTGTGTCACACTGTAATATCAGTAATCATGTGTCACACTGCGTAATATCATTCACCGTGTGTCACACTGTGTTATATCCGTAACCGTGTGTCGCACTGTGTAATATCAGTAACCGTGTGTCACACTGTGTGGTATCAGTAACCGAGTGTCACACTGTGCAATATCAGTCACCGTGTGTCACACTGCGTGGTATCAGTAACCGTGTGTCACACTGTGTAATATCAGTAACCGTGTGTCACACTGTGTGGTATCAGTAACCGTGTGTCACACTGTGTAATATCAGTAACCGTGTGTCACACTGTAATATCAGTAATCATGTGTCACACTGCGTAATATTAGTCACCGTGTGTCACACTGTGTAATATCCGTAATCGTGTGTCACACTGTGTAATATCAGTAACCGTGTGTCACACTGTAATATCAGTAACCATGTGTCAAACTGTGTGGTATCAGTAACCGTGTGTCACACTGTGTAATATCAGTAACCGTGTGTCACACTGTGTGGTATCCGTAACCGTGTGTCACACTGCGTAATATCAATAACCGTGTGTCACACTGCGTAATATCAGTAACCGTGTGTCACACTGTAATATCAGTAATCATGTGTCACACTCCGTAATATCATTCACCGTGTGTCACACTGTGTAATATCCGTAACCGTGTGTCGCACTGTGTAATATCAGTAACCGTGTGTCACACTTTGTGGTATCAGTAACCGTGTGTCACACTGTGCAATATCAGTCACCGTGTGTCACACTGTGCAATATCAGTCACCGTGTGTCACACTGCGTGGTATCAGTAACCGTGTGTCACACTGCGTAATATCAGTAACCGTGTGTCACACTGTGTGGTATCAGTAACCGTGTGTCACACTGTGTAATATCAGTAACCGTGTGTCACACTGTGTGGTATCAGTAACCGTGTGTCACACTGTGTAATATCCGTAACCGTGTGTCACACTGCGTAATATCCGTAACCGTGAGTCACACTATGTAATATCCGTAACCGTGTGTCACACTGTGTAATATCCATAACTGCGTGTCACACTGTGTAATATGAGTAACCGTGTGTCACATTGCGTAATATCAGTAACCGTGTGTCACACTGCGTGGTATCAGTAACCGTGTGTCACACAGGGTGGTATCAGTAACCGTGTGTCACGCTGCGTTATATCCGTAACCGTGTGTCACACTGCGTGGTATCAGCATCCGTCTGTCACATTGCGTGGTATCAGTAACCGTGTGTCACACTGCGTAATATCCGTAACCGAGTGTCACACTACGTAATATCAGTAACCGTGTGTCACACTGCGCAATATCTGTAACCGTGTGTCACACGGTGTAATATCAGTAACCGTGTGTCATCCTGTGTAATATCAGTAATCGTGTGTCACGCTGCGTGGTATCAATAACCGTGTGTCACACTGCGTGGTATCCGCAACCGTGTGTCACACTGCATAATATCAGTAACCGTGTGTCACACTGTAATATCAGTAATCATGTGTCACACTGCGTAATATCAGTCACCGTGTGTCACACTGTGTAATATCCGTAATCGTGTGTCACACTGCGTAATATCAGTAACCGTGTGTCACACTGTAATATCAGTAACCATGTGTCACACTGCGTAATATCAGTAACCGTGTGTCACACTGTTTAATATCCGTAACCGTGTGTCACACTGTGTAATATCAGTAACCGTGTGTCAAACTGTGTGGTATCAGTAACCGTGTGTCACACTGTGTAATATCAGTAACCGTGTGTCACACTGTGTGGTATCCGTAACCGTGTGTCACACTGCGTAATATCAATAACCGTGTGTCACACTGCGTAATATCAGTAACCGTGTGTCACACTGTAATATCAGTAATCATGTGTCACACTGCGTAATATCATTCACCGTGTGTCACACTGTGTAATATCCGTAACCGTGTGTCGCACTGTGTAATATCAGTAACCGTGTGTCACACTGTGTGGTATCAGTAACCGTGTGTCACACTGTGCAATATCAGTCACCGTGTGTCACACTGCGTGGTATCAGTAACCGTGTGTCACACTGTGTAATATCAGTAACCGTGTGTCACACTGTGTGGTATCAGTAACCGTGTGTCACACTGTGTAATATCCGTAACCGTGTGTCACACTGCGTAATATCCGTAACCGTGAGTCACACTGTGTAATGTGAGTAACCGTGTGTCACATTGCGTAATATCAGTAACCGTGTGTCACACTGCGTGGTATCCGGAACCGTGTGTCAAACTGCGTAATATCAGTAAGTCTGTGTCACACTGGGTGGTATCAGTATCCGTCTGTCACATTGCGTGGTATCAGTAACCGTGTGTCACACTGCGTAATATCCGTAACCGAGTGTCACACTACGTAATATCAGTAACCGTGTGTCACACTGCGTAATATCCGTAACCGTGTGTCACACTGCGTGGTATCAGTATCCGTCTGTCACATTGCGTGGTATCAGTAACCGTGTGTCACACTACGTAATATCCGTAACCGTGTGTCACACTACGTAATATCAGTAACCGTGTGTCACACTGCGTAATATCCGTAACCGTGTGTCACACTGCGTGGTATCAGTATCCGTCTGTCACATTGCGTGGTATCAGTAACCGTGTGTCACACTGCGTAATATCCGTAACCGAGTGTCACACTACGTAATATCAGTAACCGTGTGTCACACTGCGCAATATCTGTAACCGTGTGTCACACGGTGTAATATCAGTAACCGTGTGTCACACTGCGTGGTATCAGTAACCGTGTGTCACACTGTGTCATATCAGTAACCGTGTGTCACACTGCGTGGTATCAGTAACCGTGTGTCACACTGTGTAATATCAGTAACCGTGTGTCACACTGCGTGGTATCAGTAACCGTGTGTCACACTGTGTCATATCAGTAACCGTGTGTCACACTGCGTGGTATCAGTAACCGTGTGTCACACTGTGTAATATCAGTAAACGTGTGTCACACTGCGTGGCATCAGTAGCCGTGTGTCACACTGCATAATATCAGTAACCGTGGGTCACACTCTGTAATATCAGTACCCGGGTGTCACAATGCGTGGTATCAGTAACCGTGTGTCACACGGTGTAATATCAGGAACCGTGTGTCACACTGCGTGGTATCAGTAACCGTGTGTCACATTGCGTGGTATCCGTAACCGTGTGTCACACTGCGTGGCATCTGTAACCGTGTGTCACACTGCGTGGCATCAGTAACCGTGCGTCACAACGTGTATTATCCGTTAGCGTCTGTCACACTTTGTAATATCTGTAACCGTGTGTCACACTTTGTAATATCAGTAGCCATGTGCCACACTGCGTGGCATCAGTAACCGTGTGTCACACTGTGTAATATCAGTAACCTGTGTCACACTGCGTAATATCAGTAACCGTGTGATACACTGTGTAATATCAGTAACCGTGTGTGACACTGCGTAATATCAGTAACCGTGTGTCACACTGCATGGTATCCGTAACCGTGTGTCACAATTTGTAATATCAGTAACCGTGTGTGACACTGCGTAATATCAGTAACCGTGTGTCACACTGTGTAATATCAGTAACCGTGTGTCACACTGTGTAATATCTGTAACTGTGTGTCACACTGCGTCGTATCAGTAACCGTGTGTCACACTGTGTAAAATCCGTAACCGTGTGTCACACTGCGGAATATCAGTAACCGTGTGTCACACTGTGTAATATCCGTAACCGAGTGTCACACTGTGTACTATCATTAACTGTGTGTCACACTACGTAATATCAGTAAACGTGTGTCTCACTGCGTGGTATCAGTAACCGTGTGTCACACTGTGTAATATCAGTAACTGTGTGTCTCACTGCGTGGTATCAGTAACCGTGTGTCACACTGCGTAATATCAGTAACCGTGTGTCACACTGCGTAATATCTGTAACCGTGTGTCACACGGTGTAATATCAGTAACCGTGTGTCACACTGCGTGGTATCAGTAACCGTGTGTCACACTGTGTCATATCAGTAACCGTGTGTCACACTGCGTGGTATCAGTAACCGTGTGTCACACTGTGTAATATCAGTAACCGTGTGTCACACTGCGTGGTATCAGTAACCGTGTGTCACACTGTGTCATATCAGTAACCGTGTGTCACACTTCGTGGTATCAGTAACCGTGTGTCACACTGTGTAATATCAGTAAACGTGTGTCACACTGCGTGGCATCAGTAGCCGTGTGTCACACTGCATAATATCAGTAACCGTGGGTCACACTCTGTAATATCAGTACCCGGGTGTCACAATGCGTGGTATCAGTAACCGTGTGTCACACGGTGTAATATCAGGAACCGTGTGTCACACTGCGTGGTATCAGTAACCGTGTGTCACATTGCGTGGTATCCGTAACCGTGTGTCACACTGCGTGGCATCTGTAACCGTGTGTCACACTGCGTGGCATCAGTAACCGTGCGTCACAACGTGTATTATCCGTTAGCGTCTGTCACACTTTGTAATATCTGTAACCGTGTGTCACACTTTGTAATATCAGTAGCCATGTGCCACACTGCGTGGCATCAGTAACCGTGTGTCACACTGTGTAATATCAGTAACCGTGTGTCACACTGCGTAATATCAGTAACCGTGTGATACACTGTGTAATATCAGTAACCGTGTGTGACACTGCGTAATATCAGTAACCGTGTGTCACACTGCATGGTATCCGTAACCGTGTGTCACAATGTGTAATATCAGTAACCGTGTGTGACACTGCGTAATATCAGTAACCGTGTGTCACACTGTGTAATATCAGTAACCGTGTGTCACACTGTGTAATATCTGTAACTGTGTGTCACACTGCGTCGTATCAGTAACCGTGTGTCACACTGTGTAATATCCGTAACCGTGTGTCACACTGCGGAATATCAGTAACCGTGTGTCACGCTGTGTAATATCCGTAACCGAGTGTCACACTGTGTACTATCATTAACTGTGTGTCACACTACGTAATATCAGTAAACGTGTGTCTCACTGCGTGGTATCAGTAACCGTGTGTCACACTGTGTAATATCAGTAACTGTGTGTCTCACTGCGTGGTATCAGTAACCGTGTGTCACACTGCGTAATATCAGTAACCGTGTGTCACACTGCGTAATATCTGTAACCGTGTGTCACACGGTGTAATATCAGTAACCGTGTGTCACACTGCGTAATATCAGTTACCGTGTGTCACACTGTGTAATATCAGTAACCGTGTGTCACACTGTGTGGTATCAGTAACCGTGTGTCACACTGCGTAATATCAGTCACCGTGTGTCACACTGTGTAATATCAATAACCGTGTGTCACACTGCGTAATATCAGTAACCTTGTGTCACACTGTGTAATATCAGTAACCGTGTGTCACACTGCGTAATATCAGTAACCGTGTGTCACACTGTGTCATCTCAGTAACCGTGTGTCACACTGCGTGGTATCAGTAACCGTGTGTCACACTGCGTAATATCAGTCACCGTGTGTCACACTGTGTAATATCAATAACCGTGTGTCACACTGCGTAATATCAGTAACCTTGTGTCACACTGCGTAATATCAGTAACCGTGTGTCACACTGTGTAATATCAATAACCGTGTGTCACACTGCGTAATATCAGTAACCTTGTGTCACACTGTGTAATATCAGTAACCGTGTGTCACACTGTGTAATATCAGTAACCGTTTGTCACACTGCTTGGTATCAGTAACCGTGTGTCACACTGCGTGGTATCAGTAACCGTGTGTCACACTGCGTGGTATCAGTAACCGTGATTCACACTGCGTGGCATCAGTAACCGTGTGTCACACTTTGTAATATCAGTAGCCGTGTGCCACACTGCTTGGCATCTGTAACCATGTGTCACACTGCGTGGCATCAGTAACCGTGTGTCACACTGCGTAATATCAGTAACCGTGTGTCACACTGCGTAATATCAGTAACCGTGTGACACACTGTAATATCAGTAACCGTGTGTGACACTGCGTAATATCAGTAACCGTGTGTCACACTGTGTACTATCATTAACCGTGTGTGACACTGCGTCATATCAGTAACCGTGTGTCACACTGCATGGTATCCGTAACCGTGTGTCACACTGTGTAATATCAGTAACCGTGTGTGACACTGCGTAATATCAGTAACCGTGTGACACACTGTGTAATATCAGTAACCGTGTGTCACGCTGTGTAATATCTGTGACTGTGTGTCACACTGCGTGGTATCAGTAACCGTGTGTCACACTGCGTGGTGTCAGTAACCGTGTGTCACACTGCGTGATATCAGTAACCGTGTGTCACACTGCGTGGTATCAGTAACCATGTGTCACACTGCGTGGTATCAGTAACCGTGCGTCACACTGCGTGGTATCCGTAACCATGTGTCACACTGCGTGGTATCAGTAACCGTGTGTCACACTGCTTAATATCAGTAACCGTGGGTCACACTGCGTGGTATCAGTAACCGTGTGTCACATTATGTAATATCAGTAAAAGTGTGTAATACTGCGTGGTATCAGGAACCATGTGTCACACTGTAATATTCGTAACCGAGTGTCACACTGCGTGGTATCAGTAACCTTGTGTCGCACTGCGTGGTATCAGTAACCGCGTGTCACACTGCATGGTATCCGTAACATGTGTCACACTGCGTGGCATCAGTAACCGTGTGTCACACTGCGTGGTATCAGTAACCGTGTGTCACACTGCGTGGTATCAGTAACCGTGTGTCACCCTGCAGAATATCAGTAACCGTGTGTCACACTGTGTAATATCAGTAACCATGGGTCACACTGTGTAATATCAGTACCCGGGTGTCATACTGTGTAATATCAGTAACCGCCTGTCACACTGCGTGGCATCAGTTACCGTGTGTCACACTGTTTAATATCAGAAACCGTGTGTCAGACTGTGTAATATCAGTAACTGTGTGTCACACTGCGTGGTATCAGTAACCGTGTGTCACACTGCGTAATATCAGTAACCGTGTGACAGACTGCGTGGTATCAGTAACTGTGTGTCACACTGTGTAATATCAGTAACCGTGTGTCACACTGCGTGGTATCAGTAACTGTGTGTCACACTGCGTGGTACTCGTAACCGTGTGTCACACTGCGTGGCATCTGTAACCGTGTGTCTCACTGTGTAATATCAGTAACCGTGTGTCACAATGCGTGGTTTCAATAACCGTGTGTCACACTGTGTAATATCAGTAACCGTGTGTCACACTGCGTGGTATCAGTAACCGTGTGTCACACTGCGTAATATCAGTAACCGTGTGACAGACTGCGTGGTATCAGTAACCGTGTGTCACACTGCGTGGTATCAGTAACGCTGTGTCACACTGCGTAGTATCAGTAACCGTGTGTCACGCTGTGTAATATCTGTGACTGTGTGTCACACTGCGTGATATCAGTAACCGTGTGTCACACTGCGTGGTGTCAGTAACCGTGTGTCACACTGCGTGATATCAGTAACCGTGTGTCACACTGCGTGCTATCAGTAACCGTGTGTCACACTGCGTGGTATCAGTAACGATGTGTCACACTGCGTGGTATCCGTAACCATGTGTCACACTGCGTGGTATCAGTAACCGTGTGTCACACTGTGTAATATCAGTACATGTGTGTCACACTGTGTGGTATCCGTAACCGTGTGTCACACTGCGTAATATCAATAACCGTGTGTCACACTGCATAATATCAGTAACCGTGTGTCACACTGTAATGTCACTAATCATGTGTCACACTGCGTAATATCAGTCACCGTGTGTCACACTGTGTAATATCCGTACCCGTGTGTCACACTGTGTAATATCAGTAACCGTGTGTCACACTGTGTGGTATCAGTAACCGTGTGTCACACTGTGTAATATCAGTAACCGTGTGTCACACTGTGTAATATCAGTAACCGTGTGTCACACTTCTTGGTATCAGTAACCGTGTGTCACACTGCGTAATATCAATAACCGTGTGTCACACTGCATAATATCAGTAACCGTGTGTCACACTGTAATGTCACTAATCATGTGTCACACTGCGTAATATCAGTCACCGTGTGTCACACTGTGTAATATCCGTAACCGTGTGTCACACTGTGTAATATCAGTAACCGTGTGTCACACTGTGTGGTATCAGTAACCGTGTGTCACACTGTGTAATATCAGTAACCGTGTGTCACACTTCTTGGTATCAGTAACCGAGTGTCACACTGTGTAATATCAGTAACCGTGTGTCACACTGTGTGGTATCAGTAACCGTGTGTCACACTGTGTAATATCAGTAACCGTGTGTCATCCTGTGTAATATCAGTAATCGTGTGTCACGCTGCGTGGTATCAATAACCGTGTGTCACACTGCGTGGTATCCGCAACCGTGTGTCACACTGCATAATATCAGTAACCGTGTGTCACACTGTAATATCAGTAATCATGTGTCACACTGCGTAATATCAGTCACCGTGTGTCACACTGTGTAATATCCGTAATCGTGTGTCACACTGCGTAATATCAGTAACCGTGTGTCACACTGTAATATCAGTAACCATGTGTCACACTGCGTAATATCAGTAACCATGTGTCACACTGTTTAATATCCGTAACCGTGTGTCACAATGTGTAATATCAGTAACCGTGTGTCAAACTGTGTGGTATCAGTAACCGTGTGTCACACTGTGTAATATCAGTAACCGTGTGTCACACTGTGTGGTATCCGTAACCGTGTGTCGCACTGCGTAATATCAATAACCGTGTGTCACACTGCGTAATATCAGTAACCGTGTGTCACACTGTAATATCAGTAATCATGTGTCACACTGCGTAATATCATTCACCGTGTGTCACACTGTGTTATATCCGTAACCGTGTGTCGCACTGTGTAATATCAGTAACCGTGTGTCACACTGTGTGGTATCAGTAACCGAGTGTCACACTGTGCAATATCAGTCACCGTGTGTCACACTGCGTGGTATCAGTAACCGTGTGTCACACTGTGTAATATCAGTAACCGTGTGTCACACTGTGTGGTATCAGTAACCGTGTGTCACACTGTGTAATATCAGTAACCGTGTGTCACACTGTAATATCAGTAATCATGTGTCACACTGCGTAATATTAGTCACCGTGTGTCACACTGTGTAATATCCGTAATCGTGTGTCACACTGTGTAATATCAGTAACCGTGTGTCACACTGTAATATCAGTAACCATGTGTCAAACTGTGTGGTATCAGTAACCGTGTGTCACACTGTGTAATATCAGTAACCGTGTGTCACACTGTGTGGTATCCGTAACCGTGTGTCACACTGCGTAATATCAATAACCGTGTGTCACACTGCGTAATATCAGTAACCGTGTGTCACACTGTAATATCAGTAATCATGTGTCACACTGCGTAATATCATTCACCGTGTGTCACACTGTGTAATATCCGTAAGCGTGTGTCGCACTGTGTAATATCAGTAACCGTGTGTCACACTTTGTGGTATCAGTAACCGTGTGTCACACTGTGCAATATCAGTCACCGTGTGTCACACTGTGCAATATCAGTCACCGTGTGTCACACTGCGTGGTATCAGTAACCGTGTGTCACACTGTGTAATATCAGTAACCGTGTGTCACACTGTGTGGTATCAGTAACCGTGTGTCACACTGTGTAATATCCGTAACCGTGTGTCACACTGCGTAATATCCGTAACCGTGAGTCACACTGTGTAATATCCGTAACCGTGTGTCACACTGTGTAATATCCATAACTGCGTGTCACACTGTGTAATATGAGTAACCGTGTGTCACATTGCGTAATATCAGTAACCGTGTGTCACACTGCGTGGTATCAGTAACCGTGTGTCACACAGGGTGGTATCAGTAACCGTGTGTCACGCTGCGTTATATCCGTAACCGTGTGTCACACTGCGTGGTATCAGCATCCGTCTGTCACATTGCGTGGTATCAGTAACCGTGTGTCACACTGCGTAATATCCGTAACCGAGTGTCACACTACGTAATATCAGTAACCGTGTGTCACACTGCGCAATATCTGTAACCGTGTGTCACACGGTGTAATATCAGTAACCGTGTGTCATCCTGTGTAATATCAGTAATCGTGTGTCACGCTGCGTGGTATCAATAACCGTGTGTCACACTGCGTGGTATCCGCAACCGTGTGTCACACTGCATAATATCAGTAACCGTGTGTCACACTGTAATATCAGTAATCATGTGTCACACTGCGTAATATCAGTCACCGTGTGTCACACTGTGTAATATCCGTAATCGTGTGTCACACTGCGTAATATCAGTAACCGTGTGTCACACTGTAATATCAGTAACCATGTGTCACACTGCGTAATATCAGTAACCGTGTGTCACACTGTTTAATATCCGTAACCGTGTGTCACACTGTGTAATATCAGTAACCGTGTGTCAAACTGTGTGGTATCAGTAACCGTGTGTCACACTGTGTAATATCAGTAACCGTGTGTCACACTGTGTGGTATCCGTAACCGTGTGTCACACTGCGTAATATCAATAACCGTGTGTCACACTGCGTAATATCAGTAACCGTGTGTCACACTGTAATATCAGTAATCATGTGTCACACTGCGTAATATCATTCACCGTGTGTCACACTGTGTAATATCCGTAACCGTGTGTCGCACTGTGTAATATCAGTAACCGTGTGTCACACTGTGTGGTATCAGTAACCGTGTGTCACACTGTGCAATATCAGTCACCGTGTGTCACACTGCGTGGTATCAGTAACCGTGTGTCACACTGTGTAATATCAGTAACCGTGTGTCACACTGTGTGGTATCAGTAACCGTGTGTCACACTGTGTAATATCCGTAACCGTGTGTCACACTGCGTAATATCCGTAACCGTGAGTCACACTGTGTAATGTGAGTAACCGTGTGTCACATTGCGTAATATCAGTAACCGTGTGTCACACTGCGTGGTATCCGGAACCGTGTGTCAAACTGCGTAATATCAGTAAGTCTGTGTCACACTGGGTGGTATCAGTATCCGTCTGTCACATTGCGTGGTATCAGTAACCGTGTGTCACACTGCGTAATATCCATAACCGAGTGTCACACTACGTAATATCAGTAACCGTGTGTCACACTGCGTAATATCCGTAACCGTGTGTCACACTGCGTGGTATCAGTATCCGTCTGTCACATTGCGTGGTATCAGTAACCGTGTGTCACACTACGTAATATCCGTAACCGTGTGTCACACTACGTAATATCAGTAACCGTGTGTCACACTGCGTAATATCCGTAACCGTGTGTCACACTGCGTGGTATCAGTATCCGTCTGTCACATTGCGTGGTATCAGTAACCGTGTGTCACACTGCGTAATATCCGTAACCGAGTGTCACACTACGTAATATCAGTAACCGTGTGTCACACTGCGCAATATCTGTAACCGTGTGTCACACGGTGTAATATCAGTAACCGTGTGTCACACTGCGTGGTATCAGTAACCGTGTGTCACACTGTGTCATATCAGTAACCGTGTGTCACACTGCGTGGTATCAGTAACCGTGTGTCACACTGTGTAATATCAGTAACCGTGTGTCACACTGCGTGGTATCAGTAACCGTGTGTCACACTGTGTCATATCAGTAACCGTGTGTCACACTGCGTGGTATCAGTAACCGTGTGTCACACTGTGTAATATCAGTAAACGTGTGTCACACTGCGTGGCATCAGTAGCCGTGTGTCACACTGCATAATATCAGTAACCGTGGGTCACACTCTGTAATATCAGTACCCGGGTGTCACAATGCGTGGTATCAGTAACCGTGTGTCACACGGTGTAATATCAGGAACCGTGTGTCACACTGCGTGGTATCAGTAACCGTGTGTCACATTGCGTGGTATCCGTAACCGTGTGTCACACTGCGTGGCATCTGTAACCGTGTGTCACACTGCGTGGCATCAGTAACCGTGCGTCACAACGTGTATTATCCGTTAGCGTCTGTCACACTTTGTAATATCTGTAACCGTGTGTCACACTTTGTAATATCAGTAGCCATGTGCCACACTGCGTGGCATCAGTAACCGTGTGTCACACTGTGTAATATCAGTAACCTGTGTCACACTGCGTAATATCAGTAACCGTGTGATACACTGTGTAATATCAGTAACCGTGTGTGACACTGCGTAATATCAGTAACCGTGTGTCACACTGCATGGTATCCGTAACCGTGTGTCACAATGTGTAATATCAGTAACCGTGTGTGACACTGCGTAATATCAGTAACCGTGTGTCACACTGTGTAATATCAGTAACCGTGTGTCACACTGTGTAATATCTGTAACTGTGTGTCACACTGCGTCGTATCAGTAACCGTGTGTCACACTGTGTAATATCCGTAACCGTGTGTCACACTGCGGAATATCAGTAACCGTGTGTCACACTGTGTAATATCCGTAACCGAGTGTCACACTGTGTACTATCATTAACTGTGTGTCACACTACGTAATATCAGTAAACGTGTGTCTCACTGCGTGGTATCAGTAACCGTGTGTCACACTGTGTAATATCAGTAACTGTGTGTCTCACTGCGTGGTATCAGTAACCGTGTGTCACACTGCGTAATATCAGTAACCGTGTGTCACACTGCGTAATATCTGTAACCGTGTGTCACACGGTGTAATATCAGTAACCGTGTGTCACACTGCGTGGTATCAGTAACCGTGTGTCACACTGTGTCATATCAGTAACCGTGTGTCACACTGCGTGGTATCAGTAACCGTGTGTCACACTGTGTAATATCAGTAACCGTGTGTCACACTGCGTGGTATCAGTAACCGTGTGTCACACTGTGTCATATCAGTAACCGTGTGTCACACTTCGTGGTATCAGTAACCGTGTGTCACACTGTGTAATATCAGTAAACGTGTGTCACACTGCGTGGCATCAGTAGCCGTGTGTCACACTGCATAATATCAGTAACCGTGGGTCACACTCTGTAATATCAGTACCCGGGTGCCACAATGCGTGGTATCAGTAACCGTGTGTCACACGGTGTAATATCAGGAACCGTGTGTCACACTGCGTGGTATCAGTAACCGTGTGTCACATTGCGTGGTATCCGTAACCGTGTGTCACACTGCGTGGCATCTGTAACCGTGTGTCACACTGCGTGGCATCAGTAACCGTGCGTCACAACGTGTATTATCCGTTAGCGTCTGTCACACTTTGTAATATCTGTAACCGTGTGTCACACTGTGTAATATCAGTAACCGTGTGTCACACTGCGTAATATCAGTAACCGTGTGATACACTGTGTAATATCAGTAACCGTGTGTGACACTGCGTAATATCAGTAACCGTGTGTCACACTGCATGGTATCCGTAACCGTGTGTCACAATGTGTAATATCAGTAACCGTGTGTGACACTGCGTAATATCAGTAACCGTGTGTCACACTGTGTAATATCAGTAACCGTGTGTCACACTGTGTAATATCTGTAACTGTGTGTCACACTGCGTCGTATCAGTAACCGTGTGTCACACTGTGTAATATCCGTAACCGTGTGTCACACTGCGGAATATCAGTAACCGTGTGTCACGCTGTGTAATATCCGTAACCGAGTGTCACACTGTGTACTATCATTAACTGTATGTCACACTACGTAATATCAGTAAACGTGTGTCTCACTGCGTGGTATCAGTAACCGTGTGTCACACTGTGTAATATCAGTAACTGTGTGTCTCACTGCGTGGTATCAGTAACCGTGTGTCACACTGCGTAATATCAGTAACCGTGTGTCACACTGCGTAATATCTGTAACCGTGTGTCACACGGTGTAATATCAGTAACCGTGTGTCACACTGCGTAATATCAGTTACCGTGTGTCACACTGTGTAATATCAGTAACCGTGTGTCACACTGTGTGGTATCAGTAACCGTGTGTCACACTGCGTAATATCAGTCACCGTGTGTCACACTGTGTAATATCAATAACCGTGTGTCACACTGCGTAATATCAGTAACCTTGTGTCACACTGTGTAATATCAGTAACCGTGTGTCACACTGCGTAATATCAGTAACCGTGTGTCACACTGTGTCATCTCAGTAACCGTGTGTCACACTGCGTGGTATCAGTAACCGTGTGTCACACTGCGTAATATCAGTCACCGTGTGTCACACTGTGTAATATCAATAACCGTGTGTCACACTGCGTAATATCAGTAACCTTGTGTCACACTGCGTAATATCAGTAACCGTGTGTCACACTGTGTAATATCAATAACCGTGTGTCACACTGCGTAATATCAGTAACCTTGTGTCACACTGTGTAATATCAGTAACCGTGTGTCACACTGTGTAATATCAGTAACCGTTTGTCACACTGCGTGGTATCAGTAACCGTGTGTCACACTGCGTGGTATCAGTAACCGTGTGTCACACTGCGTGGTATCAGTAACCGTGATTCACACTGCGTGGCATCAGTAACCGTGTGTCACACTGTGTAATATCCGTAACCGTCTGTCACACTTTGTAATATCAGTAACCGTGTGTCACACTTTGTAATATCAGTAGCCGTGTGCCACACTGCTTGGCATCTGTAACCATGTGTCACACTGCGTGGCATCAGTAACCGTGTGTCACACTGCGTAATATCAGTAACCGTGTGTCACACTGCGTAATATCAGTAACCGTGTGACACACTGTGTAATATCAGTAACCGTGTGTGACACTGCGTAATATCAGTAACCGTGTGTCACACTGTGTACTATCATTAACCGTGTGTGACACTGCGTCATATCAGTAACCGTGTGTCACACTGCATGGTATCCGTAACCGTGTGTCACACTGTGTAATATCAGTAACCGTGTGTGACACTGCGTAATATCAGTAACCGTGTGACACACTGTGTAATATCAGTAACCGTGTGTCACGCTGTGTAATATCTGTGACTGTGTGTCACACTGCGTGGTATCAGTAACCGTGTGTCACACTGCGTGGTGTCAGTAACCGTGTGTCACACTGCGTGATATCAGAAACCGTGTGTCACACTGCGTGGTATCAGTAACCATGTGTCACACTGCGTGGTATCAGTAACCGTGCGTCACACTGCGTGGTATCCGTAACCATGTGTCACACTGCGTGGTATCAGTAACCGTGTGTCACACTGCTTAATATCAGTAACCGTGGGTCACACTGCGTGGTATCAGTAACCGTGTGTCACATTATGTAATATCAGTAAAAGTGTGTAATACTGCGTGGTATCAGGAACCATGTGTCACACTGTAATATTCGTAACCGAGTGTCACACTGCGTGGTATCAGTAACCTTGTGTCGCACTGCGTGGTATCAGTAACCGCGTGTCACACTGCATGGTATCCGTAACATGTGTCACACTGCGTGGCATCAGTAACCGTGTGTCACACTGCGTGGTATCAGTAACCGTGTGTCACACTGCGTGGTATCAGTAACCGTGTGTCACCCTGCAGAATATCAGTAACCGTGTGTCACACTGTGTAATATCAGTAACCATGGGTCACACTGTGTAATATCAGTACCCGGGTGTCATACTGTGTAATATCAGTAACCGCCTGTCACACTGCGTGGCATCAGTTACCGTGTGTCACACTGTTTAATATCAGAAACCGTGTGTCAGACTGTGTAATATCAGTAACTGTGTGTCACACTGCGTGGTATCAGTAACCGTGTGTCACACTGCGTAATATCAGTAACCGTGTGACAGACTGCGTGGTATCAGTAACTGTGTGTCACACTGTGTAATATCAGTAACCGTGTGTCACACTGCGTGGTATCAGTAACTGTGTGTCACACTGCGTGGTACTCGTAACCGTGTGTCACACTGCGTGGCATCTGTAACCGTGTGTCTCACTGTGTAATATCAGTAACCGTGTGTCACAATGCGTGGTTTCAATAACCGTGTGTCACACTGTGTAATATCAGTAACCGTGTGTCACACTGCGTGGTATCAGTAACCGTGTGTCACACTGCGTAATATCAGTAACCGTGTGACAGACTGCGTGGTATCAGTAACTGTGTGTCACACTGCGTGGTACTCGTAACCGTGTGTCACACTGCGTGGCATCTGTAACCGTGTGTCTCACTGTGTAATATCAGTAACCGTGTGTCACACTGCGTAATATCAGTAACCGGGGGTCAGAATGTGTAATATCAGTACCCGGGTGTCACACTGCGTGTTATCAGTAACCGTGTGTCACACTGTGTAATATCAGTAACCGTGTGTCACAAAGCGTGGTATCAGGAACCGTGTGTCAGACTGTGTAATATCAGTAACCGTGTGACAAAATGCGTGGTATCAGTCATCGTGTGTCACACTGCGTAATATCAGTAACCGTGTGACACACTGCGTAATATCAGTAACCGTGTGTCACACTGCGTGATATCAGTAACCGTGTGTCACACTGCATGGTATCAGTAACCGTGTGTCACACTGCATAATATCAGTCACCGTGTGTCTCACTGTGTAATATCAGTAACCGTGTGTCACACTGCGTGGTATCACTAACCGTGTGCCACACTGCGTAATATCAGTAACCGTGTGTCACACTGTGTAATATCAGTAACCGGGTGTCACACTGCGTGGTATCCTTAACCGTGTGTCACACTGCGTGGCATCTGTAACCGTGTGTCACACTGCGTGCTATCAGTAACCGTGTTTCACACTGTGTAATATCCGTAACCGTATCTCACACTTTATAATATAAGTAACCGTGTGTCACACTTTGTAATATCAGTAGCCGTGTGTCACACTGTGTAATATCAGTAACCGTGTGTCACAAAGCGTGGTATCAGGAACCGTGTGTCAGACTGTGTAATATCAGTAACCGTGTGACACAATGCGTGGTATCAATAACCGTGTGTCACACTGCGTGATATCACTCATCCTGTGTCACACTGCGTAATATCAGTAACCGTGTGTCACACTGTGTAATATCAGGAACCGTGGGTCACACTGTGTAATATCAGTAACCGTGTGTCACACTGTGTGGTATCAGTAACCGTGTGTCACACTGTGTAATATCAGTAACCGTGTGTCACACTGCGTGATATCAGTAACCGTGTGACACACTACGTGATATCAGTATCCCTGTGTCACACTGTGTAATATCCGTAACCGCGTGTCACACTGTTTAATATCGGTAACCGTGTGTCACACTGCGTATTATCAGTTACCGTGTGTCACACTGCGTAATATCAGTAACCGTGTGTCACACTGCGTGGTATCAGTAACCCTGTGTCACACTGCGTGGTATCCGTAACCGTGTGTCACACTGCGTAATATCCGTAACCGTGAGTCACACTATGTAATATCCGTAACCGTGTGTCACACTGTGTAATATCTGTAACCACGTGTCACACTGTGTAATATCAGTAACCGTGTGTCACACTGCGTAATATCAGTTACCGTGTGTCACATTGCGTAATATCAGTAACCGTGTGTCACACTGCGTGGTATCAGTCACCGTGTGTCACACTGCGTGGTATCCGTAACCATGTGTCACACTGTGTAATATCCGTAACTGTGAGTCACACTGTGTATTATCAGTAAACGTGTGACACACTGTGTAATATCAGTAAGTGTATGTCACACTGTGTAATATCAGTAACCGTGTGTCACACTGCGTGGTATCAGTAACCGTGTGTCACGCTGCGTAATATCAGTTACCGTGTGACACACTGTGTAATATCAGTAAGTGTATGTCACACTGCGTAATATCAGTAACCTTGTGTCACACTGCGTAATATCAGTAACCGTGTGTCACACTGTGTAATATCAATAACCGTGTGTCACACTGCGTAATATCAGTAACCTTGTGTCACACTGTGTAATATCAGTAACCGTGTGTCACACTGTGTAATATCAGTAACCGTTTGTCACACTGCGTGGTATCAGTAACCGTGTGTCACACTGCGTGGTATCAGTAACCGTGTGTCACACTGCGTGGTATCAGTAACCGTGATTCACACTGCGTGGCATCAGTAACCGTGTGTCACACTGTGTAATATCCGTAACCGTCTGTCACACTTTGTAATATCAGTAACCGTGTGTCACACTTTGTAATATCAGTAGCCGTGTGCCACACTGCTTGGCATCTGTAACCATGTGTCACACTGAGTGGCATCAGTAACCGTGTGTCACACTGCGTAATATCAGTAACCGTGTGTCACACTGCGTAATATCAGTAACCGTGTGACACACTGTGTAATATCAGTAACCGTGTGTGACACTGCGTAATATCAGTAACCGTGTGTCACACTGTGTACTATCATTAACCGTGTGTGACACTGCGTCATATCAGTAACCGTGTGTCACACTGCATGGTATCCGTAACCGTGTGTCACACTGTGTAATATCAGTAACCGTGTGTGACACTGCGTAATATCAGTAACCGTGTGACACACTGTGTAATATCAGTAACCGTGTGTCACGCTGTGTAATATCTGTGACTGTGTGTCACACTGCGTGGTATCAGTAACCGTGTGTCACACTGCGTGGTGTCAGTAACCGTGTGTCACACTGCGTGATATCAGTAACCGTGTGTCACACTGCGTGGTATCAGTAACCATGTGTCACACTGCGTGGTATCAGTAACCGTGCGTCACACTGCGTGGTATCCGTAACCATGTGTCACACTGCGTGGTATCAGTAACCGTGTGTCACACTGCTTAATATCAGTAACCGTGGGTCACACTGCGTGGTATCAGTAACCGTGTGTCACATTATGTAATATCAGTAAAAGTGTGTAATACTGCGTGGTATCAGGAACCATGTGTCACACTGTAATATTCGTAACCGAGTGTCACACTGCGTGGTATCAGTAACCTTGTGTCGCACTGCGTGGTATCAGTAACCGCGTGTCACACTGCATGGTATCCGTAACATGTGTCACACTGCGTGGCATCAGTAACCGTGTGTCACACTGCGTGGTATCAGTAACCGTGTGTCACACTGCGTGGTATCAGTAACCGTGTGTCACCCTGCAGAATATCAGTAACCGTGTGTCACACTGTGTAATATCAGTAACCATGGGTCACACTGTGTAATATCAGTACCCGGGTGTCATACTGTGTAATATCAGTAACCGCCTGTCACACTGCGTGGCATCAGTTACCGTGTGTCACACTGTTTAATATCAGAAACCGTGTGTCAGACTGTGTAATATCAGTAACTGTGTGTCACACTGCGTGGTATCAGTAACCGTGTGTCACACTGCGTAATATCAGTAACCGTGTGACAGACTGCGTGGTATCAGTAACTGTGTGTCACACTGTGTAATATCAGTAACCGTGTGTCACACTGCGTGGTATCAGTAACTGTGTGTCACACTGCGTGGTACTCGTAACCGTGTGTCACACTGCGTGGCATCTGTAACCGTGTGTCTCACTGTGTAATATCAGTAACCGTGTGTCACAATGCGTGGTTTCAATAACCGTGTGTCACACTGTGTAATATCAGTAACCGTGTGTCACACTGCGTGGTATCAGTAACCGTGTGTCACACTGCGTAATATCAGTAACCGTGTGACAGACTGCGTGGTATCAGTAACTGTGTGTCACACTGCGTGGTACTCGTAACCGTGTGTCACACTGCGTGGCATCTGTAACCGTGTGTCTCACTGTGTAATATCAGTAACCGTGTGTCACACTGCGTAATATCAGTAACCGGGGGTCAGAATGTGTAATATCAGTACCCGGGTGTCACACTGCGTGTTATCAGTAACCGTGTGTCACACTGTGTAATATCAGTAACCGTGTGTCACAAAGCGTGGTATCAGGAACCGTGTGTCAGACTGTGTAATATCAGTAACCGTGTGACAAAATGCGTGGTATCAGTCATCGTGTGTCACACTGCGTAATATCAGTAACCGTGTGACACACTGCGTAATATCAGTAACCGTGTGTCACACTGCGTGATATCAGTAACCGTGTGTCACACTGCATGGTATCAGTAACCGTGTGTCACACTGCATAATATCAGTCACCGTGTGTCTCACTGTGTAATATCAGTAACCGTGTGTCACACTGCGTGGTATCACTAACCGTGTGCCACACTGCGTAATATCAGTAACCGTGTGTCACACTGTGTAATATCAGTAACCGGGTGTCACACTGCGTGGTATACTTAACCGTGTGTCACACTGCGTGGCATCTGTAACCGTGTGTCACACTGCGTGCTATCAGTAACCGTGTTTCACACTGTGTAATATCCGTAACCGTATCTCACACTTTATAATATAAGTAACCGTGTGTCACACTTTGTAATATCAGTAGCCGTGTGTCACACTGTGTAATATCAGTAACCGTGTGTCACAAAGCGTGGTATCAGGAACCGTGTGTCAGACTGTGTAATATCAGTAACCGTGTGACACAATGCGTGGTATCAATAACCGTGTGTCACACTGCGTGATATCACTCATCCTGTGTCACACTGCGTAATATCAGTAACCGTGTGTCACACTGTGTAATATCAGGAACCGTGGGTCACACTGTGTAATATCAGTAACCGTGTGTCACACTGTGTGGTATCAGTAACCGTGTGTCACACTGTGTAATATCAGTAACCGTGTGTCACACTGCGTGATATCAGTAACCGTGTGACACACTACGTGATATCAGTATCCCTGTGTCACACTGTGTAATATCCGTAACCGCGTGTCACACTGTTTAATATCGGTAACCGTGTGTCACACTGCGTATTATCAGTTACCGTGTGTCACACTGCGTAATATCAGTAACCGTGTGTCACACTGCGTGGTATCAGTAACCCTGTGTCACACTGCGTGGTATCCGTAACCGTGTGTCACACTGCGTAATATCCGTAACCGTGAGTCACACTATGTAATATCCGTAACCGTGTGTCACACTGTGTAATATCTGTAACCACGTGTCACACTGTGTAATATCAGTAACCGTGTGTCACACTGCGTAATATCAGTTACCGTGTGTCACATTGCGTAATATCAGTAACCGTGTGTCACACTGCGTGGTATCAGTCACCGTGTGTCACACTGCGTGGTATCCGTAACCATGTGTCACACTGTGTAATATCCGTAACTGTGAGTCACACTGTGTATTATCAGTAAACGTGTGACACACTGTGTAATATCAGTAAGTGTATGTCACACTGTGTAATATCAGTATCCGTGTGTCACACTGCGTGGTATCAGTAACCGTGTGTCACGCTGCGTAATATCAGTTACCGTGTGACACACTGTGTAATATCAGTAAGTGTATGTCACACTGTGTAATATCAGTAACCGTGTGTCACACTGCGTGGTATCAGTAACCGTGTGTCACACTGCGTGGTATCAGTAACCGTGTGTCACGCTGCATTATATCCGTAACTGTGTGTCACACTGCGTGGTATCAGTATCCGTGTGTCACACTGCGTGGTATCAGTAACCGTGTGTCACACTGCGTCATATCCGTAACCGAGTGTCACACTGTGTAATATCAGTAACCGTGTGTGACACTGTGTAATATCAGTAACCGTGTGTCACACTGCATAGTATCAGTAACCGTGTGTCACACTGCGTGGTATCCGTAACCATGTGTCACACTGCGTGGTATCAGTAACCGTGTGTCACACTGCGTGATATCAGTAACCGTGGGTCACACTGTGTAATATCATTAACCGTGTGTCACACTGCGTGATATCAGTAACCGTGTGTCACATTGTGTAATATCAGTAAATGTGTGTAATACTGCTTGGTATCAGGAACCATGTGTCACACTGTAATATCCGTAACCGAGTGTCACACTGCGTGGTATCAGTAACCTTGTGTCGCACTGCGTGGTATCAGTAACCGCGTGCCACACTGCGTGGTATCCGTAACATGTGTCACACTGCGTGGCATCAGTAACCGTGTGTCACACTGCGTGGTATCAGTAACCGTGTGTCACACTGCGTGGTATCAGTAACCGTGTGTCACACTGTGTAATATCAGAAACCGTGTGTCACCCTGCAGAATATCAGTAACCGTGTGTCACACTGTGTAATATCAGTAACCGTGTGTCACACTGTGTAATATCAGTACCCGGGTGTCACACTGTGTAATAGAATCATAGAAATCATAGAAACCCTACAGTGCAGAAGGAGGCCATTCGGCCCATCGAGTCTGCACCGACCACAATCCCACCCAGGCCCTACCCCCACATATTTTACCCGCTAATCCCTCTAACCTACACATCCCAAGACTCTAAGGGGCAATTTTTTTTTAAACCTGGCCAATCAACCTAACCCGCACATCTTTGGACTGTGGGAGGAAACCGGAGCACCCGGAGGAAACCCACGCAGGCACGAGGAGAATGTGCAAACTCCACACAGACAGTGACCCGAGCCGGGAATCGAACCCGTATCAGTAACCGTGTGTCACACTGCGTGGCATCAGTTACCGTGTGTCACACTGTTTAATATCAGTAACCGTGTGTCAGACTGTGTAATATCAGTAACTGTGTGACACAATGCGTGGTTTCAATAACCGTGTGTCACACTGCGTAATATCACTCATCGTGTGTCACACTGCGTAATATCAGTAACCGTGTGACACACTGCGTGGTATCAGTAACTGTGTGTCACACTGCGTGGTATTCGTAATCGTGTGTCACACTGCGTGGCATCTGTAACCGTGTGTCACACTGTGTAATATCAGTAACCGTGTGTCACACTGTGCAATATCAGTAACCGTGTGTCACACTGCGTGGTATCCGTAACCGTGTGTCACACTGCCTGGCATCTGTAACCGTGTGTCACACTGCGTGGTATCAGTAACTGTGTGTCACACTGCGTGGTATTCGTAATCGTGTGTCACACTGCGTGGCATCTGTAACCGTGTGTCACACTGTGTAATATCAGTAACCGTGTGTCACACTGTGCAATATCAGTAACCGTGTGTCACACTGCGTGGTATCCGTAACCGTGTGTCACACTGCCTGGCATCTGTAACCGTGTGTCACACTGCGTGGTATCAGTAACCGTGTGTCACATTGCGTGGCATCACTAACCGTGTGTCACACTGCGTAATATCCGTAACCGTCTGTCACACTTTGTAATATCAGTAACCGTGTGTCACACTTTATAATATCAGTAACCATGTGCCACACTGCATGGCAAAAGTCCCACATGGCAGGTTGGCTAAGAATGTTAAGGCTCATGGGATACAAGGAGAAGTGGCTCGATGGGTGGAGAACTGGCTTGGCCATAGGAGACAGAGGGTAGTGTTCGAAGGGTCTTTTTCCGCCTGGAGGTCTGTGACCAGTGGCGTTCCGCTGGGTTCTGTACTGGGACCTCTGCTATTTGTGATATGTATAAATGATTTGGAAGAAGGTGTAACTGGTGTAATCAGCAAGTTTGCGGATGACACGAAGATGGCTGGAATTGCGGAGAGCGAAGAGCATTGTCGGGCAATTCAGCAGGATATAGATAGGCTGGAAAATTGGGCGGAGAGGTGGCAGATGGAGTTTAATCCGGATAAATGCGAAGTGATGCATTTTGGAAGAAATAATGTAGGGAGGAGTTATACAATAAATGGCAGAGTCATCAGGAGTATAGAAACACAGAGGGACCTCGGTGTGCAAGTCCACAAATCCTTGAAGGTGGCAACACAGGTGGAGAAGGTGGTGAAGAAGGCATATGGTATGCTTGCCTTTATAGGACGGGGTATAGAGTATAAAAGCTGGAGTCTGATGATGCAGCTGTATAGAACGCTGGTTAGGCCACATTTGGAGGACTGCGTCCAGTTCTGGTCGCCGCACTACCAGAAGGACGTGGAGGCATTGGAGAGAGTGCAGAGAAGGTTTACCAGGATGTTGCCTGGTATGGAGGGTCTTAGCTATGAGGAGAGATTGGGTAGACTGGGGTTGTTCTCCTTGGAAAGACGGAGAATGAGGGGAGATCTAATAGAGGTATACAAGATTATGAAGGGTATAGATAGGGTGAACAGTGGGAAGCTTTTTCCCAGGTCGGAGGTGACGATCACGAGGGGTCACGGGCTCAAGGTGAGAGGGGCGAAGTATAACTCAGACATCAGAGGGACGTTTTTTACACAGAGGGTGGTGGGGGCCTGGAATGCGCTGCCAAGTAGGGTGGTGGAGGCAGGCACGCTGACATCGTTTAAGACTTACCTGGATAGTCACATGAGCAGCCTGGGAATGGAGGGATACAAACGATTGGTCTCGTTGGACCAAGGAGCGGCACAGGCTTGGAGGGCCGAAGGGCCTGTTTCCTGTGCTGTACTGTTCTTTGTTCTTTGTCCTCAACGTTGGCTCCTGTCTCATAAAACCAGCTCAAATATAGGCAAGGAAATCGTCCTGCTGATTCCCATCTACTATCCTTCTATAGCTGATGAATCAGTACTCCTCCTTGTTGAACACCACTTGGAAGCAACACTGAGGTTGGCAAGAGCACAGAATATACTCTGGGTGGGGACTTAAATGTTCATCACCAAGAGTGACTTGGGAGCATTACTGCTGAATGAGTTGAAAAGGGCCCAAGGGATACAAGCAAGGAAGTTCAAAGGCATCAGTAACAATGTGTCACACTGCGTGGCATTAGGAACCGTGTGTCACACTGTGTAATATCAGTAACCGTGTGTCACACTGCGTGGTATCAGTAACCGTGTGTCACACTGCGTGGTATCAGTAACCGTGTGTCACACTGTGTATTATCAGTTACCGTGTGTCACACTGCGTGGTATCAGTAACCGTGTGTCACACTGTGTATTATCAGTTACCGTGTGTCACACTGCGTAATATCAGTAACCGTGTGTCACACTGTGTAATATCAGTAACCGTGTGTCACACTGTGTAATATCAGTAAGTGTATGTCACACTGCGTGGTATCAGTAACCGTGTGTCACACTGCGTGGTATCCGTAACCGTGTGTCACACTGTGTAATATCAGTAACCGTGTGTCACACTGTGTAATATCAGTAACCGTGTGTCACACTGCGTGGTATCAGTAACCGTGTGTCACACTGCGTAATATCAGTAACCCTGTGTCACACTGCGTGGTATCAGTAACCGTGTGTCACACTGTGTAATATCGGTAACCGTGTGTCACACTGCGTATTATCAGTTACCGTGTGTCACACTGCGTATTATCAGTTACCGTGTGTCACACTGCGTAATATCAGTAACCCTGTGTCACACTGCGTGGTATCAGTAACCGTGTGTCAGACTGTGTAATATCAGTAACCGTGTGTCACACTGTGTAATATCCGTAACCGTGAGTCACACTATGTAATATCCGTAACCGTGTGTCACACTGTGTAATATCCGTAACCGTGAGTCACACTATGTAATATCCGTAACCGTGTGTCACACTGTGTAATATCTGTAACCACGTGTCACACTGTGTAATATCAGTAACCGTGTGTCACACTGCGTAATATCAGTTACCGTGTGTCACATTGCGTAATATCAGTAACCGTGTGTCACACTGCGTGGTATCAGTAACCGTGTGTCACACTGCGTGGTATCCGTAACCATGTGTCACACTGCGTGGTATCCGTAACCGTGTGTCACACTGTGTAATATCCGTAACTGTGAGTCACACTGTGTAATATCAGTAACTGTGTGTCACACTGTGTAATATCAGTAAGTGTATGTCACACTGCGTGGTATCAGTAACCGTGTGTCACACTGCGTGGTATCCGTAACCGTGTGTCACACTGCGTGGTATCAGTATCCGTGTGTCACACTGCGTAATATCAGTAACCGTGTGTCACACTGCGTCATATCCGTAACCGAGTGTCACACTATGTAATATCAGTGACCGTGTGTCTCACTGCGTGGTATCAGTAACCGTGTGTCAGACTGCGTAATATCAGTTACCGTGTGTCACACTGTGTCATATCAGTAACCGTGTGTCACACTGCGTGGTATAAGTCACCGTGTGTCACACTGCGTAATATCAGTAACCGTGTGTCACACTGCGTTGTATCAGTAACCGTGTGTCACACTGCGTAATATCAGTAACCTTGTGCACACTGCGTAATATCAGTAACCGTGTGTCACACTGCGTGGCATCAGTACCCGTGTGTCACACTGCGTGGTATCCATAACCATGTGTCACACTGCGTGGCATCTGTAACCGTGTGTCACACTGCGTGGTATCAGTAACCGTGTTTCACACTGCGTGGCATCAGTAACCGTGTGTCACACTGTGTAATATCCGTAACTGTCTGTCACACTTTGTAATATCAGTAACCGTGTGTCACACTTTGTAATATCAGTAGCCGTGTGCCACACTGCGTGGCATCAGTAGCCGTGTGCCACACTGCGTGGCATCAGTAACCATGTGTCACACTGCGTGGCATCAGTAACCGTGTGTCACACTGCGTAATATCAGTAACCGTGTGTCACACTGCGTAATATCAGTAACCGTGTGACACACTGTGTAATATCAGTAACCGTGTGTGACACTGCGTAATATCAGTAACCGTGTGTCACACTGCGTGGTATCAGTAACCGTGTGTCACACTGTGTACTATCAGTAACCGTGTGTGACACTGCGTCATATCAGTAACCGTGTGTCACACTGCGTAATATCAGTAACCGTGTGTGACACTGCGTAATATCAGTAACCGTGTGTCACACTGTGTAATATCAGTAACCGTGTGTCACGCTGTGTAATATCTGTGACTGTGTGTCACACTGCGTGCTATCAGTAACCGTGTGTCACACTGCGTGGTATCCGTAACCATGTGTCACACTGCGTGGTATCCGTAACCATGTGTCACACTGCGTGGTATCAGTAACCGTGTGTCACACTGCGTGGTATCCGTAACCATGTGTCACACTGCGTAGTATCAGTAACCGTGTGTCACACTGCGTGGTATCCGTAACCATGTGTCACACTGCGTGGTATCAGTAACCGTTTGTCACACTGTGTAATATCAGTAACCGTGTGTCACACTGCGTGCTATCAGTAACCGTGTGTCACACTGCGTGGTATCCGTAACCATGTGTCACACTGCGTGGTATCATTAACCGTGTGTCACACTGCGTGGTATCCGTAACCATGTGTCACACTGCGTAGTATCAGTAACCGTGTGTCACACTGCGTGGTATCCGTAACCATGTGTCACACTGCGTGGTATCAGTAACCGTTTGTCACACTGTGTAATATCAGTAACCGTGTGTCACACTGCGTGGTATCATTAACCGTGTGTCACACTGCGTGGTATCATTAACCGTGTGTCACACGACGTGATATCAGTAACCGTGTGTCATATTGTGTAATATCAGTAAATGTGTGTAATACTGCTTGGTATCAGGAACCATGTGTCACACTGTAATATCCGTAACCGAGTGTCACACTGCGTGGTATCAGTAACCTTGTGTCGCACTGCGTGGTATCAGTAACCGCGTGTCACACTGCGTGGTATCCGTAACATGTGTCACCCTGCGTGGCATCAGTAACCGTGTGTCACCCTGCAGAATATCAGTAACCGTGTGTCACACTGTAATATCAGTAACCGTGTGTCACACTGCATGGTATCAGTAACCGTGTGTCACACTGCGTAATATCAGAAACCGTGTGTCACCCTGCAGAATATCAGTAACCGTGTGTCACACTGTAATATCAGTAACCGTGTGTCACACTGCGTGGTATCAGTAACCGTGTGTCACACTGCGTAATATCAGAAACCGTGTGTCACCCTGCAGAATATCAGTAACCGTGTGTCACACTGTGTAATATCAGTAACCATGGGTCACACTGTGTAATATCAGTACCCGGGTGTCACACTGTGTAATATCAGTAACCGTGTGTCACACTGCGTGGCATCAGTTACCGTGTGTCACACTGCGTAATATCACTCATCGTGTGTCACACTGTGTAATATCAGTAACCGTGTGACACACTGCGTGGTATTCGTAACCGTGTGTCACACTGCGTGGCATCTGTAACCGTGTGTCACACTGTGTAATATCAGTAACCGTGTGTCACACTGTGCAATATCAGTAACCGTGTGTCACACTGCGTGGTATCAGTAACTGTGTGTCACACTGCGTGGTATCCGTAACCGTGTGTCACACTGCCTGGCATCTGTAACCGTGTGTCACACTGCGTGGTATCAGTAACCGTGTGTCACTCTGCGTGGTATCTGTAACCGTGTGTCACACTGCGTGGCATCACTAACCGTGTGTCACACTGAGTAATATCCGTAACCGTCTGTCACACTTTGTAATATCAGTAACCGTGTGTCACACTTTGTAATATCAGTAACCATGTGCCACACTGCATGGCAAAAGTCCCACATGGCAGGTTGGTTAAGAATGTTAAGGCTCATGGGATACAAGGAGAAGTGGCTAGATGGGTGGAGAACTGGCTTGGCCATAGGAGACAGAGGGTAGTGTTCGAAGGGTCTTTTTCCGCCTGGAGGTCTGTGACCAGTGGCGTTCCGCTGGATTCTGTACTGGGACCTCTGCTATTTGTGATATATATAAATGATTTGGAAGAAGGTGTAACTGGTGTAATCAGCAAGTTTGCGGATGACACGAAGATGGCTGGAATTGCGGATAGCGAAGAGCATTGTCGGGCAATACAGCAGGATATAGATAGGCTGGAAAATTGGGCGGAGAGGTGGCAGATGGAGTTTAATCCGGATAAATGCGAAGTGATGCATTTTGGAAGAAATAATGTAGGGAGGAGTTATACAATAAATGGCAGAGTCATCAGGAGTATAGAAACACAGAGGGACCTAGGTGTGCAAGTCCACAAATCCTTGAAGGTGGCAACACAGGTGGAGAAGGTGGTGAAGAAGGCATATAGAACATAGAACATAGAAAGCCACAGCACAAACAGGCCCTTCGGCCCACAAGTTGCGCCGATCACATCCCCACCTCTAGGCCTATCTATAGCCCTCAATCCCATTAAATCCCATGTACTCATCCAGAAGTCTCTTAAAAGACCCCAACGAGTTTGCCTCCACCACCACCGACGTCAGCCGATTCCACTCACCCACCACCCTCTGAGTGAAAAACTTACCCCTGACATCTCCTCTGTACCTACCCCCAGCACCTTAAACCTGTGTCCTCTCGTAACAACCATTTCAGCCCTTGGAAATAGCCTCTGAGAGTCTACCCTATCCAGACCTCTCAACATCTTGTAAACCTCTATCAGGTCACCTCTCATCCTTCGTCTCTCCAGGGAGAAGAGACCAAGCTCCCTCAACCTATCCTCATAAGGCATGCCCCCCAATCCAGGCAACATCCTTGTAAATCTCCTCTGCACCCTTTCAATGGCTTCAACATCTTTCCTGTAATGAGGTGACCAGAACTGCGCGCAGTACTCCAAGTGGGGTCTAACCAGGGTCCTATAAAGCTGCAGCATTATCTCCCGACTCCTAAACTCAATCCCTCGATTAATGAAGGCCAGTACGCCGTACGCCTTCTTGACCGCATCCTCCACCTGCGAGGCCGATTTAAGAGTCCTATGGACCCGGACCCCAAGGTCTTTCTGATCCTCTACACTGCTAAGAATGGTACCCTTCATATTATACTGCTGCTTCATCCCATTGGATCTGCCAAAATGGATCACCACACACTTATCCGGGTTGAAGTCCATCTGCCACTTCTCCGCCCAGTCTTGCATTCTATCTATGTCTCACTGCAACTTCTGACATCCCTCCAAACTATCCACAACACCACCTACCTTGGTGTCCTCAGCAAACTTACCAACCCATCCCTCCACTTCCTCATCCAGGTCATTTATGAAAATGACAAACAGCAAGGGTCCCAGAACAGATCCCTGGGGCACTCCACTGGTCACTGACCTCCACGCAGAGAAAGACCCCTCCACAGCCACTCTCTGCCTTCTGCAGGCAAGCCAGTTCTGGATCCACAAGGCAACAGCCCCTTGGATCCCATGCCCTCTCACTTTCTCAAGAAGTCTTGCATGGGGGACCTTATCGAACGCCTTGCTGAAGTCCATATAGACCACATCCACCGCTCTCCCTTCGTCAATGTGTTTGGTCACATTTTCAAAGAACTCAACCAGGCTCGTAAGGCACGACCTGCCCTTGACAAAGCCGTGCTGACTACTTTTGATCATACTAAACTTCTCTAGATGATCATAAATCCTGTCTCTCAGGATCCTCTCCATCAACTTACCAACCACTGAGGTTAGACTCACCGGTCGGTAATTTCCCGGGCTGTCCCTGTTCCCTTTCTTGAATATAGGGACCACATCTGCAATCCTCCAATCCTCCGGAACCTCTCCCGTCTCCATCGACGATGCAAAGATCATCGCCAAAGGCTCCGCAATCTCCTCCCTCGCCTCCCACAGTAACCTGGGGTACATCCCATCCGGTCCCGGCGACTTACCAACCTTGATGCCATTCAATAGTTCCAACACATCCTCTTTCTTTATGTCCACATGCTCGATCCTTTCTGTCCACCGCAAACCAGCAGTACAACCACCCAGATCCCTTTCCACCGTGAATACCGAGGTAAAGTATTCATTAAGCACCTCCGCCATTTCTAACGGTTCCGCACAAACTTTTCCCCCTTCACCTTTTAAGGGTCCTATGCCTTCACATCTCATCCTTTTACTCTTGACATATTTGTAGAAAGCCTTGGGATTCTCCTTAATCTTACCCGCCAAGGCCTTCTCATGACCCCTTCTCGCTCTCCTAATTTCCTTCTTAAGCTCCTTCCTACATCCCGTATACTCCTCTAAATCCTTAACACCTCCTAGCTCTCTGAACCTTCTGTACGCCTCTCTTTTCTTATTCACCAGGTTCATCACAACCTTCGTGCACCACGGTTCCCGTACCCTACCAACACCCCCCTGTCTCATCGGAACGTTGTCATGCAGAGCTCCAGACAAACATTCCTTGAAAATCCTCCACTTTCCTTCGGTACTTTTCCCCAAGAATGCCTCCTTCCAATTTACCCGTCTAATTTCCTCCCTGATGACACTGTATTTCCCTTTACTCCAGAGAAACACTTTCCTAGCCTGCCTGATCCTATCTCTTTCCAATGCTATCGTGAAGGAGATAGAATTATGATCGCTATCCCCAAGATGCTCACCCACCGAGAGATCCTCCACCTGTCCAGGTTCATTAGCCAGCACAAGATCAAGTACAGCCTCTCCTCTAGTAGGCTTATCCACATACTGTGTCAGGAAACTCTCCTGGACACACCTAACAAACTCCTCTCCATCCAAACCCCTAGCCCTAGGGATATTCCAATCTATGTTTGGGAAATTAAAATCTCCCATCACGACAACTCTGTTATTCCTACATCTCTCCAGGATCTGTTTCCCCATCTGCTCCTCAACATCTCTGTTACTATTGGGCGGCCTATAGAAAACACCCAGCAACGTTACCGACCCCTTCCTGTTCCTAACCTCCACCCACAGAGACTCCGTAGTCAATCCCTCCACGGCGTCCACCTTCTCTACAGCCGTGACACTATCCCTGATCAACAGTGCCACTCCCCCCCCCTCTCTTGCCTCCCTCCCTGTCCTTCCTGAAACATCTAAAACCCGGCACCTGAAGCACCCAGTCCTGTCCCTGAGACATCCAAGTCTCCGTAATGGCCACCACATCACAATTCGAAGCAGCAATCCACGCTCTAAGCTCATCCACTTTATTCACTACACTCCTGGCATTAAAATAGACACATCTCAGACCTTCAGCCTGAGCACTTCCCTTCTCCATCACTCGTCTAACCTCCCTCTTACCCTGTTTACATTCCTTATCTATTTGCGAGCTAACCTCCTCGCTCTCAGTCCCCTCATTTCGATTCCCTCCCCCCAACCTTTCTAGTTTAAAGTCTCTCCAGTAGCCTTAGCCAACCTTCCCGCCAGGATATTGGTCCCCCTGGGATTCAAGTGCCACCCGTCTTTTTTAAACAGGTCACACCTGCCCCTAAAGAGGTCCCAATGATCCAAGTACCCAAATCCTTGTCCCTTGCTCCAGTCCCTCAGCCACGCATTCATTCTCCACCGATTCCTGTTCTCACTCTCCCGCGGCACAGGCAGCAATCCCGAGATTACTACCTTTGCATTCCTCTTTCTCAGCTGTCTACCTAACTCCCTATATTCCCTTTTCATGACCCCTTCCCTCTTCCTACCTATGTCAGCAGTACCTATATGCATCACGACCTTCGGCTCCTCTCCCTCTCCCTTCAGGATTTCTGGGACTCGACCAGAGACATCCCGGACCCCTGCACCAGGGAGGCAAACCACCATCCGAGAGTCCCGTCTGTGTCCACAAAAACGCCTATCTGACCCCCTCACCGTAGAGTCCCCAATTAGCACTACCCTCCTTTCCTTACCCTTTTGCACTACTGGGCCAGGCTCAGCTCCAGAGACACTGCCACCACTGCTTCCCCCTGGTGGGCTGTCCACCCCAGTAGTACTCAGACAGGAGTACTTATTATTAAGGGGCACATCCACCGGGGTGCTCACCATCAACCGAGCTTTCTCCTTCCTCACTGTTACCCAGTTACCCTCCTCCCGTGGTCCCGGTGTGACCACCTGCCGATAGCTCCTGTCAATGACCTCCTCACTATCCCTAACCCGGCGAAGGTCCTCAAGCTGCAATTCCAGTTCCCTAACATGGTCCCTTAGGAACCGCAGCTCAACACACCCAGCACAGATATGGTCGTCCGGGAGGCTAGGAGCCTCCAGGACCTCCCACATCCTACATTGGGAACAACATACTGGCCTCACACTCATAATTGCCCCTTTAAACACACAGGGAAAAAAAAAGTGAATGAAAATTTTAAACTTACCTTTCCTCCTCCTGTTTTCTCCAAAGCCCTGCTCTCACTGGGTCTTTTTTTTAGGTTAGAGGAGGAGGGAGGGTGGGATACTCTACAAGTGTAGAGTATCGGGATTCCTCTCTGTTCCAATTTATTGGGGAAAAAAAAATCTCTCTCTCCCAGACCTCCCTGCGCGACCACTTCCGGGTTTAGATATTTTTTAAGAAAAAACCCGCGAAAAAGTAAGTTAAAAAATAACAGCGCTTACCCGCAGCACTCCTCTCGCGAATCTCTCCCTCTCTGCTGCACTTCCAAGACGCAATGAGTATATGGTATGCTTGCCTTTATAGGACGGGGTATAGAGTATAAAAGCTGGAGTGTGATGATGCAGCTGTATAGAACGCTGGTTAGGCCACATTTGGAGTACTGCGTCCAGTTCTGGTCGCCGCACTACCAGAAGGACGTGGAGGCATTAGAGAGAGTGCAGAGAAGGTTTACCAGGATGTTGCCTGGTATGGAGGGTTTTAGCTATGAGGAGAGATTGGGTAGACTGGGGTTGTTCTCCTTGGAAAGACGAAGAATGAGGGGAGATCTAATAGAGGTATACAAGATTATGAAGGGTATAGATAGGGTGAACAGTGGGAAGCTTTTTCCCAGGTCGGAGGTGACAATCACGAGGGGTCACGGGCTCAAGGTGAGAGGGGCGAAGTATAACTCAGACATCAGAGGGACGTTTTTTACACAGAGGGTGGTGGGGGCCTGGAATGCGCTGCCAAGTAGGGTGGTGGAGGCAGGCACGCTGACATCGTTTAAGACTTACCTGGATAGTCACATGAGCAGCCTGGGAATGGAGGGATACAAACGATTGGTCTCGTTGGACCAAGGAGCGGCACAGGCTTGGAGGGCCGAAGGGCCTGTTTCCTGTGTTGTACTGTTCTTTGTTCTTTGTCCTCAACGTTGGCTCCTGTCTCATAAAACCAGCTCAAATATAGGCAAGGAAATCGTCCTGCTGATTCCCATCTACTATCCTTCTATAGCTGATGAATCAGTACTCCTCCTTGTTGAACACCACTTGGAAGCAACACTGAGGTTGGCAAGAGCACAGAATATACTCTGGGTGGGGACTTAAATGTTCATCACCAAGAGTGACTTGGGAGCATTACTGCTGAATGAGTTGAAAAGGGCCTAAGGGATACAAGCAAGGAAGTTCAAAGGCATCAGTAACAATGTGTCACACTGCGTGGCATTAGTAACCGTGTGTCACACTGTGTAATATCAGTAACCGTGTGTCACACTGCGTAATATCAGTAACCGTGTGTCACACTGCGTATTATCAGTTACCGTGTGTCACACTGTGTAATATCAGTAACCGTGTGTCACACTGCGTAATATCGGTAACCGTGTGTCACAATGTGTAATATCAGTAACCGTGGGTCACAATGTGTAATATCAGTAACCGTGTGTCACACTGTGTGGTATCAGTAACCGTGTGTCACGCTGTGTAATATCAGTAACTGTGTGTCACACTGCGTACTATCAGTAACCTTATGTCACACTGGGTAGTATCAGTAACCGTGTGTCACACTGCGTGCTATCAGTAACCGTGTGTCACACTGCGTAATATTAGTAACCGTGGGACACACTGTGTAATATCAGTAACCGTGTGTCACACTGCGGACTATCAGTAACCTTATGTCACACTGGGTAGTACCAGTAACCGTGTGTCACACTGCGTGGTATCAATAACCGTGTGTCACACTGCGTGCTATCAGTAACCGTGTGTCACACTGTGTAATATCAGTAACCGTGTGTCACGCTGTGTAATATCAGTAACTGTGTGTCACACTGCGTACTATCAGTAACCTTATGTCACACTGGGTAGTATCAGTAACCGTGTGTCACACTGCGTGGTATCAATAACCGTGTGTCACACTGCGTGCTATCAGTAACCGTGTGTCACACTGCGTAATATTAGTAACCGTGGGACACACTGTGTAATATCAGTAACCGTGTGTCACACTGCGTGGTATCAGTAACCGTGTGTCACACTGTGTAATATTAGTAACCGTGTGTCATCCTGTGTAATATCAGTCACCGTGTGTCACACTGCGTGGTATCAATAACCGTGTGTCACACTGTGTGGTATCAGTAACCGTGTGTCACAATGCGTAATATCAGTAACCGGGTGTCACACTGTGTAATATCAGTAACCGGGTGTCACACTGTGTAATATTAGTAACTGTGTGTCACACTGTGTAATATCAGTAACTGTGTGTCACACTGTGTAATATCAGTAACCGTGTGTCACACTGTGTAATATCAGTAACCGTGTGTCACACTGCGTAATATTAGTAACTGTGTGTCACACTGTGTAATATCAGTAACTGTGTGTCACACTGTGTAATATCAGTAACCGTGTGTCACACTGTGTAATATCAGTAACCGTGTGTCACACTGCGTAATATCAGTAACCGGGTGTCACACTGTGTAATATTAGTAACTGTGTGTCACACTGTGTAATATCAGTAACCGTGTGTCACACTGTGTAATATTAGTAACTGTGTGTCACACTGTGTAATATCAGTAACTGTGTGTCACACTGTGTAATATCAGTAACCGTGTGTCACACTGTGTAATATCAGTAACCGTGTGTCACACTGCGTAATATTAGTAACCGTGGGTCACACTGTGTAATATCAGTAACCGTGTGTCACACTGCGTAATATCAGTAACCGTGTGTCATCCTGTGTAATATCAGTCACCGTGTGTCACACTGCGTGGTATCAATAACCGTGTGTCACACTGCGTGCTATCAGTAACCGTGTGTCACACTGCGTAATATTAGTAACCGTGGGTCACACTGTGTAATATCAGTAACCGTGTGTCACACTGCGTAATATCAGTAACCGTGTGTCATCCTGTGTAATATCAGTAACCGTGTGTCACACTGCGTAATATCAGTAACCGTGTGTCATCCTGTGTAATATCATTAACCGTGTGTCACACTGCGTGGTATCTGTAACCGTGTGTCACACTGTGTAATATCAGTAACCGTGTGTCACACGGCGTGGTATCAGTAACCTTGTGTCGCACTGCGTGGTATCCGTAACCGTGTGTCACACTGTGTAATATCAGTAACCGTGTGTCACACGGCGTGGTATCAGTAACCATGTGTCACACTGCGTGGTATCTGTAACCGTGTGTCACACTGCGTGGTATCCGCAACTGTGTGTCACACTGCATGGTATCCGTAACCGTGTGTCACACTGCGTGGTATCAGTAACCGTGCGTCACACTGCGTGGTATCCGTAACCGTGTGTCACACTGTGTGGTATCAGTAACCTTGTGTCACACTGCGTAATATCAGTAACCGTGTGTCACACTGTGTAATATCAGTAACCGTGTGTCACACTGTGTAATATCCGTAACCGTGTGTCACACTACGTGATATCAGTAAGCGTGTGTCACATTATGTAATATCAGTAACTGTGTGTCACACTGCGTTGTATCAGGAACCATGTGTCACATTGTAATATCCGTAACCGTGTGTCACACTGCGTGTTATCAGTAACCTTGTGTCACACTGCGTGGTATCCGTAACTTTGGGTCACACTGTCTAATATCAGTAACCTTGTGTCACACTGCATGGTATCCGTAACCGTCTGTCACGCTGCAGAATATCAGTAACCGTGTGTCACACTGCGTAATATCAGTAACCGTGGGTCACACTGTGTAATATCAGTACCCGGGTGTCACACTGTGTGTTATCATTAACCGTGTGTCACACTGTGTAATATCGGTAACCGTGTGTCACACTGCGTGGTATTGTAACCGTGTGTCACACTGCATGGTCTCAGTCACCGTGTGTCACACTGCGTAATATCAGTAACAATGTGTCACACTGCGTGATATCCGTAACCATGTGTCACACTGTGTGGTATCCGTAACCATGTCACACAGCGTGGTATCCGTAACCGTGTGTCACACTGCGTGGCATCAGTAACCGTGTGTCACAATGCGTAATATCCATAACCGTGAGTCACACTGCGTAATATCAGTTGCCGTGTGACACACTGCCTAGTATCAGTCACCGTGTGTCACACTGCGTGATATCAGTAACCTGTGTCACACTGTGTAATATCAGTAACTGTGTGTCACACTGCGTGGTATCAGTAACCGTCTGTCACGCTGCGTAATATATGTAACCGTGTGTCACACTGCGTGGTATCAGTATCCGTGTGTCACACTGCGTAATATCAGTAACCGTGTGTGACACTGAGTAATATCAGTAACCGTGTGTCACACTGCGTAATATCCGTAACCGTGTGTCACACTGTGTAATATCAGTAACCGTGTGTCACACTGCGTGGTATCCGTAACCGTGTGTCACACGGTGTAATATCAGTAACCGTGTGTCACACTGCGTAATATCAGTAACCGTGTGTCACGCTACGTAATATCAGTAAGCGTGTGTCACACTGCGTAACATCCGTAACCGTGTGTGACACTGAGTAATATCAGTAACCGTGTGTCACACTGCGTAATATCAGTAACCGTGTGTCACGCTACGTAATATCAGTAACCGTGTATCACACTGCGTAACATCCGTAACCGTGTGTGACACTGAGTAATATCAGTAACCGTGTGTCACACTGCGTAATATCCGTAACCGTGTGTCACACTGTGTAATATCAGTAACCGTGTGTCACACTGCGTGGTATCCGTAACCGTGTGTCACACGGTGTAATATCAGTAACTGTGTGTCACACTGCGTAATATCAGTAACCGTGGGTCACGCTACGTAATATCAGTAAGCGTGTGTCACACTGCGTGGTATCAGTAACCGTGTGTCACACTGCGTAATATCCGTAACCATGTGTCACACGGTGTAATATCAGTAACCGTGTGTCACACTGCGTAATATCAGTTACCATGTGTCACGCTGTGTAATATCAGTAACCGTGTGTCACACTGCGTGGTATCAGTAACCGTGTGTCACACTGCGTGGTATCAGTAACCGTGTGTCACACTGCGTAATATCCGTAACCGTGTGTCACACGGTGTAATATCAGTAACCGTGTGTCACACTGCGTAATATCAGTTACCATGTGTCACGCTGTGTAATATCAGTAACCGTGTGTCAGACTGTGTAATATCAGTAACCGTGTGTCACACTGCGTGGTATCCGTAACCGTGTGTCACACTGCGTGGTATCCGCAAGCGTGTGTCACACTGTGTAATATCAGTAACCGTGTGTCACACTGTGTGGTATCAGTAACCTTGTGTCAAACTGCGTAATATCAGTAACCGTGTGTCACACTGCGTGGTATCAGTAACCGTGTGTCACACTGTGTAATATCAGTAACTGTGTGTCACACTGCTTGGTGTCAGTAACCGTGTGTCACACTGCGTAATATCCGTAACCGTGTGTCACACGGTGTAATATCAGTAACCGTGTGTCACCCTGCGTGGTATCAGTCACCGTGTGTCACACTGTGTAATATCAGTAACCGTGTGTCACACTGCGTAATATCAGTAACCGTGTGTCACACTGTGTAATATCAGTAACCGTGTGTCACACTGTGTAATATCAGTAACCGTGTGTCACACTGCGTAATATCAGTAACCGTGTGTCACACTGCGTAATATCAGTAACCGTGTGTCACACTGTGTAATATCAGTAAATGTGTGTCACACTGCGTAATATCAGTAAACGTGTGTCACCCTGCGTGGTATCAGTCACCGTGTGTCACACTGTGTAATATCAGTAACCGTGTGTCACACTGTGTAATATCAGTAGCCGTGTGTCACACTGCGTAATATCAGTAACCGTGTGTCACACTGTGTAATATCAGTAACCGTGTGTCACACTGTGTAATATCAGTAACCGTGTGTCACACTGTGTAATATCAGAAACCGTGTGTCACACTGTGTAATATCAGTAACCGTGTGTCACACTGCGTAATATCAGTAACCGTGTGTCACACTGCGTAATATCAGTAACCGTGTGTCACACTGTGTAATATCAGTAACCGTGTGTCACACTGTGTAATATCAGTAACCGTGTGTCACACTGCGTGGTATCCGTAACCGTGTGTCACACTGCGTGGTATCCGCAAGCGTGTGTCACACTGCGTAATATCAGTAACCGTGTGTCACACTGCGTAATATTAGTAACCGTGGGACACACTGTGTAATATCAGTAACCGTGTGTCACACTGCGTGGTATCAGTAACCGTGTGTCACACTGTGTAATATTAGTAACCGTGTGTCATCCTGTGTAATATCAGTCACCGTGTGTCACACTGCGTGGTATCAATAACCGTGTGTCACACTGTGTGGTATCAGTAACCGTGTGTCACAATGCGTAATATCAGTAACCGGGTGTCACACTGTGTAATATCAGTAACCGGGTGTCACACTGTGTAATATTAGTAACTGTGTGTCACACTGTGTAATATCAGTAACTGTGTGTCACACTGTGTAATATCAGTAACCGTGTGTCACACTGTGTAATATCAGTAACCGTGTGTCACACTGCGTAATATTAGTAACTGTGTGTCACACTGTGTAATATCAGTAACTGTGTGTCACACTGTGTAATATCAGTAACCGTGTGTCACACTGTGTAATATCAGTAACCGTGTGTCACACTGCGTAATATCAGTAACCGGGTGTCACACTGTGTAATATTAGTAACTGTGTGTCACACTGTGTAATATCAGTAACCGTGTGTCACACTGTGTAATATTAGTAACTGTGTGTCACACTGTGTAATATCAGTAACTGTGTGTCACACTGTGTAATATCAGTAACCGTGTGTCACACTGTGTAATATCAGTAACCGTGTGTCACACTGCGTAATATTAGTAACCGTGGGTCACACTGTGTAATATCAGTAACCGTGTGTCACACTGCGTAATATCAGTAACCGTGTGTCATCCTGTGTAATATCAGTCACCGTGTGTCACACTGCGTGGTATCAATAACCGTGTGTCACACTGCGTGCTATCAGTAACCGTGTGTCACACTGCGTAATATTAGTAACCGTGGGTCACACTGTGTAATATCAGTAACCGTGTGTCACACTGCGTAATATCAGTAACCGTGTGTCATCCTGTGTAATATCAGTAACCGTGTGTCACACTGCGTAATATCAGTAACCGTGTGTCATCCTGTGTAATATCATTAACCGTGTGTCACACTGCGTGGTATCTGTAACCGTGTGTCACACTGTGTAATATCAGTAACCGTGTGTCACACGGCGTGGTATCAGTAACCTTGTGTCGCACTGCGTGGTATCCGTAACCGTGTGTCACACTGTGTAATATCAGTAACCGTGTGTCACACGGCGTGGTATCAGTAACCATGTGTCACACTGCGTGGTATCTGTAACCGTGTGTCACACTGCGTGGTATCCGCAACTGTGTGTCACACTGCATGGTATCCGTAACCGTGTGTCACACTGCGTGGTATCAGTAACCGTGCGTCACACTGCGTGGTATCCGTAACCGTGTGTCACACTGTGTGGTATCAGTAACCTTGTGTCACACTGCGTAATATCAGTAACCGTGTGTCACACTGTGTAATATCAGTAACCGTGTGTCACACTGTGTAATATCCGTAACCGTGTGTCACACTACGTGATATCAGTAAGCGTGTGTCACATTATGTAATATCAGTAACTGTGTGTCACACTGCGTTGTATCAGGAACCATGTGTCACATTGTAATATCCGTAACCGTGTGTCACACTGCGTGTTATCAGTAACCTTGTGTCACACTGCGTGGTATCCGTAACTTTGGGTCACACTGTCTAATATCAGTAACCTTGTGTCACACTGCATGGTATCCGTAACCGTCTGTCACGCTGCAGAATATCAGTAACCGTGTGTCACACTGCGTAATATCAGTAACCGTGGGTCACACTGTGTAATATCAGTACCCGGGTGTCACACTGTGTGTTATCATTAACCGTGTGTCACACTGTGTAATATCGGTAACCGTGTGTCACACTGCGTGGTATTGTAACCGTGTGTCACACTGCATGGTCTCAGTCACCGTGTGTCACACTGCGTAATATCAGTAACAATGTGTCACACTGCGTGATATCCGTAACCATGTGTCACACTGTGTGGTATCCGTAACCATGTCACACAGCGTGGTATCCGTAACCGTGTGTCACACTGCGTGGCATCAGTAACCGTGTGTCACAATGCGTAATATCCATAACCGTGAGTCACACTGCGTAATATCAGTTGCCGTGTGACACACTGCCTAGTATCAGTCACCGTGTGTCACACTGCGTGATATCAGTAACCTGTGTCACACTGTGTAATATCAGTAACTGTGTGTCACACTGCGTGGTATCAGTAACCGTCTGTCACGCTGCGTAATATATGTAACCGTGTGTCACACTGCGTGGTATCAGTATCCGTGTGTCACACTGCGTAATATCAGTAACCGTGTGTGACACTGAGTAATATCAGTAACCGTGTGTCACACTGCGTAATATCCGTAACCGTGTGTCACACTGTGTAATATCAGTAACCGTGTGTCACACTGCGTGGTATCCGTAACCGTGTGTCACACGGTGTAATATCAGTAACCGTGTGTCACACTGCGTAATATCAGTAACCGTGTGTCACGCTACGTAATATCAGTAAGCGTGTGTCACACTGCGTAACATCCGTAACCGTGTGTGACACTGAGTAATATCAGTAACCGTGTGTCACACTGCGTAATATCAGTAACCGTGTGTCACGCTACGTAATATCAGTAACCGTGTATCACACTGCGTAACATCCGTAACCGTGTGTGACACTGAGTAATATCAGTAACCGTGTGTCACACTGCGTAATATCCGTAACCGTGTGTCACACTGTGTAATATCAGTAACCGTGTGTCACACTGCGTGGTATCCGTAACCGTGTGTCACACGGTGTAATATCAGTAACTGTGTGTCACACTGCGTAATATCAGTAACCGTGTGTCACGCTACGTAATATCAGTAAGCGTGTGTCACACTGCGTGGTATCAGTAACCGTGTGTCACACTGCGTAATATCCGTAACCATGTGTCACACGGTGTAATATCAGTAACCGTGTGTCACACTGCGTAATATCAGTTACCATGTGTCACGCTGTGTAATATCAGTAACCGTGTGTCACACTGCGTGGTATCAGTAACCGTGTGTCACACTGCGTGGTATCAGTAACCGTGTGTCACACTGCGTAATATCCGTAACCGTGTGTCACACGGTGTAATATCAGTAACCGTGTGTCACACTGCGTAATATCAGTTACCATGTGTCACGCTGTGTAATATCAGTAACCGTGTGTCAGACTGTGTAATATCAGTAACCGTGTGTCACACTGCGTGGTATCCGTAACCGTGTGTCACACTGCGTGGTATCCGCAAGCGTGTGTCACACTGTGTAATATCAGTAACCGTGTGTCACACTGTGTGGTATCAGTAACCTTGTGTCAAACTGCGTAATATCAGTAACCGTGTGTCACACTGCGTGGTATCAGTAACCGTGTGTCACACTGTGTAATATCAGTAACTGTGTGTCACACTGCTTGGTGTCAGTAACCGTGTGTCACACTGCGTAATATCCGTAACCGTGTGTCACACGGTGTAATATCAGTAACCGTGTGTCACCCTGCGTGGTATCAGTCACCGTGTGTCACACTGCGTAATATCAGTAACCGTGTGTCACACTGCGTAATATCAGTAACCGTGTGTCACACTGTGTAATATCAGTAACCGTGTGTCACACTGTGTAATATCAGTAACCGTGTGTCACACTGCGTAATATCAGTAACCGTGTGTCACACTGCGTAATATCAGTAACCGTGTGTCACACTGTGTAATATCAGTAAATGTGTGTCACACTGCGTAATATCAGTAAACGTGTGTCACCCTGCGTGGTATCAGTCACCGTGTGTCACACTGTGTAATATCAGTAACCGTGTGTCACACTGTGTAATATCAGTAACCGTGTGTCACACTGCGTAATATCAGTAACCGTGTGTCACACTGTGTAATATCAGTAACCGTGTGTCACACTGTGTAATATCAGTAACCGTGTGTCACACTGTGTAATATCAGAAACCGTGTGTCACACTGTGTAATATCAGTAACCGTGTGTCACACTGCGTAATATCAGTAACCGTGTGTCACACTGCGTAATATCAGTAACCGTGTGTCACACTGTGTAATATCAGTAACCGTGTGTCACACTGTGTAATATCAGTAACCGTGTGTCACACTGCGTGGTATCCGTAACCGTGTGTCACACTGCGTGGTATCCGCAAGCGTGTGTCACACTGCGTAATATCAGTAACCGTGTGTCACACTGTGTGGTATCAGTAACCTTGTGTCACACTGCGTAATATCAGTAACCGTGTGTCACACTGCGTGATATCAGTAACCGTGTGTCACACTGTGTAATATCAGTAACCGTGTGTCACACTGTGTAATATCAGTAACCGTGTGTCACACTGCGTGGTATCCGTAACCGTGTGTCACACTGCGTGGTATCCGCAAGCGTGTGTCACACTGCGTAATATCAGTAACCGTGTGTCACACTGCATGATATCAGTAACCGTGTGTCACAATACGTGATATCAGTAACCGTGTGTCACATTATGTAATATCAGTAACTGTGTGTCCCACTGCGTGGTATCAGGAACCATGTGTCACACTGTGTAATATCCGTAATCGTGTGTCACACTGCGTAATATCAGTAACCGTGTGTCACATTGTAATATTCGTAACCGTGTGTCACACTGCGTGTTATCAGTAACCTTGTGTCACACTGCGTGGTACCAGCAACTTTGGGTCACACTGTGTAATATCCGTGACCGTGTGTCACACTGCGTGGTATCAGTAACCTTGTGTCACACTGCGTGGTATCCGTAACCGTGTGTCACACTGTGTAATATCAGTAACCGTGTGTCACACTGTGTAATATCAGTAAACGTGTGTCACACTGTGTAATATCAGTAACCGTGTGTCACACTGCGTGGTGTCAGTAACCGTGTGTCACACTGTGTAATATCAGTAACCGTGGGTCACACTGTGTAATATCAGTACCCGGGTGTCACACTGAATGTTATCATTAACCGTGTGTCACACTGTGTAATATCAGTAACCGTGTGTCATCCTGTGTAATATCAGTAACCGTGTGTCACACGGTGTAATATCAGTAACCGTGGGTCACACTGTGTAATATCAGTACCCGGGTGTCACACTGTGTGTTATCATTAACCGTGTGTCACACTGTGTAATATCAGTAACCATGTGTCACATTGTGTAATATCAGTAACCGTGTGTCACACTGCGTGGTATCAGTAACCGTGTGTCACACTGTGTAATATCAGTAACCGTGTGTCACATTGTGTAATATCAGTAACCGTGTGTCACACTGCGTAATATCAGTAACCGTGTGTCACACTGCGTAATATCAGTAACCGTGTGTCACATTGTGTAATATCAGTAACCGTGTGTCACACTGCGTAATATCAGTAACCGTGTGTCACACTGCGTAATATCAGTAACCGTGTGTCACACTGCGTAATATCAGTAACCGTGTGTCACACTGTGCAATATCAGTAACCGTGTGTCACACTGTGTAATATCTGTAACCGTGGGTCACACTGCGTGGTATCCGTAACCGTGTGTCACACTGTGTAATATCTGTAACCGTGGGTCACACTGCGTGGTATCATTAACCGTGTGTCACACTGCGTGCTATCAGTTACCGTGTGTCACACTGCGTAATATCAGTAACCGTGTGTCACACAGTGTAATATCAGTAACCGTGTGTCACACTGCATGCTATCAGTAACCGTGTGTCATACTGTGTAATATCAGTAACCGTGTGTCACACAGTGTAATATCAGTAACCGTGTGTCACACTGCATGCTATCAGTAACCGTGTGTCATACTGTGTAATATCAGTAATCGTGTGTCATACTGCGTGGTATCAGTAACCGTGTATCACACTGTGTAATATCAGTGACCGTGTGTCACACAGTGTAATATCAGTAACCGTGTGTCACACTGTGTAATATCAGTAACCGTGTGTCACACAGTGTAATATCAGTAACCGTGTGTCACACAGTGTAATATCAGTAACCGTGTGTCACACTGCATAATATCAGTAACCGTGTGTCACACAGTGTAATATCAGTAACCGTGTGTCACACTGCGTAATATCAGTAACCGTGTGTCACACAGTGTAATATCAGTAACCGTGTGTCACACTGCATGCTATCAGTAACCGTGTGTCATACTGTGTAATATCAGTAACCGTGTGTCACACTGCGTGCTATCAGTAATCGTGTGTCATACTGTGTAATATCAGTAACCGTGTGTCAAACTGTGTAATATCAGTAACCGTGTGTCACACTTCGTGGTATCAGTTACCGTGTGTCACACTGCGTGGTATCAGTAAACCTGAGTCACACTGCGTAATATCAGTAACCGTGTGTCACACTGCGTAATATCAGTAACCGTGTGTCACACTGCGTAATATCCGTAACCGTGTGTCACACTGTGTCATATCAGTAACCGTGTGTCACACTGCATGATATCAGTGACCGTGTGTCACACTGCGTGGTATCAGTAAACGTACGAGTCAGTATGAAAATGTGTAACCTGTGACACTGTGGCACTGTCATTTTTTGCCAAGAAATAAAGTGTGTGAATTTGAAATGCAAAGTACTTTAATTCAAATGCAAGTTAATTTTCAATGTCTAATTTCAAACTTTTACAGTGTTGGATATGTTGGTGATTACAGCAGTTAGCAAAATGTACAGAAGTAAAACATAAGTGAACCAAACTGTAAAATAAAGGCTGAATAGATTTCCAAGAGGTGTGATTTGGTTCAAACATCCTCCTCTCTCGGCACTGAGGTCCTCTAAATTGTCCTTCAGTGTTATTCTTCCAGCGTGATTAAAACACAGCAGTGTCCTGCTCTCCGCTATGAGACAGTTTCTGCAGCAGGCGGAAATAATAGCCTTCTTGCTTCATTAGTTGCTCATGTTTTCCCTCTTCCACCACCCTCCCATTGTCAATCACAATAATCTTATCCGCCTTTTCCACAGTCTTCAGCCGATGGGCAATCACCAGAATGGTTTGCCCGGTGTCCCTGGATAAGGCCTGTTGGATCTGGGGAGAGCAGAATATTTCAGCACAGTGGGCAGTGACACTGGAGCACAATTCCACAAAGAACAAAGAACAGTACAGTACAGGAAACAGGCCCTTCGGCCCTCCAAGCCTGTGCCGCTCCTTGGTCCAACGAGACCAATCGTTTGTATCCCTCCATTCCCAGGCTGCTCATGTGACTATCCAGGTAAGTCTTAAACGATGTCAGCGTGCCTGCCTCCACCACCCTACTTGGCAGCGCATTCCAGGCCCCCACCACCCTCTGTGTAAAAAAAACATCCCTCTGATATCTGAGTTATACCTCCCCCCTCTCACCTTGAGCCTGTGACCCCTCGTGATCGTCACCTCCGACCTGGGAAAAAGCTTCCCACTGTTCACCCTATCTATCCCCTTCATAATCTTGTACACCTCTATTAGATCTCCCCTCATTCTCCGTCTTTCCAAGGAGAACAACCCCAGTTTACCCAATCTCTCCTCATAGCTAAGACCCTCCATACCAGGCAACATCCTGGTAAACCTTCTCTGCACTCTCTCTAACGCCTCCACGTCCTTCTGGTAGTGTGGTGACCAGAACTGGACGCAGTACTCCAAATGTGGCCTAACCAGCGTTCTATACAGCTGCATCATCAGACTCCAGCTTTTATACTCTATACCCCATCCCATAAAGGCAAGCATACCATATGCCTTCTTCACCACCTTCTCCACCTGTGTTGCCACCTTCAAGGATTTGTGGACTTGCACACCTAGGTCCCTCTGTGTTTCTATACTCCTGATGAGTGTGCCATTTATTGTATAACTCCTCCCTACATTATTTCTTCCAAAATGCATCACTTCGCATTTATCCGGATTAAACTCCATCTGCCACCTCTCCGCCCAATTTTCCAGCCTATCTATATCCTGCTGTATTGCCCAACAATGCTCTTCGCTATCCGCAAGTCCAGCCATCTTCGTGTTATCCGCAAACTTGCGGATTACACCAGTTACACCTTCTTCCAAATCATTTATATATATCACAAATAGCAGAGGCCCCAGTACAGAGCCCTGCGGAACACCACTGGTCACAGACCTCCAGGCGGAAAAAGACCCTCCGACCACTACCCTCTGTCTCCTATGGCCAGGATGTGGAGATGCCGGCGTTGGACTGGGGTAAACACAGTAAGAAGTTTAACAACACCAGGTTAAAGTCCAACAGGTTTATTTGGGAGCAAAAGCCACACAAGCTTTCGGAGCTGCAAGCCCCTTCTTCAGGTGAGTGGGAATTCTGTTCACAAACAGAGCATATAAAGACACAAACTCAATTTACATGAATAATGGTTGGAATGCGAATACTTACAACTAATCAAGTCTTTAAGAAACAAAACAATGTGAGTGGAGAGAGCATCAAGACAGGCTAAAAAGATGTGTATTGTCTCCAGACAAGACAGCCAGTGAAACTCTGTGGGGGTTACAGATAGTGTGACATGAACCCAATATCCCAGTTGAGGCCGTCCTCGTGTGTGCGGAACTTGGCTATCAGTTTCTGCTCAGCGACTCTGCACTGTCGTGTGTCGCGAAGGCCGCCTTGGAGAACGCTTACCAGAATATCAGAGGCCGAATGCCCGTGACCGCTGAAGTGCTCCCCAACAGGAAGAGAACAGTCTTGCCTGGTGATTGTCGAGCGGTGTTCATTCATCCGTTGTCGCAGCGTCTGCATAGTTTCCCCAATGTACCATGCCTCGGGACATCCTTTCTTGCAGCGTATCAGGTAGACAACGTTGGCCGAGTTGCAAGAGTATGTACCGTGTACCTGGTAGATGGTGTTCTCACGTGAGATGATGGCATCTGTGTCGATGATCCGGCACGTCTTGCAGAGGTTGCTGTGGCAGGGTTGTGTGGTGTCATGGTCACTGTTCTCCTGAAGGCTGGGTAGTTTGCTGCAGACAATGGTCTGTTTGAGGTTGTGCGGTTGTTTGAAGGCAAGAAGTGGGGGTGTGGGGATGGCCTTGGCGAGATGTTCGTCTTCATCAATGACATGTTGAAGGCTCCGGAGGAGATGCCGTAGCTTCTCCGCTCCGGGGAAGTACTGGACAACGAAGGGTACTCTGTCCACTGTGTCCCGTGTTTGTCTTCTGAGGAGGTCGGTGCGGTTTTTCGCTGTGGCGCGTTGGAACTGTTGATCAATGAGTCGAGCGCCATATCCTGTTCTTATGAGGGCATCTTTCAGCGTCTGGAGGTGTCTGTTGCGATCCTCCTCATCCGAGCAGATCCTGTGTATATGGAGGGCTTGTCCGTAGGGGATGGCATCTTTAACGTGTTTAGGGTGGAAGCTGGAGAAGTGGAGCATCGTGAGGTTATCCGTGGGGCTTGCAGTACAGTGAGGTGCTGAGGTGACCGTCCTTAATGGAGATGCGTGTGTCCAAGAATGCACCCGATTCCGGAGAGTAGTCCATGGTGAGTCTGATGGTGGGATGGAACTTGTTGATGTCATCATAGAGTTGTTTCAGTGATTGTTCACCATGAGTCCAAAGGAAGAAAATGTCATCGATGTATCTAGTGTATAGCATCGGTTGAAGGTTGAAGCATCTGCCAAGCAGACGAGACAAAGGAACTACACCATCTACATGCACACCAAGAATAGGAAACTTGAGAAACTCGGCATCACCACCAGCAGCAACCTCAGTACCACAGTAGAAAACAGTACCACTGCAGGGAAGTCCATTCTCAACTTGTCCGACTACACACTTCAACCAGATGAAATCGAAGTTCTCAGCCGAGGGCTTAATTTTTGCCCCACCACAAAATAGACCCCATCAGTCTCGCAGCAGACACAGAGGAATTCATCAGGCGAATGAGGCTGCGGGAGTTCTTCCACAAACCCCAAGAGGCCAACAACGAACACAATGAGACAGCCAATGAACCGGAACAGCTGACAGAGAGATCCGCAGTGCATCCGAAGAGGAAAGAGTCGAATTGGACTCCTCCGGAAGGCCGCTGCCCTCGACTTGACATGTATGCCCAAGCCGTCAGGAGGTGCGTCAACACCAAATTCATCAGCCGCACTCACAAGACAGCCCCGAACATCACCCAAGCACAACGTAACGCCATCCACACTCTCAAGACCAACCGCAACATTGTCATCAAACCAGCAGACAAAGGAGGGGCCATCGTCATACTGAACAGAACGGATTACTGCAAAGAAGTGTACCGACAACTAAACAACGAGGAACACTACAAACAGTTACCTGCAGGTCCGACCAAAGAACACACCCGTCAACTCAACACTCTGATCAAGACCTTTGATCCGGACCTTCAGAACACCCTCCGTGCTCTCATCCCACGTACTCCCCGCGTTGGAGATCTCTACTGCCTCCCGAAGATACACAAGGCAAACACACCCGGCCGTCCCATCGTATCGGGCAATGGGACCCTGTGCGATAACCTCTCCGGCTATGTCGAGGGCATCCTGAAACCCATTGTACAAAGAACCCCCAGCTTTTGTCGCGACACGACGGACTTCCTACAGAAACTCGGCACACATGGAGCAGTTGAACCAGGAGCACTCCTCATCACAATGGATGTCTCGGCACTCTACACCAGCATCCCCCATGACGATGGCATTGCTGCAACGGCCTCAGTGCTCAGCGCCAACAACTGCCAGTTTCCCGATGCAATTTTACATCTCATCCGCTTCATCCTGGACCACAACATCTTCACCTTCAACAACCAGTTCTTCATCCAGACACACGGAACAGCCATGGGGACCAAATTCGCACCTCAATATGCCAACATCTTCATGCACAGGTTCGAACAAGACTTCTTCACCGCACGGGACCTTCAACCGATGCTATACACTAGATACATCGATGACATTTTCTTCCTTTGGACTCATGTGAACAATCACTGAAACAACTATATGATGACATCAACAAGTTCCATCCCACCATCAGACTCACCATGGTCTACTCTCCGGAATCGGTTGCATTCTTGGACACACGCATCTCCATTAAGGACAGTCACCTCAGCACCTCACTGTACCGCAAGCCCACGGATAACTTCTGGATGAGTACATGGGATTTAATGGGATTGAGGGCTATAGATAGGCCTAGAGGTGGGGATGTGATCGGCGCAACCTGTGGGCCGAAGGGCCTGTTTGTGCTGTGGCTTTCTATGTTCTATGTTCTATAACCTCACGATGCTCCACTTCTCCAGCTTCCACCCTAAACACGTTAAAGAAGTCATCCCCTACGGACAAGCCCTCCGCATACACAGGATCTGCTCGGATGAGGAGGATCGCAACAGACACCTCCAGACGCTGAAAGATGCCCTCATAAGAACAGGATATGGCGCTCGACTCATTGATCGACAGTTCCGACGCGCCACAGCAAAAAACCGCACCGACCTCCTCAGAAGACAAACACGGGACACAGTGGACAGAGTACCCTTCGTTGTCCAGTACTTCCCCGGAGCGGAGAAACTACAGCATCTCCTCCGGAGCCTTCAACGTGTCATTGATGAAGACGAACATCTCACCAAGGCCATCCCCACACCCCCACTTCTTGCCTTCAAACAACCGCACAACCTCAAACAGACCATTGTCCGCAGCAAACTACCCAGCCTTCAGGAGAACAGTGACCATGACACCACACAACCCTGCCACAGCAACCTCTGCAAGACGTGCCGGATCATCGACACAGATGCCATCATCTCACGTGAGAACACCATCCACCAGGTACACGGTACATACTCTTGCAACTCGGCCAACGTTGTCTACCTGATACGCTGCAAGAAAGGATGTCCCGAGGTATGGTACATTGGGGAAACCATGCAGGCGCTGCGACAACGGATGAATGAACACCGCTCGACAATCACCAGGCAAGACTGTTCTCTTCCTGTTGGGGAGCACTTCAGCGGTCACGGGCATTCGGCCTCTGATATTCGGGTAAGCGTTCTCCAAGGCGGCCTTCGCGACACACGACGGCGCAGAGTCGCTGAGCAGAAACTGATAGCCAAGTTCCGCACACACGAGGACGGCCTCAACTGGGATATTGGGTTCATGTCACACTATCTGTAACCCCCACAGAGTTTCACTGGCTGTCTTGTCTGGAGACAATACACATCTTTTTAGCCTGTCTTGATGCTCTCTCCACTCACATTGTTTTGTTTCTTAAAGACTTGATTAGTTGTAAGTATTCGCATTCCAACCATTATTCATGTAAATTGAGTTTGTGTCTTTATATGCTCTGTTTGTGAACAGAATTCCCACTCACCTGAAGAAGGGGCTTGCAGCTCCGAAAGCTTGTGTGGCTTTTGCTCCCAAATAAACCTGTTGGACTTTAACCTGGTGTTGTTAAACTTCTTCCTATGGCCAAGCCAGTTCTCCACCCATCTAGCCACTTCTCCTTGTATCCCATGAGCCTTAACCTTCTTAACCAACCTGCCATGTGGGACTTTGTCAAATGCCTTACTGAAATCCATATAGACGACATCCACGGCCCTTCCTTCATCAACCGTTTTTGTCACTTCCTCAAAAGACTCCACCAAATTTGTAAGGCACGACCCTCCCTCTTACAAAACCATGCTGTCTGTCACTAATGAGATTGTTCCGTTCTAAATGCACATACATCCTGTCTCGAAGAATCCTCTCCAACAACTTCCCTACCACGGACGTCAAGCTCACCGGCCTATAATTTCCTGGGTTATCCCTGTTACCCTTCTTAAACAACGGGACCACATTCGCTATCCTCCAATCCTCAGGGACCTCACCCGTGTCCAAAGAAGCGACAAAGATTTCCATCAGAGGCCCAGCAATTTCATCTCTCGTCTCCCTGAGCAGTCGAGGATAGATGCCATCAGGCCCTGGGGCTTTGTCAGTTTTAATGTTCCCTAAAAAACCTAACACTTCCTCTCTTCTAATGGAGATTTTCTCTAACGGGTCAACACCTCCCTCCGAGACACTCCCGGTTAACACGCCCCTCTCCTTCGTGAATACCGATGCAAAGTATTCATTTAGGATCTCCCCTATTCCCTTGGGTTCTAAGCATAATTCCCCTCCTTTGTCCCTGAGAGGTCCGATTTTCTCCCTGACAACTCTTTTGTTCCTAACGTATGAATAGAATGCCTTAGGATTCTCCTTAATCCTGCCTGCCAAGAACATCTCGTGACCTCTTTTTGCCCTTCTAACTCCCCGTTTGAGCTCTTTCCTACTCTCTCTGTATTCCTCCAGAGCTCCATCTGTTTTCAGTTGCCTGGACTTAACGTACGCCTCCCTTTTCATTTTAATCAGATCCTCAATTTCCCTGGTTATCCACGGCTCTCGAATCCTACCTTTCCTATTTTTCCTTTTTACAGGCACATGCCTATCCTGCAGCCTTATCAATAGTTCCTTAAAAGACTCCCAAATGCCAGACGCGGACTTACCCTCGAACATCCTCTCCCAATCAACATCCACCAATTCCTGCCTAATCCGGCTATAGTTAGCCTTCCCCCAATTTAGCACCCTGCCCATAGGACAGCACTCATCCTTGTCCATTACTATCCTAAAGTTAACAGAGTTGTGGTCACTATTTGCCACATGTTCCCCTACCGAAACTTTGACGACCTGACCGGGCTCATTTCCCAGAACTAGGTCCAGCATGGCCCCCTCTCTAGTCGGGCTATCCACATACTGTTCCAAAGAACCTTCCAGTACGCATTTTACAAATTCCTCCCCGTCCGGAACCCCAGCTCTAAGCACTTTCCAGTCTGTGCCAGGGAAATTAAAGTCCCCCACTACAACAACCCTATTTTTTCTGCACCTATCCAGAATCTCCTGACATATCCTTTCCTCCACTTCCCGTGGGCTGTTGGGTGGTCTGTAGTACACCCCCAGCATAGTGACTGCACCCTTCCTGTTTCTGAGTTCCACCCACAGCGACTCAGTACATGACCCCTCTAAGTTGTCTACCCTCTGCACCGCGGTAATATGCTCCTTAACTAATATCGCTACTCCCCCACCTTTTTTAGCCCCTCCTCTGTCTCGACTAAAACACTTATACCCCGGAATATTCAGCTGCCAGTCCTGTCCTTCTTTTAACCAAGTTTCCGTCACCACAACCACATCCAAATTCCGCATAAGCATTAAGGCCCTAATTATCTACCCCCCATTATCTACCCACCAATAGGGGCAATTGTAACCTCACTCAGCCCTTCGAAGGGATATTGATGGGTGTGCATGGGTACAATACTGCTTCTCACCCACTCTTACTCTCCAATTACTTTGAACTGGTGATTCTCCCCATCCCCAGGAGTTCCTGACCACCTTATATTAAACACTCTGGATCAGTGTAACTCAATGTGTGACAATGCTGGTCTTGTCTTCTCCACCTGCATTCCCCCATCGAGTTCTCTATTACATTGTGTTAAACCTCTGTTACATCAATAATAAACCCAAGCTTTCTACACTCTGCAACACTGTATTAAAGCCCTATTACAGCAGTAATTTTAAGCACTCTATTCATCAAGATCGTCCTAAAGAAAATCTCCCCCTCCCCCAACGGACCATCCATCATTTGTTGGTGGATTGGACAGATAGGTGGCAGATGAAGTTCAATGCAGAGAAGTGTGAGGTGATGCATTTTTGTAGGAAGAATATAGAGAGACAATATAAAATCAGGGATAAAATTCTTAAAGGTGCGCAGGAGCAGAGTGAGCTGGGTGTATATGTGCATAAATCATTGGAGGTGTCAGGATAGGTAGAGAGCGCAGTTAATAAAGCATGTAGTATTCTGGGCTTTCAGAGTACAAGAGCAAGGAGGTTATGCTGAACGTATACAAGATTTAGTTAGACCTCAGCTGGAATATAGTGTACAGTTCTGGGTGCCACACTATAGGAAGGGTGTAAAATGCATAGGAGAGAGTGAAGAAGAGATTTACAAGAACAGTTCTAGTAATGAGAAACTTCAGTTTTGAGGTTAGATTGAAGAGGTTGGGACTGTTCTCCTTGGAGAGAAGGAGGCTGAGAAGAGTTTGATAGAGATGTTCAAATTCATAAAGGGGCTGGACAGAGTAGATAGGGAGAAACTGTTCCTGCTTGAAAAATAATCAAGAACGAGAGGGCACAGATTTAAAGTGATTTGCAAAAAGAAGCAAATGTGATGTGAGAAAAACTTTTTCCTGTAGCGAATGGTTGGGGTCTGCAATGCACTGCCTTGAAGTGTGGTGGAGACAGATTCAACTGAGGCATTCAAGTGGACATTGGATGATTATTTGAATAGAAACAATGTACAGAGGGACAGGGAAAAGGCAGGTGTTGTGAAGTTGAGTTTCTAAAGATGTAAAGAAAATGCTCGAGGGATAAAACATTGTGTGTTTCCTTTAAAAGCTGGTGTTTTGTTTCAGTGCTTGGAGGTTTAATATGCAAAGTACATTCAGAGTCCAAGCTGAAATATTTGTTTCCAAATCCAAGGCAAGACAGCAGGGTTGCCCTGGTAACAGGCTTCAGGCATGTGAATGTGAATGAGAACTCACCATCGAACTGGCGAAAGGTACCAAAATCAGAAAGAACTGACAGGCAGAAAAATCAACAGAAGAACTCCAAAAGTTTCTTAAAGCCACAAAACCTGGTTGTATTTTTTTTAAAGAGTGACTGAATTCTGTTATTATATTTTTGGTTAATGAATGAGTATTGTATTTATTTGAACAGCATTGCAGTAGAATCTTATTTTATCCAGTATGTTACTTGTTTAGCTAAAGTTCCCAGTTCGTTAAATTAAAAAAGTGTTAAGTGTTCATCTTAAAGTGAGTGTCAGGTATTTCTGTTAGTTGCCCACTAAACATTACTGAAGAACAGTTCACACCTTCCCACACACTTTTAACAGATTATGAGGCGGGGGTTCTTTGGGGAATTCAGCATTACGTCTCAAAAGGAGAACAACCTCCGCACCGTAACACAGGGAATGGCACTAAAGCCATGATGCTCATCTGACGAAGGGGCAGCGCTCCGAAAGCTAGTGGATTTTGCTACCAAATAAACCTGTTGGACTTTAACCTGGTGTTATGAGACTTCTTACTCATTTGGATTGCCAGTGCAGACTCAATGGGCTAAGTGACCTCCTTATGTGCCGCAACAATTCTACGATTCCTAAGTTTAGCTTTCACTGAGCACTGGCCTTTATATTCCCATTAACACATTCTGATATCTTTATGCTACTGCTAGCACCTTCACATTTCACACTTCCTCTGTCTTGTGCCCTACACATCTTTGTTGCAATCTCTCCCAGTTCAAACTAATCACTGACCTTAATCTGCTCCACCGCCTTGTCTACAGTATTAAATCCATCACAATTCTGCCTCTGTTTAGCTCTTTAGTCATATGGAAGTGAAACGTTAACTTTTTCTTCTCTCTGCACAGGCGCTGCCAGACCTGCTGAGTTTATCCAGCACTTTCCGTTTTTGTGTCTATTAATCAGGCACCAGCTTACCGTGTGCTCACTCTCCACGTCCAGTGAACTGGTGGCCTCATCCAGCACGAGTATCTGTGGCTGTCGGATGAGTGCCCGGGCGATGGCTATTCTCTGCTTCTCCCCGGCAGAGAGCTGTCCACCTGCCTCGCCTACATCTGAACAGAACAACATGTGCCTCAGTGATGGTCAAATACTGTCAATGGTGGAAGAGACAATCCACACTGCAATACCCCACAATAATACACAAATCCAGGCAGTAACTCACCGAAACCCCCCCCCCCACAATAACTCACTGCAATCCCTGGCAGTAATACACTGGAAGCCACACAGAAATGAACGAGGTATTCTTAGCAGAAACTCATCAGAATCCTCACCAGTAATTCGCTGGGATTACTGCACTGTAACAGTTCTGTGATTGAAGTGGTCATACTCTGATGATTAATAATCCTGAAATTGTGCTTATTGACCGGGCGTCTTGGTCACGCTCAGCTGTGGAGTCACTCAGTCACTGTCAGAGCCAGGGTCACTAGCAGTCACTCGTGGTGCTGAGGTCACTCCAGTTCTGGAGTCACCAGCAGTCACTCCGAGTTTCAGGGTTGACCCCAATTATAAAGGGCCAGTTCCAATACCACTACTGGCTTGCTGGGAACATAGAAGCTGACTCTCAAAGTTTCTATAGCTATGTGGGGAGAAAAATATTAGTAAATACAAATGTAGGCCCCTTAAAACCAGAAGCCGGGGAAATGATAATGGGGAACAAAGAAATTGCAGAAGTATCGGACACATACTTTGATTCTGTCTTCACAAAAGAGGCTCAAAAACCCCCAGAAATGTTAGGGAACCAGGGGTCTAGTGAGGAGGTGGAATTGAAGGAAATTAGTATTGGTGAGAAAATGGTGCTGGGGAAATTAATATGGTTAAAGGCTAATAAATCACCAGGGCCTGATAATCTGCATCCCAGAGGATTAAAGGAAGTGACCCTGGAAATATTGGATGTATTAATGGTCATCTTCCAAAATTCTATAGACTCTGGAGGCTGGAGGGTGGCCACTATTTAAAAATGGAGATAGAGAGACAATAGTAGTAAGGGCGTGGAATGCCCTGCCTGCAGCAGTAGTGGACTCGTCAACATTAAGAGCATTCAAATGGTTATTGGATAAACATATGGATGATATTGGAATAGTGTAGATTAGAGAGGCTTTAGATTGGTTTCACTGGTCGGCGCAACATCGAGGGCCGAAGGGCCTGTACTGCACTGTAATGTTCTATGTTCTAATAGGGAGAATTACAGACCAGTGAGCCTGACATCAGTAGTGGGAAGATGCTGGAGTCTGTTATAAAAGACGTGATAACAGAACATTCAGAAAGCATTAACGGGGTTGGACAAAGCCAGCATGGGGTTACGAACGGAAACGCCATAGAAACCCTACAGTGCAGAAAGAGGCCATTTGGCCCATCGAGTCTGCACCGACCACAATCCCACCCAGGCCCTACCCCCATATCCCTCCATATTTACCCACTAATCCCTTTAACCTACGCATCTCAGGACACTAAGGGGCAATTTTAGCATGGCCAATCAACCTAACCCGCACATCTTTGGACTGTGGGAGGAAACCGGAGCACCCAGAGGAAACTCATGCTTAACAAATCTACTGGAGTTTTTTGAGGATGTAACTAGTAGATTAGATAAAGGATATGGTACATTTGGACTTTCAGAAAGCTTTTGATAAGGTTCCTCATAAGAGGTTAGTGGGAAAAATTAAAGCACCTGGGATATAGGTAATGTATTGGCATGGGTCGAGAATTGCTTGACAGACAGGAGACAGGAAGTAGAAATAAATGGATCTTTTTCTGAGTGGCAGGCAATGACTAGCGGGGTAGCACAGGGATCCGAGCTTGGACCCAACCTGTTCACGATATATATATAAATGACATGGATGAGGGAACCAAATGTAACATTTCCAAATTTGCTGACGACACAAAACTGGATGGAATTTTGAGTTGTGAGGAGGATGCAAGGCGGCCTAAAGGTGTAGACAAGTTGACTGAGTGGGCAAACACATTGCAGATGCAGTAGAATATGGATAAATATGAAATTATACACTCTGGTATGAAAAACAGGAAGCATTATTTAATATGATATATTGGGAAATGTAGATCTATAAAGGGATCTGGGTGACCTTGTACACTAGTCAATGAGAATGGAGAGGCATGTGCAGCAAGCAATTCGGAACGCAAATGGTATGTTGGCCTTCATTGCAAGAAGATGTTAGTTCAGAAGTAGGGATGTCTTAATGCAGTTATACAGGGCCTTGGTGAGACAACACTTGGTGGATTGAATGCAGTTTTGGTCTCCCTATCTAAGAAAGAATACACTTGTCATAGAGGGGGTGCAGCAGAGGTTCACCAGGCTGATACTGGGGTTGATGGGACTATGAGGAGAGATTGATTCAACTGGGCCTGTATTTACTGGAATTTAGAAGAATGAAAGGTATCGCATTGAAATATAGGGCAGCATAGTGGTAGAGTGGTTAACACTGCTGCCTCACAGTACCAGGGACCTGGGTTCAATTCTGGCCCTGTGTGACTGTCTGTGTGGTGCTTGCAAGTTCACCCCGTGTCTGCACGGGTTTCCTCAGGGTGCTCCGGTTTCCTCCCACACTCCAAAGATGTGTAGGTTAGATGGATTAGCCATGAGGTTATGGGGATATGGCGGGGAAAGGGCTTGGAAGAGATGGTGCAGACATGATGGGTCAAATGGCCTCCTTCTGCATTGAATTGATTATATGAGAAAAGTATAAAATTCTAATGGGACTGGACAGCATTGATGCACGGAGGACTTTTTCCCTGGTTGGGGAGCCTAGAACCAGGGGACACAATCTCTGGATATGGACCATTTAGGACTGAGATGAGGAGAAATTTCTTCATTCAAAGGATAGTGAATCTTTGGAATTCACTACCACAGAAAGCTGTGGAGTTAAGTCACTGAATGTATTCAAGAATGAGATTTAAATTTAAATGGCATCAAGCAGTCTGGGGAGAGAGGCATGGAGATTAGGATCAGCCATGATCATAATGAATGGTGAAGTAGGCTCGAAGGGCCGAATGGCCTACTCATGCTCCCAGATTCTATGTCTCATGCGATGGTGTGCAATGATACCTGTGTCGTATCCGTGCTCCAGTCTCTTGATGAACACATGGGCATTGGCTCTTTGAGCTGCTGCAATGACGGAGCTCATTGGACATTTCGGGAGGCCGTAGCAGATATTCTCCTGGATAGAGAGTGCGAACAGCACAGGCTCCTGGCCTACTAGACCCAACTGGGAAAGGAAGAACAAAAACATACCAGCTTAGTTCAAAATCACCAGCAGATACACAGAGTACAGTACGGTTACAGAACGGTGTAAATGTGAGTGTATTAGGGGAGAATAGTGAGTGCTGTGGAAACTGTTCTCCACTGGGCTAAGAATGTGAGAGAGAGAAAGAGAGGGGAATGAATAGACAGAAAGGAACAATATATTTCAGAATGTCCTGAAGTACGTTAAGGCCAATGAAGCTCCTTGTGAAGTATAGTCAATATTGTAATGCAAGGAAATAACTTAGTCGGTTTTGACACAGGGTTCTTATGGATAATTAGAAATGGGTAATAAATGGTGGCCTAGTCAAGAACATCCACCCTCCTGTGAATCCAAGTAATAATGTAAAAATGGCGCACAATCAGCAGGATGCCACTGACTAGATAACCAGTGTGTTTTTGATGGGTTTTTTTGAGGGGTAAATATTGGTCAGGACGCCAAGGAAAATGCCCCGGCTCTTTGTCAAAATAATCCATCAGAGTGAGCAGAGATTTCACATCGCATCTGGGAGACTGGAGAAGAAGCAAGGGAGACTCGGAGATGATCCTAGAGTTTCGTCATGAGGGGAAACTTGGAAAACAAAGGCTTTCTTCTGACACGAGTGTGAGGAAATGAATCCTCACACTCAAGCGAGTCAGAAACAGGGGGGAATAAAGTAAAAAGGTGTTGGTAGAATGAAAATCTGAAACCCTCTCTCCTCACTAAGGCTGTTGAGGATGGAGGTCACTTGATGATTTAAGGATGGAAATTGATAAGATTTTTATTTATCAACGGTTTTGAGGGGGATGGAACCAAGGCGGGTAGATAGTGTTAACAAAGATCAGATATAATGCAGTCTGATAGTAGACATGCATGTTGGGGCTGAACAACTTCCTCTTGTTTCTGTAATGGAGAGATGTAAAATAAGGAAGATGTGAAGGCATTGCAGAAAAGATTCACGAGGATGGTTCCAGAAATGGGGAACTTCAGTTAGGTGGACAGATTGGAGAGGTTGGGCTGTTCTCCTTGGAGAAGAGAAGATTGAGAGGAGACTTTGATAAAGATTTTCAAAATCATGAGAGGTCTGGACAGGGTAGACGGGGAGAAATTGTTCCAATTGGTGGAAGGATTGAGAATCAGAGGGAACAGATTTAAGATAATTGGGAAAAGAAGCAATGGAAACACGAGGAAAAACTTCTTCACATAACAAGTAGTTAGGACACTGGATTGGACTGTAGTATTGTTAAGTTTGCATCCATAAGATATATAACTTATAGAGTACTAATAGAGATTTTGAAAAATGAAGCCATCTTTTCATATTGTTGGTTCATTTCTTTTTAAGGGGGAGGTTGTCTGTCTCTGCTTCTGGGGGCACTGCACCCGGTGCCTGGCCCACGCTGGGTCCCCATTGGCATCACACTCTGTCCCTGTGTATATTACACTCTGTTCCTCACCTTGTTGTGATAATATTTGTGTTCGTATTCCTCGATGGGTTTTCCGTCGAGCAGAATCTCTCCGGACTGGGGTTGATAAAACCTCTCCAGCAGAGCCACACAGGTGGTCTTCCCCCCACCAGAGGGGCCCACCAGGGCTGTGATCTCACCACACTTCAGCTCAAAGGACACATTCTGAAAAGAAATAGAATATTCATAAGTAGCACTTCAGCTTGGAGTAATTCAGGAGACAGGAAACGTGATCTGTAACTTGCAAAAGAAAGCATTTTGTTCGTCACCACTCAGGGGTGAATCCATTCCTTGAAGGAGGCTGAAATCTGGTACAAAGGAATGGAGATCAATGTTTGTTCCTCAGACTCAGGACGGCATGGTGACACAGTGGTTAGTACTGCTGCCTCACACCGCCAGGCACCCGGGTTCAATTCCCGGCTTGGGTCACTGTGTGGAGTTTGCACATTCTCCCCGTATCTGCGTGGGTTTCCTCCGGGTGCTCCAGTTTCCTCCCACAGTCCAAAGATATGCGGGTTAGGTGGATTGGCCATGCTAAATTGCCCCTTAGTGTCAGGGGAACTAGCTAGGGCAAATGCATGGCATTATGGGTGTAGGGCCTGAGTTGGATTGTGGTCAGTGCAGACTCGATGGGCCGAATGGCCTTCTTCTGCTCTGTAGGATTCTATGATCTAAGTGGCCAACAAAAGCTTAAATACTGAAAACTGAGGGCAATGTTCATTGAAGAGTGCAGCAGAGCATGCCAGCAACAACACCAAGCATACCTAAAAATGAGTGTCAACCTCATGAAGGTACAACACAGACTAAGCTTGCCAAACAGCATAAACGGCAAGGAATAGACGAAGCCAAGTGATTCCATAACAAATGGATCAGATCTAAGCGCTGCAGTCCTGCCACATCCAGCCGTGAATGGTGTTGGACAATTAAACAACTCAGTGGAGGAGGAGGCGCCACAATCCCTATCCTCAATGATGGAGGAGCCCAGCACATCAGTGCAAAAGATAAGGCTGAAGCATTCGCAGCAACCTTCAGCCAGAAGTGCGAGTGGATGATCCATCTTGGCCTCCTCCAGAGATCCCAGCATCACAGATGTCAGTCTTCAGCCAATTCAATTCACTCCACGTAATATCAAGAAATGGTTGAAGGCACTGGACACTGCAAAGGCTATGCGCCCTGAAAACATTCCAGCAATAGTCCTGAAGACCTTTCTTCCAGACCTTGCCATGCCCCAGCCAAGATGTTACAGTAAGCTACAACACTGGCATCTACCCGCCAAATGGAAAATTGCCAAGGTATGTCCTGTACTCAAGAAATAGGACAAATCCAACCCGACCATTTACCGTCCAATCAGTCTACTCTCAATCATCTGTAAAGTGATGGAAGAGGTCATAAAGAATGCTATCAAGTGGCAGTTGCTGAGCAATAACCTGCTTACTGAGGCTCAATTTGAGTTCTCATAGAAATCATAGAATTCTACAGTGCAGAAAGAGGCCATTCGGCCCATCGAGTCTGCACCAACCACAATCCCACCCAGGCCCTATCCTCATATCCCTACATATTTACCCACTAATCCCTCTAACCTATGCATCCCGGGACACTAAGGGGCAATTTAGAATGGCCAATCAACCTAACCCGCACATCTTTGGACTGTGGGAGGAAACCGGAGCACCCGGAGGAAACCCACGCAGACACAGGGAGAATGTGCAAACTCCACACAGATAGCAACCCGAGCCGGGGTTCGAACCCAGGTCCCTGGAGCTGTGAAACAGCAGTACTAACCACTGTGCTACCGTGCCGCCCCACTCAGCTCAGCTTGGTTCACACAGGGATAAAAGGGCTGAACCTAGAGACCTAGAGGTGTGATAAGAGTGACTGCCCTTCACATCAAGGAGTGTGGCATCAAAGAGTCCTAGCAAAACTGGAGTCAATGGGAATTGGGGTAAACTCTCCACTGGTTGGAGTCAGACCTGGCAGAAAGGAAGGTGGTGTGGTTAAAGGTCAATAATCTCAGCTCCAGGACATCTCTGCAGGAGACCCTCAAGATAGTGTCCTAGGCCTTGCCATTTTTAGCTGCTTCATCAATGACCCTTCTCTGATCACAGGAGGATGGGTCATCATAGGAATGCAGCAGGCAGTGACAACGCGATGGGCCAAAGGGCCTGTTCTGTGCTACATGACTCTGCGCTGTATGACTCTATGTGTTTGCCCACTGACTTAACTTGGAGTCTCTTAACAGATGCAGGATAACAGGATAAAGGTGAAATTATCCACTTTGGAAGGAAAAACAGAATGGCAGAGTATTATTGAAATGGAGATAGAATGGGAAATGTTGATGTACAAAGGGATCTCAGTGTCCTAGTACAGTCACTGAAAGCAAGCATGCAGGTGCAGCAAGCAATTAGAAAAGAAAATGGTATGTGGGCCTTCATTACAAGAGGACTTGAGTACAGGAGCAAGGATGTCTTACTGCAGCTGTACAGGGCCTTGGTGAGACCACACCTGGAGTACTGTTTGCAGTTTTGGTCTCATCTAAGAAAGGATATATCTTCCATGGAGGGAGTGCAGCGACGGGTCATCAGACTGATTATTGGAGGATTGTCGTATGAGGAAAGATTGAATCGACTGGACCTGTAATCACTGGAATTTAGAAGAATGAGAGGGGATCTCATTGAAATGTATACAATTCTGACAGGGCTGGATAGACTGGATGTAGGGATATTGTTTCCTCTGGCTAGGGGGTCTGGAACAAGGAGTCACAGTCTTAGGTTATGGGGGAGGCCATTTAGGACTGAGATGAGGAGAAACTTCTTCACTCAGTAGGTGGTGAACTTGTGGAAATCTCTATCACAGAAAGCTGTGGAGGCTAAATCACTGAATATACTTAAGAAGGAAGTAAATTTCTACACTCTAAAGGTGTCAAGGGAAGAGTGTGAGAGTATGGTATTGAGACAGAGGATTATCCATGATCATACTGAATGGTGGAGCAGGTTCAGAAGGCTGAATAGCTTACTCTTGCTCCTAGTTTCAAGGTCTCTATTCTATAAGGTCAGAAGTGGGGATGTTCGCTGATGACAGCACAATATTCAGCATCATTCAGGACTCGATACTGAAGCAGTCCATGTCCAAGTGTAGCAAGATCTAAACATGTCACACAAGTGCCAGGAAATGACCATCTCCAAAAGAGAGGATCTAACTATCACCCCTTAATATTCAATGGTATTACCATCGCTGAAATCTCCACTATCAACATCCTGGGGGCTATCATTTACCAAAAGCTGAACTGGATTACTACTGTGTCTACCAGAGCAGGTCAAAGACGAGGAATCCTCGGTGAATCTGTCCACCATCTACAAGGCACAAGTCATGAGTGTGATGGAATACTCTCCAATTGCCTGGATGAGTGCAGTTCCAACAACACTCAAGAACTCGACACCATCTAGGACAAAGCAGCCCACTTGATTGGCACCCCTTCCACAAATCCTTACTCCCTCCACCACCGACAAACAGTGGCAGCCATTTGTACCATCTACAAGATACACTGTAGGAACTCACCAGGCCTCCTTAGGCAGCACCTTCCAATCCCATGACCACTTCCATCTAGAAGGACAAGAACAACAGATACCTGGGAACACCATCACCTGGATGTTCCCCTCCAAGTCACTCACCATCCCGACTTGGAAATATATCGCCATTCCTTCACTATCACTGGGTTAAAATCCTGGAATTCCCTCTCTAACAACACAGTGAGTGTACCTACACCTCATGGACTACAATGGTCGAAGAAGGCAGTTTACCCAGCATGTTCTCAAGGGCAACTGGCGATGGGCAATAAATGCAGGTCGAGCCAGTGACACCCAGATTTATCAGATTCCAAAATTACTGTCAATATCTGATCTGCAATCTCACTGGGATCCACTGTAATATTACCATTAATAACTGATCTTAGGGATATTTGGGTTTAACTCAATTCTAATTTTACCTTTAAGACCTGGACATCGGATCTCGTTGGGTAGCAGAAGGATACATTCTGGAATTTCACATCTCCTTTCAGTTTCCTAACTTCCAACTTCCCATCAGTAGGAACACAGGATTTCCGGTCTAGATATTCAAAGACTTTTTCTGCTGCTCCAACTGAATGAATCATCTCAGAGTACATGTGAACCAAGGTCTGTTCAAATTGAGAGAAATCAGCATGAGTTTGAATGTATGCATTCACTTTCCCACAGGGAAACTGGAACAAAGCAACATTTGCAAACACACACACACTAACATATGGAAACATAGACAACACACACACACACCAACAAATACATACCAACACATGGAAACAGATTACACACACGCTAAACACATACAACACAAAAACCCAAACATTCCAGAAACACGTGACAGAAGTAGCAAGAAACATTTGTGTCACAAATGCCATCTTAAACAAGAGAGAATCTAACCATCGCCTCTTGACATTCAATGGCATTACTCACCCACTATCAAGATCCTGGGGGTTAGCATTGGCCAGAAACTGAACTGGACTATCTATATGAATACTGTGGCGACCAAAGCATGTCAGAGGTTAGGAATCCAGTGGCGAGTAATTCACCTCCTGACTCCCCAAAGCCTGTCCACTATCTAGAAGGCACAAGTCAGGAGTGTGATGGAATACTCCCCTGGACCAATTCTTGTCTGGACGAGTGCAGCTCGAACAGCAGGGAAGTGTGCATGTCCTCGATGAGAAAGCACAGGGACAGCAATGCAAGGTTTAGTGATTATATTTTCTCCTTGGAGAGACGAAGAATGAGAGGAGACCTAATAGAGGTGTATAAGATGTTGAGAGGCATAGATCGGGTGGACTCTCAGAGGCTTTTTCCCAGGGTGGAAATGTCTGCTACGAGAGGACACAGGTTTACGGTGCTGGGGGGGGTAGGTACAGGGGAAATGTTAGGGGTAAGTTTTTCATACAGAGGGTGGTGGGCGAGTGGAATCAGCTGCCGTCAGTGGTGGTGGAGGCAAACTCAATAGGGTCTTTTAAGAGACTCCTGGATGAGTACATGGAGCTTAATAGGATGGAGGGTTATAGGTAGGTCTAGAAGGCATAGGGTGGCACGGTAGCACAGTGGTTAGCACTGCTGCTTCACAGCTCCAGGGTCCCGGGTTCGATTCCCGGCTCAGGTCACTGTCTGTGTGGAGTTTGCACATTCTCCTCGTGTCTGCGTGGGTTTCCTCCGGGTGCTCCGGTTTCCTCCCACAGTCCAAAGATGTGCGGCTTAGGTTGATTGGCCAAGTTAAAAATTGCCCCTGAGAGTCCTGGGATGCGTAGGTTAGAGGGATTAGCGGGTAAATATGTGGGGGTAGGGCCTGGGTGGGATTGTGTTCGGTGCAGACTCGATGGGCCGAATGGCCTCCTTCTGCACTGTAGGGTTTCTATGATTTCTATGATCTAAGGTAGGGATGTGTTCGGCACAACTTGTGGGCCGAAGGGCCTGTTTGTGCTGTAGTTTTTCTATGTTCTATGGGAATCTATAGGGTTGGGAATGTGGAGGGATGGAAGAGCAATGTAGCAGAATAGGAACGTGGCCAAGTCAGACAGGAATTAGTTCGCAATCTAGAGATATCAGATGGAGATGAGGGTGATGGGATTGGAATGTACAGAAATGGATAAGAATGAGCTGAGGTGCCACCAGAGAAAACTTCCAGTTTTCATTTATTTCCAACACATACTAAAGCCTTCAGCTTAAACTTTGGAGTAATTTGGGATTCCCACAGGGAAACTGGAACAAAGCAACACGCGCAGATACACACACTAACATATGGAAACATAGACAACACACGCACCTATACATGGGAACGTAAACAACACACACACACCAACACATACATACATAGACAACATACACACCAACACATACATACCAACACATGGAAATTATCAACTGCTTGGACTGAAAAGAGAATGAATAACTGGAACAGTCTGTGGAATTACATGAAAGACCAACACACAACACAAACAATTCAATCAAGAGACCAACATCATAACAGGAGAGAAAGGGGGAATTGGAGTTACACTTACCTGCACGTACATTCCAAAATTCATTTGGTACATTATGAAAGCGACTAGGTTCCCACTGCTCATCTGTCTGGTGTGTGCCAGGTGCTGTCCACAGTACAACATGATCAACTGCATGGCAAGCTGCACATGCTGGAGAAAAAGAGAGAGAAGATGATCAGAACAGTGTAAGAGATACTAAACATCACCCTTGTTAGGGATCAGATCAGACCCTAACTTTTCGCTCCAGGTATGATTCAAGTGACCCATTAGGAAACTTTTATCAAAACAAACTTTATTTAAGAACACAATTAGAATATAAGAAAAAGAATTAGCATAACTTTTACCAATTTTAACAATTAAACATGACAAAGTATATTCTGGATAGCTATCATCTCTATTGTTCCAATTTAGCAGTATACACATGGCATAAATCCCTTCTGCACTACCAGTTAGCACGAAAAGTAGATATGCTCACATAGATGCTAGCTTTTCAGTCTTTTAACACCTCTGGACAGAGATTCAGACAGACACCTATCTTCTGACTCTCATACATCAGACTCTCAGAGAAAGATATATCCTCAAGCAGTGGAACTTCCGAGAAATAAACCTAGCCTCACCAGACTTGAGAGGGGGAAAGAGCTACTTCTCTCTGCAGTGTCCAGGCTGCAACTGACTTGAATATTCTGTGAAATCCTAGCTCCATCCAGTCACATGATTTGTTCCGTCAATCATCCTAATCAAGCCCTACTCTGCAAAATCCCAGGGAAACACTAAAAGACAACAGAATAGCATTAGTCCAGATTTAAAAAAATACTCTGGCAAACATACTGCTACAGTAACATCCGAGGATGCCGATTATAGACCCAACGGAACCAGTTAAAAGAGGTTGTAAAAAGAAATCCTTCACAAGATACGTGATACAAATACATTTCTTAAAGGCAAAGCATCATCACACCCCTGGACGCAGAGAGCAAGACATACCGAACAGCACCGTGCGATGGACAGCAGGGGCCGGACAGAAAGCGCGCAAGCGGGCCACAAAAGGGTGGCACGGACCGGGAGAGGGCGACACCCAGGGACACACAGAGGGATACACCTATGAGAGACAAATGCAGCAGTTTTCATGTGCGCATTACACACACCACGGTGTCTTACTGCCTCTGAAATTAACATTGTTGTCACACGCTGCCTGAATGGGTTGAGGTTGTGAAATGATTGGTCATGTTCAGGGTAGAGGGTAACTGTGAGCTGAATGAAGCTGTCACAATGCTGGGATATACACAGCGAGCGGGATTGCCCTGTGACTTACTCTGAGACACACTACATACACCGCTGTAACAATATCCCGTTTTGTCTTGAGTTGGTGCGTTGCCTGGAGCTTCTCCTCGAACAGTTCTGACTCTTCATTCTCAGTGGCGAAACTCCTGACCATTCTGATCCCTGAAACAATCTCTCCAGCCAGTTGGTTTGACTTGGCGATGGAATCCTGCACCTCCTGAACAAGTTTCTGTCCCAAAATAAAACACAACAATCATTCCCAGCACAATTCTTAGTGGAATTGAGGAATCGGGTATGTGAAGGGTGAAGGAATTGAATTTCAATTTAATTAAGTTTGAAGTTATACATTTTGGGTAGGAAGAATAAGGAGACCACATGCTACTTGTAAAATAAACATTCCTCAGAACTTCCTAGTGTCATGCCGTTCATTGAATACTTCCTTTTCAAATTACTCCTTCCATTTTTCAGGGTTAAATTCCATCTGTCACTTATCTGCCTATGTGACCATTCCATCTATATCTTCTTGTAGCCCAAGATACTCAGCCTCACCAGTCTTTCTGTCATCCGCAAACTTACTATCCCCACATAGTTATATATATGCTGAATATTAGGGGACCCAACACAGATCCTTGTAGTATGCCACTGGACACTGGATTCCAATCACGAAAGCAACCTTCTGTCACCACCCTCTGTTTTGAATCCACTCATTCCCTTCTTTCCTCAAGTCCCTTCAGCTGTGGTATGAGTGTCTCTCAATGCTCTTAAACGTGCGGATGCGCCACAGTGCCCTCAACCACCAAGCTTCCAGGAGCTACAGTGGAGACACTTCCTGCACTGGAAATGTGCCTGCCCTCCCATATAGAGCAGGAGGAGCATTTAATTAAGATTATTGATGATCTGATCTTGACATTAAGTGCACTTTTCTGCCGACCCTCAGACCACAATAGTTCAAAAATCTGTATCATTCAGTCTTTGAATATATTCAATGTCCCAGCCTCCACTGTTCTCTGTGAAAGAGAATTCCAAATATCTTTGGCCTCTGGAAGAAGAAATTCATCCTCTTCTCCATCTTAAATTGGAGACCCCTTATTTTTTAACTGTGCTCTCAACTTCTAGATCCCCCCACAGATTGAAATGTTATGTTGGTGTTGGGACCACTAGTGCATCACAATCTACGTTTGGGTACAGGGAACAGAATATCCAAATGTGCACTAATACAAATGTATATTTGTAACTGCAAGGAATGATCAATGCCTCAAGGACATGCACATACACTGAAAATAGATAGAAAAAGATTGTTATGATAACCATGGAGGCCACAGGGCATCATCATTGTACCTCCCCGTGGGCTTTGTGGGAGGACAAGCTGCCTTACTGAGCAAGCAGAGGTTCACCCAATGAGAAGCAGCCAACGGGGGTTTTTAAGCCTGCATCTTTATCCGGAAAGGTTTGTATGTCCCGAGGTGGAGACTACTTGACAGTAAGCTGCAGGCGCAGCCCTTTCCTTTGGTGCTCATTAAAGGATGTTGGTGGCAGGAGACTGACGTTTGCCTGAATTACTACATTGGTGATAAGGAGAAAAAAAGTCATTTTTTTTCCCCACCAGGTTTCCCTCCAGACAACCTCCATAAGTCATGAATTTTCTCTGGTAAGATAAAGCCATTATGCATCTCTTCAGGAAACCTGAGCCTTATGATACCAGTGCGTAAGACTGCGCCCAGTGCGCTGAGCACATGCTTCTTCCGTGCCAAAAACATTGAAGGAGACAAAAGCAAAAGTTAATATTGCTAACAGCATGTGGAGCCCTGACTTTCAGTGTAATGCCCCGACTCAAAAACCTTTAACAAACTTGTAGACCTGGTACAAAACCACTATGACCCAAAGCCCCAGTAATTCTCCAGAGATATCACTTCAACATGGCTGGGAGAACTCTTGGGGAATCTGTCACTGAGTTCTTGGCTAGGTTACAGAAACTAGCTGAATACTGCAAATTTGGACCATCTCTTCATGAAACGTTATGGGACAGATTATTATGTGGCATAAAAGGCCTAACCATCCAAAAGTAATTATTGACAGAACCCAATTTGGACTTTTAAAAAACCATTGAGATAGCCTCGTCACCTGAGAATGCAAAGAAAGGGGCTCAGGAACTACAAGGGACATCAGGCAACAATATCCTTCAAATAGGGGCAGGTACCTCTTGCAACCAATCCTTAATGAAGAGTGTTTGTGTCAACCAAGTATTGAAGGGACCATTCAATATAGAAACCCTAATGTCACCACCAGACAGTCCAGGAACAGCAATGCCAATTCCAAGAGTATTATAGAATATACTCTAGAAAGGTGCTGCTGCCAGTGGACAGATTATTGCAAGCACGGTCAAAGGACACAGCCATGGCAAAATTTCAGGAACAGGAACGTGCTGCCGAGGAAGAAAGCCGAGGCTGGCAGTTGAGTGTACCATTCACGCATCCCCTCTTCCAGAGATAGGGGCACTATATTGGAATTGTATTGTAACAACGAACGTTGCCCCAATAATGGTGGAATTACTAGTGAATGGCCATCCCTTGAAAATGGAGGTGGACATGGGAGCCACAGTCTCTGTTACTGGAGAACAGACTTATAAGCACCTCCAATCGGGTATCTAACTCCTGAAGTGGGAAGATACGAAGGCCAAGCTAGCTACCTGCACCAGGAATCTTTATAAATAAAAGGCACCACAATGGTATCCGTAACTTATAGGCAGCAATCAGCTCACCTCCCACTCATTATTGTATAGGGGGGCACGGACCAAGGCTAATGGACAGAGATTGTCTCCAGCAGATCCGATTGAACTGGTTGAAGATTTTCAGGCTAGGTGTGGGGGGATTGAATAAAGTTATTAGTAAAGAGCATGGAGTTTTTCATGAGGGCCTGGTAAAAATAAAAGGAGCCAAGGCTATATCGACATTGACCCCGATGCTACAGCTAGGTACTTCAGAGCCAGGCCAGTCCCTTGCTCCATGCTGGAAAAGGTGAAAACTGAACTAGGGTGCCTTGAAAGTTTGGGTATAATAAACCCGGAGCAATTTGCAGAATCTCCATGCCCGTGATCCCTGTTCTTAAGCCTGGCAAATCAGTTCATCTTTGCGGAGACTATAAACAGATGGTTAATCAGGTCTCCAAACTTAATAGGTACCCTATGCCCCGGATCAAAGATTTGTATGCCAAGTTAACGGGTGGCAAAACATTCTCCAAGTTGGACATGAGCCACACCTATCTCCAGCTTGAATTCAATGAGTCCTCCTGGAAATATGTGACAATCAACATACATAAGGCACTCTACAAGTATACCCATTTGCTCTTTGGGGTCTCATCAACATGTGCCATGTTCCAAAGTGTTATGAAGAGCATCCTTCAAGGACTATCCATGGTAGCAGTGTACTTAGAGGATACCTCGGTCACAGGGGCTTTGGAACAGGAACACCTGGTAAACCTAGAAAAAGTCTTGCAGTGATTCTCCAGGCTGGGGGTTCACTGGAAGAGGGAGAAATGCATTTTCCTGGCGACCGAAGTAACATATTTAGGCAACGGGCTACATCCAGTAGATAATAAAATAAAAGCCACCAAGGAAGCACCAACCCCAAGGTACACCATGGAGTTAAAATCCTCCCTGGGGTTAGTCAATTACTACGGAAAATTTATCCCGAATTTGGTTTCCATGCTGGCCCCTTTGCATACCCTACTCCGAAAATATCACAGATGGTCTTGGGAAACTCTGCAGGCAGAAGCTTTTTCTAAAGATAAACATCAGTTGATATCATCAAACTTACTCGCCCATTTTGACCCAAAGAAAGAACTTATATTAACCTGTGACACTTCCCATACAGGGTTGGTGCAATGCTATCACATCAAAAGATTGGACAGAAAAGCCCATCATGTATGCCTCCAGGACCCTTTTGGATGCAGAGCAGCGATATTCTCAAATTGAGAAGGAAGAGTTGGCAGACGTATTTGGTGTGAAGAAGTTCCATCAATATGTCTATGGTCAAGGGTTTTTTTTTATAGTTACCAACCATTAACTGGACCGACAAAGCAATTTCCCCCATCACCTCTGCTGAGCCTTGTTATTGGCAGCCTATGAATTTCTTCTGGAACACCACCCTAGAACCCAGATAGCTAATGCTGATGCACTGAGTCACTTCCTGGTTCCTGGCCCATATGCCTGGTTCCTTTCCCAGCATTACAAGAGGTTGTGATCACTCTGAACATTTTGGAGAGCTTGCCAGTGTCAGCAAGGCAGATTATAGCCTGGATCCAAAAAGATCTAACTTTATACAAAATAAGGGACGTGATCCTAGATGGTGGATTCCAAGGGTGACCCTTCAAAGAAATTAAACCCTACCTCATTAAGAAAGCTGAACTTAGTGTTGAGGACAGAATCATTTTTTGATGGTTGAGTAATTGTTCCCTCCCCAGGATAACGTCCAATATTAACGGAACTACATAATGGCCACCCAGGACTATCAAAAATGAAGATGCTGCCCGGGAGTCACGTCTGGTGGCCTGGTCTTGACTCTGACATCAGAGACTTGGAGAAGAGATGTGACCAATGTCAAGAAAATCAAAAACTCCCACCCACAGCCTCCCTTCACAGCCCTCCAGTGGGCTGGCAGGCTATGTGTGCACATGGATTTGGTGGGCCTCTTTATTGGTTTTATACTTTTAATCATGGTGGATGCACACTCCAAATAGAGTCTGCATGGGTACAGTTTCTCAGGCTACAATCGAGAAATTACGACAAAGCTTCAGTATACATGGAATACCAAAGTCCTGGTTTCCAATAATGGCACAAGCGGTGATTTCCAGAACTTTGTGCTCTCCAATGGTATCCGACATGTCTGGATTGCACTTTATCACCTGTCATCAAATGGACTTGCTGTCCATTTGATGACAGGTGGTTCAAACCTTTCAAAACACTATGAAGAAACAACTATTGAGTCTAAACTGACACAATTTTTGTTCAATTACAGGTCTAGACTGCGCACCACAACAGGTATTGCTCCAGCAGAGCTGTTGATGAGAGGACAGCTTCGTACCAGATTGAGCCTGCTAGTCCCAAACTTGACGGGAAGAGTGGAGTCCCAACAGGAAAACCAAAAAAGAAACTTTGATTTCATGAGGGCAGAAAGAACTGGATCCCTGGGATCATTATGGAAAAAACAGGACCAATACCTTACGAGGTCAAAATTCAGGGTAAAATGCTAAAGAAATACTTAGACCACCTCAGGTCCAATTAGTCCTTGCCCGAGCCACCCCCACCACTGGCCATGGAGGTAGCTGCTGTCAGTGCCAGCCCTAAGCTTGAAGCTGACTCCATGTTTGCCCCTCCAGATAATGAAGGTACAAACTCAGTGATGAAGACTGAACAAACGGTCCTTTGGGACGAAATGGAACCTGAGGAGGAATCTGCATTGGTAACCCTGCAATGCTCCATCCGAAAGAGTAGGTCCCCTTTTCGGTTTAGACTACCTGAACCAGCTGACCAACGCCAAGTGACAGAAAGGACCTCCTTGAAGTGGGGATGCTGGGAGAGACATGGATCTAAGGGGGGAGGGATGTTATGATGATCTCGAAGGCTATGGAGAAGTCTCAATAGATCTCCCCTGTGCTTTGTGGAGTACAAGCTGCCTTATTGGGCGAGCAGAGTCTTGGGCCAGGGTTGGAGGTCCCGAGGTAGAGACAGCCTGATTGTAAGCTGCAGGCATGGTCCTTTCCTTTGGTGCACAAAAGGATGTTGGTGACGGAAAACTGACGTTTGGCTGAATTATTACAAAGATGAAAGAGTTATAGTTACAGAGCTGTGAAATGTCTGGAAATTGACAATGGATGTACATTAATATTTAGCGGATCTTGTCTCTGCACATTAACAGCTAGTCGGCTGCTATTAACATGTACCCTAGACCTATCAAAACTGGAATTCTACTATGTTATCATTGAGTATGTAATGGTAAACAATCTCCCAGCCTTGTACAAGACCTCCAGAAAGAAATGTTTCAATGGGACAGGATGTAAAAGTCACACTATAAGAACTCTCTCTCTGCAGAGGTGGCTGTTTCTGAGAGTTCACGTCTCTCGTTGCAACAATATTAAAGTCTGCTGTAATTCTGCATCCAGTCGAGGTCTCATGGTGCTTTCTTTTGTTTCTCTAGGCAATCCTCAATTTAGAAAGTAGTAGCTCTCCCTAAATTATAGGCCCCAATAGATTTTCCCCACAACAGCTGAAATATGAAGTTAGATATTTTGAGAGGGTAAATGAGGAGAGGAAATATAGAGTGGAATTTTACAGCACTGTTACAGTGAGAGAGGCTGTAAAATGTGGTGAACTGTTCAAAGTTCTGTTGACTTCAGCGGGACCGTTAAAATCCTGCTGGCATAAAATTCTGCCTATACACTACCTGGTAAAAATTCAAAAGCAACATATAAACTTCAATGACTGAATACATCAATCTTCAAAAGTGGGGAAAAGCTGATTAAGATGTCAACAATACATCTGGATTCTAATGAGAGGAGTATGAAACTGCAACCTGTTGCATTGCTGGGTATGTACCTACCATGTGATACTTGTTATAAAGCTTCTGAATGACTATGGTGAGAGGAGACTCGATAAACATTAACAAGGTGAGCTGCCATGATAGGGAGAACATGAAGAAAAGGATCCCGACTGTCTTCACCAAACTACGCAAGAAGACATTCACATTCAGTCCAACAGAGCGACTCATCAGCGTGGTGTCAGTGGAGAGGCGGGAGGCGATGTTACCTTTGGGATAAAACAAAAAGCTTATAGAGGCAGGCATTAGTGTGGGTAAAATATTATCAGTAATATTAAAATAGCAGTAAATCAAGCTAGTGTGTCACCAACTGTAAAGTTGGATTCTGCTCATTACTAACAGTAACATTGGAAGGTATAATACAGGAAAGTAACGTCAGAGTGTGCCCATCACAGGCAGTAATGGTTACCAAGGGCAATAAGATCTCATTACTAATGGCTGCACTAACATTTAAGAGCAGTGTTTTTGCCCTTACCAGTCCGTGTTGCCTCAAAGAAGCCAATTTCCTGCTGTACCAGGGAAGAGAAGAGTTGATTTCGAACCCGTTTGTTGAGACTAGACATTGTGAACATGAAAAGTCCTCCCCGGAGACCTGCTGAGATGGAGCTGGAAGAACAATTACCTCAGTCAGAAAGGTTTAAAGTTAGCAGGATATGAGTTCCTGCACTAGACTCTGCATATTCTCGATGGGCTTCTGGAATTCCTGGATTAACAGGTTCCCACTGGAATACTGGAATGGTTTATTAAGTAGAGTCTACACCTGGATTATTCCATAGTCTCCAGTGGAACCCAGTTTACAGTTCATAATAGGGTGACTGTGAAGTCACCTGACACCCATCTGTCTTTACTCCAACATAAACCCAACTGCACTTTAACTAATTACATACCTACATTAAACATCACATTAGCCCAATCTGCAACTTACTGCATCTCAAGCAACCATCTGAGCCCATGTCACCCTAACCATACCCAACTCTTCACGCAGCCAAAACTGCCTTGTTTGGTGACCTGGTATCTAATCCAAGACTGACCACTTCCCAAGATCCCCATCACAGGCTCACTCTGGCTAACCGAAAATTCCAGGCCATCAAACCGCACATTACTGTAACCAATCCTAACTCACTTTTGCCACAACCCAACCCCACATCGAATCCCACCTTGAACACACCCCACTTCTTTCAGCACAAACCCACTTGACTCCAACTCTTGATAGTCCCCCTACCTCCACTCCAACAATTCACACCCTGCTTATCACAATTCTTGATAGAGACACACACCCTCTCCACAGGAACGTACACACATACACAACAGATGTGGGAGGGTAGGGGCAGGGTTCCCAGGAAAGGACAGTCATTCTCTTCAGTAATTCTCACCTTCCCATGGAGGTCATAAACATGTAGAATATGGCAATGAGGAACGCTCGATGGTCATAGCGAGAACTGAGCAAATCAATCACTTTCCCTGTGTAATAGGGAATAAACATCTCTCCTGGAATCAGACAAAGAGAGCCATTATAACACAACCCATTTACTCTGGATTCCCCACAGGGGGGGAAGGTGGGAGAAGAGAGAGCGAGAGGATGAGGAGAGAGGTAGGGATTGAGGGTGGTGAACAGGTAGGGGGACTAAGTGCAGTGGGAAAAGAGGGAAGAAGTGAAAGGGAGGGAGGGAGAGGAAAAGACAGCAGGAAGAGAAGGGGATATCCTTACCTGCCAATTACTCTGGATCCCTGCCATTTGCTTGTTACTCTGGACCCCCCTCACTCCCATCATCACAGATTTGCCTTCACTTCAGATTCTCCCAACTCCCTTTATTCTTTGGATCCTCCAACTCCTCCTTTAGTCCAGATCTCCCTCAGTCATTGAATCCTACAGTGCAGGAGACCATTTGGCCCATCGAAACTGCACCAACCACAATCTCACCCAGGCCCTATCTCCATAACCCCAGGCATTTACCCGAGCTAGTCCCCTTGACACCAAGGGGCAATTTATCATGGCCAATCCACCTAACCCACATATCTTTGGACTGTGAGAGGAAACTGGTGCACCCGGAGGAAACCCACGCAGACACAGGGAGAACATGTAAACTCCACATAGTGACCCGATGCCGGAATTGAACCCGGGTCCCTGGCGCTGTGAGGCAGCACTGCTAACCACTGTGCCACCATGCCGTCTCCTCACATCACAGTACTCCAAATTGTGCTTCACTCCTTGACTCCAGTTTCCCTTTACTCCCTATTTACTCACCAGCAATGCCCCCTTTCTCCAGATCCCACCTCACTTCCTCTTTACATCCAGATTTGTCACTCACATCTTTACTCTGGATCCGCCTATACTATGTATAGAGGCAGCACAGTGACACAGTAGTTGGCACTGCTGGCTCACAGCGCCAGGGACCCGGGTTCGATTCCCAGCTTGGGTCACTGTCTGTGTGGAGTTTGCATGTTCTCCCCGTGTCTGCGTGGGTTTCCTCCGGGTGCTCCAGTTTCCTCCCACATTCTGAAAGACATGCTGGTTAGGTGCACTGACCCGAGCAGGCGCCGGAGTGTCACGACTAGGGGAATTTCACAGTAACTTCGTTGCAGTGTTAATGTAAGCCTTGTGACTAATAAATAAACTTTACTCCCAATTTATTCCGGATGTCCCAATCCCCCTTCAATCCAGATTCCCTCAACTCTCTCTTTATTCTGGATTCTACTCCACCCCTCCTTTAGTCCAGATCCCCATAACTGCCCCTTTACCGTCCTGTCACTCCCCTTTCGTTCTGGATTTCATTTCATTCCCTATTTCCCTCCCTCCCTTCACTCCAGATTCCCCCGACCCCCCTCCCCCTCCCCCCACTTACCGATCACAGCCAGTGTGAGGAAGGTGAAGGCTCCGCTCAGCGGGAGGAGGTCGGGCCGGGACAGGGTGAGTAGGCGGCGGCCGATGGCGGTGCGTGCCGGGCCCGGTGCCTCTTCCCCCGGACCCGGACCCTCTCCCCGCGGGCTCGGCAGCAGCCTCTCCAGCAGCCCGGCCGCCAGCCCCGAGGCCGAGTGCGAGAGCAGCAGCAGCGGCCAGGAGAGGCCGGGGCCGCGGGCCCCCAGCACCAGGCGCCGCAGCGGCAGCAGCAGGCTGGAGCAGGCCGTGTACAGCAGCACCGGGCCCCGCAGGCAGCCCAGCCGGGGGCCCAGCAGCAGCCCCAGGGTCAGGGCCCCGAGCACCGCCACAGCCGGCAGCAGCGGCCCCGGGACAGCCGGCAGCAGCGGCGGCAGCGCCAGGTGCAGCAGAGCGGGGAGCAGAGAGAGCGCCAGCGCCCGGGGGCAGCGCTCTGAAGCCGGGGAGGGAACCCCCTGACTGAGCCGGCTGGACCGGGACACCATCTTCCTGAAAGAGCCAGAGCAGAGTGACCCAGGCCGGCCACAGCTTTCAGTTTCACTGCCAGAGAGGCCCGCCCAGAGAGACAGAAAGTGTAGATTAATATACAGAGCAATGTATATACAAATATGTACAATATAGAGTATATATATTCCATACTGTAAACCTCTATTACTCTATATATAAATATATCATGTACAGAAAATATAGATGACATTTAAAGGGTATAGATAAATATATACAGAAATACAAATATATACAATACAGATTATAGAAAGAATGTAGAGATAAATATATACAGAAATATGAATGTATACAATATTGATTGTAAATAGAAATAATGTAGCGATACATATATAGAGAATATAGATTACATATAGCGAGAAGGTAGAAATAAAAAAGAGATATAAATGTATGCAATACAAATTACATGGAGAATATAGAGATAAATATATTATGTAGATAAATATATACAATATAGATTATATGTATAGAGATTATATATGGATAGATTATATACAGAGAGGGAACATAGATATAAATTATATAGATTATAGAGAGAATATAGAGATCAATATAATATGCAGAGATATATAGATATATATATATATATATATAATTAGATTATATAGAGTATAAATAAATATATATGAATTATATATAGAGAATACATATAGCTTACAAATATAGAGAATAGTTAAATATAAATTATACAGATTATATATAGAGAGAGAATATAGAGATATATACCAAGAGATATAGAAAAATATATTCAATGTAAATGATATACAGAAAGACCATATAGATAAATATAAATATATAGATTATATACAGAGACACCCACCCCAGAGGGGAAGAAAGTATAGAGATAAATATAAACAATATAGACTCTATATACAGAAAGAGAATATAAATATATACCATGTAGATATATATAGAGAATATAGATAAAAATACAACTATAGATATTTTATACAAAGAAAATACATATACACAAAATAGATTATATAGAGAGAATACAGATAAATGTATAGAGAGATTATATATATATATATATGTAGATATATATAGAAAGAGAATACAGATAAATATAAATACATAGCACACATAAAGGGGAATATACAACAATATAGATTTATATAGAGAGAGAAATAATAGAAAATATAAATTATATACAACCCAGATGGAGAGAAACAGCAATATAGATTATATATACAGAAAGATAAAGAATAGAACATATAAATTATATACAGTCCACATAGAGAGTGAAACAATGATATAGATTATATATAGAGAGCAAGATGGGGCAGCATGGTGGCACAGTGGTTAGCACTGCTGCCTCACAGTGCCAGGGATCCAGGTTCGATTCCCGTCTTGGGTTACTGTCTGTGCGGAGTTTGCACGTTCTCCGTGTCTGCGTGGCTTTCCTCTGAATGCTCCGGTTTCCTCCCATAGTCTGAAAGATATGCTGGTTCAGTGCATTGGCCGAAACAGGCGCGGAGTGTGGCGACTAGGGGAATTTCACAGTAACTTCATTGCAGTGTTAATGTAAGCCTTACTTGTGACTAATAAATAAACTTTTGATAGGAAATATAAATTATACAGAGCTCACATAGAGAGAAAAATATTATGGATTATATATAGAGGAAGCAGAGCAAATATAATTATACAGTTTAGATAATTATACATATCCTAAAAATATACAACAGTATATATACACAGAGAGAAAGAATAGAGAATATATATGACATACAACCAAATAGAAATATATAACATATATAGATGATAAAGGTATAAAAATAGAGATCGTTCATAAATCCCAAATTTGTAGAGTCATAGTCATACAGTACAGAAGAAGCCTTTCTGCCCATCAAGCCTGCACTGACAATGCTGTACTAAATATAACCTAATCCCACTTTCCACCACTTGACCCATAGCCTTAAATGTTATGACATTTCAAGTGCTCATCCATGTACTTTTTAAAGGTTGTGAAGTTTCCCGCTTCTACTACCAGACTTCCCCATCCACTGGATGAAAAAACATTTCCTCAAATCCTCTCTAAGCCTCTTGCACATCAACTTAAAATTGTGTCCCCTCATTCTTAACCCTTTAACGGGAACAACTGCTTTCCTACCCACCTTTCTATACCCCATCATAATCTTATACATCTCAAGCAGGTCCAACCTCAGTCTTCTCTGCTCTAAAGAAAACAACCCCAGCCTATCCAGTCTCTCTTCATAATTCAAGTGAACCATCCCTCGCAACCTCCTGGTGAATCTCCTCTGCACCTTCTCCAGTGCAATCACATCCTTTATTTAGTGAGGTGATCAGAGGTGCACACAGTACTCCAGAGATTTGTACAGCTCCAACATAACCTCCCTGCTCTTATACTCTATGTCATGACCGATAAAGAGAAGCGTCCCGTATGCTTTCTTATTAACCTGTCCTTCGGGGATCTGTTGATAAGCACCTGCAGATCAGTGTTCCTCTGAGCTTCCTAGTGTCCTGCCATTCATTGAGTACCCCCTTATCTCTTTATTCCTTCCAAAATTAATCACCTTGCACGTCAGGGTTTAATTCCATCTGCCATTGATCTGCCATCTAACCAATCCATCTATATCTTCCTGCAACCTAAGACCTTCTTCTCATTAACCACGCTGCCAATCTTTGTGTCATCCACAAACTACCCCTAGCATTCTCATTTATATCATATATATCTACCATGAACAATAAGGGACCGAGCACTCACTGATCCTTGTGGTACGCCACTGGATTGCAGCCTCCAGTCATCCTTCGTCTCGTAACACTAAGCCAGTTTTGGATCCAGCTTGCAAAGTTCCCCTGGATCTCATGTGCTTTTACTCTCTTTAACAGTGTGACCCTGTCACAGGCTTGGCTGAAATTTATATCAACTACATCAACTGCATTCCCCTCATTTACACCCCTGGTCACTTCCTCAAAAAATTCAATCAAATTTGTTAGGCATGACCTCCCTTTGACAAAGCCATGCAGACTATCCCTAATTAAGCCTTGCCTTTCCAAGTGGATATTCATTCCTAAAGAATTTTCTCCAACAGTTTCCCTACCACTGATGTGAGACTCACTAGTCTGTAGTCCCTGGTTTATTTCTGCCGCCTTCTTGAAAAGTGGAAGCACATTAGATGTTCTCCAATCCTCTGGCATCTCCAGAGAGGAATTAGAAATTTGGGTTAAAGCCCCTTTAAATTCTTCCTTTGATTCCCTCAGCAGTCTCGGAAACAACTCATCCAGACCTGGGGATTTGTTCACTTTTAAGCCCCCCAAAACTTCATATAACTTCTCATTCCAATGACAAACTGTTCAAGGACCTCACAGTCTCTCTTGCCAAATTGCAATCCTGTCCAGTATATAACGATGAGCTCTGATAATGACATGAAATACAATGGACGGAATTCTCCCAAAACATTTCTCCCAAAAAATTGCTAAGTGTCATAACAGCGAAAATAATGGAGTCGCTCGCCCTGTCTTGTCAGCCTGGATCTGAAATGTCTCAACTTGTTGAGACTTTGAATTGGATTTGATTTGATTGAATTGGAAAAGTATAAAAAAAAGAGCTGTCATGGGACACACACTGCCATGGAATCTTCCGGCGCGTAACTCTCTTGAAATAGCTGCAGCCGTGCGCCATTAACAAGGGGGAGCAGCTTTTAATGCTCTCGCTGCACTCTCAGCCAGTCATGCCAGGAAGGTGGCACAATGGGGACCAGCAGCTCAGACAGCTGCTGGACGCTGTGGAGGAGAGGCTGGCCATCCTGTACGCCCGGGGAAGTCAACTCAGAAGCAGGGACTTCAGTGCAGAATGAAAAGCAGTGACCACAGCAGTCAGTGCCCCCGGCAGTCAGCGCCCGCAGCCTGACACACCAGACCGGAGTCCAATGCCGGAAAAAGATGAACAACCTCATTCAGGCTTCAAGGGTGAGTGTCCATCCTCCTCATCCTGGCAGCAGTCTTGTCTGTCACACCTGGAATGTCCACCTTGACCCACTCCCGACCCCCCAGCATCCTCCTCAAATTCCTCTGGCCCCCCTGTCAGTACCCCTGCCTGGCAGACCACAGTGCCGATCTACACCACTCATTCCTCACCCCCGTGCCCACCAGCCATCAAGCCCTCAATCATCCCCTTATGTCTGCACAGGAGAAGATGGTGTATAACCATAGAGAGTGGGAGAGGATCAATGGTGGAACTCTTGAATTGCGTCTTCTGACCCCTTTGAGGAGCGCGCTGGATGTCAGAGGGGAGCTGCCTGAGAGGGCTGTGAGTGACTGTGTTGTCAGCGTCGTTACAGAAGTGAGGATCCACAGAACTTCATCCATTTAGACCTTTCTAAAGTAAGTGTCGAATTGCCCAGATACTCGTCCCTCCCTAGCACTTACCCATGTGTCTCCTCCTGCTGGAGCAACACCGGATGAGGTTGGGAGTCGGTGCCCCTCTGCGATCCCCATAGGCACCGCACCCCCCATACTACCTACCCACCCTGCCCTGTAACCCCACCAGCACCTCGGAGGAAAGCTCCAACCTGGCATCAGCTGCACCATCCGCCAATTCAGAGACACAAAGAACAATACAGCACAGGAACAGGCCCTTCAGCCCCCCAAGTCCGTGCCGCTCCCTGGTCCAAACTAGACCATTCTTTTGTATCCCTCCATTCCCACTCCGTTCATATGGCTGTCCAGATAAGTCTTAAACATTCCCAGTGTCCCCGCCTCCACCACCTTGCCTGGCAGCACATTCCAGGCCCCCACCACCCTCTGTGTAAAATACGTCCTGATATCTGTGTTAAACCTCCCCCCCCTTCACCTTGAACCTATGACCCCTCATGAACGTCACCACCGACCTGGGGAAAAGCTTCCACCGTTCACCCTATCTATGCCTTTCATAATTTTATACACCTCTATTAAGTCTCCCCTCATCCTCCATCTTCCCAGGGAGAACAACCCCAGTTTACCCAATCTCTCCTCATAACCAAGCCCCTCCATACCAGGCAACATCCTGGTAAACCTCCTTTGTACTCTCTCCAAAGCCTCCACATCCTTCTGGTAGTGTGGCGACCAGAACTGGACGCAGTATTCCAAATGCAGCCGAACCAACGTTCTATACATCTGCAACATCAGACCCCAACTTTTATACTCTATGCCCCGTCCTATAAAGGCAAGCATGCCATATGCCTTCTTCACCACCTTCTCCACCTGTGACATCAGCTTCAAGGATCTGTGGACTTGCACACCCAGGTCCCTCTGCGTACCTACACCCTTTATGGTTCTGCCATTTATCGTATAGCTCCTCCCTACATTAGTTCTACCAAAATGCATCACTTCGCATTTATCAGGATTGAACTCCATCTGCCATTTCTTTGCCCAAATTTCCAGCCTATCTATATCCTTCTGTAGCCTCTGACAATGCTCCTCACTATCTGCAAGTCCTGCCAATTTTGTGTCGTCCGCAAACTTACTGATCACCCCAGTTACACCTTCTTCCAGATCATTTATATAAATCACAAACAGCAGAGGTCCCAATACAGAGCCCTGCGGAACACCACTAGTCACAGGCCTCCAGCCGGAAAAAGACCCTTCCACTACCACGCTCTGTCTTCTGTGAGCAAGTAAGAAGTCTCACAACACCAGGTTAAAGTCCAACAGGTTTATTTGGTAGCAAATACCATAAGCTTTCGGAGCAATGCTCCTTCGTCAGATGGAGTGGTCTCTGTTCTCAAACAGGGCACAGACACAGAAATCAAATTACAGAATACTGATTAGAATGCAAATCTCTACAGCCAGCCAGGTCTTAAATGCACAGACAATGTGGGTGGAGGGAGCATTCAACACAGGTTAAAGAGATGTGTATTGTCTCCAGACAGTACAGCTTGTGAAATTGTGCAAGTCCAGGAGGCAAGCTGTGGGGGTTACTGATAATGTGACATAAATCCAACATCCCGGTTTAGACCGTCCTCATGTGTGCGAAACTTGGCTATCAGTTTCTGCTCAGTGACTCTGCGCTGTCGTGTGTCGTGAAGGCCGCCTTGGAGAACGCTTACCTGAAGATCCAAGGCTGAATGCCCGTGACTGCTGAAGTGCTCCCCCACAGGAAGAGAACAGTCTTGCCTGGTGATTGTCGAGCGGTGTTCATTCATCCGTTGTCGTAGCGTCTGCATGGTTTCCCCAATGTACCATGCCTCAGGACATCCTTTCTTGCAGCGTATCAGGTAGACAACGTTGGCCGAGTTGCAAGAGTAGGTACCATGTACCTGGTAGATGGTGTTCTCACGTGAGATGATGGCATCCGTGTTGATGATCCGGCACGTCTTGCAGAGGTTGCTGTGGCAGGGTTGTGTGGTGTCGTGGTCACTGTTCTCCTGAAGGCTGGGTAGTTTGCTGCGGACAATGGTCTGTTTGAGGTTGCGTGGTTGTTTGAAGGCAAGAAGTGGGGTGTGGGGATGGCCTTGGCGAGATGTTCGTCTTCATCAATGACATGTTGAAGGCTCCGGAGGAGATGCCGTAGCTTCTCCGCTCCGGGGAAGTACTGGACGACGAAGGGTACTCTGTCCTCCGTGTCCCGTGTTTGTCTTCTGAGGAGGTCGGTGCGGTTTTTCGCTGTGGCACGTCGGAACTGTTGATCGATGAGTCGAGCGCCATATCCTGTTCTTATGAGGGCATCTTTCAGCGTCTGGAGGTGTCTGTTGTGATCCTCCTCATCCGAGCAGATCCTGTGTATTCGGAGGGCTTGTCCGTAGGGGATGGCTTCTTTAACGTGTTTAGGGTGGAAGCTGGAGAAGTGGAGCATCATGAGGTTATCCGTGGGCTTGCGGTACAGTGAGGTGCTGAGGTGACCGTCCTTAATGGAGATGCGTGTGTCCAAGAATGCAACCGATTCTGGAGAGTAGTCCATGGTGAGTCTGATGATGGGATGGAACTTGTTGATGTCATCATATAGTTGTTTCAGTGATTGCTCACCATGACTCCAAAGGAAGAAAATGTCATCGATGTATCTAGTGTATAGCATCGGTTGAAGGTCCTGTGCGGTGAAGAAGTCTTGTTCGAACCTGTGCATGAAGATGTTGGCATATTGAGGTGCGAATTTTGTCCCCATGGCTGTTCCGTGTGTCTGGATGAAGAACTGGTTGTTGAAGGTGAAGATATTGTGATCCAGGATGAAGCGGATGAGTTGTAAAATTGCATCTGGAAACTGGCAGTTGACGGCATTGAGTACTGAGGCCGTTGCAGCAATGCCATCATCGTGGGGGATGCTGGTGTAGAGTGCCGAGACATCGATTGTGACGAGGAGTGCTCCTGGTTCAACTGCTCCATGTGTGTTGAGTTTCTGTAGGAAGTCCGTAGTGTCGCGACAAAAGCTGGGGGTTCTTTGTACAATGGGTTTCAAGATGCCCTCGACATAGCCGGAGAGGTTCTCGCACAGGGTTCCGTTTCCTGAAACGATGGGACGGCCTGGTGTGTTTGCCTTGTGTATTTTTGGGAGGCAGTAGAGATCTCCAACGCGTGGAGTACGTGGGATGAGAGCACGGAGGGTGTTCTGAAGGTCCGGATCAAAGGTTTTGATCAGAGTGTTGAGTTGACGGGTGTGTTCTTTGGTCGGATCTGTGGGTAACTGTGAGCAAGCCAGTTCTCCACCCATCTAGCCACCTCCCCCTTTATCCCATGAGATCCAACCTTTTTCACCAGCCTACCATGAGGGACTTTGTCAAACGCTTTACTAAAGTCCATATAGACGACATCCACGGCCCTTCCCTCGTCAACCATTCTGGTCACTTCTTAAAAAAACTCCACCAGGTTAGTGAGAACATAAGAACATAAGAAATAGGAGCAGGAGTAGGCCATCTAGCCCCTCGAGCCTGCCCCGCCATTCAATAAGATCATGGCTGATCTGACGTGGATCAGTACCACTTACCCGCCTGATCCCCATAACCCTTAATTCCCTTACCGATCAGGAATCCATTCATCCGCGCTTTAAACATATTCAGCGAGGTAGCCTCCACCACCTCAGTGGGCAGAGAATTCCAGAGATTCACCACCCTCTGGGAGAAGAAGTTCCTCCTCAACTCTGTCTTAAACCGACCCCCCTTTATTTTGAGGCTGTGTCCTCTAGTTTTAACTTCCTTACTAAGTGGAAAGAATCTCTCCGCCTCCACCCTATCCAGCCCCCGCATTATCTTATAAGTCTCCATAAGATCCCCCCTCATCCTTCTAAACTCCAACGAGTACAAACCCAATCTCCTCAGCCTCTCCTCATAATCCAAACCCCTCATCTCCGGTATCAACCTGGTGAACCTTCTCTGCACTCCCTCCAATGCCAATATATCCTTCCTCATATAAGGGGACCAATACTGCACACAGTATTCCAGCTGCGGCCTCACCAATGCCCTGTACAGGTGCATCAAGACATCCCTGCTTTTATATTCTATCCCCCTCGCAATATAGGCCAACATCCCATTTGCCTTCTTGATCACCTGTTGTACCTGCAGACTGGGCTTTTGCGTCTCATGCACAAGGACCCCCAGGTCCCTTTGCACGGTAGCATGTTTTAATTTGTTTCCATTGAGATAGTAATCCCATTTGTTATTATTTCCTCCAAAGTGTATAACCTCGCATTTATCAACGTTATACTCCATTTGCCATATCCTCGCCCACTCACTCAGCCTGTCCAAATCTCTCTGCAGATCTTCTCCGTCCTCCACACGATTCACTTTTCCACTTATCTTTGTGTCGTCTGCAAACTTCGTTACCCTACACTCCGTCCCCTCCTCCAGATCATCTATATAAATGGTAAATAGTTGCGGCCCGAGTACCGATCCCTGCGGCACGCCACTAGTTACCTTCCTCCAACCGGAAAAACACCCATTTATTCCGACTCTTTGCTTCCTGTCGGATAGCCAGTCCCCAATCCACTTTAACACACTACCCCCAACTCCGTGTGCCCTAATCTTCTTCAGCAGCCTTTTATGGGGCACCTTATCAAACGCCTTTTGGAAATCCAAAAACACCGCATCCACCGGTTCTCCTCCATCAACCGCCCTAGTCACATCTTCATAAAAATTCAACATGTTCGTCAAGCACGACTTTCCCTTCATGAATCCATGCTGCGTCTGATTGATCGAACCATTTCTATCCAGATGCCCTGCTATCTCCTCTTTAATAATGGATTCCAGCATTTTCCCTACTACAGACGTTAAGCTGACCGGCCTATAGTTACCCGCCTTTTGTCTCCTTCCTTTTTTAAACAGCGGCGTAACATTAGCCGTTTTCCAATCAACCGGCACTACCCCAGAATGCAACGAGTTTTGATAAATAATCACTAACGCATCCACTATTACCTCTGACATTTCTTTCAATACCCTGGGATGCATTCCATCCGGACCCGGGGACTTGTCCACCTTCAGTCCCATTAGTCTACCCAGCACTGCCTCTCTGGTAACATTAATCGTATTAAGTATTTCTCCTGCTGCCAACCCTCTATCGTTAATATTTGGCAAACTATTTGTGTCCTCCACCGTGAAGACCGACACAAAAAACTTATTTAAAGACTCAGCCATATCCTCATTTCCCACTATTAACTCCCCCCTCTCGTCCTCCAAGGGTCCAACATTCACTCTAGCCACTCTATTCCTTTTTATATATTTATAAAAACTTTTACTATCATTTTTTATATTAATTGCTAGCCTAGCTTCATAGTCTATCCTTCCTTTCTTTATCGCTTTCTTAGTCTCTCTTTGTTGTTTCTTAAATTTTTCCCAATCACTTGTTTCTCCACTATTTTTGGCCACTCTGTACGCAGCTGTTTTTATTTTAATACTCTCCTTTATTTCCTTCGTTATCCACGGCTGGTTCTCCCTTTTCTTACAATCCTTGTTTTTTGCTGGAATATATTTTTGCTGAGAACTGAAAAGGATCTCCTTAAAAATCCTCCACTGTTCCTCAGCTATCCTACCTGCCAGCCTGCTCTCCCAGTCTACCTTAGCCAATTCATCCCTCATCCTATCATATTTCCCTCTGTTCAAACAGAGGACACTGGTTTGGGACCAAACTTTCTCCTCTTCCATCTGAATCAGAAATTCGACCATATTGTGGTCACTAGACCCAAGAGGGTCCTTCACAATAAGATCCTTAATTCTACCTACCTCGTTACACAATACCAGATCCAAAATAGCTCGTTCCCTCGTCGGTTCCGTAACATGCTGTTCAAGGAAACTATCCCGACAGCATTCTAAGAACTCTTCCTCCATTCCACCCTTACCGACTTGAGTCTGCCAGTCAATGTGCATGTTGAAGTCCCCCATGATTATTGCCGTTCCGTTTTTACACGCATCCCTTATCTGCTTGTTTATAGCCCTCCCTACCTCAACATTATTATTTGGGGGCCTATATACCACACCTACTAGTGTCTTTCTCCCTCTACTATTCCTCATCTCTACCCATAATGATTCCACGTTTTGTTCCTCAGAGCCTATGTCATCCCTCAGTACTACCCTGATATTATCTCTTATTAATAGCGCGACCCCACCACCTTTTCCTTCCTGTCTTCCTAAACGCCTGATACCCCTGGATATTCATCTCCCAGTCCTGGTCACCTTTCAGCCACGTTTCTGTAATGGCCACTAGATTGTACCCACTTGTGCTGATTTGCACCATCAACTCATTTACCTTGTGGCATGACCTCCCTCTCACAAAACCATGCTGACTATCGTTAATGAGTTTATTCCTTTCTAAATGCGCATACATCCTATCTCTAAGAATCTTCTCCAACAACTTCCCTACCACGGACGTCAAGCTCACCGGCCTATAATTACCCGGGTTATCCTTCCTACCCTTCTTAAATAACGGGACCACATTAGCTATCCTCCAATTCTCTGGGACCTCACCTGTGTCCAGTGACGAGACAAAAATTTGCGTCAGAGGCCCAGCGATTTCATCTCTCGTCTCCCTGAGCAGCCTTGGATACATTCCATCAGGCCCTGGGGATTTGTCAGTCTTTATACTCTCTAACAAACCTAACACTTCCTCCCTTGTAATGGAAATTTTCTCCAACGCCTCAGACACACGCCTCAGTGGGTGGACTTACAGACATGCTTTGCGGTCGCTTTCTGCTGAGAACCACACAGCTGCTGAGGAACGTCCGACGGAGTGGGCAGGCCGTGGTCTGCTGGCCCCCAGCCAGATGCTGGGCCGCTGGAAAAGGTTCTCACTGAGCTGCTGGGAAAGCAGATGCAGAACCGGGATTGAGGGGGGTGTCGGAGACATTCCTGCAACTGCGAGGCTGTTTCGAACAGTCCCACAGCTTTTAGGCACGTTGCGTGGCACCCAGGCCAACACAGCAAGGGTGGCGACCGTGGTGAAAAGCTTGTGGCAGGAAATAGTAGCCATGGGTGGCATGGTCCATGGTGGGCCATGGCTGCGGGCCTCGAGGGCTTGGCACACTCTCAGAGGATATTTGCTGAGGGACTCCAGAGCTTGCTCCAGATTCAGATGGCCATCACTGAGGATTCTCATACCGTGGTGCACACAATGTTGGGTCTCCAGACTGGCACCACCAGGTGATGCCAGAATGTCCCCCAGCAGCCCACAGGCATTCCAAGGGAGGAGGGGGCCATGCTGGGGCTTTCCACCCAGGAAACCCAGCCTTCCGAACACCCACTTCCTGACACTGGGGCAGCGAGGTGAACTGGGTGCCGCGGCTGCATCCATGACACTCAAATATCGACTGAGGCCACACCCCTCCATGTCCCGACCCTCAAGGGCATCAAAGGCCACAGGTCGCGGAACATAGCAGACCGCCTCCACCTCTGATCTGCATCCTGGGAGTCACTTAGATGTAGCGGCAGGCCACGTAAGATTAAGAAGATGTAGGGTTATCAATAGGGAACAGGTGAAGGTGGATGCTGTAGTTGTGGTAGAATGCACTCCAAATAAAAACAACTAAAGATTATTGCACTCCACAGTCGTGACTGCACTGCTCTGTCTGTAACCTATCTCCCACAGGGATTCTCATACCCCCACCCACACCTGTAAAGGCATGTAGTGTCATGCAGCGCAGGAGAGGCCCTTCAGCCCACCAAGTCTGCACTGACGATAACTACCAGCGAAGTTGCATGCATCCCAACTCCCAGCCCCCTGTGTGCTGTGGTTCTCCCAGTGTGCAGCTGAGTACACCATCAGGTCATTGGGTTATGGGCCCCAGGCAGTGCGGGTGAGGGAGAAGTGGTTCGGGAGGAGGGGTGAGTTGGGAGATGTGCCAGGCCAGGGAGTGTGGACATGGGTTCTGGATGGAGTTGAAGGCAGGCTGATGCATCACTTGACAATGGACCAGGTAGCAGTGTGGGCCTCATTATAACGGCCTCTGGCCTCTGCACTGGCATCATCAGACATGACTTCAGCATGTGGCCCTTGCTCTACGAGTCATCCCAGCAGCCTGGATGGTCCTCAAAGACCCCAAGGATGTCTGAGTGCCCCAGGATGTAGCTGTTGTGCATGCTCCCTGGGAAGTGCACATACCTGCAAGAAGTTATCAAGGTGATCGCACAAAATCTGCACATTCAGGGAGTGAAATCCCTTGTGATTGATCCCACGGGGCTTACATGGCGTCTGTAGCCACTGTTGCTGGCAGGTTCAGTGGCTACAGACGCCATGTAAGCCTTCAGTCAGGACATCTTGTGCCTGACCAGGGTCAAAATGGATGTCGTGCCCTGCCCGGGCATAAAAGTAAAGTTTATTTATTAGTCACAAGTAAGGCTTACATTAACACTGCAATGAAGTTACCGTGAAATCCCCCTAGTCGCCAGAGTCCAGCACCTCTTCGGGTCAATGCACCTAACCAGCGCTTCTTTCAGACTGAGAGGTAACCGGAGAACACGGAGGAAACTCACGCAGACACGAGGAGAACGTGCAAACTCCACACAGACATTGAGCCAAGCCGGGAATTGAACCCGGGTCTCTGGTGCTGTGAAGCAGCAGTGCTAACCACTGTGCTACCGTGCTGCCCCATACACAGGGCATCCATTACCTCCTAGACACACCTGTGGTCTGATGACTGCAAAATGACACACTGGTACCCACTCGAGCCCTGGAATGACCCGGTGGCATAGAAGTTAAGGCCTGTCGTCACCTTCACTGCCACCGGGAGTGGGTGGCCTCCTCCACCCCCATGAGGTGCCAGGTCCACGAGAATGTGGCACAGGTGTGGCACTGTCCCTGTTCTCAGCTCATGGAAGGACATGCATGTCCTGAACAGCCGGGTCTCCTCCTCCGACATCTTCCGCCCTCCCCCTCAGGTAGATGAGCGGCCGAGTCCAGACCTGGGCCGGTGGCCCCCTGTTGTCATGTTGCAACCTCCAGCCTGGGTTGGTCTTGCCACAGGCAGCGACATCTGTTGCCTCTATTGGCTCTATTCTGAAATACAGGGTTGATCTGCGGGGGGGGGGAGGGGGAATGAGAGTCAGTTCGTACGATTTTCCAGCCCGAGCCCCTCAATCCCTCCCAGCACCCCCTGTCCCCGTGCATCTGAACCCGAGCAACCCGACACCATCCCCGGTGCCATGTGTCACTTTGTTTGAATGCCAACCGTTACCACATCATCACCTCTGCGGCCACCTGCACTGCCCCCTTATGTCGCCAATGACATCCTACATGGCTGGACCCTTCCTTCACATGATGCGGCATGATGTCTTCTGCATCCTCAGTGTAGTTGCGTGGCCTCCCAGATGGCCAGCCTCCCTTCCCCACTTCTTCCCTTCCACCTCCACCCTCCCCACTTCCCCTTCCCCATCCCTTCCCCTGCCGCTCCCCCTCCTCATTCCCCTCCCATTTCCGCACCTCTACCATTTCCCTATTCCACGCTCCCCTCTCCTAACTCTGCACCCTCCCCTTGCCCCACCTCCCCTCATCTCCCCTTCACCCTCCCCTTCCCTCCCTCCCCTCCTCCCTCCCCCTTCCTCTTCCCACCCTCAGACCTCCCTGCCCACTTCCCCTCTCCTTTCTTGCCTTTCACCCTCCTCTCCTCCCCCTCCTATTGTCCTCCCCCACCCCTCCCTCCTCTCTCCACCCCCACCCCTCCCTCCTCTCTCCCCCTCCCCTCCCAGCTCTCCCTCCATCACCGAGGATGAGAAATTGTTCTGTGCAGAGGCTGGGGAGGCAATCTGAAGAAATCTCATTTTTGGGAGGAAGGTGGAGAAGGATGATTTTGAAAGAGCGGTGAGAGAGTGAGACAAAGGGAGACACTAAAGGTGGAAAATGTGGCAGAGGAGTAGAGGATAAAGATGAGATTTGGTGAGAGGAGCCACACCATACACAACAGTCTGGGTGAATGGTGGAAGCTGTAGCCAGGCTAGGAGGATTCATTCAGGGGAAGGTGTTGTCTCTCGCTCAGCCAGGTTACTGTTAAGAATACAATGATATTGCAATTATTCACAATATGTTCATGGATGGCAAGCCCTTGTTCACAAGGGAACGGACATTGTGGAGGGAGATGCAGAGAGAGCGAGAGTGAACAGGTAGTGACACTGAACTGATGGCAGAGTTCACAGTGTCAAAGATGAGAGGTGAATTGGAGATTGGCAGGATTAATCCCAGTGAGTTCGCTGGGCAGGAAGGCCAATGAAAGAGTAAGATGGAACAATTGAGATTGCTGCTAGGAATGACACCAGGGCCGAGTACCTCAAAGAACCCTCTGGAGGGCAGATACAGGCTGATCAGACAGGTAGCCCAGCTTCAGACAAAGAACAGTACAGCACAGGAACAGGCCCTTCGGCCCTCCAAGCCTGCGCTGATCATGATGTCTGTCTAAACTAAAACCATATGCACTTTCGGAGTCCACATCCTTCCATTCCCATCCTATCCATGTATTCGTCTCGTTGCCCCTTAAATGCCGTTATCGTACCTGCTCTCACCACCTCCCAGGGCAGCATATTCAAGACATTCACCACCCTCTGTGTAAAAAACTTGCTTCATACATCTCCTCTAAACTTTTCCCCATGCACTTTAAACCTATGCCCCCTGATACTTTTCTGCCCTAGGAAAGAGCATCTGACTATCCACTCTGCCTATGCCACTTATAATCTTGTAAATTTCTATCAGGTCACCCCTCAACTCCATCGTTCCAGTGAGAACAAACCAAGTTTATCCAACCTCTCCTCATAGCTAATACCCTCCAGACCAGACAACATCCTGGTAAACCTCTTCTGTACCCTCTCCGAAGCATCCACATCCTTCTGGTAGTGTGGTGACAAGAATTGTACACAATATTCCAAATGAGACCTAACTAAGGTTCTGTACAGCTGCAACATGACCCGCCAATTTTAATACTCAATGCCCCGACCGATGAAGGCAAGCATGTGTATGCCTTCTTGACTACCTTATCCACCTGCGTTGCCACTTTCAGTGATCAGTAGACATGTACGCCCAGATCTCTCTGCCTGTCAATTCTCCTAAGGGTTCTATCATTTACTGTATAATTCCTACATGCATTCGACCTTCCAAAATGCATTATCTCACACTTGTCCAGATTAAACTCCATCTGCCATTTACCTGCCCAAGTCTCCAACCAGTCTATATCTTGCTGTATCCTCTGACAATCCTCTTCCTTATCCGTAACTACACCAATTTTTGTGTCATCTGCAAACTTACTAATCAGACCAGCTATATTTTCCTCCAAACCATTTTATATACTACAAACAACAAAGGTCCCAGAATTGATCCCTGTGGAACACTGCTAGTCACAGCCTTCCATTTAAAAAAGCACCCCTCCACTGCTACCCTCTGTCTTCTATGGCCAAGCCAGTTCTGTATCCATCTAGCCAGCTCTCCTCTGATCCCGTGTGACTTCACGTTTTGTACCAGTCTATAATGAAGTACCTTGTCAAAGACTTTACTGAAGTTCACGTATACAACATCCACTGCCTTTCCCTCATCTATCATCATTGTCACTTTCTCGAAAAAACTCGATGAAGTTAGTGAGGCACGACCTCCCCTTCACAAAACCATGCTGTCTATCACTAATAAGTCCATTTGTTTCCAAATGTGAATAAATCCTGTTCCTAAGAATCTTTTCCAATGATTTCTCCACCACTGACATAAGGCTCACCGGACTATAATTTCCTGGATTATCCCTGCTACCCTTCTTAAACAATGGAATAACATTGGCTATCCTACAGTCCTCTGGAACTTCACCTGTAGCCAATGAGGATGCAAAGATTTCTGTCAAGGCCCCAGCAATTTCCGCCCTTACCTCCTTCAATATTCTGGGGTAGATCCTATCAGGCCCTGAGGACTTATCTACTTTAATGCTTTCTAAGATGCCCAACACCTCGTCCTTTCTGATATTGACATGACCCAGAATATCAACACACCCTACCCTAGGCTCCTCATCCATCAAGTCCCTCTCTTTGATGAATACTGAGGCAAAGTATTCATTTAGTATCTCATCCATTTCCTCTGGTTCCAAGCCGGAGGACAGCAGGAGGAGAATAGGAAGATGAGAAGTACTGAAGGGTGAGGGTACAGAATTAGGACACAGAGTAGCTCAGAACAAAGACGTGAAATAAGGCAGCACATTAAGGGAGGGATCAAGGAGAGGTAAAGAGAAAAGAAAAGGAAAAGTGGGAAGATATTGATGGGATCATTGCCAGAGCAGCAGGCAGAATGTGTACATGAATGGACAAAAGAAAATCTTATTGATCTCAGTTACATAGAAATTAGGATCCACAGAATCTTGATAAGAGACAGACTATAGGGAATAGATGGTGATAATAGGTGGCGAGAATTAAAGTCACATCTTAGTTGGATATGAAAATTTAGGAAAGATTACCTTCAAATAATCACCTTCAATCTGTGTCCTCTCGTTCTCAATCCTTCGATCAATGGGACTAGTTTCTCTCTGTTCTGACCCCCTCATGATTTTGAACACCTCTATCAGATTTCCTCTCAACCTTCTCTTCTCCAAGGAGAACAGTCCTAACCTCTTCAATCTTTCTACATCACTTAAGTTCCTCAGACCTGGGAATGTTCCCGTGAATCTTTCCTGCACTCTCTCTAATACCTTCACATTCAGTGTGGTGCCCAGAACTGGACACTGAGCCAGATCCTCCAGTCAGTGCTGAAGTGGGGGTGTATACACTTGACTGTGTTGGGAAATGTGGTCTTCCCCAATTCCACTGGATCAGCTGGGAATTCCTCTCCTGGCTAAAGGAAGCAGTAATCATTGAGTGTATCCAGGAGGATTAATGAGCGGACATAGAAACACCGAGTGCACACTGCCTGCCACATCAGTGGAAAAGAGACATCCCTTGAGGTTGCAGGGCCTGGTAGGTAGGTGGTTTCCAGTATTTGCTGTGGCTTTAAATGTTTTTAAGTATCTTTTGGAAATAGAGATAGTTGAGTAATTTGTATTTGTGAATGTTAGGAAGGTATAGCTTAATTTATATTTCTGCAGGTGTGTGTTAAGGAAACTGGAGTTTAGTTTTACTTTAATATTACTTTAACATTTTAATAAGCTTTTAGGACTCCAAAGCAAATACCAAGTATAATAAACTGAGTTGTTGCCTAGTAACAGAGAGGCCACAGGGAAACAGAATTGGGGCAGCATGGTGGTTAGCACTGCTGCCTCACGGCGCCAGGAACTCGGGTTCAATTCTGGCCTTGGGTCACTGTCTGTGTGGAGTTTGCACATTTTCCCCGTGTCTGCGTGGTTTCCCTCCGGGTGCTCCGGTTTCCTCCCACAGTCCAAAGATGTGCTGGTTAGGTTGCTTGGCAATGCTAAATTGACCCTTCGTGTCAGGGAGACTAGCTAGGGTAAAGATGTGGGGTTATGGGGATAGGGCCTGGGTGGGATTGTTGTCAGTGCAGGTTCACTGGGCCAAATGCCCTCTTTCTGCATTGTAGGAATTCTATGATTCTATGAAAGCAGTTTGAGGTTCTGCTGGAGCTAAATAGTGCTCTAAGGTGCAGGGAGCAGTTTAAGTCTCCCTTGAGCAGGACATGAAAGGAGGTTGCAGAGAGCAGGCCCGAACTAAAGAACAGAAAGGCCCTAAAACCAGGAAGACAGGCCGAAGGAAGTTTCAAGAATACCGTATAATCCAAAACAATATCAGGAATCTGGAAAGATCCTGTTCAGTGCAGTTAAGTGTGAGGAGAAGATCAAGAGTCCAAAAAGGCAAAGTTGCTGGAAGCAGATGTAAAGCCATATGGGTTTGCCAGAGTACCAAGGAGAACCAAAGGTTGGTGACTCCTTGCTCTAGACTGTGAAGCAGTGCTAGGTATCAGAGAGTATGGAAGGTAAAGTTTAAATGAACATGGCGATCCAGGGAAAAAACATCAGAAGGAGAGGTGAAACCCTGGTGGTGAATTCTTGGTGAATCCATTGCTGCCTCACCGCAGCAGGAACCTGGGTTCGATTCCCAGTTTGGGTGACTATCTGTGCCATGTATGTACATTCTCCCCTTGTCTGCATGGGTTTCCTCCAGGTGCTCCGGTTTCCTCCCACAGTCTGAAAGACATGCTGGTTAGGTGCATTGGTCATGCTAAATTCTCCCTCAGTGTACCTGAACAGGCGCTGGAGTATGGCGACTAGAGGATTTTCACAGTAACTTCATTGCAGTGTTAATGTAAGCCTACTTGTGACACAAATAAATAAACTTTAAGCTTAAACATCTGAGAGAAAGCATTCTGATAGAAGATTTCAAGGTGTGTTCTTTGAGAGTGAAGATTGGAAACCCTCATCTGAAAACCAGAGTTCCAGTGAGACCAAATGTAACAAGCGTCTGAGGGGAGAATTGATGAGATATCTGGAGAAGTTGTTTTGGGTGGTATCTGTCACTTGGTTTCAGAGTATAGGGTGTCTGACCACATTTCATCTATTTGATCAAATGGACTGTGTGCTTACTGTGAGCATTGGAGTATAAGATAAACTTTGTAACTTATCCTTGCACTGTTACAGATACACACAGATTTGTATTATAGTTAATCTTTTCTTGTTTAATAAATGTTTTATTCTTTAGTTAAAAAATACATTAAAAACAAATGCAGGACAAAGCAGCCCGCTTGATTGGCACCACATCTACAAATATCCACTCTCTCCACCACCGACGCTCAGTAGCAGCAGTCTGTACCATCCACAAGATGAGCTGCAGCAATTCACCAAAAATCTTTAGACAGGACCTTCCAAACCCATGACCACTTCCAACTAGAAGGACAAGGGCAGCAGATACATGGGAACACCACCACCTGCAAGTTTTCCTCCAAGTCACTCACTGTCCTGACTTGGAAATATATCGCCGTTCCTTCGCAGTCGCTGGGTCAAAATCCTGCAATTCCCTCCCTAACGACATTGTGGGTCAACCCACAGCATGTGGACTGCAGCGATTCAAGAAGGCAGCTCACCACCACCTTCTCAAGGGCAACTAGGGATGGGCAATAAATGCTGGCCAGCCAGCGACACCCATGTCCCACGAATGAATAAAAAAAAAATGAGCAGTCTCTGTGACTCTGTTCAGTGTCCACCCTCCATGTTTCTAAACAAAAGATAGAAGTAGGGATCTATCAAGCCTGATCCTACCCTGGGATCTGACTTGTCGCATAGTAACGTCAGCTGGGATCATAACAGTATCCTTTATTCAATTTTGCATTGTAACCACCCCAAACACAGATCCTCCCCCTCCGAGACTTCGCTCCCCCAGCTCCTGACACCCCCAGCTCTGTTCCCCCAATTCCTAACCCTCCCAGTTCGACACCCCCGAATCTGTGTAGCCCCCACCGCACAATCCTGACTCTCCTACATCACCAGTTTAAGTTTTTACGTTTATTTATTAGTCACAAGTTGGCTTACATTAACACTGCAATGAAGTTACTGTGAAAATGTCCTAGTTGCCACACTCCAGTGCCTGTTCGGGTACACTGAGGGAGAATTTGGCATGGCCAATGCACCTAACCAACATATCTTTTGGACTGTGGAAGGAAACCGGAGCACCTGGAGGAAACAAAGCAGACACGGGGAGAACATGCAGACTCCACATAGACAGTGACCCAAGCTGAGAATTGAGCCTGGGTCCCTGGAGCTGTGAGGCAGCAGTGCTAACCACTGTACCACTGTACTGCCCCCGGTATTGTGGATCGAGGATTAGGGGGAGGACAAGGGTGTAGTGAGCAGTGCTGAGTGGGAGGGCGGGGAGGAAAGGGCAGGGTGGGAAGGGGGTTTATGAGTAGTGCCTGGGCAGCACGGGGTGAGGGAGAGAGTGTTGTGAACAAAACCTGGACTCTGGGGAATCGGGAGGAAAGATGTCCATTTCATAAGGGGATTCGTTTTGTTTGACTGAATGAGCAGGAAGTGCTGCGTTACCACTTTGACTGCTTTGATTGACAGCTCCAGAGCAGATCAAACAGTTCATTGTTGATATAATCACTTCACCTTCCGGTAAGCCTCAAGAACTTCCTACTTTCACCACAGGTGCCCGTCACAGTTGACTGAATTTGAAGCACTTCCTCTTTTCGAATCATAGTATTTTTAAACAGGCTGTGCTTTGTTCTGAATATTTTGACTGTTTTTTCTGTGCGTGGGCCTGATTCAAACTCTCATGCCTGCTCTGGAGGTTGCTTTCAGCTGTAGAAGAGACTGGCACCACTCCCCCTGCCACCCTGGCAGTGACTGTGCTTACTGTGTTTACCCCAGTCCAACGTCGGCATCTCCACACCCTGGCAGTGACCACAGTATCCCTTCTGTTTTTACAGTGGATCCATCCACAGCATTCAGGATAAAATATCTCTGTTCTCCAGCTGTCCCGGATACCGGTGTAAATCTGTAATTTGTACACATAGGATCAGAGAATCCCTACAATGCAGAACGAGGCCATTTGGCCCATCGAGTCTGCACCGATCACAATCCCACCCAGGCCTTATTACCGTAACCCCACATATTTACCCTGCTAATCTCTCTGATGCTAGGATCAATTTAGCATGGCCAATCAACCTAACCCACACATCTTTGGACTGTGGGAGGAAACCGGAGCACCCGGAAGAAACCCACGCAATCATGGGGAGAAAGTGCAAACTCCACACATAAAAACATCAGTGACAGTGACCTGAGTCCCTGGCGCTATGAGGCAGAAGTGCTAAGCACTGTGCCACATCAGGACTTGCTGTCGAAATCCACATTCAGCAGTACGTAATCGGAAGGTGTGGACACAATACTCCAGCTGAGACAGAACCAATGTTTGTCGAGGTTTCTCATAACCTTTTTTATACTCAGTGTCTTTATAATTCTCAGAGTCCTGTGTGCTTTATTAACCGCTCTCTCAACCTGTCAATGATTTCTCCCCCTGCGCCCGAAGCCCCTTTACAATAAAAATGGGGGAGTTTCTCTCTCTCTCTCTCCCTCCATATCCCACTATCAGCTGTGCCTTCTCTCCATTCTGTGGAGATGCCGGCATTGGACTGGGGTCAGCACAGTAAGAAATTTCACAACACCAGGTTAAAGTCCAACAGGTTTATTTGGTAGCACAAGCCACAAGCTTTCGGAGCACTGCCCCTTCATCAGGTGAGTGGGAGTTGTGTTCACAAACAGGGCATATATAGACACAAACCCAATTTACAAGATAATGGTTGGAATGCGAGTCTTTACAGGTTATCAAGTCTTAAAGGTACAAACAATGTGAGTGGAGAGAGGGTTAAGCACAGGTTAAAGAGATGTGTATTGTCTCCAGACAGGACAGTTAGTGAGATTTTGCAAGCCCAGGCAAGTCGTGGGGGTTACAGATAGTGTGACATGAACCCAAGATTCCGGTTGAGGCCATCCTCATGTGTGCGGAACTTGGCTATCAGTCTCTGCTCAGCGACTCTGCGTTGTCATGTGTCATGAAGGCTGCCTTGGAGAACACTTACCCGAAGATCAGAGGCCGAATGCCCATGACCACTGAAGTGTTCCCCAACAGGAAGAGAACACTCTTGCCTGGTGATTGTCGAGCGGTGTTCATTCACCCGTTGTCGGAGCGTCTGCATGGTCTCCCCAGTGTACCATGCCTCGGGACAAGCTTTCCTGCAGCGTATCAGGTAGACAACATTGGCCAAGTTGCAAGTGTATGTACCATGTACCTGGTGGATGATGTTCTCACGTGAAATGATGGCATCCGTGTCAATGATCCGGCACATCTTGCAGAGGTTGCTGTGGCAGGGTTGTGTGGTGTCGTGGTCACTGTTCTCCTGAAGGCTGGGTAGTTTGCTGCGAACAATGGTCTGTTTGAGGTTGTGCGGTTGTTTGAAGGCAAGAAGTGGTGGTGTGGAGATGGCCTTGGCGAGATGTTCGTCTTCATCGATGACATGTTGAAGGCTCCGGAGAAGATGTCGTAGCTTCTCCGCTCCGGGGAAGTACTGGACAACGAATGGTACTCTGTCCACCGTGTCCCGTGTTTGTCTTCTGAGGAGGTCGGTGCGGTTCCCCAACAGGAAGAGAACACTCCTGCGTGGTGATTGTCGAGCGGTGTTCATTCATCTGTTGGCGTAGCGTCTGCTTGCAAAATCTCACTAACTGTCCTGTCTGGAGACAATACACATCTCTTTAACCTGTGCTTAACCCTCTCTCCACTCACATTGTCTGTACCTTTAAGTCTTGATTACCTGTAAAGACTCGCATTCCAACAATTATCTTGTAAATTGAGTTTGTGTCTATATATGCCCTGTTTGTAAACACAATTCCCACTCACCTGATGAAGGAGCAGCGCTCCGAAAGCTAGTGGCTTGTGCTACCAAATAAACCTGTTGGACTTTAACCTGGTGTTTGTGAGACTTCTTACTGTTCTCACCATTCTCCAGCCACTGCAGATCCTCCTTTCTCCACAGGGGGCGGCGGAGGCTGTTCCTCTGCTCGGCTGACTGGATGTGGAGATGCCGGCGTTGGACTGGGGTAAACACATTAAGAGTTTTAACAACACCAGGTTAAAGTCCAACAGGTTTATTTGGTAGCAAACGCCATTAGCTTTCGGAGCGCTGCTCCTTCACCAGGTGAGTGCAGTGCTCCGAAAGCTAGTGGCGTTTGCTACCAAATACACCTGTTGGACTTTAACCTGGTGTTGTTAAAACTCTTACAGGGCTGACTGGAAGCAACCTGAATTCTCAGACTCTGCCCGGCAACAGATGATTCATATCAGCTCTTTATTCTCATTTGTCATTTGTTCCCAATTTCTGACCGGGTGTTTCCTGGAATTGTTGTCATTTTCCAGGAATCCCTGAGCCTGGGGATGGGGAAGAAAGAGAGATTACGCGGTGGGGTGAGGGCGGATAGCAGGAATTTCCCAGTGTTGGCATATGGCAGACATCCTGAAGGGGTAATACAGTGTGAGCAACTGCATTATACTTTAGGGCATTGCTGAGTTCTGACTCTTTGTCCCATTTGTTCCCTATTTCTAAGGACAGCCTGTGGGAGACTGAGCAAGGGAATAAATTATGGGACAATAAATTTTGTGAGTTGCTCAACCAAGGATTATAATGGATTGACTCCACAAGATTCAGATGGTCTCCAGAATCCCCTCTGCCCTTACAGCAGCCCCCATTTCCCACTCACATGGTTGCCAGTAACCACCCCAGTCCCCAGTCAAACTGCCCATCACCCACACAGCCAGGCCTGAGGCCTAGTGTGAAAGCAGGAAGGAATGGGCAGGAGAGGTTGGGAGTAGGAGGTGACGGAGCATGGGGAAACAGGCTAGAACAGGTTGTGTACAGTACCAGGACCCTGAGGGAGCAAGGAGCCTTAGGATTTAGCAGAGAGAGAGAGAGAGTGGGTCCTCAGAGGAAAGAATAGGAGAGCACATGGAGCCAGGAAGGCAAGTGTGATTCGGGAGTGTGCCTGGAAGGTGGGAGAGTCATCCCTCAGAGCCGGCTGGTGTAATTGAGGCTTGGTGCAGAGTGGTCCTGGAGCAGGACCCAGGGTTACTACTGGGACCCAGCAATCCCACAGAGAGTGAGAAAGACACCAGAGCTCCAAAACACCAGCACCACACAGGGAGGGAGCAAAGCAGCCCCACTCCATGTTGTGTTTATGTGATGGCCCCTTCTCCAAGCCTCCATTTTGGGATCTCTGTGTGTGTGAAGACCCACTTGCACTGGAGGGGGTGCAGAGGAGATTCACCAGGATGCTGTCTTGGATGGAACATTTAAGTTATGAAGAGAGGTTGGGTAGGCTTGGGTTGTTTTCATTGGAACAGAGAAGACTGAGGGACGACCTGATTGATGTGTACAAGATTATGAGAGACATGAACAGTGGATAAGGAGCAGCTGTTCCCCTTAACGGCGGCACGGTAGCACAGTGGTTAGCACTGCTGCTTCACAGCTCCAGGGTCCCGGGTTCGATTCCCGGCTTGGGTCACTGTCTGTGTGGAGTTTGCACATTCTCCTCGTGTCTGCATGGGTTTCCTCCGGGTGCTCCGGTTTCCTCCCACAGTCCAAAGATGTGCGGGTTAGGTTGATTGGCCATGCTAAAATTGCCCTTAGTGTCCTGAGATATGTAGGTTAGAGGGATTAGTGGGTAAATACGTAAGGATATGGGGGTAGGGCCTGGGTGGGATTGTGGTCGGTGCAGACTCGATGGGCCGAATGGCCTCTTTCTGTACTGTAGGGATTCTATGATTCTATGATTAATTGAAGGGTCAGTCACGAGGAGACATATGTTCAAGGTGAGGGGGAGATGAGAGGAAAAACGTTTTTACCCAGAGGGTGGTGATGTTCTGGAATGCATTGCCTGGGAGGGTGGTCGAGGTGGGTTGCCTCACATCCTTTAAAAAGTATCTGGTTGAGCACTTGACACATTATAACATTCAGGTCTATGGCCCACGTGCTGGTAGATGGGATTAGGTGGGAGTTCAGGTGTTTCTAAGGTGTCAGTGTGGACTTGATGAGTCGAAGGTCCTCTTCTGTGCTGTATGATTCTATGACCCATCATCCCCTTTCCCAGCCACTGGGACCTCCTCTCCATTGGGCTCTCTCAGGGTGTGGTGACCCAACTCTCCAGCAGGTGCTTTCAGTGTATAGGACCTCTTCACAAGCTCTCTCACTGTTTGAAGAACCTCCTCTGCTGAAGGTCTCAGTGTTTTTTTTAATTAATTCCATGGGACATTGACATCGCTGGCTGGCCAGCATTACTTGCCCATTCCTAGTTGCCCTTGGAGGACAGTTGAGAGTCAGCCATGGCTCTTAAACTCAAACCCCCTGTTAATGAACGCTAACACACTATAGGCCTTCTTCACGGCTCCATCCACTTGAGTGGCAACCTTCAGAGATCTGTGGATATGAACCCCAAGATCTCTCTGTTCCTCCACATTCCTCAGAACCCTGCCGTTGACCCTGTAATCCCATTCAAAATGAATCACCTCGCACTTATCAGGGTTAAACTCCATCTGCCATTTTTCGGCCCAGCTCTGCATCCTATCAATGTCTCTTTGCAGCCTACAACAGCCCTCCACCTCATCCACTACTCCACCAATCTTGGTGTCATCAGCAAATTTACTGACCCACCCTTCAGCCCCCCCTCCTCCAAGTCATTGATAAAAATCACAAATAGCAGAGGATCCCTGTGGTACACCGCTGGTAACTGGTCTCCAGTCTGAAAATTTTCCATCCACCACCACCCTCTGTATGAGATAGTCAGTTACTTATCCAATCGGCCAAAATTCCCTCTATCCCACACCTCCTTACTTTCTTCATGAGCCGACCATGGGGAACCTTATCAAACGCCTTACTAAAATCCATGTATACGACATCAACTGCTCTACCTTCATCTACACACTTAGTTACCTCCTCAAAGAATTCAATCAAATTTGTGAGGCAAGACTTACCCTTCATGAATCCGTGTTGATTATCCCGGATTAAGCTCCATCTTTCCAAATGGTCATAAATCCTATCCCTCAGGACCTTTTCCATTAACTTACCGACCACCGAAGTAAGACTAACCGGCCGATAATTATCAGGGTCATTCCTATTTCTTTTCTTGAACAGAGGAACAACATTCGCCACTCTCCAGTCCTCTGGCACTAACCCCGTGGACAGTGAGGACCCAAAGATCAAAGCCAAAGGCTCTGCAATCTCATCCCTTGCCTCCCAAAGAATCCTAGGATATATCCCATCTGGCCCAGGGGATGTATCAACCCTCAGGGTTTTCAAAATTGCTGATACATCTTCCCTCAGAACATCTACCTCCTCCAGCCCATCAGCCTGTATCACACTCTCATCCTCAAAAACATGGTCCCTCTCCTTGGTGAACACTGAAGAAAAGTATTCATTCATCGCCTCTCCTATCTCTTCTGACTCCATGCACAAGTTCCCACTACTATCCTTGACCGGCCCTAACCTCACCCTGGTCATTCTTTTATTTCTCACATAAGAGTAAAAAGCCTTGGGGTTTTCCTTGATCCGACCCACCAAGGACTTCTCATGCCCCCTCCTAACTCTCCTAAGCCCTTTGTTTTAGCTCATTCCTTGCTACCTTGTAACCCTCAAGCGACCCAACTGAACCTTGTTTTCTCATCCTTACATACGCTTCCTTTTTCCTCTTGACAAGACATTCAACCTCTTTTGTGAACCATGGTTCCCTCACTCGGCCATTTCCTCCCTGCCTGACAGGGACATACCTATCAAGGACACGCAGTATTTGTGCCTTGAACAAGTTCCACTTTTCATTTGTGCCTTTCCCTGACACTTTCTGTTCCCATCTTATGCTCCCTAATTCTTGCCTAAGTGAAGCATGCTGATTGCACCCAACATTGATTGTGAGAACCATGTATCCCCTCTGCATTCAAAGTGTAAATATTTCTTTTGTTTTTAATATTTAAAGTTGATAGTTCGATTAATCTATAAATGATTATGCATTTTCTATCACTTGTTATGAAATATCAGTATGTATTAAATGTATTTCACCTCATTCATGGGGTCATAGTTAGTGAACAAGCCCGATTTCAATCTTGCGGCCCACTGAGCTGAAGGAGGGCCATTCACTGTAAGATGAGGTAAATCCATCTATGAATAGATACCAAGACAATATGTGGAATATGGATAAAACTGGCTGAAATACGGACAAACGTAAAATTCTATGTTTCAAAACTCATGGACTTAAAATGACTGCAAACAAGACATCAAGACATCGACAGAGAAAGAGATACACAGTCTTATCAAATCCATCTAGGAGTTGCTTGAGCTGAGATAGAACAACGAGTCATGGCAAAACTAGCCTGCTAGTTATGCAAAAATGGTTCCTGCCAGACCTGGCTAACAATGCCACCCATTACAACAGCTATGGACAGTACACATTAAAAACTACAAGTTGTCTGCAAAATCCAACAGGTTTGGGCCCAGGCTGTGTCTTGCAAAACCATCTCACTGGGAAAACGATGAATACCCTCCTGAGGACCATCAAAAACTATTTCGCACCTCATGAGCTTCAAGCACTCTCATCAAAATTCAACCGACTGTTGGGAGAAGCCGAGCAGAATTTCAAAGGCTGCATCTTTTAAAAATTGGATTAAGACATAGGGCAGGAGACTCCTTTACCCAGAGCACTTGGGTTGTTCACTTCTCCACAACTACAGCCAGGGACTCTTCTCCAAACAGAACTAACCAACTTTGATTGAGCCGCAACCATGTTCCTTATCAGCTCCAACAGTTGAAAAGACTCTAAAATTACTCTTCAACCACCAAAGAAAGAAATTCAACAAGTACTTACCAGCAAAGATCCAGGATACAAGAAACTGCATTTTCGGACACAACCCCAGACTGAATACCTGGGTTGCACAGCAAAGATTTTTATACCGACCTGACCGCTCGACCAAGATGGGTGTCCCTTGAAGGCAAGACGGCCCTGATCTTTTCTTAAAGGCAGTACTGCCCCTTTGATTCCAGGAGTGGTGAATATAATCTACAGCCCCCAGAAATCCCCAATTAGCCAAGTGTTGAGGAAGGGTGGTTGGGAATTGTGTAAAATTGTGTAAACCAAAAATATCCGTTGTATCATTATGGTCTCTTCCTTCCATAGCATAGTAATTGGTTATGTGTACATGTTGACAGGTCTGGTTAATTTCATTCCTTACTAAATAGAATTTGGCTTTTTGTGTCACCCACTCATCTCTCTTTTCATTCTGGTGAATCACAGGGCTAGAACATAATTCCGAAGTCTAGAACCATCAGGGTTTGGGCATCTCAAAAACGCTCACTCAAGCAGATTCACTGGTCAGGCATAAACAATGGCTCACTTTCTCTCCTCCTTGTCCCAGTGTGACACTTCTGTCATTTCCTCCATCTGCGGGAGAGACACACACGTCCAAGAGTGGTAGCGGAGGCCACCACGTGTGGAGTAAAAGACCTCCTTCGCACACAGCCCACTCACTAGCCTTGGTTGCCTATCTTTGGTTTAGAAGGTAATGTTGCAGGAGCCTTGGTGAATTTATGCACTGTACCTTGTAGATGATGCACACTGCTGCTACTGTGCATTGGTGGTGGAGGGATTGAATTTTTAAGATAATTGATGTGGTCTCAATCAAGTGGGCTGTTTTGTCCTGGATGGTGTCTTGACTGTTGTTGAAGCTGCACTCATCCAGGCAAGTGGGGAGTATTCCATCACACTCCTGATTTGTGCCTTGTAGATGGTGGTCAGACTTTGGGGAGTCAGGAGGTGAGTTAGTCGTCGCAGTATTCCTAGCCTCTGACCTGCTCTTGTAGCCACTGTGTTTATGTGGTGAGTCGGTTGAGTTTCTGATCAATGGTAACCCCAAGAATGTTGACAGTGGGGGATTCAGTGATGGTTACACCAGTGAATGTTAAGGAGCGGTGATTAGAGTGTCTCTTATTGGTGATTGTCTGGCATTTGTGTAGCATGAATGTTACTTGCCACTTGTCAGCCCAAACTGGATATTGTCCAGATCTTGAATCATAGAATCTTACAGTGCAGGAGAAGGCCATTCAGCCCATCAAGTCTGCACCGACCACAATCCCATCCAGGCTCTATCCCCATAACCCCATGTATTTACCTTAGCTAGGGGCAATTTTAGCATGGCCAATCCACCTAACCTGCACATCTTTGGACTGTGGGAGGAAATCAGAGCACCCGGCGGAAACCCACACAGACACGGGGAGAATGTGCAAACTGCACACAGACAGTGACCCAAGCCGGGAATCAAACCTAGGTCCCTGACGCTGTGAGGCAGCAGTGCTCACCTCTGTGCCACCATGCCACATCTTGTTGCATTTGAACATGGACTACTTCAGTATCTGAGGAGTCACGAATGATGCTGAACATTGTGCAATCATCGGCGAAAATCCCTACTTCTGACCTTATGACAGAGGGAAAGTCATTGATGAAACAGCCGAAGTTGGTTGGATCTCGCACATTACCCTGAGGGGCTCCTGCAGAGATGTCCTGGAGCTGAGATGACTGACCCTCCACAACCACAACCACCTTCCTATGTGCCAGGTATGACTCCAAACAACAGAGAGTTTGGCCCCGATACCCATTGATTCCAGTTTTCCTAGGGCGCTTTGATGCCACACTTTGTCAAATGCCTTTGACAAAGCCATGCTGAGTATTCTTGAGCATACTAAACCTCTCTAAATGCTCATAAATCCTGTCCCTCAGGATCTTCTCCATCAGCTTACCAACCACTGAGGTTAGACTCACCGGCCGGTAATTTCCTGGGCTATCCCTATTCTCCTTCTTGAAAATAGGAACCACATCCGCAATCCTCCAATCCTCCAGCACCTCTCCCGTCTCCATCGATGACGCAAAGATCATCGCCAGAGGCTCTGCAATCTCTTCCCTCGCCTCCCACAGTAACCTAGGGTACATTCCATCCGGACCCGGCGACTTATCTATCTTGATGCCATTCAAAGATTCCAGCACAACCTCTTTCCTAAAGTCCACATACTCAATCTTTTTAGTCCACCGCAAGCCCGCAGTACATCCACCCATGTCCTTCTCCTCTGTGAAAACCGAGGCAAAATACTCATTGAGCACCTCTGCCATTTCTACTGGTTCCGTACAGACTTTCCCGCCTTCACCTTTTATAGGCCCTATTCCTTCACGTCTCATCCTTTTACTCTTCACATATTTATAGAACGCCTTCTCGTGACCCCTTCTGGCTCTCCTAATTTCCTTCTTTAGTCCCTTCCTACAAGCCGTATACTCATCTAGATCCCGATCTTCGCCAAGCACTCTGAACCTTTTGTACGCTTTCCTTTTCTTCTCGACTAGGTCCCGCACAGCTTTCATGCACCACGGTTCCTTTAACCTACCAACACCTCCCTGTCTGCTCGGAATGTTGTCCTGTAGAACTCTAGACAGACATTCCTTGAAAAACTGAAAAAATGTTAGTCAGGAGGACTTCACAGGCTCAACAGTGCTGGGTTTGCCATTTTTGTTTCTCGTGCCCAGGTCAATGCTGGGTGGTCCATCCGGTTTCATTCCTTATCAAATTTTTCTATAGTGGTTTGTGCCATTTTGGAGGGAAGTTCAGAGTTAACCGGGTTTCCTCCAGTTGCTCCGGTTTCCTTCCATAGTCCAAAGATGTGCAGGTTCGGTTGATTAGCCATGCTAAATTGACCCTTAGTGTCCCAAATGTGTTGGGGTGGATTAGTGGGGTAAATACATGGGATTACGGGGGTAGGGCCCGGGTAAGATGAGTCGGTACAGACTTGATGGACCAAATGGCCTTCTCCTGCACTGTAGAATAATGTGATTCTAGTCCAGACCCAGTAAGGACAGCAGATTTCCTTCTATGAAAGGCATTAGTGCACCCGGCTTTTTTTTTTACAACAATGCTTTCATGGTCACCATTTCTAAGTCTAGCTTTAAATGCAGATTTATTAACTGAATTTAAATTCCACTGTCTGCTGTGGTGGGATTTGAACCTGTGTCCCCAGAGCTCTGCTACTGGATTACATTGCCACTTCACTACTGTCACCAGGTCTGATTGCAGCCTGAACCCTCTGTGTAGATGGTGTGTGTGTAAGATGTTGAGCGTTAGTAAAGGCAAACTCTGACACAGATCACCAGCAGTGGTGCAAGAGTATTAGGGTGCCCCTGGTGAACCTTCAGCCTTGTGCTCCCCCTCCACCCCCATAATTAGCATTTGAAAATAAATATTGTACATTAGTATGAAGAATGTTTCTACATTTAAAATTACAGATTTATTTTACAGGAAATTACAGATTTATTTAACAGGAAATTTTGAACATTATGATACTGATAGTACAATCTCAGTGTCCTACATGTTTCACAGGATGTGAATGAGAGGAAGTGCACATTACAACATGTATTGCTCACATGCTGTAATACTCTGTCTTCTCACAACAGTTGCTGGATGCTTTTTTGTGCAATCTAGACAATCAATGATCATTATATTAGAGTTGGGTTTGATTAAATTAGGTTCTTTGCTGGTTCACAGTTTTGGAATAGTAAAAGCTTATCTCGAATGATAGGTATTCAGTATGTGTGTAAGGAGCTACATCATAGTGCAGTCATCCACTGAGAGAAGAAGACTGAGTACCATCTCTGAGAGTAGCTGTAGCTAAGTCTGTGAGCGGGATTTTCTGGCTCTCCCTGCCAGTGGGATTTTCCGGTAAGCCAACCCCCAGAGGAGGTCCCCCAGTGGTAGGGCAGGCAGTTGAGTGAGCCATGCAAAATCCTGTAGACTTTGTCAGGATCGGAATACCATTGGCTTGCCAGATCCATTGGAGGAATATCTGTCGGGGGAGGCTGGAAAATCTTAGCCTTGGTCTAATTTAACCTGTGTATATAGTTAGCCCATAAATAAATGTGTTTTGAACTGAGAGTATTGCCTCCCGCAAGGTCTGTTCGAGTAAGAAGCTAACAAATCCCAAGATCAAACCAAGATAACAGGTGATGGTAGCAGTGACTACTCCCACAGAGAAACAATAGAAAATGGTGGGAAAAGCCTCCAGTGAAACCCATCAGTCGTGTATCTCAGTAGATGGAGGACTTTGAGGCCAACCCATCAGCAACACTGGAGACGACAAAATGACAAGGGTAGCCCAGCGACTGGAGCAGGAAAAGACAACCTCGATTTCTGGGTGAGAAATGGTTATTAGTACTTTCCCCCACTAGAATCATTTCAAGATATTGAGAACCCTGAGAAGCTGCATAATGACAAAATTAGTGAAGAGGTTTTATCACAACAGCCCAGACCTCGCGAATAAAATAAACAAAGATCAAGTCAGCACGTTGTTATATGCTGTTGGAAGCATAGCAGATGATGTGCTGGCCAAACAATGTGAAGAAAGAGATTGCCTTCTATGATGATGTCAGTGGAGCATTTGATTCTTTATCAAAATATTGTCATTAAGAGGACAAAGTTTAATTAACGTAGTCAAAAACAGAGTAAAGGGATTGACTCAGCAACAAATTGTACCGCCTTCTCAAAAATGATGAGTATGGAACACTGAAAGATGACCTGATCAGAGATAGAACAATCAATGGAGTTTTAAATGGGAATCTCTCTGACTCCTTATAATCTCAGGAAGATTTAAATTTAAGCAGCCAGCCACAGAGGCTGAAGAGTTGCAGCAGAACAAGGGTTTTGTCAGAGATGTGAGGGAAAGTTCCCAAGATGCAGTAATTCAACTTGTGGGTTGTAAAAGTGAAAGTATAGTGCAGCAGTAGCAGGGAAACACCCCAAGAAAATGGCTATGACCATTTTCCAATGTCCCAACATGTTCACAGGCAGCAAGAATGCCCCACGTGGATTGTGCAGTGCCAAGGGCATGGCCGTTTAGGTCATTAAAGTGGTCTGCTGTTCCTGAAAATCTGTCTGCAATGTAGACAAAAATACGAACCGGTTAAAGGAACCTCCATTCAAGAAATTCCAGACTTGATGACCAGGAAAGCACTTTCTTGGAAGAAATAGAGAAAAATACAAACCAGTACTAAAATGCTGACTTTGATGAAAATTGCCATCTGACTGAATTCAAGCTAGACACAGGAGCTGGTGTATCAGTGTTATCCGACAGAGTTTCATGGTTCAATCAAGTGACACTGAAATCATTCTCTATTCAACTCCAGGGTCCAAGGGGGTCAAATTAAATGTTCGAGGGCAGCTGGAGATGACAAACTACAAAGACAGAATATTTTGTGGGTGGCACAGTGGCTAGCACTGCTGCCTCACAGCACCAGGGACCCGGGTTCAATTCCAGCCTCGGGTTTCCTCCGGGTGCTCCAGTTTCCTCCCACAGTCCAAAGATGTGCGGATTAGGTTGATTGGCCATGCTAAATTGATCCTAGTGTCAGGGGGATTAACAGGGTTAATAGGAGGGGTTACGGGATTAGGGCCTGGGTGAGATTGTGGTCAGTGCAGACTCGATGGGCCGAATGGCCTCCTTCTGCACTGTAGGGATTCTATGATTTTATGATGCTATGAATTGCTGAAGTTATACTTTATCAAGAATAAAGCATGCTCTTTCTTGAGCGGAAAGGCTGCGCAACTCTAACCCTGCTTCTAAATATTGGTGAGGTCATGGTAAAAATAAGAAAATGAATTTAGGTGGGAATTCCCCCACTTATCACAGGTTTGGTAAACGGTAGCACTGGAAAGGCCCTGGGGGTCTCCAGCGAGTGTCACAGGGCGAGGGGATTAATGCTGATCTTTGTCACCTTGTCTCACCCAGTTGAACACTTTTACTCTCTCTCCTTCCCACTCTCCTTCCAGTTCTCTGTCCCTGACTCTACCAAACACAGGCCAGATATTTGAAACAGACCAATTAGTCTGCTCTGTGTCCTTTAATCATCTGTTACTGGGTAGATTAGATTGAGACAGGTTAGTTATATACTGGGACTCTGAGCACAGCAACCTCTTTCACAATTTCAGAGTGTGAAAGCAGAGACAGAAAGAGTTACATTTCTACCTCTCCACATCACATCCCAAAGAGCTTTGCAGCCAATGAAATACTGTTAAAGTCGTAATGTTTGAAACATCATGGCCCATTTGCGCACAGCAAGATCCCACAGACAGCAATGTGATACCAAGACCAGGACACGGGGAAAAATTCCCCTACTCTTTGAATAATGCTATTGGCTTTCTGATGTGTAGCTGACAGGGCGGAGGAAGGATTGGTTTGCAATTTTGGCATTTTTTTCCATCCCTAAAAGCCCTTGAACTAAATGTCTGGCTCAGCCATTTCAGAAGGCAGTTAAGAGTCAACCACATTGCTGTGGGTCTGGAGTCACATATAGGTCAGACCAGGTAAGGATGGCAGATCTCCTTCCCTAATGGACATTAGTGAACCAGATGGATTTTTACAACAATTGAGAATCCCGGATAACAAAAAATTGAATTCCAATTCCACCGTTTGCCATGGTCGGTTTGAAACCCAGGTCCCCTAAGCATTACCCTGGATTATTAGCCTAGTGACAAGATCACTATGTCACAGTGTCCTCAAAGCCTGTCCTCCATTTACAAGTTACAAGCCAGGAGTGTGATGGAATACTCTCTAGTTGCCTGGATGGTATTGGGAAGTGGTGGCATGCAGTATTGTCATGGTATTAGTAATCCAGAGACCCCAGGTAATGCTCTGAGACCCAGGTTCAAATCCCACCATGGCAGATGGTCAGATTGGAATTCAATAAAAATCTGGATTTAAAGGCCTAATGATGACCATGAAACATTGTCAATTGTTGTAAAAGTCCATCTGCTTCACTAATGTCCCTTTAGGGAAGAAAATCTGCTGTCCTTACCTGCTCTGGCCTACATGTGACTCCAGATTCACAGGAATGTGTCGGACACTTTACCCTTTAAAATGGCACAGGAAGTCAAAGTTCAAGGGCAATTAGGGATAGTTAATAAATGCTGACCCAGTCAGCAACACCCACATCCCATGAACAATAAAAAAAAGAGTTCTAACAACACTCAAGAAGCGTGACACCATCCAGGACAAAAAAGCCCACTTGATTGGCATCTCATTCACAGCCTTAAATATTCACTCCTTCCAACACCAACGATTAGCAGTAGCAGTGTGTACTATCTACTAGATGCACTGTAGGAAATCACTAAGCCTCCCTCAATGGTATCTTCCAAACCCATGATCACATAGGGAAGAACAAAGGCAGATGATACGTGGCAACAATGCCAGCTACAAGTTCTCCTTCAAGTCACTCACCACGCTGACTTGGAAATATATTGCCATTCCTTCACTGTCACTGGGTCAAATTCCTGGACCAACCTCCAGCACTGTGGATGTACCTACAGCTCAGGGACTGCAGTGGTTCAAGAAGGCAGCTCACCACCACCTTCTCAAGGTCAATTAGGCAATAAATGCCTACTGAAGACCACATCCGTTGAACAAATAAATAAGAAAGGTTCCTGAGTGACCTTGGCAGAACCCAAACTGAGTAGGTTATTGCTAAGTAAGTACTGCCTGATATCACAGTTGATGACACTGTCCATCACTTTACTGATGGTCAAGGATAGACTGATAGGGCAGTAATTGGCCAGGTTGGATTTGTTCTGTTTCTTGTGTATAGGACATACCTGGGCAATTCTCCACATTGCTGGGTAGTTGTCAGTGTTGTAACTGTACTGGAATTACTTGGTTAAGGCAACTGCAGGTTCTGGAGCACAAGTCTTCCGTACTACTGCCAGAATATTGTCAGGGCCCATAGCCTTTGCAGGATCCAGTGCCCTCAGCCATTTATTGTTATCACTGGCTGATATTGGCTGAAGGTTGACATCTGTGATGCTGGGGACCTCCAGAGGAGGCTGAGATGGATCTTCCACTCGACACTTCTGGCTGAAGATTGTTGCAAATACTCAGCAGGCTTGACAGCCTCCATGCTGTAAACCTCTATGACTCTATGAGCGTCTGTGCAGAGAAACAGAGTTAATGTTCTGGATCCAAGTTCTGTAGAAGGTCATTTGGACCAGTTCCTTGTACCTAGAAAAACAATGCCTCACAGTACTGCTCTGACTGCATAGTGAGTGCTGCCTCGCTGTGAGAGTGCTTTTGGAGTTGGGGTGAAAACAAGGAGTTCGGTGAAACAGGCAGCAGAGGCGACAAGGGAGAGTGCTGATTGGTCAGTAAGGGAGAGTGCTGATTGGTCAGTAAGGGGGAGTGCTGATTGGTCAGTAAGGGAGAGTGCTGATTGGTCAGTAAGGGAGAGTGCTGATTGGTCAGTAAGGGAGAGTGCTGATTGGTCAGTAAGGGGGAGTGCTGATTGGTCAGTAAGGGAGAGTGCTGATTGGTCAGTAAGGGAGAGGGCTGATTGGTCAGTAAGAAAGAGTGCTGATTGGTCAGTAAGGAAGAGTGCTGATTGGTCAGTCAGTGCGACTCTTGATTCTCTGAAGATTGTCTCTCTCGCTGGATCAGCAATGACTGGAGTGAAAGATAAGGAGGCCTTTCAGAGGCTGAACTTCCTGTATCAGGCTGCTCACTGTGTGCTTGCCCAGAACCCTGAGAATGAGGAGCTTGCAAGATTTTACTGTTACACCCAGCGCACCATCAGCAAAAGGCTGGTACTTCGACAGGACCCCTCTGTCAAACGGACCATCTGCAAATGCTGCTCCTCTCTCCTGCTGCCTGGTCAGACAGCGACTGTACGGCAAAGATAGCGGGGACAGCAGATGCAGAATACCCTCGGCCTGCGTAACTGTGTGCCAACCTGAAAAATAACGGCACACAGTAAACTCTGACACATGTATATAGTTTTAAGAAATGAAATGTAACGGAATGTAATGTTTTTGTAAATGAGCACGGTATTGTACTGTAAAAATGATTCCTTTTTTTTGCACTGTTTTTGACTTTTGGATCTGTAATTTTGCAATGTTTTATCGGAGAGTTTTTTTTGTGAATAAAGTATATTTTTGAAATTAAAAAAAAGACTGTACGGCAAAGAAAGCGGGGACAGCAGATGACGATTGTGAGGTGTTTGTCTTGTGGATTGACGAAACGGTTCCCCAGGAGGCGAGGATACAGCCTGTGGGTCGAACAGCCAGAGTCTCAACTTCCAGCTCCAGCCCTGACTCCGGCTGAGACAGGTCAGATGGTCGAGGGGGTTGAAGATGGCCGCAAAGATTCGGAAAATCACTGAAGGCATCCTTACCCTGCTGAATAAACAGTGACTCTGTACAGTTAAAAAAAACCTTAAAACTGACAGCTCAGGAGGGCTGTGATTTGATTGGCTAACAGGGAGCTGCGCTAAATTTGAAAAACCATTTAAATTACTGGTTAGAAATTGCGCTGAGACTGAGGTAATAAGGAGATATATAATTTTAAAAATTTAAAACCCAAATTAAAAACGAATGAAATAAAATAGAGATGGAGGGTCAGGTGATGTGTTGTTCATGCATGATGTGGGAGCTGGTGGACCCAATTGTGGTTCCCAGTGAGCATCTCTGTAGTAGGTGTTGGTTGCTTGAGGAACTCCGGCTCAGGGTTGATGAGCTGGATTCTGAGCTTCGGACGCTGCAACACATTAGGGAGGGGGAGAGATACCTGGACACTGTGTTCCAGGAGGCAGTCACACCTCTTAGATTAAATACCAATATTCGGCCAGTGGACAGGGACACAAGGGTGTGGCTGTGAGTGACCTAATTAGCACAGGGTCAATAAGAGGTGTATAAGATTTTGATGGGTATAGATAGAGTGAATGCAAGCTCTCTGCGTGAAGAAGCCCCCCCCCTAATATTCCCTTTAAACTTTTCTCCTTTCACCCTTAACCCATGCCCTCTGGTTTTTTTCTCCCCTAGCCTCAGCGGAAAAAGCCTGCTTGCATTCACTCTATCTATACCCATCAAAATCTTATACACCTCTTATTGACCCTGTGCTAATTAGGTCGTGGCTCAGAAGATAGTAATCCAGAGATTATTACCATTTTGCTCCTGCTTTTTAATTTAGCTCCTAGCTGTTCATACTACACATTTACCACTTTATCCGGCAGCGCATTCCACACTCCCACCACTCTCTGCGTGAAGAAGCCCCCCCTAATATTCCCTTTAAACTTTTCTCCTTTCACCCTTAACCCATGCCCTCTGGTTTTTTTCTCCCCTAGCCTCAGCGGAAAAAGCCTGCTTGCATTCACTCTATCTATACCCATCAAAATCTTATACACCTCTATCAAATCTCCCCTCAATCTTCTACGCTCCAGGGAATAAAGTCCCAACCTATTCAATCTCTCTCTGTAACTCAGCTTCTCAAGTCCCGGCAACATCCTTGTGAACCTTCTCTGCACTCTTTCAATCTTATTTACATCCTTCCTGTAACTAGGTGACCAAAACTGTACACAATACTCCAAATTCGGCCTCACCAATGCCTTATATAACCTTACCATAACACTCCAACTTTTATACTCGATACTCCGATTTATAAAGGCCAATGTACCAAAGGCACTCTTTACGACCCTATCCACCTGTGACGTCACTTTTAGGGAATTCTGTACCTGTATTCCCAGATCCCTCTGTTCAACTGCACTCTTCAGAGTCCTACCATTTACCCTGTACGTTCTTCTTTGGTTTGTCCTTCCAAAGTGCAATATCTCACACTTGTCTGTGTTAAATTCCATTTGCCATTTTTCAGCGTTACGATGTTGTGGGCACCACAGAGACGTGGCTGCAAAGGGATCAGGGCTGGGATCTAAATATTCAAAGATATGTGTCCGATCGAAAGGACAGGCAGATGGGCAAAGGGGGTGGGGTTGCATTGTTAGTATGAGGAATCACAAAGGTAAAAAGACCTGATGGGAATTATGTACAGGCCCCCTCGCAGTAGTCAGGATGTGGGGCAGAAAATAAATCAGGAAATAGAAAAGGCATATAAAAAAGGCAATATTACAATAATCATGGGGGCTTCAATATGCAGATTGACTGGGAAAATCAGGTAGGTAATGAATGGATCCCAAGAAAAGGAATTTGTGGAATGTCTAAGAGGTGGTTTTTTGGAGCAGCTTGTGACAGAGCCTACTAGGGAACAGGCAATTCTGGATTTGGTGATGTGTAATGAGGCAGACTTGATTAGGGAACTTAAGGCGAAGGAACCCGAAGGGAGCAGTAGCCACAATATGATAGAATTTACCTTGCAGTTTGAGAGGGAGAAGCTGGAATCAGATGTAACTTTATTACAATTAAATAAAGGTAACTACAAAGACATGAGGGAGGAGCTGGCCAGAGTTGATTGGAAAGGGAGCCTAGCAGGGAAGATAGCGGAACAGCAATGACAGGAGTTTTTGGGAGTTATTCGGGAGGCACAAACAGAAATTTTTCCTCCTCCAAGGAAGTCAAGGACAGCATAAAAGCAAAAGTAAAAGCATACAAAGTGGTGAGGATTAGTGGGACAGCCAGAGGATTGGGACGCCTTTAAAAGCAAGCAGAGGACAACTAAAAAAGCAATAAGGGGGGAGAGATGAAATATGAGTGTAAGAAACATAGAAAGAAACATAGAAAAACTACAGCAAAAAAACAGGCCCTTCGGCCCTACAAGTTGTGTCAAACATATCCCTCCTTTTAGGCCTACCTATAACCCTCCATCCTATTAAGTCCCATGTACTCATCCAGGAGTCTCTTAAAAGACCCTATTGAGTTTGCCTCCACCACCACTGACGGCAGCCGATTCCACTCGCCCACCACCCTCTGTGTGAAAAACTTCCCCCTAACCTTTCCCCTGTACCTTAAACCTATGTCCTCTCGTAGCAGCCATTTCCACCCTGAGAAAAAGCCTCTGAGAGTCCAGCTGATCTATGCCTCTCAACATCTTATATACCTCTATTAGGTCTCCTCTCATCCTACGTCTCTCCAAGGAGAAAAGACCGAGCTCCCTCAGCCTATCCTCATAAGGCATGCCACTCAATCCAGGCAACATCCTTGTAAATCTCCTCTGCACCCTTTCAATCTTTTCCACATCCTTCCTGTAATGAGGCGACCAGAACTGAGCACAGTACTCCAAGTAGGGTCTGACAAGGGTCTTATATAGCTGCATCATTATCCCCGGACTCCTAAACTCAATCCCTCGATTGATAAAGGCCAGCACACCATACGCCTTCATAACCACCTCCTCCACCTGCGGGGCTGATTTTAGAGTCCTATGGACCCGGACCCCAAGGTCCTTCTGATCCTCTACCGTATGAAGAGTCTTTCCCTTTATATTGTACTCCTTCATCCCATTTGACCTGCCAAAATGGACCACTACGCATTTATCTGGGTTGAAGTCCATCTGCCGCTTCTCCGCCCAGTCTTGCATCCTATCTATGTCCCTCTGTAGCTTCTGACATCCCTCCAGACTATCCACAACCCCACCAACCTTCGTGTCATCGGCAAACTTAACAACCCATCCCTCCACTTCCTCATCCAGGTCATTTATGAAAATAACAAACAGCAAGGGTCCCAGAACAGATCCCTGGGACACACCACTGGTGACTGACCTCCATTTAGAAAAAGACCCATCTATACACACTCTCTGCCTCCTTTGGGAAGCTAGTTCTGGATCCACCGGGCAACAGCCCCTTGGATCCCATGCCCTCTCACTTTTTCTAGAAGCCTTACATGGGGGACCTTATCGAACACCTTGCTAAAATCCATATAAACCACATCTACTGCTTTCCCTTCGTCAATGTGTTTAGTCACATTTTTGAAGAACTCCATCAGGCTCGTAAGGCGCGATCTGCCTTTGACAAAGCCATGCTGAGTATTCTTGAGCATACTAAACCTCTCTAAATGCTCATAAATCTTGTCCCTCAGGATCTTCTCCATCAGCATACCAACCACTGAGGTTAGACTCACCGGTCAGTAATTTCCTGGGCTATCCCTATTCCCCTTCTTGAAAATAGGAACCACATCCGCAATCCTCCAATCCTCCAGCACCTCTCGACGACGCAAAGATCATCGCCAGAGGCTCTGCAATCTCTTCCCTCGCCTCCCACAGTAACCTGGGGTACATCCCATCCGGACCCGGCGACTTATCTATCTTGATGCCATTCAAAGATTCCAGCACAACCTCTTTGTTAAAGTCCACATACTCAACCTTTTCAGTCCACCGCAAGCCCGCAGTACATCCACCCATGTCCTTCTCCTCTGTGAAAACCGAGGCAAAATACTTATTAAGCACCTCTGCCATTTCTACTGGTTCTGTACAGATTTTCCCACCTTCACCTTTTATAGGCCCTATTCCTTCACGTCTCATCCTTTTACTATTCACATATTTATAGAACGCCTTAGAGTTTTCCCTAATTCTACTCGCCAAGGTCTTCTCGTGACCCCTTCTGGCTCTCCTAATTTCCTTCTTTAGTCCCTTCCTACAAGCCGTATACTCATCTAGATCCCTATCTTCGCCAAGCTCTCTGAACCTTTTGTGTGCTTTCCTTTTCTTCTTGACTAGGTCCCGCACAGCTTTCGTGCACCACAGTTCCTTTAACCTACCAACTCCTCCCTGTCTGCTCGGAACGTTGTCCTGTAGAACTCTAGACAGACATTCCTTGAAAAACTGCCACCTCTCTTCAGTACATTTCCCCGCGAATACCTCCTTCCAATTTACTCCTCTAATTTGCTGTCTAATGTCTTCATATTTCCTCTTACTCCATATATTACTCCACTTTCCTAGCTTGCCTGATCCTCTCTTTTTCCAATGCAAGCCTAAAGGAGATAGAGTTATGATCGCTATCCCCAAGATGCTCTTCCACTGAGAGATCTGACACCTATCCAGAAACTAACTAGAAATATCAAAGAAGATAAGAGTTTTTTTCAATATATAAAAGGTAAGAAAGAGGCAAAAATAGACTGGAAAATAAGGCTGGAGAAGTAATAATAGGAAACAAAGAAATGGCAGAGGACGTGAATAGTTACTTTGCATCAATCTTCACGATGGAAGACACCAGTGGGATGCCAGAGCTCCGGGAGAGTCAGGGAGCACAGGTGAGTGTAGTGGCCATCACTAAGGAGAGGGTTCTGGGGAAACTGAAAGGTCGGAAGGTGGATAAATCACCTGGACTGGATGGACTACACCCCAGGGTTCTAAAAGAGATAGCTGAGGAAATTGTGGAGGCATTGCGATGCGCGATATAACTCACGAGGCTAGAGGTACTCGGGGAAATAAAGGCTTTTATTGACTACAACAATAGAGCTACCATATATAATACACGATCCCAGACTAAAGGGTCCCAGACAGAGCAGTGACCTTTATACCTCTCCCAGGAGGTGGAGCCCGACTAGGATGTACCATAAGAACTATACTACAGGTAAAACAGCCCAACCCTAACCCCAACAGTAACATGTAGAATAGCCCAACCTTAACCCCAACAGTAACATATATACAGACTCATAGTACTGGCCAGACCCTGGCTCAGCACTACCTGGTGGGAACCAACAATGGTTCACCACATTCACCCCTCCTTTGAAAACAAAGGCCGGCGGGGTACAAAACACAGAACAATTGTTCATCAGTCTATAAGTTCAGACGGTCTGGGGGACCGCACTGTCGTTGTGACCTCCTCAACACCGGCGATGATACCGGTGTAGGCACTCGCGGTGGCGTTCTCCCCAAGGCGGTGTCCAACTGCTCCTCCAATGTCTCACGGGCCGGTTGACCCCGAGGTGGTGACAATCCGCTGAACTCGGGCACGCCTTGAAGTGGCGACCATCTCCTGGACTCAGGCAAGCTGTACACGGGAGTAAAAGGGTTAAGTGATGGTCCCGATGCTGCCTGCGCCGTGTCAGGAGGGGAAACAATAGTTGGGGGGGTATGGGAGCGACAGGGGTTTCCAAGCCCCCTGCTGGCGCCAGGTCTCGAATCGAGACCGTGTCCTCTCGCCCGTCAGGGTATGCCACATAGGCATACTGAGGGTTGGCGTGGAGGAGATGGACCTGTTCAACCAAAGGGTCGGACTTGCGGGTCCTAACATGTCGCCGCAGGAGGAAAGGTCCTGAGTACGTCAACCAAGACGGTAATGAGGTCCCAGAGGAAGACTTCCGAGGGAATGAAAACAGTCTCTGATGGGGAGTAGCGTTGGTTGCCGTACATAGGAGTGAGCGTATGGAGTGGAGCGCATCAGAGAGCACCTCTTGCCAACGGGAGACTGGAAGGCCTTTAGACTTCAACGCCAGTAAGACAGCCTTCCAGACTGTAGCATTCTCACGTTCAACCTGTCCGTTACCCCTAGGGTTGTAGCTCGTGGTTCTACTAGAGGCAATCCCGTATGAGAGCAGGAATTGCCTCAAGTCATCGCTCATGAACGACGAGCCCCTATCGCTATGGATGTAACAGGAGTACCCGAACAGGGTGAAAAGATCACGAAATGCCATGATAACCGTGGCAGCGGTCATATCGGAACAAGGAATGACAAAGGAGAATCGTGAGTACTCATCAACCACATTGAGGAAGTACACGTTCCGATCTGTCGAGGGAAGGGGGCCCTTAAAATCTACACTCAGTCTTTCGAAGGGGCGAGTGGCCTTAACGAGTTGTGCCCTGTCAGGTCGGTAGAAGTGCGGTTTGCATTCCGCGCATATCCGGCAGCTTCTGGTTATAGACCTGACATCCTCCACCGAGTCGGGTAGATTCCGGGCTTTTATGAAGTGGAAGAGCCGAGTGACCCCCGGATGGCAGAGGTCATTGTGGAGAGCCTGCAATCGATTCTCCTGCATACGGGCGCATGTTCCACGCGACAGGGCATCCGAGGACTCGTTGAGTTTCCCTGGACGATACATGATGTCGTAATTATAGGTGGAGAGTTCGATTCTCCACCTCAAGATCTTATCATTCTTGATCTTGCCCCATAACGTGTTATTGAACATGAACGCCACGGACCGCTGGTCCGTGATCAGGGTGAACCGTTTTCCCGCCAAGTAATGGCGCCAATGCCGGACGGCCTCCACAAAGGCCTGGGCCTCCTTTTCCACCGCCGAATGTCGAATTTCGGGGCCTTGGAGGGTGCGAGAGAAAAAGGCGACGGGCCTGCCCGCCTGGTTAAGTGTGGCGGCCAGGGCTAAATCAGATGCATCGCTCTCCACCTGGAAGGGGATGGACTCATCGATAGCGTGCATCGTGGCTTTCGCGATGTCGGCTTTTAATTTTTCAAAGGCCAAACGAGCCTCTGGTGCTCGGGGAAAAGAGGTAGACTTGATGAGCGGACGGGCTTTGTCCGCGTAATTGGGAACCCACTGTGCGTAGTAAGAGAAGAAGCCTAAGCACCTTCTCAGTGCTTTTGCGCTAGTGGGCAGGGGAAGTTCGAGGAGGGGACGCATCCGGTCTGGATCAGGGCCAATGACCCCGTTTTCCACCACGTATCCGAGGATAGCTAGGTGGCGCGTGCGAAATACACATTTCTCCCTGTTGTAGGTCAGATTCAGGCGAGATGCAGTGCATAGGAATCTAAGAAGGTTGGCATCGTGGTCCTGCTGGTCATGGCCGCAGATGGTGATGTTATCCAGGTACGGGAAGGTAGCCCGCAGTCCGTTATGGTCCACCATTCGGTCCATAGCACGCTGGAAGACCGAGACCCCATTGGTGACACCAAAAGGAACCCTTAGAAAATGGTACAAGCGACCATCCGCCTCAAAAGCCGTGTATTGTCGGTCCTCTGGGCGAATGGGGAGTTGGTGGTAAGCAGACTTTAGGTCGATGGTGGAGAACACCCGGTACTGCGCAATCTGGTTGACCATGTCAGATATGCACGGGAGGGTAGACGCATCCAGCTGCGTGTATCTGTTAATGGTCTGACTATAGTCTATGACCATCCGGGGTTTGTTCCCACTCTTGACCACCATGACCTGCGCTCTCCAAGGACTAGCGCTAGGTTGTATGATCCCTTCCTTGAGGAGCCGCTGAACCTCAGATCGAATGAAGATCCGATCCTCAGCGCTGTAACGCCTGCTCTTAGTCACGATGGGCTTGCAGCCTGGCACGAGATTCTGGAATAAAGAGGGTGTGGTAATCTTAAGCGTCGAGAGGCTACAGATGGAGCGCGTTGGGCAACTTAGAGGCTGCGAGTCTCCCACTGAAAGCGGAGGGAGTGGCCCACCGTACTGTGGGGTTACACTCTTCAAGTGGACCATGAAATTTAGTCCGAGGAGTATTGGCGCGCAAAGGTGCGGTAACACCAGGAGCTTGAAGCTCTCGTAAACCGTGCCCTCCACCGTCAGATTGACCACGCAACTCCCTAGCACGGTGACAGACCGGGACCTTGACGCCATCGAAATTGTCTGCTTGACAGGCTGAATCCGGAGGCCACACCGCTTCACGGCGTCTGGGTGGATGAAGCTCTCCGTGCTCCCGCTGTCAAACAGACAATAAATCGTGCGTTTGTTTACCTGTATGTCCATCATGGACTTGTCGAGTCATAGAACATAGAACATAGAACATTACAGCGCAGAACAGGCCCTTCGGCCCACGATGTTGCACCGACCAGTTAAAAAAAAACTGTGACCCTCCAACCTAAACCAATTTCTTTTCGTCCATGAACCTATCTACGGATCTCTTAAACGCCCCCAAACTAGGCGCATTTACTACTGATGCTGGCAGGGCATTCCAATCCCTCACCACCCTCTGGGTAAAGAACCTACCCCTGACATCGGTTCTATAACTACCCCCCCTCAATTTAAAGCCATGCCCCCTCGTGCTGGATTTCTCCATCAGAGGAAAAAGGCTATCACTATCCACCCTATCTAAACCTCTAATCATCTTATATGTTTCAATAAGATCCCCTCTTAGCCGCCGCCTTTCCAGCGAAAACAATCCCAAATCCCTCAGCCTCTCCTCATAGGATCTCCCCTCCATACCAGGCAACATCCTGGTAAACCTCCTCTGCACCCTCTCCAAAGCCTCCACATCCTTCCTGTAATGTGGGGACCAGAACTGCACACAGTACTCCAAGTGCGGCCGCACCAGAGTTGTGTACAGTTGCAACATAACGCTACGACTCCTAAATTCAATCCCCCTACCAATAAACGCCAAGACACCATATGCCTTCTTAACAACCTTATCTACTTGATTCCCAACTTTCAGGGATCTATGCACACATACACCTAGATCCCTCTGCTCCTCCACACTATTCAAAGTCCTCCCGTTAGCCCTATACTCAACACATCTGTTATTCCTACCAAAGTGAATTACCTCACACTTCTCCGCATTAAACTCCATCCGCCACCTCTCGGCCCAACTTTGCAACCTGTCTAAGTCTTCCTGCAAACTACGACACCCTTCCTCACTGTCTACCACACCACCGACTTTGGTGTCATCAGCAAATTTGCTAATCCACCCAACTATACCCTCATCCAGATCATTAATAAATATTACAAACAGCAGTGGCCCCAAAACAGATCCCTGAGGTACACCACTTGTAACCGCACTCCATGATGAATATTTACTATCAACCACCACCCTCTGTTTCCTATCCGCTAGCCAATTCCTGATCCAATTTCCTAGATCACCCCCAATCCCATACATCTGCATTTTCTGCAGAAGCCTACCATGGTGAACCTTATCAAACGCCTTACTAAAATCCATATATACCACGTCCACTGCCTTGCCCCCATCCACCTCCTTGGTCACTTTCTCAAAAAACTCAATAAGGTTAGTAAGGCACGACCTACCTGCCACAAAACCATGCTGACTATCACCTATCAATTCATTACTCTCCAAATAACTATAAATCCTATCCCTTATAATTTTTTCCAACATCTTGCCGACAACAGAAGTGAGACTCACCGGTCTATAATTCCCGGGGAAGTCTCTGTTCCCCTTCTTAAACAATGGGACAACATTCGCTAACCTCCAATCTTCTGGTACTATACCAGAGGCCAACGACGACCTGAAGATCAGAGCCAGAGGCTCTGCAATCACTTCTCTTGCCTCCCAGAGAATCCTTGGATAAATCCCATCCGGACCAGGGGATTTATCTATTTTCAGACCCTCCAGAATATCCTGCACATCCTCCTTATCAACTGTAATACTGTCTATTCTACTCCCTTGCAACCCAGTGTCCTCCTCAGCTATATTCATGTCCCCTTGCGTGAACACCGAAGAGAAATATTGGTTCAATGCTTCACCAATCTCCTCCGGTTCCACACATAACTTCCCTCTGCCATCTATAACTGGCCCTAAACTTGCCCTAACCAACCTTCTGTTCTTGACATACCTATAGAACGCCTTAGGATTCTCTTTAACCCTATCCGCCAAAGTCTTCTCATGTCCCCTTTTAGCCCTTCTAAGCTCGCTCTTCAACTCCCTCTTAGCCAATCTAAAGCTTTCTAGTGCACTACCCGAGTGCTCACGTCTCATCCGAACATAAGCCTCCTTTTTCTTTTTAACCAACAAAGAAACTTTTTTGGTGCACCACGGTTCCCTAGCCCTACCAATTCCTCCTTGCCTGACAGGGACATACCTATCACAGACTCGCAGTAGCTGCTCCTTGAAAAAACTCCACATGTCGGACGTTCCCAGTCCCTGTAATCTCCTAGTCCAACCTATGTTTCCTAATTCTCTCCTAATAGCCTCATAATTACCCTTCCCCCAGCTAAAACCATTGGCCCGAGGTTCATGCCTATCCCTTTCCATCACTAAGGTGAACGTAACCGAATTGTGGTCACTATCACCAAAATGCACACCAACTTCCAAGTCTAGCACCTGGTCTGGCTCATTTCCCAGCACCAGATCCAATATAGCCTCACCTCTAGTTGGCCTGTCTACATACTGAGTCAAAAAACCTTCCTGCACGCTTTGAACAAAAACTGACCCCTCTAACGAGCTAGAGCTATAACAATTCCAGTCAATATTAGTCAAGTTAAAATCCCCCATAACAATTGCCCTATTACTTTCACTCCTAAGCAGGATTGACTCCGCAATCCTTTCCTCAACCTCTCTAGAACTTTTAGGAGGTCTATAAAAGACTCCCAACAGGGTGACCTCTCCTCTCCTATTTCTAATCTCCGCCCATACTACCTCAACAGATAAGTCCTCATCAAACCTCCTCTCTGACACTGTGATACAATCTCTGACCAATAATGTTACCCCTCCCCCTCTTCTACCTCCTTCCCTACTTCGACTAAAACATTTGAACCCCGGGACCTGCAGCATCCATTCCTGCCCCTGCTCTATCCATGTCTCTGAAATAGCCACAACATCGAAGTCCCAGGTACTGATCCACGCTGCAAGTTCACCCACTTTATTGCGAATACTCCTGGCATTGAAGTATACACATTTCAAACCTTGCTCCACCCCACCTCTGCAATGCCGTGCATTGCAGTCCCCATCCATGCATCCCTCACTTTCAGCCCCACTACTCAGGATCCCTCTCCCCCCCCGAATCAGTTTAAACCTCCCTGCATGGCCTTAGCAAATTTACCCCCCAGGATATTGGTCCCCTTCTGATTAAGGTGTAGACCATCCTTCTCATAGAGGTCACACCTTCCCCAGTACGAGCCCCAATTGCTTAAGTACCTGAACCCCTCCCTCCTGCACCATCCCCTCAGCCATGAATTCAAACCTTCCCTCTCCCTATTCCTCTCTAAACTATCCCGTGGTACAGGCAAGAGTCCAGAGATAACCACTCTGTCAGTCTTGGCCTTTAGTTTCCACCCCAACTCCATAAATCCCTGCCTAATATCCCCTTCCCCTATCCTCCCTATGTCGTGTGTCCCCACATGTACAATAACTTGTGGTTTATCTCCCTCCCCCCTAAGAGTCCTGAATACCCTGTCAGACACATCCCGGACCCCAGCCCCTGGTAGGCAACACACCAACCCTGAGTCCCTACCTTTAGTTCCGACCCTCCTATCTGTCTCCTTAATTGTGGAGTCCCCAATCACAAGGCCCAGTCTTTTACAGCCCCTAACCACCTGAGCTTTCTCACTCGGCTCACCCCCAGAGATCTGCTCTCTATACTCAGTTGATTCCTCCTCAACTGTAGCCTCCAGCACCGAAAACCTATTATGGAGGGGAACCGCCCCAGGGGATTGTCTTCCCGATTGCTTCTTACCCCTCCTCCTGGCATTGACCCAAGCCTCATTTCTAGGAGTTACTATTTCTCTATAACTCCTATCAACTTCCACCTCCGCCTCCCGAATTATGCGGAGTTCCTCTACCTCCCCCTCCAGCTCCTTTACACGCTCCTCCAGAAGCTGCAATCTAATGCACTTCTTACAACTAAAATCTCCTGAAACACTACTGGATTTCCTCACCACATATATCCCACAGGAGATGCAGCATACTGCCTGAACTGCCATCCCTGAAGCCATTACCAGCAAGAAAAAAAGAAAACAAAAAAAAAAACTTCCCCACACTTCCCCAACTGTCACTCTCCACTGCAGCCCGAGCAGCACTCCCTCACTGAGACACCAACTGTCACACTCTACTGCAGCCCGAGCAGCACTCCCTCACTGAGACACCAACTGTCACACTCTACTGCAGCCCGAGCAGCACTCCCTCACTGAGACACCAACTGTCACTCTCTACTGCAGCCCGAGCAGCACTCCCACAGTGAGACACCAACTGTCACACTCTACTGCAGCCCGAGCAGCACTCCCTCACTGAGACACCAACTGTCACTCTCTACTGCAGCCCGAGCAGCACTCCCACAGTGAGACACCAACTGTCACACTCTACTGCAGCCCGAGCAACACTCCCTCACTGAGACACCAACTGTCACACTCTACTGCAGCCCGAGCAACACTCCCTCACTGAGACACCAACTGTCACTCTCCACTGCAGCCCGAGCAACACTCCCTCACTGAGACACCAACTGTCACACTCTACTGCAGCCCGAGCAACACTCCCTCACTGAGACACCAACTGTCACTCTCCACTGCAGCCCGAGCAGCACTCCCTCACTGAGACACCAACTGTCACACTCTACTGCAGCCCGAGCAACACTCCCTCACTGAGACACCAACTGTCACACTCTTCTGCAGCCCGAGCAACACTCCCTCACTGAGACACCAACTGTCACTCTCCACTGCAGCCCGAGCAGCACTCCCTCAGTGAGACACCAACTGTCACTCTCCACTGCAGCCCGAGCAGCACTCCCTCACTGAGTCTGTGAGGCTTTGCCTGGTCCAGGATGATCGACGCTACCGTTGGTTCGTGAGCGCCACTGCAGGCAGCTGAGATGGATGATGGTCCCCTGCTGGTCATTCGCGGTCGGTGCCGACCAAAATGGCTTCCCCCATAGGTCGCACGTGGGCGATGGCGCCAAAACCAGCGGCCCCTGGTGGTCGCGCATCTCTTGCGACTCCGTCGTCTGGAATGGCGACGTCCTGGCCCCGCACGTGGAAGAAACCCTTGACGATGCCGACGACGAGGAAACCGGCTCCGGGGAGTCACACGCCGCACTGCTGTTCCTGGATGGAAGTTTGGATTGGCATACCTTCGAATAATGCCCCTTCTTGCCGCAGGCGGAGCACAACACCGCTTTAGCGGGACATCGCTGCCGAGGGTGCTTCACTCCCCCACAGAACTAACACCGCGGGCCGCCTGGAGCTGCTGCCGTCGTCAGGCCCGAGGGTTGGAACGCAATCAAGCAGTTTTTCGGTCCCGCTGAATGAAGTGGGGTCTGTGACTGCTCCTGCCACGCTGTCTCCACGTGGTCGTCGGGGTACATCGCCAGACTTTTGGAGGCCGTTTCTAGCGCATACGCTAGCTCTATGGACTTAGTGAGATCGAGATTACCTTGCTCCAACAGCCGAAGGCGGATGTAAGACGAGCCGATTCCCGCCACAAACGCATCTTGAGCGAGGTCGTTCATGTTCTGGTCTGCCGACACTGCTTTGCAGTTACAGCCCCTGGCTAGCTGTAGGAGCTCGCACGCGTACTGTTCCATCGTTTCGCCGGGCTGCCGTCGTCGAGTGGCTAAGAGATATCGAGCATGCATCTCGTTCGGCGGTTTAATGTAGCGCTTCCTAAGAAGCTCGAGGGCCCCTTTGTAGTCGGTGGCCCCACGGATCACTAAATATACAGCGTCGCTTACCCTCGCGTGGAGGACCCGGAGTCTGTCGGCGTCGGTGGTGACTGCTGCGGAGGCTTCGAGGTAATCCTGAAAGCATTTCAACCAGTGGTCGAAGGTGTTCGAGGCGCCCGCCGCACATGGGTCCAATGTAAGCCGTTCGGGTTTAAGCATTAGCTCCATGTTCTCTGTGTCGTTTTTTTTTCAACAAAGAGAGTTCAATTGTAGTCAATAAAATTGATGCGCGATATAACTCACGAGGCTAGAGGTACTCGGGGAAATAAAGGCTTTTATTGACTACTACAATAGAGCTACCATATATAATACACGATCCCAGACTAAAGGGTCCCAGACAGAGCAGTGACCTTTATACCTCTCCCAGGAGGCGGAGCCCGACTAGGATGTACCATAAGAACTATATTACAGGTAGAACAGCCCAACCCTAACCCCAACAGTAACATATATACAGACTCATAGTACTGGCCAGACCCTGGCTCAGCACTACCTGGTGGGAACCAACAATGGTTCACCACACATTGGTGGTGATCTTTCAGGAATTACTGGAGGCAGGGAGGGTCCCAGAGGACTGGAAAGTAGCTAACCTAACACTGCTATTGAAGAAGGGAGGGAGGCAGCAGATGGGAAATTATAGGCCGTTGAGCCTGACTTCGGTCATTGGCAAGATTTTAAAGATGAGATCGCGGAGTACTTGGAAGTGCATGAGAAAATAAGACTGAGTCAGCACGGCTTCATCAAGGGGAGGTCATGTCTTACAAATCTGTTCGAGTTCTTTGAGGAGGTAGCAAGGAAGTTAGATAAAGTAGAGCCAGTGGACGTGATTTATTTAGATTTCCAAAAGGCCTTTGACAAGGTGCCACACAGGAGACTGTTAAATAAGTTCAGAGCCCATGGTGTTAAGGGTAAGATCCTGGCATGGATAAAGGATTGGCTGACTGGCAGAAGGAAGAGTTTGGGGATAAAGGGGTCTTTTTCAGGATGGCAGCTGGTGACTAGTGGTGTGCCTCAGGGGTTGGTCCTGGGACCACAACTTTTCACAATATACATTAACGATTTGGAAGAAGGAACTGAAGGCACTTTTGCTAAGTTTGCAGATGATACAAAGATATGAAGAGGTACAGGTGGTATTGAGGAAGCAGGGGGGCTGCAGAAGGACTTGGACAGGCTAGGAGAGTGGGCAAAGAAGTAGCAGATGGAATACAATGTGGAAAGTGTGGGGATATGCACTTTAGAAGGAGGAATGGGGGCAGAGACTATTTTCTAAATGGGTAAATGCTGAGGAAATCAGAAACACAAAGGGATTTGGGAGTCCTTGTTCAAGATTCTCTTGAGGTTAATATGCAGGTTCAGTCGGCAGTTCGGAAGGCAAATGCAGTGTGAGCATTCATATCAACAGGGCTAGAATGCAAAGAGCAGGGATGTACTTCTGAGGCTGTATAAGGCTCTGGTCAGACCCCATTTGGAGTACTGTGAGCAGTCTTGGGCCCCATATCTAAGGCCTTGGAAAGGATCCAGAGGAGGAAGAATGATCCCTGGAATGAAGAGCTTGTCATATGAGGAACGGTTGAGGACTCTGGGTCTGTACTCGTTGGAGTTTAGAAGGATGAGGGGGATCTTATTGAAACTTACAGGATACTGCGAGGCCTGGATAGAGTGGACGTGGGGAGGATGTCTCCACTAGTTGGAAAAGCTGGAACCAGAGGGCACAACATCAGGCGAAAGAGGCGATCCTTTAAAACAGAGATGAGGAGGAATTTCTTCAGCCAGAATTTGGTGAATCTCCCAGTGCCACGTACTAGCAAGTACAGAAAGAGGAGAATAGGGCAGATGAATGTGAAGGAGGAAATTTTCCAGAAAACCATATTTTGTATCATCAAACATATTTACTTATTGGACTAATTAGCACCACTCATAACGGGCCAACAATGCAGAGGGGCACCCCCGGATGGATATTCGATCGGGTCCCCCCCTGCACAGCTGAGAGACTCGCGAATTTCAAAGACTACGGAAGATCCCTAATCTGCCTAGCAACAGCGCGCAGCTGCATTTTAAACTGGCCAAGGACGATCAAGATCCCTACGAAACGAGACATAGAGTGGGTTATCAAAACCAAGCTATCACTGAAATATTACCAATTCGGCCAAGGCAGACATAAAAATCTGATAAACTAAGATATAGGAATAAAAGATTAGAATAAAATACTCCAGACATCCAACAGGACAGGATGACATTAACACTCAATCTCACAAGCAGGAAACACAGACACGAAACAATAAGATCAATTCAGATAAGAGGACACATAGAGAAGATAATGGGAAACGCATTTAGACACCGGGGCAGGACCAAGTAATCCCATTAACACGAACACACACCATACAAATGCTAATCGATGAAACTTCCTAGGGACTTTTTAAACTGACAGACCACTTTTTACATATTGTAAAAATGCATAATCAAATGTTCCCGCTCGAATTTGGATCCCTATAAAGATCCAGAGCTGATGTGAAAGGATTGAGATCAACGTGGCCAAGCCACTGTTTCTGAGCTGGCTACGGGGGTCTCCCTGGGATCCCAGTAATTGTACAATAAAGACACGCTTTGAACCTTGATTTGCGACTCGACTTCTATTCTGCACTGGTAAAGGGATATTTCCCTACAACAAAATGGCGTAGTCGGCAGGATTTGATATCTGACTTCTGACTGATGGCCACAGTTTGAAAGTCGGGATCAAATTTAAACGAATCTGATACAAATCCAGAGCAGTCAAAGGCGAGTGCAGGTCTCCGTTCAAAGTGAGGTACCTTTAAGGGTTAGGGTTTGTCTGTTTTAAGTATTGTTGTCTTGTAGAACTGTATAATCTTGCCTAAGTTTTTAAATTGAAACAGAAGTCCGCACTAAAGAGGTACAGGTCAGAACGACCGCGTGGAAGAAGGTAAGTAACTTTTAACTTTAATAGGAGTAAAGGACCAGAGGTAAAGATAACAGGTTTTGGGCTATTTGATAATAGGAATTAAGACTAATATAAAGATAAGTACCGCATGCAGAACTAATTGGTGTAACTAACCCAGGATTGTAAATGAAACCGCTGTCTGTGCCAAGGCAATAGGACAAGGTAGTGCTTGCCTCAAGGTGCCCTACCCTAAACTGGACGTTAAGAGGAGAAATCTCCCACGCTAAGGTTGGGTTTTGAAGCGGGCGCTAAGAGGCACAGGCACTCAGGGTGCAAGGCACGGACAGTGTAAATCGGGTAACAACACTGACTCTGAAGGGACGAACAACCTCGGAGTCGATACAGTTACTAACTATAACAGGGGCTTTGATAACAGATACATATGTGTAAGTGTTGAGGAAAAGGGGACCCGATCCATCCTGACCAAGAGACACGACGACGGAGGATCCATTAGGGACCCGGGCGGAGTTTGATAACCTTGTTCGTCTGTAGGGAACACCACAGCCCATAGCAGGATACCCGGTTTTGGGGTGACGGATCAACCCTGCTAGTGGGGGTGGTGGCCAAGTGGGAGGCGTTGTACTTAGAGGGGCTGGGAACAGGGGCGGACAAACCCACTAAACAACCAGCACACATCCCAATAAGACAACACAAAATAGACCAAGCGTGAGGTGTCAGGAATAGTTGGGGGAGCCCGGGGGAAAGAGACCCACTGGGACCCCACTACGAGGCCCTACAGCAATACAGACGGTGCTGGGGCAGTATCAGTGACAGGAGATAAGGGAGAGAGTTGAGGCACTTTTACTGTTGGAGCCAGCATACGGGGGTTGCAGGACTGCTAGACAGAAAAATGGCAGACCACGTTGTTAAGGGAGAAACTGCAGTAGCTCTCATTTTGAAGTATCTGTTAGCCAGAGAAGCGATTGTTGCAAAGATGAAACGGAACGGGTGGAACGCATCACAAACTTTAGAAGATCAAAGAAAGTGGGTAGACGGAGTTAAACGGGACAAAACAAAAGTAATGGGAGTAATATTAGTGACCCAGTTAGCTGGACTAATTGAGGAAGTAAATGCCTCAATGGAGGAGAGACACAAAGAGACAGAACAAATTAAAGTATTACAGGAGAGAGTGAGGGAATTAGAACACAGAAGACACACTGCGGAGATAACGCAGAGATCAGAGGAAACGGACCCTCGGCGCCCATACGAGTCAGTGCAGAAACATACAGCCACTCCAGCATCAGAAGAAAACATAGAAAATCATAATCTAGCGCCAGTCACGAGAGGAGGGACGTTAGCACAACCAAAGGCAACCTATAAGCCTTTTACGCCAGGGGAAAGGCAGCAGATTATGGCATCCCTGGGGAAGTTAAAACCCAGAAGCGCAAACCTGGAATTTTGGGGCGAATTAGATTCGCTCTGGGTAGGACACCAGTTACATTTAAGGGACATACACCCGCTGGTCAGGGCAGCCTGTCCAGCGGATAAATGGAGGTTGGTGGCAGGAGGGCCAGCGACCCAAGCAGCACAGGACTATAATGGAGGAAGGTGGACACATGCCGTTCCTACAACGGCTGAGATAGATGACCAGCAGGCACCCTTTACATTATTCAAGACCGAAATCCAACGGGTCTTAGGGAACTCCCCCACTAATTGGAGCAGGATCACAAACACTAAACAAGGACGGGGGGAAAATGCATCGGAATTTGGAGAGAGATTATTCCAGGTATATAGGGAATGTTCAGGACGGGACAACGTGGATAGGAGAGACAGGGCTTTTGTTCAGGCTTTTAAGGATGGACTCTCTAGTTCTCACCAGGTCATCCTAAAGATGGGAGTGATTATGTCCCAAGATTACGATGGACTGGTAGAATGGGCTAGTGGCATACCTGCAGATGGATAGGAGAGATCTTAGTTTTTGTATTTCAGTGTGTTTGTGAGATCTGGTAGCTTGTCGAATGTAGGTGGTTGTTGTTGTAATTAGATTGAGAGCAGGGAGCTCTTTGTTCCTGTGGAATGTTTGTTGCAGGCAGTGGGTGCAGTACATTGCACCTTGGTTTAGCCTCAGGGGGCTGGGAGAGTGTTAAAACTGTTAAAAATTAAAGTGATAGGATTTCTTGAATTTACTTCTGTTTTGAGTCAATTACAGTTTGGAAGAAAGAAGAATAAAAGCGATTGTCTTAATCAATGTTCTGTATTCTCTTTGAATGTTTTACACTCATCCCAGTCTGAAATGATAAGTTTGAATGAAAAAGGATGTACTGTGGAATGACTTTTGGAAGCTTCCATGTGTATGTGTGTGTGTGTTTAAACAAAGTGGTTGCGTGGATGCTTCGTTGTTGTTTGTTTTAATGTTAAGAAAGGATTTAAACCTTGGAAGGAAGCATGTACTCTTTCCTTTGTCTTGAAGTAGAAATTATAAGAGTTAGTTGAGGAGTTAAGAGAAGAAAATAAGTTATTTTGTGGAAAGGTAGAAAAGCAGGAACAAAAGACTGAGGTCTATGAATTAGTTTAAAGTATATCAAGTCAGTGAAATACAGTATTAATCGCAGAATATCGCGATTTGCGAACGTCAGATAGTTTAGTATTCTGAACTAGTTAAAATTATGTACTGCCGTCGGAATTTCATGAGCCATCAAGGTTCAAGGTTTGCCAAATATAAAAGCACTGCAAAGCTTAAAACCTAGCCAGTTAAGAAACCAAAATGTTCCTAATCAAATAACTGGTATGTATTGTACCTGCTTTGATTTTGATTCGGCGCCTGTTACTTTTCCTAGAGTGCGGGGGTTTCGATCTGGAGCTCAGTTTAAAAAAAAGAAACGGCTTGAATTAAAAGGGTTTGGATATCACGGTTACGATGTGTAAAGTGGTATGATACAACTGCCGCTTGATTATTTTTATTATACAGTATAGCACAGCCATATAGACACAGGAATAACATCAAATCCTGAAAAGCCTTAACCAACTTTGTATGATATATTCATATACTATATTGGGTATTGATAAAGACATAATTATTTTGTGAAGTACTGTGGTGTAGCGCTTGCACGCAAACAAATGATCAAATTAGAGATAATGTAAGAGTACTCATATAAAGATCGGAACTGTATGGCATGTGATTTTAATGGGGAAAGCAATGTCTTTTGATAAGATTACATACAAATGAATGGATGTCCAATTGCAGCCAAAAAAGGCCAGTACAAAGTGTTATTTAATTCACACTAAGCTTGCTATGGATGGGGGATGCCAATTCAAGTTGATTCGGACCAGGGAACACATTTCACAGGAAAGGTTCTGAAAAACATTTGCCAACTATTAGGAATAAAACAAAAATTTCACATCCCCTATCACCCACAAAGTTCCGGGATGGTGGAGAGGATGAATCGGACTCTAAAAATAACAATGGCAAAAGCAATGCAATCCTCAGGTAGAAATTGGACAGAAGTCCTACCTGCAGTTCTGATGAGGCTTAGGGCGACCACAAATCGAACTACCGGCTTGACTTCATACGAGCTGATGACCGGGCGAGCAATGCACTTACCGAAAACATTATTACAGGCTGGACAGATGTGGGTCCGATAAAAGATAGGATCCGACAATACATCCGAGACCTTAGCACCCAATTGAAGGGGATGCGCCGGTCCGTAATTTTTAATCAGGTACAGGTCGACGCAGAGGGGGACTCAGAAATATTACCAGAAGTCCCAAAAGCCGGGAGCCGGGTATTAACAAAAGTGCTTCCTGCAAAACCAGGATTTGCCCCAAGATGGCACGGACCTTACGAGGTCATTATTAGCGGAGATACCTGTGCCTGTATAGATATAAGGGGACAGGGGGTCTGGAAACACTGGACCCAATTAAAACTATATGAGGACAAATGAACTAAAAAAATACCGTTTTGCTCATTCAACTTCCACAGGAACCAGGACCAGATCTACTATCAAGACGTCGGAACCAACTACTTTTAATTTAATTGCCTGTTTATTTTCTGTATATACTGTAATTGTAAAATACTGTTGAAAAAAAAAGAGCGATATGGGAACAGGGACATATCTGATAATAACCCTGACCATTGTAAATACACTCCAACATATGGGGGTTAGGGGAGCAGAACCACCAATCATGGAAGGAAACCTATTCCTGAAAACACACATCCAGATCTATGGGAATAGGACCGCTTGTTACCCCTCAGCGCGATCAGTAAACTCCCTATTCATCGCAACACCAGGGTGGCTCCCACAAGAGTTATTCACTATTGACACATCGGGGGCACCCTGCAAAGAACATATTGGGTACTTTAAGCAAGGGATACAAGGAAGGTGTGTAGAGCTCACTGAGCCGGGAATTCTAAGGGGGACGGGACCCCAACCGGAGGAGACACATGGGAACTACCCACAATGTTTTAAGGGAGAGGGATGGGGGTGCGTGCATGCCTTTGTCCCTAAAAATGATTTGTGCGCTGAGGCACATTGTGCTCTCCAGGAGTGCCGGGTCCGGGAAGGACACTTCACTTGTGACTGCAAGCAACAAAAATGCATTGCAGTCACCGCGGGTAGGCAGCTTATGTGTGGCAAGTGCAACAGCACCCACGTAAGCTCAGCCTCAGGGACATATCCATTTGATTCTCACCAAGAGGTACAATCAAGTGGACAGTCCAGGGGGAGGGAAGGTTCCACAAGATGGGGCCATGCGGTCAAACGACCCCGGGGTAATGCATGTTATCGGGTTAAAGACGAGTATGTGTTTTTATTTAAAAATGTATATATGACGGCCGCAGACAGGCCTCCAAGGTTCTTTTCCGTAGGGACAATCAGACCTCTCACGGTTCTGTGCCCAAGCGAAGGGCATGTCCAGAAACGCATAGTGACCAGGGCCATCAGCGCAGAATTTTGCTCTGACTGGCAGGCCCCTGTCACACTAGGGTCTTCTTTAGGATATGGATTTCTGGGGACACTATCCCTGGGAGGCGCCGCAGGGGTGATCAGTGCCAGTAATAGGAATTTCTTCATATGTGGACTGACCATTTTAGGAAACAACACCCTACAAGCATTAGGCGCAATTGACCAAGAACTCACAGAACTCAGACTATACGCACAACAAACGAGATATGCAGTAGACTATCAGCTAGCCAGACAAGGAGGGGTATGCACCATCATCAAGGAAAAATGCATCACATACGTACACGACGAGACACTAAACATAACAGCAGCCATGTCCGGGATACAAAAACAATTGGATAACTTTAAACAGGGGTTAACAGGGACTGATGGGTGGTTAGGATGGCTGTTTAACACAGTTTGGGGAGCATATATTATGAAGGGATTAATCCTAGTGGTAGCCATCCTGTTCACACTCTGCCTTGGCCTAACCTGTATTAAAGTGATATGTGCAAATATTACATCAAGAATGCTACCCACTGCCAGTATCCAGATGCAAGAACTTAACAACGACACAGAAGAAGAGGAACAACGGCAAGGACAACAGCTGTACAAATCACTGTTCCTCTGAAGGTCGTCCATGGGGGGTCAGCCATGAATGGCACCCCCTGGACGAGAGGAGGGACTGAAGGAGGAAATTTTCCAGAAAACCATATTTTGTATCATCAAACATATTTACATATTGGACTAATTGGCACCACTCATAACGGGCCAACAATGCAGAGGGGCACCCCCGGATGGATATTCGATCGGGTCCCCCCCTGCACAGCTGAGAGACTCGCGAATTTCAAAGACTACGGAAGATCCCTAATCTGCCTAGCAACAGCGCGCAGCTGCATTTTAAACTGGCCAAGGACGATCAAGATCCCTACGAAACGAGACATAGAGTGGGTTATCAAAACCAAGCTATCACTGAAATATTACCAATTCGGCCAAGGCAGACATAAAAATCTGATAAACTAAGATATAAGAATAAAAGATTAGAATAAAATACCCCAGACATCCAACAGGACAGGATGACATTAACACTCAATCTCACAAGCAGGAAACACAGACACGAAACAATAAGATCAATTCAGATAAGAGGACACATAGAGAAGATAATGGGAAACGCATTTAGACACCGGGGCAGGACCAAGTAATCCCATTAACACGAACACACACCATACAAATGCTAATCGATGAAACTTCCTAGGGACTTTTTAAACTGACAGACCACTTTATACATATTGTAAAAATGCATAATCAAATGTTCCCGCTCGAATTTGGATCCCTATAAAGATCCAGAGCTGATGTGAAAGGATTGAGATCAACGTGGCCAAGCCACTGTTTCTGAGCTGGCTACGGGGGTCTCCCTGGGATCCCAGTAATTGTACGATAAAGACACGCTTTGAACCTTGATTTGCGACTCGACTTCTATTCTGCACTGGTAAAGGGATATTTCCCTACAACAAATGCATGGCTCAAGGGTTGATACAGGAGGGAGGGTTTTAGATTCCTGAATCATTGGGAGCATTTCTGAGGAGGCTGGGATATGTACAAGTGGGACGGGTCTACATCTGAACCAGAATGGGACAAACATCCTTGGCAGCTGGGTTTGCTAATACTGTTGGGAAGAGTTTAAACTAGTCTGGCAGGGAGAGGGAACATCGAGCATGAATACAATAGGGACACAGCATATTATAGTAAAGGAACCAAGATAGAGGGAGTTCAGCCAAGTTGAGTTGCAAGGGAATAAAGTGAGGTTGGATGGCCTCTACTTTAATGCTAGGAGTATTATAGATAAGACTGATGAGTTAAGGGTGTGGATTGACATGTGGAATTGTTATAATGTTGGCATCTGGATAAGAATGGTTCGATCAAGCAGATGCAGCATGGATTCATGAGAGGAAAGTCGTGTTTGACGAACTTACTGGATTTTTATGAAGATGTGACTAGTGCGGTTGACGGAGAGGAACCGGTGGATGTGGTGTTTTTGGATTTCCAAAAGGCGTTCGATAAGGTGCCTCACAAAAGGTTGCTGCGGAAGATTGGGGCACACGGAGTTGGGGGTAGGGTGTTAGCATGGATTGGGGATTGGCTATCCAACAGGAAGCAGAGAGTTGGAATAAATGGGTGCTTTTCTGGTTGGCAGGTGGTAACGAGTGGCGTGCCGCAGGGATCGGTACTGGGGCCTCAACTGTTTACTATTTAAATAGATGATCTGGAGGAGGGAACTGAGTGTAGGGTAACAAAGTTTGCTGACGACATGAAGATAAGTGGGAAAGTAAATTGCGTGGAGGAAGCGGAAGGTCTGCAGAGAGATTTGAAAAGGCTGAGTGAGTGGGCGAGGATCTGGCAGATGGAGTATAACGTTGGCAAATGCAAGGTTATTCACTTTGGAAGAAATAATAGCAAATTGGATTATTATTTAAATGGAAAAAAATTACAACATGCTACTGTGCAAAGGGGCCTGGGAGTCCTTGTGCAGGAGTCGCAAAAACTCAGTCTGCAGGTACAACAGGTGATCAAGAAGGCAAATGGGATGTTGGCATTTATCGCGAGGGGGATAGAATATAAAAGCAGAGAGGTCTTGCTGCATCTGTACAGGGCATTGGTGAGGCCACAGCTGGAATACTGTGTGCAGTTTTGGTCCCCTTACTTGCGAAAGGATATATTGGCCTTGGAGGGAGTGCAGAGAAAGTTCACCAGGTTGATACCAGAGATGAGGGGTGTAGATTATGAGGGGAGATTGAGCAGATTAGGTTTGTACTCGTTGGAGTTTAGAAGGCTGAGGGGTGATCTTATAGAGACCTATAAGATAATGAAGGGGCTGGATAGGGTAGAGATGGAGAGATTCTTTCCACTTTGAAAGGAAACTAGAACTAGAGGGCACAGCCTCAAAATAAAGGGGGGTCGGTTTAGAACAGAGTTGAGGAGGAACTTCTTCTCTCAGAGGGTGGTGAATCTCTGGAATTCTCTGCCCACTGAAGTGGTGGAGGCTACCTCGTTGAATATGTTTAAATCACGGATAGATGGATTTCTGATCGGTAAGGGAATTAGGGGTTATGGGGATCAGGCGGGTAAGTGGAACTGATCCACTTCAGATCAGCCATGATCTTATTGAATGGCGGGGCAGGCGCGAGGGGCTAGATGGCCTACTCCTGCTCCTATTTCTTATGTTCTTATGTAATCACAGAGATGTGGTTGTGGGAAGGGCAGGACTGGCAACTGAACAGTCTGAGGTACAAGACCTATAAGTGTGACAGGGCAGTTGTAAAAGAGGAGCTGGTGTCACATTATTAATTAAGGAGTCAGTTACTCCGGTAAGGAGGGAGAATATCTTGGAAGGGTCTTCAAATGAAGCTTTGTAGGTAAAATTTAGAATAAAAAGGGGGCACTCACATTGCTGGGAGTATATTTTAGATCCCCAAGGAGTCTGCGGAAATAGAGGAGCAGATATGTAGACAATTCACTGAGGTGTGTAATAATGGGGTAATTATATTAGAAGATTTCAACTTCCCCAACATTAATTTGGCTAGTGATACTGTCAAGGGTTTAGAGGGAGCGGATTTCTTGAAATGTATTGAGGACAGCTTTTTACGTCAATATGTAGAAGGTACAACGAGGGACATCGCAGTGCTGGATATAATTCTGGGGAACAAAGCCGGACAGATGTTTGAGGAGGCAGTGGGAGAGCATTTTAGTGATAGTGACCACAACACAGTATGGTTTAAGTTTGTTGTTGAAAATGAAAAAGATGATCTGTCACAAATGGTTTTGGATTGGGGGAAGGCAGATTTTATTAAAATAAGGCAGTATCTGGCTAAAATAGACTGGGAACAGCTTCTTGTAGGAAAGTCTACAGCGGAGAAATGGGGGGGCATTCAAAAAGGAAATGGGGAAAGTACAGGCCCAACATGTTCCCAACAGAGTGAAATGTCGGAGCAACAAGGCCAGAGAACTCTGGATGTCTCGGAATATTCAGGACTGGAGAAAGAAGAAAAGAGCAGGTACAAAGAGAGCAAATCAGTGGAGTCCTTAGTGGAGCATAGAAAGTGCAGGATGGATCTTAAGAAAGCATGAGGAGAGCGATGAGAGGGGTAGGATTAGGGAGAATCCCAAGATATTCCATAAGTATATTAAGGGGAAGAGGATAACCAGGAAAAAAGTAAGGCCCATTCGGGACAAGGGGCCAATCTATGCATGGAGCCAGAGGACATTGGTAGGGTAAAAGCAAATTACTGCGGATGCTGGAATCTGAAACCAAAAGAGAAAATGCTGGAAAATCTTAGCAGGTCTGGCAGCATCTGTCAGGAGAGAAAAGAGCTGACGTTTCGAGTCCAGTTGACTCTTTGTCAAGTCTGGGAAAGAGAGAGAGTAAAACTCTCTCAGCAAACTACCCAGTCTTCAGGAGAACAGTGACCACGACATCACACAACCCTGCCACAGCAACCTCTGCAAGACGTGCTGGATCATCGACACGGATGCCATCATCTCACGTGAGAACACCATCCACCAGGTACACGGTACATACTCTTGCAACTCGGCCAACGTTGTCTACCTAATACACTGCAGGAAAGGATGTCCTGAGGCATGGTACACTGGGGAGACCATGCAGATGCTACGACAACCGATGAATGAACACCGCTTGACAATCACCAGGCAAGAGTGTTCTCTTCCTGTTGGGGAACACTTCAGCAGTCACGGGCATTTGGCCTCTGATCTTCGGGTAAGCGTTCTCCAAGGCGACCTTCACGACACACGACAACGCAGAGTTGCTGAGCAGAGACTGATAGCCAAGTTCCGCACACATGAGGACGGCTTCAACTGGGATCTTGGGTTCATGTCACACTATCTGTAACCCCCACGACTTGCCTGGGCTTGCAAAATCTCACTAACTGCCCTGGCTGGATACAATACACATCTCTTTAACCTGTGCTTAACTCTCTCTCCACTCACATTGTCTGTACCTTTAAGACTTGATTAACTGTAAAGACTCGCATTCCAACCATTATTTTGTAAATTGAGTTTGTGTCTTTATATGCCCTGTTTGTGAACAGAACTCCCACTTACCTGACGAAGGAGCAGCGCTCCGAAAGCTAGTGGCTTGTGCTACCAAATAAACCTGTTGGACTTTAACCTGGTGTTGTGAGACCTCTTACTGTAGCTTAGATTGAGACAGGTTAATTATATTCTGGGACTCTGAGCACAACCGCTTTCACAATGTCAGTGAAAGCGCGGAGAAAGAAAGAGTTACATTTCTGTAGCACCGGGCTCATCCATACCACGTCCCAAAGAACTTTACGGTCAATGAAACACTGTTAAAATTGTAATGTTAGGAACATCACAGCCCATTTGCGCACAGCAAGATCCCACAGACAGCAAAGTGACAATAACGATAGCCTGTTTTTGGGATGTTGATTAGGATTGAGCAGGAGAGTGGTAAGAACTCCCAAAGTCTTATTTACTCAAAGTCATGGGATTGTCTTCACAATCAGGACAGGGCAGTGGAAACTTCAAATTTAACATCAACCCACATTATAACCACAAAACTCTGAAAGATAATTGAAGCCACAAGCACTTGACTGAGACACAAGACTGTTACTCACTGAAGCACAGCTCTTTATTGCCCTATCCAGTCTAAAAACAACCCCATAGTCACTCCCAGATCCTTTAATATCCCACCCAGGCTCCTAATAACAATATATCAATCACTTATAGTGGTTAGCTTAGCTGCCTCAAAGCGCCAGAGACTCGGGTTCAATTCTTCACCTTGAGTGACTGTGTAGAGTTTGCACGTTCTCCCTGTATCTGCCTGGGTTCCCCTGAGGGCTCTGGTTTCCTCCCACACTCCAAAGATGTGCAAGTTAGGTGGATTGGCAATGCTAAATTGCCTCTTAATGTCCCAAGTGTGTGGGTTAGGTGGATTGGCCATGGTAAATTGCTTGGAGTTACAGGAATAGGGTGGGGGGAGGGGAGCGCTGCTCTTTTGGAGAGTCAGTGCAAACTTGATGGTCCAAATGGTGTCCTTCTGCACTGTATGGATTCTGTGATTCTATGAAAGCTAGCCCTGCTGCCTCAATTCCAAATTAATCCAATAGCCTTTCTCTCTCCCCATTGTCCTGTATAAGTTTTCCAAGTTGTTTGTATAAACATGATTGCATCCTGTATAATTGTACTGTGTTTCTGTTTTAATATTTGCTATCTAAATGATGTCCCTTGATCACTTCATTCGAAACACCAATTCTTTTTCCATCTGTATACTGATACCATCCTGCTCCACATGAGTGCCTCCTCTCTCAACCCCTTGTTTCTCTCTAAACCACCATTCTGATTGTCCAATATCCAGTACTCAATGAACAGAAATTTCCTCCAATTAATTATTGGGCAGATCTAAATCATTGGCTGTGATTTTCCAGCCCCTCTCATTGGTGGGATCTTCCAGTCCTGCTGAAGGCAGCCCCCTGCGGTGGGTTCCCCAATGGCAGGGTGGAAGACCCCACTGGCCATAAATGGCAAGCTGCCTCTGCCATGGAAAACCCACTGCAGAGGGAGAGCTAGAAATCGCTGGCCATTGTGGTGATCTCCCACTACAAACACCACTTCCTATTTGCCAACTCCAATCCTCTCCCTAACAACTGTCTGAGACTGAACCGGAACTCTTTTCAACCTTCGTGTCACATATATTCTCCCCATATAGAAACTGTGCAGCAGTATGGGGAAAAGGCAAGAAAATGGCACTAAGTCATGATGCTCGTTTGGAGAACAGGTGCAGACACGATGGGCCAAGTAGCCTTCCTCTCCAGCGTAATAATTCTGTTCTCTAAAACCACCTATTTCCACCACTCCACCATGCCTGACTCCACCCTTGTCTCAGTTCATCTGCTGCTGACACCATTACTCCTGTCTCTCTATCCCTGATTATTCCAACACACTCCTGGCTGCTCTTCCACTTTCTAACCTCTGGAAACCTGAGGTCATCCAAAATTTTCACACCAAATCCATTGATCCATCTGTCTCCTGATTTACTCACAGTTCAGCAAAGCCTTGATTTTAAAATCCTGGTTTTCAGATCTCTCTGAGGCCTCACACCTCCCTTTCTCTGTGTTCACTGTGCTGTTCTAATTCTGTTCTTTGGAACATTCCTAATTTTAACAATTTTTCCCAAAAATAAACTTTATTCGTAAGAAATCTGCAAGAACATCACAAACATTCTACAAAATGCAAGAATCAGATTCTTTACATACATCAGGTAACACTCTGAGATGCTTCAATACAGTCAAAAGTTACAGAGATTTTACAATAGTCTTACAAATGTTGCAAAGTTATTTTAAAGGTAGTTTACAGAGAACAAGTTGCACTTCGAGGTGCTTCAGTACAACTGGGATACATGTAATATTCACTGTGTACATGCAGTCATGATGTGGAGATGTCGGCGTTGGACTGGGGTAAACACTGGAAGAAGACTAACAACACTTATTTATTTATTTTTCAGTTAAATTTGTGTAAAATAATCGGAGGTTTTTTAAAATCCAAAACAGGAAGTAGGCCCAGGAGAAGCCTGGGAAGGTTTTTGGAGGGTTTAAAAGCAGGCCACACTTTTGAGCGGGCAACGTCGGGAGCGGGCAGGGGAGTGAGTGCGAAGCAGAGTGAAAGCTGTAAGAGCTTTGGCTCACAGGGCTTCGGGGGGAAAGGGCGAGTAAGGGTGAGTTTTTTTTAAATTTCTAATTTACTTTTCTCTGTGTACCTTGGTAGAAAGAGTGAAATAAAGAACAAAGAACAAAGAACAGTACAGCACAGGAAACAGGCCCTTCGGCCCTCCAAGCCTGTGCCGCTCCTTGGTCCAACAAGACCAATCGTTTGTATCCCTCCATTCCCAGGTTGCTCATGTGACTATCCAGGTAAGTCTTAAACGATGTCAGCGTGCCTGCCTCCACCACCCTACTTGGCAGCGCATTCCAGGCCCCCACCACCCTCTGTGTAAAAAACGTCCCTCTGATGTCTGAGTTATACTTCGCCCCTCTCAGCTTGAGCCCGTGACCCCTCGTGATCGTCACCTCCGACCTGGGAAAAAGCTTCCCACTGTTCACCCTATCTATACCCTTCATAATCTTGTATACCTCTATTAGATCTCCCCTCATTCTCCGTCTTTCCAAGGAGAACAACCCCAGTCTACCCAATCTCTCCTCATAGCTAAGACCCTCCATACCAGGCAACATCCTGGTAAACCTTCTCTGCACTCTCTCCAATGCCTCCACGTCCTTCTGGTAGTGCGGCGACCAGAACTGGACGCAGTACTCCAAATGTGGCCTAACCAGCGTTCTATACAGCTGCATCATCAGACTCCAGCTTTTATACTCTATACCCCGTCCTATAAAGGCAAGCATACCATATGCCTTCTTCACCACCTTCTCCACCTGTGTTGCCACCTTCAAGGATTTGTGGACTTGCACACCCAGGTCCCTCTGTGTTTCTATACTCCTGATGACTCTGCCATTTATTGTATAACTCCTCCCGACATTATTTCTTCCAAAATGCATCACTTCGCATTTATCCGGATTAAATTCCATCTGCCACCTCTCCGCCCAATTTTCCAGCCTATCTATATCCTGCTGTATTGCCCGACAATGCTCTTCGCTATCCGCAATCCGCAATTCCAGCCATCTTCGTGTCATCCGCAAACTTGCTGATTACACCAGTTACACCTTCTTCCAAATCATTTATATATATCACAAATAGCAGAGGTCCCAGTACAGAGCCCTGCGGAACACCACTGGTCACAGACCTCCAGCCGGAAAAAGACCCTTCGACCACTACCCTCTGTCTCCTATGGCCAAGCCAGTTCTCCACCCATCTAGCCACTTCTCCTTGTATCCCATGAGCCTTAACCTTCTTAACCAACCTGCCATGTGGGACTTTGTCAAATGCCTTACTGAAATCCATATAGACGACATCCACGGCCCTTCCTTCATCAACCGTTTTTGTCACTTCCTCAAAAAACTCCACCAAATTTGTAAGGCACGACCTCCCTCTTACAAAACCATGCTGTCTGTCACTAATGAGATTGTTCCGTTCTAAATGCACATACATCCTGTCTCGAAGAATCCTCTCCAACAACTTCCCTACCACGGACATCAAGCTCACCGGCCTATAATTTCCTGGGTTATCCCTGCTACCCTTCTTAAACAACGGGACCACATTCGCTATCCTCCAATCCTCAGGGACCTCACCCGTGTCCAAAGAAGCGACAAAGATTTCCGTCAGAGGCCCAGCAATTTCACCTCTCGTCTCCCTGAGCAGTCGAGGATAGATGCCATCAGGCCCTGGGGCTTTGTCAGTTTTAATGTTCCCTAAAAAACCTAACACTTCCTCTCTTGTAATGGAGATTTTCTCCAACGGGTCAACACCTCCCTCCGAGACACTCCCGGTTAACACGCCCCTCTCCTTCGTGAATACCGATGAGTGTTAATATGAGTGTTAAGCCTGTGTGTTGTTCCCAGTGCAGTATGTGGGAGGTCCTGGACGCACCTGGCCTCCCGGACATCCACACCTGTGAGGGGTGTGTCGAGCTGTGGTTCCTGAGGGCCCATGCTAGGGAGCTGGAACAGCAGCTCGAGGATCTTAGGCTGTTAAGGGAGAATGAGGAGGTGATAGACAAGAGCTATCATCAGGTGGTCACACCAGGGCCACGGGAGGAGGCCAAGTGGGTGACGGCCGGGAAGGGTAAAGCTCGGGTGATTGAGAGCACCCCGGTGGATGTGCCCCTACACAACAAGCACTCCTGCCTGAGTACTGCTGAGGGGGGACAGACCGCCTGGGGGAAGCAGCAGTGGCCGTGTCTCCGGGGTGGAGTCCGGCCCTGTAACTCAGAGGGCGAAGGAAAAGGGGAGGAAGGCAGTATTAATCGGGGACTCGACAGTCAGGGGGACGGACAGGCGATTTTGCGGAGGCAGGCAGGAGTCTCGCATGGTGGTCTGCCTCCCTGGGGCTGGGATCCAGGATGTCGCTGGGCGAGTCCCAGAAATCCTGAGGTGGGAGGGAGAGGAGCTGGAGGTAGCGGTACATATTGGTACTGCTGATGTGGGAAGGAAGGGGGAAGGGGTCAGGAAAAGAGAGCATAGGGAATTAGGGAGACAGCTGAGAAGGAGGAAAGCAAAGGTAGTAATCTCAGGATTGCTGCCTGTGCCACGGGAAGGTGAGGGCAGGAATGGAGTGAGGTGGAGGATGAATGTGTGGCTGAGGGACTGGTGCAGGGGGCAGGGATTCAGGTTCCTGGATCATTGGGACCTCTTCAGGGGCAGGTGTGACCTGTACACAAAAAACGGGTGGCACTTGAATCCCAGGGGGACCAATATCCTGGCAGGCAGGTTGGCTAAGGCTACTGGGGAGAGTTTAAACTAGATAGGTTGGGGGGAGGGGATCAAAATGAGGTGACTGAGAGTGAGGAACATAGCTCGCAAACAGAGAAGGGTTATAGACAGTGCAAGAGGACGGATGGACAGGGAATAGAGAAGGGGAGAGCTCAGACCAAAGGATTGAGATGTGTATAGTGAATGAAGGGGATGAGCTCAGAGCGTGGATCGATGCCTGGAAGTGTGATGTGGTGGCCATTACGGAGACTTGGATGTCTCAGGGACAGGACTGAATACTCCAGGTTCCGGGATTCAGATGTTTCAGGAAGGACAGGGAGGGAGGCAAGAGAGGGGGTGGAGTGGCACTGCTGATCAGGAATAGTGTCACAGCTGTAGAGAAGGTGTATGCTGTGGAGGGATTGTCCACTGAGTCTCTGTGGGTGGAAGTTCAGAGTGGGAAGGGACCGGTCACTTTGCTGGGAGTTTTCTATCGGCCGCCCAATAGTAACGGGGAGGTGGTGGAGCAGATAGGGGAACAGATCCTGGAGAGATGCAGTAATAGCAGAGTTGTTGTGATGGGAGACTTTAATTTCCCAAACATAGATTGGAATATCCCTAGGGTAAGGGGATTGGATGGGGAAGAGTTCGTTAGGTGTGTTCAGGAGGGTTTCCTGACACAGCATGTGGACAAGCCTACAAGAGGAGAGGCTGTACTTGATCGGATACTGACCAATGAGCCTGGACAGGTGTCAGATCTCTCAGTGGGAGAGCATCTTGGGGATAGCGATCATAACTCTATCTCCTTTAGGCTTGCATTGGAAAAAGAGAGGATCAGGCAAGCTAGGAAAGTGTTTGTATGGAGTAAGGGGAAATATAAAGACATTAGACAGCAAATTAGAGGAGTAAATTGGAAGGAGGTATTCACGGGTAAATGTACTGAAGAGAGGTGGCAGTTTTTCAAGGAATGTCTGTCTAGAGTTCTACAGGACAACGTTCCGAGCAGACAGGGAGGTGTTGGTCGGTTAAGGGAACCGTGGTGCATGAAAGCTGTGCAGGACCTAGTCGAGAAGAAAAGGAAAGCGTACAAAAGGCTCAGAGAGCTTGGCGAGGATAGGGATTTAGAAGAGTATACGGCTTGTAGGAAGAGACTAAAGAAGGAAATTAGGAGAGCCAGAAGGGGTCACGAGAAGACCCTGGCAGGTAGGATTAAGGAGAACCCTAAGGCGTTCTATAAATATGTGAAGAGTAAAAGGATGAGACGTGAAGGAATAGGGCCTATAAAAGGTGAAGGCGGGAAAGTCTGTACGGAACCAGTAGAAATGGCAGAGGTGCTCAATGAGTATTTTGCCTCGGTTTTCACAGAGGAGAAGGACATGGGTGGATGTACTGCGGGCGTGCGGTGGACTGAAAGGATTGAGTATGTGGACTTTAAGAAAGAGGTTGTGCTGGAATCTTTGAATGGCATCAAGATAGATACATCGCCGGGTCCGGATGGGATGTACCCAAGGTTACTGTGGGAGGCGAGGGAGGAGATTGCAGAGCCTCTGGCGATGATCTTTGCGTCGTCGATGGAGACGGGAGAGGTGCCGGAGGATTGGAGGATTGCGGATGTGGTTCCTATTTTCAAGAAGGGGAATAGGGATAGCCCAGGTAATTACCGACCGGTGAGTCTACCCTCAGTGGTTGGTAAACTGATGGAGAAGATCCTGAGGGACAGGATATATGAGCATTTAGAGAGGTTTAGTATGCTCAAGTATACTCAGCATGGCTTTGTCAAAAGCAGATCGTGCCTTACGAGCCTGGTGGAGTTCTTCGAAAATGTGACTAAACACATGGACGAAGGGAAGGCGGTAGATGTGGTTTATATGGATTTTAGCAAGGCGTTCGATAAGGTCCCCCATGCAAGGCTTCTAGAAAAAGTGAGAGGGCATGGGATCCAAGGGGCTGCTGCCCGGTGGATCCAGAACTGGCTTGCCCAAAGGAGGCAGGGAATGGGTACAGATGGGTCTTTTTCTAAATGGAGGTCGGTCACCAGTGGTGTGCTCCAGGGATCTGTTCTGGGACCCTTGCTGTTTGTCATTTTCATAAATGACCTGGATGAGGATGCGGAGGGATGGGTTGGTAAGTTTGCCGACGACACGAAGGTTGGTGGGGTTGTGGATAGTCTGAAGGGATGTCAGAAGTTACAGAGGGACATAGATAGGATGCAAGACTGGGCGGACAAGTGGCAGATGGACTTCAACCCAGATAAATGCGTCGTGGTCCATTTTGGTAGGTCAAATGGGATGAAGGAATACAATATAAAGGGAAAGACTCTTAGTACTGTAGAGGATCAGAAGGGCCTTGGGGTCCGGGTCCATAGGACTCTAAAATCAGCCCCGCAGGTGGAGGAGGTGGTTAAGAAGGCGTATGGTGTGCTGGCCTTTATCAATCGAGGGATTGAGTTTCGGAGCCCGGGGATAATGATGCAGCTTTATAAGACCCTCGTCAGACCCCACTTGGAGTACTGTGCTCAGTTCTGGTCACCTCACTATCGGAAGGATGTGGAAAAGATTGAAAGGGTGCAGAGGAGATTTACAAGGATGTTGCCTGGATTGAGTGGCATGCCTTATGAGGATAGGCTGAGGGAGCTCGGTCTATTCTCCTTGGAGAGACGAAGGATGAGAGGAGACCTAATAGAGGTGTATAAGATGTTGAGAGGCATTGATCGGGTGGACTCTCAGAGGCTTTTTCCCAGGGTGGAAATGTCTGCTACGAGAGGACACGGGTTTAAGGTGCCGGGGGGTAGGTACAGGGGAGATGTTAGGGGTAAGTTTTTCACACAGAGGGTGGTGGGCGAGTGGAATTGGCTGCCGTCAGTGGTGGTGGAAGCGTACTCAATAGGGTCTTTTAAGAGACTCCTGGATGAGTACATGGAGCTTAATAGGATGGAGGGTTATAGGTAGTTCTAGAAGGTAGGGATGTGTTCGGCACAACTTGTGGGCCGAAGGGCCTGTTTGTGCTGTAATTTTTCTATGTTTCTATGTTTCTAACATCAGGTTAAAGTCCACCAGGTTTATTTGGTAGAAAATGCCACTAGCTTTCGGAGCGTGCTGCTCCTTTGTCAGGTGGAGTGGGAGATGTGGCGCATCTCCCACTCCACCCGACAAAGGAGCAGCACGCTCCGAAAGCTAGTGGCATTTACTACCAAATAAACCTGTTGGACTTTAACCTGGTGTTGTGAGACTTCTTCCTTCATGCAGTCACTCGCCCAAGGGGAGTCCAGCTCCTCTTGGTTCACTGCGGTTAAAAGGTCTTAGACAGTCCCCCTTGCACCTTTGCAGCAGTTACCCAAAGCTTTAATGCGTCCCTCAGCACGTAATTATAATCACTCATCCATTGACTTTGCCGTCAGTTGCCTGGGCTGCAACCTCTGCAATTCCCTCCCTCAAGTGGGCAGCATGGTGGCACAGTGGTTAGCACTGTGCCTCACAGCGCCAGGGACCCGGTTCAATTCCTGGCTTGGGTCACTGTCTGTGTGGAGTTTGCACATTCTCCCGGTGTCTGCATGGGTTTCTTCTGGGTGCTCCGGTTTCCTCCCACAGTCCAAAGATGTGTGGGTTAGGTGGATTGGCCATGCTAAATTACCCCTTTGTGTCAGGGGGCTAGCTGGGGTAAATGCATGGGGTTATGGAATAGGGCCTCAGTGGGATTGTGGTCGGTGCAGATTCGATGGGCCGAGTGGTCTCCTTCTGCACTGTAGGGATTCTATGATTCTATGAAGATTTCCATCTCCGTTTAACATGATGGGTACAATCTGCTTCTGTGACCAAGCTCCTGATTATCTGCCCTATCGTCACCTTCTGTGGCTCAACGTCAAATTTTATTTGATAACACTCCTGTGAAGCACCTTGGAACAACTATTGCTTTTAAGGAAGTTACATGTTGTTGGTACTGTCTAAGCATGAATATAATCATGATCACCACCTTACATTCCTTTTGTCTTTTTGTCCATAACATCTTTGGCAATCTCCCTGTCTCTACTTATCTCTGGTCCGATATCCAGCCCCCACTGCTTCTCCCCACCCAGCCTCACCACAACGGTATAAATATCATCTTATTTTCTGTTGTCTTCTGCTTTGATGAAGAGTCACCTAGACTCGAAATGTTGGCTTTATTCTCTCTCTCTCTTAAGATGCTGTCAGACCTGCTGAGATTTTCCAGCATTTTCTGATTTTGTTCCAGATTCCAGCACCCACAGTTATTTGCTTTTATATGAATGTAATCAGGTCTGGTGTAAATGTGATAAATACTTAGATAATTTTTTTGTCAAGTTGTTGCTTAATTAAGTCTCAGTGTAGGTCAGCAAGCAAAGGGATGATCGGAGAACGAGATAAAACATGTATAGCTTTGGATGCTTTAGGTTTACAGAGGGTGGAATGTGGGAGAGCAGCTCGAGTGTGTTGGAATAGTCAAATCCCGTGGTGACATTGGCAGGAATGAGGGTTTCAGCAGCAGATCAGCTGAGACTGAGGTGGAGCTGGACAATGTTATGGAGGTGGATATGGATGGCCTTACTGATAACACGTACATGTGACCTTTGTGATTAGGCCCTTGCAATCTCTCTGCTCCTAGTTTCTCATTGGTTAGAAAATATTGGCTGGAATTCTCCAGCCTTGCCCATGGCTGGGATTCTCCGGTCCCGCTGCTGTGAATGGAGATTAGCGCCAAATTCTCCGTTCTTACTGTAATTGGTGGCAGGGTTATGACATTGGAGAATTACGGCCATAATCTTAGATCACATTTGCCCAAGCTGAGCTCCAACTGCCATTGTTTTTCTCACCAAGAACGTCCGACACTACTTACTGTGCAGCGGAGCTTGGAGTATTGTGTGAGTGTGCTTGGATAAATCATTAAGAAGGTTCAGAATGTGTGCTGCAGTGGAACAAACACTGAGTGTACAACAATGAGCAAAGGTTTGAGGCGTGAACCATTGCATCAACTGGGAAGGCTGCCAACTCCAAGCTGGTTTGCCAGGTGAAGCGATTGTTATTGTTTCAGAAGCTGGAATGAAGCTCAGAAACACCAGGTGACTTGCAGGGTAGCTTCTGTTCTTCTGTCGCTCTAGGTTTCCTTCTGGCTGAACTTTTGTTGAATTAATTTGGATCCTCAGCAACATCTTATTGAAATATTGATACTCCCCATCCACAACACACCCAACCTCCATTATGTTCTATTGAACTTAACCGAGTAATAGACATTAAATATATTTTCAGGGACTGTCAAGCCAATGCCAGGGCGGCAAGGTGGCACTGCTGCCTCACAGTGCCAGGGACCCGGGTTCAATTCTGGCCTCAGATCACTGTCTGTGTGGAGTCTGCACGTACTCCCTGTGTCTGCGTGGGTTTCCTCCGGGTGCTCCAGTTTCCTCCCACAGTCCAAAGATGTGCGGGTTAGGTTGATTGGCCATACTAAATTGACCCTAGTGTCAGAGGATTAGCAGGGTAAATGCTTAGGGTTGCAGGAATAGAGTCTGGGTGGGACTATGGTTGGTACAGACTCGGGCCGAATGGCCTCCTTCTGTACTGTAGGGATTCTATGATTCTGCATCAACCATGAGATATTCTGACTTGCTGCTGTGTGTGAGACAGTGTGTGCCCATGATGCTCAATCTTAGAAACCTTCCCCTCAGTCTCTGTTTTCCCCATTTAAAGCTCTTTCCAATTTCAAACTTTTATCACTCCACTGACTTCACTTATTGCTTGTTCATAAGACAGCTGTACCCACTCTCACAGTGAGATTCACATCCGAAAATATTAATCAGGAATCAACAGCAGGACACACCAGAAGAGGGGAAACACATTTTAGCCAATCGCGTGTGTTTCTAAGCATTAGGTTGTTAGAACTTTTGCACAGTAATTTTACTTTATGTATCATTTTCCACTGATTTTTATGTGATCTTAACTTTGTCCTTTTTTAAAATCTAGAATGCTCAAATTTACAGGTTATTGAATGCAAATTGTTACAAAAAAATACAATTTTATACAGAGCTTTTAATGAGTCACCCACATTGCTGTGCTCTGGAGTCACATGCAGGCCAGACTGGGTAAGGACGGCAGATTTCCTTCCCTAAAGGACATTAGTGAACCAGATGGGTTTGTACAACAATCGACAAAGGTTTCATGGTCATCATTAGACTTCTAATTCAAATTCCACCAGCTGCTCTGATGGGATTCAAACCCATCACCCGAAGCATTACCCATTACTCATATATAGTCCAGTATTCGTACCTCTACGTCACCGCTTTTATGATGTTCAATGAGGGATAACTCCCCTGTCTTTGTGTAAGATGCAATTTTTTAAAAATTCATTCGTGGGACATGGGCGTCGCTGGCTGGCCAGCATTTATTGCCCATCCCTAGTTGCCCGAGTACGTTGAGAGTCAACCACATTGCTGTGGCTCTGGAGTCACATGTAGGCCAGACCAGGTAAGGACAGCAGATTTCCTTCCCTAAAGGACTTTAGCGTACAGGAAGGTTCTTTGGAACAATATGTTGACAGTCCAACTAGAGAGGGGGCTATACTGGACCTAGTACTGGGGAATGAGCCCGGTCAGGTCATCAAAGTTGCAGTAGGGGAACATGTGGCAAATAGTGACCACAATTCTGTAAACTTTAGGATAGTAATGGAAAAAGATGAGTGTTGTCCTATGGGTAAGGTACTGAATTGGGGGAAGGCAAACTACAGCCGGATTAGGCAGGATTTGGTGGCTGTTGATTGGGAGAGGCGGTTCAAGGGTAAATCCACATCTGGCATGTGGGAGTCTTTTAAGGAGCAGTTGATAGGACTGCAGGACAGGCATGTGCCTGGAAAGAGGAAGGATAGGAAAGGTAGGATTCGAGAGCCGTGGATAACCAGTGAAATTGTGGGTCTAATCAAAAAGAAAAAAGAGGCAGACATGAGGTCCAGGCAGCTAAAAACAGATGGAGCACTGGAGGAATACAGAGAAAGTAGAAAATAACTCAAACAGGGAGTTAGAAGGGCAAAAAGGGGTCATGAAATGTCCTTGGCAGACAGGATTGAGGAGAATCCTAAGGCATTTTATACATACGTTAGGAACAAGAGGGTTGTTAGGGAAAGAATCGGACCTCTCAAGGACAAAGGAGGGGAATTATGCTTAGAACCAAAGGAAATAGGTGAGATCCTAAACGAATACTTTGCATCAGTATTCACAAAGGAGAGGGACATGTTGACTGGGAGTGTCTCAGAGAGATGTGTTGACCCTTTAGAAAAAAATCTCAATTACAAGGGAAGACGTGTTAGGTTTTTTAGGAAACATTAAGACAGACAAATCCCCAGGGCCGGATGGCATCTATCCTAGACTCCTCAGGGAGGTGAGAGATGCAATTGCTGGGCCTCTAACAGAAATCTTTGTCTCTTCACAGGACACAGGTGAGGTCCCAGAGGATGGGAGGATAGCAAATGTGGTCCTGTTATTTAAGAAGGGTAGCAAGGCTAACCCGTGTAATTATAGGCCGGTGAGCTTGACGTCCGTGATAGGGAAGTTGTTGGAGAAGATTCTTAGAGATAGGATATATGCGCATTTAGAACTGAATAATCTCATTAGCGATAGACAGCATGGTTTTGTACGAGGGAGGTCATACCTCACAAATTTGGTTGCGTTTTTTGAGGAGGTGCAGAAACGATTGATGAGGGAAGGGCTGTGGATGTCGTCTATATGGATTTTAGTAAAGCGTTTGACAAGGTCCCTCATGGCAGACTGGTGCAAAAGGTTAAATTTCACGGGATAAAAGGTGAGCTAGCTAGATGGGTGGAGAACTGGCTGAGCCATAGAAGTCGTGATGTGGAGATGCCGGCGTTGGACTGGGGTGAACACAGTAAGAGTTTTAACAACACCAGGTTAAAGTCCAACAGGTTTATTTGGTAGCAAATACCATTAGCTTTCGGAGCGCTGCTTAATGCTCCCTCCACCCACATTGTCTGTATCTTTAAGATCTGGTTGGCTGTAGGGATTCGCATTCTAATCAGTATTCTGTAACTTGATTTTGTGTCTCTGTGCCCTGTTCGAGAGCACATTTCCACTCCATCTGACGAAGGAGCAGCGCTCCGAAAGCTTATGGTATTTGCTACCAAATAAACCTGTTGGAGTTTAACCTGGTGCTGTTAAAACTCTTACTGTGTTAGCCATTAAAGACAGAGGGTAGCAGTGGAGGGGTCTTTTTCCGGCTGGAGTTCTGTGACTAGTGGTGTTCCGCAGGGCTCTGTACTGGGACCTCTGCTGTTTGTGATATATATAAATGATTTGGAGGAAGATGTAGCTGGTGTGATCAGTAAGTTTGCGGACGACACGAAGATTGCTGGAGTTGTGGATATTGATGAACATTGTCAGAGAATACAGCAGGATATAGATAGGCTGGAACATTGGGCAGAGAAATGGCAGATGGAATTTAACCCAGATAAATGCGAAGTGATGCATTTCGGTAGATCTAATGTAAGGGGGAGCTATACAATAAATGGCAGAACCATCAGGAGTATAGACGCACAGAGGGACCTGGGTGTACAAGTCCACAGATCCTTAAAGATGGCAGCACAGGTGGAGAGGGTGGTGAAGAAGATCTATGGCATGCTTGCCTTTATTGGACGGGGCATAGAATATAAAAGTTGGCATATGATGTTGCAGCTGTATAGAACGATGGTTAGGCCACATTTGGAATACTGCGTCCAGTTCTGGTCGCCACACTACCAGAAGGACGTGGAGGCTTTGGAGAGAGTACAGAGAAGGTTTACCAGGAAGCTGCCTGGTATGGAGGGTCTCAGCTATGAGGAGAGATTGGGTAAACTGGGGTTGTTCTCCCTGGAAAGACAGAGGATGAGGGGCGACCTAATAGAGGTGTATAAAATTATGAAGGGCATAGATAGAGTGAACAGTGGGAAGCTTTTTCCCAGGTCGGAGGTGACGAACACAAGGGGTCACGGGTTCAAGGTGAGGGGGGCAAGATTCGACACAGATGTCAGGGGGACGTATTTTACACAGAGGGTGGTGGGGGCCTGGAATGCACTCCCAAGCAAGGTGATTGAGGCGGACACGCTGGGATCGTTTAAGACTTATCTAGATAACCACATGAACAGACTGGGAATAGAGGGACACAAACGAATGGTCCAGTGGGCACATGAGCGGCGCAGGCTTGGAGGGCCGAAGGGCCTGTTCCTGTGCTGTATTGTTCTTTGTTCTAGTGAATGTTTTAATTCTAGTTGATATAAATAATGTGGACCAAAGGTTCTGGAGTGAGTAAACATGCACACTTTACCATCTTACTGTAAACTATGAAAAGTGTAATTGAAAAATCAGTGATGTTTACAGAAACATGATAATTATTTTAAATTTTATTTTCAGTGCACAAATAAGACAGCACTTTAGGAATCACAAACTGCAAATAATTCTCTCCTCCCCCCGATACAGTGGTGATATTTGGTACTATTCTGTTCCTGGTCTTGGTTTCAATCTGGCTGAAGACAAGTCTTCGACAGCTCATTTTGCCTCTGCAGCATACCTATGGTGCAGATCACCAACATCTTCCTGAGACACTTTGATCCACCCATTTTCCCTCATGTGGTACACTGTGAAACAAAACAAAATGCAGTTTACTTCTCATACCACAAAGGTGACAGATTTAATTCTTTCAACTTTAGTTTCTTGAAAAGGTCACAAACAGGAACTTGTGATGCAAAGTCAGAACTGGGGTAATTTCAGGCATTAATATTGGCGGAAGCATCAAGGCAAGAAGCACAGATTGAAGGTAATTGGCAAAAGAAGTATTGTTAACATGAGGAAAAATGATCTTCAAGCAGCTCATGGTTAGAATCTGGAATGAACGGCCTGAGAAAGTATTGAAGGCAGAGTTAAATGAGATATTCAAAAGAAAAATTATTATTATACATACAAGCATACCAATTAGGTGCAGAAGGCGGCCACTCGGCCCGTTGAATCAGCTCCGCCGTTCAATAAGACCATGGCTGATCTGATTATAACCTCAACCCCAATTACTGTCTAGCCCTGATAAATTTTCACCACCTTGTTAATCAAGAATCTGAAAATATTCTAAGACACTGCTTCCACTGCCTTTTGAGGAAGAGAGTTCCAGAGACTCACCAGCCTCAGAGAAAATAATTCTCCTCATCTCTGTCTTAAATGGGCAACCTCTTATTTTTAAACAGTGATCTCTGGTTTGAGATTCTCCCACAAGTAGGAACATCCTCTCCCCATCCCCGCTGTCAATATTCCTCAGCATATGAAAGGAAGTCCTGGGCTGCTGCCAGTCAGTGTAAAATAACAGCGGGCCTGTCAAGTTGGCTACAATATGTTCCCCTGCAAAAGGGAATTTAGGCCCAGATGTGGTCTCACCAATGTCCTGCTCAACTTATATATAACCTCCCTTCTTTTGTAATTAATCCCCCTCATAATAAACAATCTGAAAAGGAAAGATGTACAGAATTACAGGCAAAAGGCAGCAGAGTGACATCTTGGTGAATTTGGACCTTCAGAGAGCCAGCATTAGCATGATAGGCTGAAGGGCCTTCTTCTGTGCTGTAACCATTCTGTAATTCTATGAATGTACAACATAAAGGTGCAGAAAACAAAATTTCTGCAAAGGGTGACCAATAAGGGAAAAGTGGCTCTCTCGATGGAAAACCCTGACTTTAACCCACAGGTATTTTAATGCAGTTCCCCAAAGACAAAACAATGTGGAAGATAGCTTCCAAATGAAACAGGGTATCTCAAAAATACAGGGAAACGCTGGGGAAGGAGGGAGGTGTACACCACTGGGCCTCAAGTTGGTGGTGACCAACTTCAGAAGGGGGCTCTGATGGCGGCACCTCCCCCCCTTTCTGCCCAAGATCTAACTTCTTTTCCGTGCTCCCCACAGACATTCCTCCCAACAGTCTACAAGTTGAGGCTGGGTGGGAAATCCCCCATAAGTGGTCAGTAAATGGCCACACTGAAAGGCCTCAATGAAGGTAAGGGTGGGCTTCCCATCTGAGGCCTGGTTCCTTCCAGAGGGAATCCCATCACTTTAGTTTCACAAATCTATCCATCCCCCCCCCCCAACCCCCGACCCCCCACCACCACTCCCTCTTTTACAGATCTGTACTGGTTCTCTTTAACTCAAACCTCTCCAAGCCCCTTTTGGAAGGTGGCCTTGCATTTTAAATGGACAGTGAAGAAAGTTATCTCCAATTACAACGGAATCTTGATCAATTGGGCCAGTGGGCTGACGAATGGCAGATGGAGTTTAATTTAGACAAAGGCAATGTGATGCATTTTGGTAGATTGAACCAGGGCAGGACTTACTCAGTTAGTTAATGGTAGGGCGTTAGGGAGAGTTACAGAACAAAGATCGAGGGGTACAGGTTCATAGCTCCTTGAAAATGGAGTCACAGGTGGACAGAGTGGTCAAGAATTCGGCATGCTTGGTTTCATTCGTCAGAACATTGAATACAGGAGTTGCGATGTCTTGTTGAAGTTGTACAAGACATTGGTAAGGCCACACTTGGAATACTGTGTGCAATTCTGGTCACCCTATCATAGAAAGGATATTATTAAACTAGAAAGAGTACAGAAAAGATTTACTAGAATGCTACTGGGACTTGATGGTTTGAGTTATAACGAGAGGCAGGATAGACTGGGACTTTTTTCTCTGGAGCGTAGGAGGCTGATCTTATAGAGGTCTATAAAATAATGAGGGGCACAGATCAGCTAGATAGTCAACATCTTTTTCCAAAGGTGGGGAGTCTAAAACTAGCAGGTATAGGTTTAAGGTGAGAGGGGAGAGATATAAAAGTGTCCAGAGGGGCAATTTCTTCACACAGAGAGTGGTGAGTGCCAGAGGTAGTGGTAGAGGCGGGTACAATTTTGTCTTTTAAAAAGCATTTAGATAGTTACATGGATAAGGTGTGTACAGAGGGATATGGGCCAAATGCGGGCAATTGGGATTAGCTTAGGGGTTTAAGAAAAAAGGGCGGCATGGACAAGTTGGGCCGAAGGGCCTGTTTCCATGCTGTAAACCTCTATGACTCCAAGTAGTTTGTTCTGTCTCATTTCAAATTGCAAAATTTCCAGTCAGCTGAAACCTGGAAAATTGAATTTTCAAAATTAAAGGGGCATAGCTTCGGACACACTACCCACTTGCCATTTCCATGCTGGTACAGGTTTTAAGGTTCCTTTTTACGTTAATGAACTTTCTATCCTCATATTGTCTCTTTGCCAGTAGTATTTTCCTCTTCACTTCTCCCTGTCAACTTCATTGTGTTTGGCTTGTTTCTAGCTTGAAGAATTCACCTGACCTGCATCACACACCCTTTATATTTTGTTTCATCATGTTCTCGTTTTCCTTCATCATCCAAGGAGCCCTGGCTTTGGTTCCTCTGGTTTTCTGTCTTGTTGGAATGTACTGAGCCTGTACCTGAAGCATCTCTTCATTAAAGATCACCCATTGTTCCTTTACACATATTCCTGTTAAATTTGGTTCAATTTTTCCCTGGCTCGATCTGCTCAGATCCCATTGAAGTTCACCCTCTTCTGATGTAGAAGTTCGACTTTAGATTATTCCTTGTTCTAATCTAAACCTTGTAATATGATCATTCTGACCCAAGTGCTCTCTCAAAGATGCTTGGCCGACCTCATTCCCCAGCATCAGATCCACCAATGCTGCCCTCCTAATTGGAAGGAAGCTGCCCTCCTAATTGGAAGGAAGCTGCCCTCCTAATTGGAAGGAAGCTGTCCTGAATACATTTCAGAAATTCTTCCCCCTCCTTTCCCTTTACTCGAACATTATCCCAATCCATATCTGGGTCATTAAAGTTCTCCATTATCACAACTCTATAGTTTTTTAAAATTTGTTCATGGGATGTGGTCGTCTCTGGTGTGGCCAGCATTTATTGCCCATCCCGGAGGACAATCAAGAGTCAACCACATTGCTGAGGGGCTGGAGTCACGTGTAGGCCAGACCAGGTAAAGATGGCAGATTTCCTTCCCTAAAGGACATTAGTGAACCAGATGGGCTTTTACAACAATCGACAATGGTTGTGATGCGCGATATAACTCACGAGGCTAGAGATGCTCGAGGAAATAAAGCTTTTATTGACTACTACAATAGAGCTACCATATATAATACACGATCCCAGACTGAGGGGTCCCAGACAGAGCAGTGACCTTTATACCTCTCCCAGAAGGCGGAGCCCGACTGGGATGTACCATAAGAAATATATTACAGGTAGAACAGCCCAACCCTAGCCCCAACAGTAACATGTAGAACAGCCCAACCCTAACCCCAACAGTAACATATATACAGACTCATAGTACTGGCCAGACCCTGGCTCAGTACTACCTGGTGGGAACCAACGATGGTTCACCACATTCACCCCTCCTTTGAAGACAAAGGCCGGCGGGGTACAAAAAAAACAGAACAATTGTTCATCAGTCTATAAGTTCAGACGGTCAGGGGGACCGCACCGTCGTTCTGACCTCCTCAACACCGGCGATGACACCGGAGTAGGCACTCGCGGTGGCGTTCTCCCCAAGGCGGTGTCCAACTGCTCCTCCAATGTCTCACGGGCCGGTTGACCCCGAGGTGATGACAATCCGTTGAGTTCGGACACGCCTTGAAGTGGTGACCACCTCCTGGACTCAGGCAAGCTGTACACGGGAGTAAAAGGGTTAAGTGATGGTCCCAATGCTGCCCGCGCCGTGTCCGGAGGGGAAACAGTAGTTGGGGGGTCTCTACCAGGAGGTATGGAAGCGACAGGGGTTTCCAAGCCCCCTGCTGGCGCCAGGTCACGAATCGAGACCGTGTCCTCTCGCCCGTCAGGGTATGCCACATAGGCATACTGAGGGTTGGCGTGGAGGAGATGGACCTGTTCAACCAAAGGGTCGGACTTGCAGGCCCTAACATGTTGCCGCAGGAGGACAGGTCCTGAGTACGTCAACCAAGACGGTAATGAGGTCCCAGAGGAAGACTTCCGAGGGAATGAAAACAGTCTCTGATGGGGAGTAGCGTTGGTTGCCGTACATAGGAGTGAGCGTATGGAGTGGAGCGCATCAGGGAGCACCTCTTGCCAACGGGAGACTGGAAGGCTTTTTGACTTCAACGCCAGTAAGACAGCCTTCCAGACTGTAGCATTCTCACGTTCCACCTTCCGTTACCCCTAGGGTTGTAGCTCGTGGTTCTACGAGAGGCAATTCCGTATGAGAGCAGGTATTGCCTCAAGTCATCGCTCATGAACGACGAGCCCCTATCGCTGTGGATGTAGCTGGGGTACCCGAACAGGGTGAAAAGATCACGAAATGCCATGATAACCGTGGCAGCGGTTGTATCAGAGCAGGGAATAACAAAAGGGAATCGTGAGTACTCATCAATGATGTTGAGGAAGTACACATTCCGATCTGTCGAGGGAAGGGGGCCCTTAAAGTCCACACTCAGTCTTTCGAAGGGACGAGTGGCCTTAACAAGTTGTGACCTGTCAGGTCGGTAAAAGTGCGGTTTGCATTCCGCGCATACCCGGCAGCTTCTAGTTATGGACCTGACATCCTCCACCGAGGAGGGTAGATTCCGGGCTTTCACGAAGTGGTAGAGCCGAGTGACCCCCGGATGGCAGAGATCATTGTGGAGGGCCTGCAAACGATTCTCCTGCATACTGGCGCATGTTCCACGCGACAGGGCATCCGAGGGCTCGTTGAGTTTCCCTGGACGATACATGATGTCGCAATTATAGGTGGAGAGTTCGATTCTCCACCTCAAGATCTTATCGTTCTTGATCTTGCCCCGTAACGTGTTATTGAACATGAACGCCACGGACCGCTGGTCCGTGATCAGGGTGAACCGTTTTCCCGCCAAGTAATGGCGCCAATGCCGGACGGCCTCCACAATGGCCTGGGCCTCCTTTTCCACCGCTGAATGTCGAATTTCGGGGCCTTGAAGGGTGCGAGAAAAAAAGGCGACGGGCCTGCCCGCCTGGTTAAGTGTGGCGGCCAGGGCGAAATCAGATGCATCACTCTCCACCTGGAAGGGGATGGACTCATCAACAGCGTGCATCGTGGCTTTCGCGATGTCGGCTTTTAGTTTTTCAAAGGCCAAACGAGCCTCTGGTGCTAGGGGAAAAGAGGTAGACTTGATGAGCGGACGGGCTTTGTCCGCATAATTGGGAACCCACTGTGCGTAGTAAGAGAAGAAGCCTAAGCATCTTCTCAGTGCTTTTGCGCTAGTGGGCAGGGGAAGTTCGAGGAGGGGACGCATACGGTCTGGATCAGGGCCAATGACCCCGTTTTCCACCACGTATCCGAGGATAGCTAGGCGGCGCGTGCGAAATACACACTTCTCCCTGTTGTAGGTCAGATTCAGGCGAGATGCAGTGCGTATGAATCTAAGGAGATTGGTATCGTGGTCCTGCTGGTCATGGCCGCAGATGGTGACGTTATCCAGGTACGGGAAGGTAGCCCGCAGTCCGTTATGGTCCACCATTCGGTCCATAGCATGCTGGAAGACCGAGACCCCATTCGTGACACCAAAAGGAACCCTTAGAAAGTGGTACAAGCGACCATCCGCCTCAAAAGCCGTGTATTGTCGGTCCTCTGGGCGAATGGGGAGCTGGTGGTCGGCAGACTTTAGGTCGATGGTGGAGAACACCCGGTACTGCGCAATCTGGTTGATCATGTCAGAAATGCGCGGGAGGGGATACGCATCCAGCTGCGTGTATTTATTAATGGTCTGACTATAGTCAATGACCATCCGGGGTTTGTTCCCACTCTTGACCACCACGACCTGCGCTCTCCAAGGACTAGCGCTAGATTGTATGATCCCTTCCTTGAGGAGCCGCTGAACCTCGGATCGAATGAAGATCCGATCCTCAGCGCTGTAACGCCTACTCTTAGTTGCAATGGGCTTGCAGCCTGGCACGAGATTCGGGAATAGGGAGGGTGTGGTGATCTTAAGCGTCGAGAGGCTACAAGTGGAGCGCGTTGGGCAATTTGGAGGCTGCTGTTCTCTCACCGAAAGCGGAGGGAGTGGCCCACCGTACTGTAGGGTTACACTCTTCAAGTGGACCATGAAATTTAGTCCGAGGAGTATTGGCGCGCAAAGGTGCGGTAACACCAGGAGCTCTCGTAAACTGTGCCCTGCACCTTTAAATTTACCACGCAACTCCCTAGCACGGTGACAGACCGGGACCTTGATGCCATCGAAATTGTCTGCTTGACAGGCTGGATCTGGAGGCCACACCGCTTCACGGCATCTGGGTGGATAAAGCTCTCAGTGCTCCCGCTGTCAAACAGACAATAAATCGTGCGTTTGTTTACCTGTATGTCCATCATGGACTTGTCGAGTCTGTGAGGCTTTGCCTGGTCCAGGATGATCGACGCCACCGTTGGTTCGTGAGCGCCACTGCAGGCAGCTGAGATCGATGATGACGACCCCTGCTGGTCATTCGCGGTCGGTGCCGACCAAAATGGCTGCTCCCATAGGTCGCACGTGGGCGATGGCGCCAAAATCAGCGACCCCTGGTGGTCGCGCTTCTCTTGCGACTCCATCGTCTGGAATGGCGACGTCCTGGCCTCGCACGTGGAAGAAACCCTTGACGACGCCGACGACGAAGAACCCAGCTCCAGGGAGTCGCAGGCCACAGTGCTGTTCCTGGAAGTAAGTTTGGATCGACATACCTTCGAATAATGCCCCTTCTTGCCGCAGGCAGAGCACAACACCGCTTTAGTGGGACATCGCTGCCGAGTGTGCTTCACTCCCCCACAGAAGTAACACCGCAGGCCGCCCGGAGCTGCTGCCGTCGTCAGGCCCGAGGGTGGGCACGCCATCACGCAGCTTTTCGGACCCGCTGGACGAAGTGGGGTCTGTGACTGCTCCTGCCACGCTGTCTCCACGTGGTCTTCGGGATACATTGCCAAGCTTTTGGAAGCCGTTTCTAGCGTATCCGCTAGCTCTATAGATTTAGTGAGATCGAGATTACCTTGCTCCAACAGCCGAAGTCGGATATAAGATGATCCGATTCCCGCCACAAACGCATCTCGAGCAAGGTCGTTCATGTTTTGGTCTGCCGACACTGCTTTGCAGTTACAGCCCCTGGCTAGCTGTAGGAGCTCGCGCGCGTACTGTTCCGTCATTTTGCCGGGCTGCCGTCGTCGAGTGGCTAAGAGATATCGAGCATGCATCTCGTTTGGCGGTTTAATGTAGCGCTTCCTAAGAAGCTCGAGGGCCCCTTTGTAGTCGGTGGCCCCACGGATCGCTAAATATACAGCGTCGCTTACCCTCGCGTGGAGGACCCGGAGTCTGTCGTCGTCCGTGGTGACCGCTGCGGAGGCTTCGAGGTAATCCTGAAAACATTTCAACCAGTGGTCGAAGGTGTTGGAGGCGCCCGCAGCACATGGGTCCAATGTAAGCCGTTCGGGTTTTAACATTTGCTCCATGTTCTCTGTATCGTTTTTTTTTCAACGACGAGAGTTCAATTAGTAGTTAATAAAATTGATGCGCGATATAACTCACGAGGCTAGTGATGCTCGAGGAAATAAAGGCTTTTATTAACTACTACAATAGAGCTACCATATATAATACACGATCCCAGACTGAGGGGTCCCAGACAGAGCAGTGACCTTTATACCTCTCCCAGGAGGCGGAGCCCGACTGGGATGTACCATAATAACTATAATACAAGGTGTAACAGCCCAACCCTAACCCCAACAGCAACATGTAGAACAACCCAACACTAACCCCAACAGCAACATATATACAGACTCATAGTACTAGCCAGACCCTGGCTCAGTACTACCTGGTGGGAACCAACGATGGTTCATCACAGTCTGGCGCTGATTCCCTTGTTTTTTCTGGCTTACAGTTTTATTCAGAGAGCGAGTGTGATGCCGAACACAGCAGAACCCATTCAGCCATTGTCAGAGTCAAACTCCAGTTACTCACATCCAGACCCAGCGGCACGGATAATTCCCCATTCCTGACACCAAAAGTAATGTCATGTCCTTTATCCAGAAACTGTTTCCCTTCCCCGAAAGGGAATTCATCCTGATTCCAGTCCTGAAACCTGCAAACATCAACCAGCCATGTCCAGAGAGGGAGAGACAGACCTTCCTCACCAAACCCGGAAAGTGGAACCGAAAGTAACTTCAGATCAACCGAAACTCAACATCAACCCGGACCGGGAGGCGGGGGTAATGAGGGGACTTCACACTGGGGACTGGGGAATGAGGGGACTTCACACTGGGACTGGGGAATGAGGGGACTTCACACTGGGACTGGGGAATGAGGGGACTTCACACTGGGGACTGGGGAATGAGGGGACTTCACACTGGGGACTGGGGAATGAGGGGACTTCACACTGGGGACTGGGGAATGAGGGGACCTCACACTGGGGATTGGGGAATGAGGGGACCTCACACTGGGGAATGAGGGGACCTCACACTGGGACTGGGGAATTGTGAGAAATGAAGCTCACTCTTTAATAATTTTACACAAGTCAAATTCTGAAGAAGCGTCTTTTAATCGATCTTGCAAGAAAGGGTGTCGCTGAGCAGGCACACTTTAACATAATTACAGCATGTATTTTACAGTTTCTCCAAAGCCCCCGGTACCTCCCCCTCCCCGCTCTTGATTATGTTATGTGATTATGTTTCCTTTGTCAACATTATGAGATTATGTTTCTTTTGTCAACGTTATGTGATTATGTCTCCTATTTCTTGCTTATGTGGTAGTTTCTTAACTGCTGCTATGTTCAGATAAGCCACTTTCTTTGTTCTTTCTTGTTTCGGTCCCATGTTGTGTATCTTCGGTGGTTTCTGTGTTTAGACTGATGTTTGCACACTATAACCTGCTTTAAAGCCTGCTTATGGTTCTACAATTCAGCTTCATGTAGAAGCAACATTATGCCATATCTCACAATTCCCCCTTTTCTTCTTTTCACCATTGTTGTCTTCTACATTCTACCAGAAGGTTTATTGTGTGTCCTCGAATCCTTTAAGCATTATTTTAGCTTCCTTTTCAACATCCGTCTCTCCATCCATATTATCCATCTCTCCCTCATCTAGTAAATACACATCCTCGCTGTTTCCTTTTTTCTTTTCCATTGATATCTGTCTTGTCAAGGCTGTTTCAATTAATCATTGGGTCAATCCTCTTACACATGGAATGATACAACACCCAATTGCCACCAATATGCCAAACACTGTTATTAGGGAGGTGAAAATTGATATAATCATTCCCTTCCATTTTCCAAACCAGGAGTCCAGCCATCCTGTTAGGGATGTATCTACTCCAGCATTTTCCGCCAGTTCTTCCGCTAAGGTCCTTAATCCTTGCAGGGCCCGAGTGATGGACCCGTCAGGTGCCGTATTGTTTGGGATGAAGGTACAACACCTTCCTCCCAACATCACACACACACCTCCTTTTTCTGCCAAAATCATGTCGAGTGCTAGTCTGTTTTCCCAAGACATTCTACTGGTGGCATCCAATTGCTCGGCTATTCCTCTCACTGCATCCCTGGTATAGTTTACAAATCTCTGTTGGTTGTAGTAGATATAATTTATCCAGTCCACATTCTTGTTAATGGTAGCCCACCAAAAGAGGGTCGATTCAAAACCAGCCCCGATCTGATTGTGGGCCTTAAATTCATCTGGCACCCCCCTCGGTATTCCTATAGAGTCTAAGTATATACGGTCATCAAAGGAGGTCTCTATGACTGATCGTTTGCTTCTTCCTCTTTTCACCACCCTCTCTTTCTCAAATGCCAGGGTAAATGGGATAGCCAATTGAACAATTGTGCAAGTCCCCTTCTATTTTGGGGGCAGGATCGCCCTTAGGGTTTTCCCTCCACAATACCACCACAAATCCGCTCTGGGAACACTCAGTGAAGAGTAGTTTCCCTCCCCATTCGTCTCGATTACATTCTCACCCTCGGTACATGTTTCCGATTTTCCCAGGCTCTTGGCTAGGCCCTTACCCTGTCGGTGTACACACGAGGTGTGGTTCCCAACAGTGGCGGTGAATGCAGGAGGTATCTTCAAATCCTTTGCCTTGAAGGGAGGGAACACCAGGGACAATGACGTGCAGCTGTCATTGTTCCAAGCCGTCTTATCCTGATATAGGGCAATCATGCACTCCATGCCCCGTCGGTCTCGTTCCCACCCGAGCGGAAAGGGCACCACTTGGGTTATCGGTCTGCCGGAGGCACAAGCATAGCAATTGCTTTTGTTCAAACTTTTTACAGTGTACTTTACCTATTCTACCCAGGCATTTGTATCTCCATATCCTGTTTCTACTTCAAAAGTTTGTCTTAAATCTTCTATTTCTATTACCCTAACCACCTTCAGGTCATTAGGAGGTGTGAATGGTTGTATCTGTGGCGTTTGAGCATTCTGATCTGTCTCCTCTGGTACCCTCTTATTTTGTTCCACTCTAACCTGGAAGCAACAGCCTGAGGGATCCTTGCCATTCAACTTATTCCCATTCCGAAGATCCTACCGTCCATTTTTAATTCATATGTTTTCCCGTTTACTTCCTGCCACCATTTAGTTCGTTTTACTGTTATATATACTGGGTTACAATTTTTATCCTGACAATTTGGTCTGAAGGGGCCTTGAAAAATGGAAATTTGGTCTTTTATACCCTGACGTGCGCTAGCTGTCCATCCCCTTGCTTCGTGGTCCACAATACATCATTCCAGTAGGGACAGTATCTATCCTCACACATATATTTATTTAACCCACTATATTGTCGCTGTGTTTCCAGATCCCCACAGTCCACTAGGTTACAAACATCTAACTCAATCACTTGTGGGCGCACATTTTTGAGAAGAGTCACTACAAACTTTGTGGGTCCCCCATAGTCGGGTTCCTTTCCTCGCCACACTGGAGTGTGCATCCCTAGGGAAAAGGGAATGGAAATGGCCAACAATATTGTGCAAAACATGGGGTGACACATATCAGTTTTTACCCTCCCCCTGTGTGGGTAGGAGACGAATCCTTTCAGTGGTTACCACTACCCGCGCTCCCGCGCCAGCGTCGCAACTGTACAGTCAAACACTTATCGTTCAGAGTCTTTTTAGTTTCAACTTCAAGGGTTCCTTTGTTGGCTCGGCTGTCCAGGTCCCCCTTCTGGCCGATGTTTCCACGGGTCCCTTGATTCTTGTGTAATGAGTCCAGCCCTTTTCCGCCGTTCTTATAGCGGTCTCTGTAGTCAGAAGGGCCTGGTATGGTCCGTCCCAATCCGGTTGCAATTTGGCCTCTTTCCACGATTTTACCAATACCCAGTCTCCAGGTTTGATCTGATGAGCTGGGAACTCGAGCGGCGGAGTTTGTGCGAACAGCCCTTGTTTCCTGAGGAACGACAAGGAGGAGGACAGCGCCAGAATATATTTCTTTACATACAAATCCTTAAGTTCTACCATAGGTAGTTCTCCCACCGTTCCCAGGTACGGTAATCCAAATAACATTTCATACGGGGACAATCCTAGATCTTTCCTGGGACTCGTTCGGATGCGCAATAAAGCGATCGGGAGACATTTAGTCCAGGGTAGTCTGGTTTCTAATACCAGTTTGGAGATGTGTTTCTTCAATGTTTGATTCATTCTTTCTACCTTTCCTGAGGAGGGGGGGTGCCACGGGGTATGGAAGTCCCACTGGATTTCCAACACCCTCATTATTTCCTGTAATACTTGGAGGTAAAGTGCGACCCCTGATCAGAATCTATGTGTTCCACAATCCTGTATCTGGGGATTATGTTTTCAAGAATTATTTTAGACACCTGGCTCGAGGTCACAGCGACCGTGGGGTAGGCTTCCACCCACCCCGTCAAGTGATCGACTAACACTAGAATATACTTCAACCTCCCCACTTGGGGAAGTTCAGTATAATCAACTTGTATACTCTGGAAGGGTCTTAGGGCAGGAATTCTCCCCCCTAGATTCCTCTTCCTCAGTCCTTGTTTGTTAATCTTTTTGCACGTGAGGCAACCCTCACACACCTGTTTGGCAATTGTGTATATTCCCTTACACCCGTATTTCCTGAGAACAAAATCACACATAGCTTGGGTACCCCAATGTCCTCCCTGGTGTAAGTGTGTCAATATTTGTCTCATTATAAGTCTGCTGACCATCTCTCGTCCGTCCGGTAACCTCCATCTCCCATGTTCGTCTGGCTCCACCCCCTAACCCCTGGAGTTCCGTCATTTCCTCAGTAGTGAACACCGGTGGGACAGTAGTGTCCATCACCGTGGGTGTCAGTATTTGCATCCTAATGATCTCCTCCTCAACTGCTGCCTTTTTAGCTTGTTCATCCGCCAAATTATTTCCTCGTTCTTCCAGTTTCCCCCCTTTCTGATGTCCCTTAACATGGACTACTGCAATCTCTCGAGGCAGCAGTAGGTTCTCGAGGACTTCCTTTACCAATTCCTCATGGACCAATTCTTTTCCCCCACTGTTTATTAATCCCCTCTCTTGCCAAATTTTTCCAAATGTATGTACTACTCCAAAAGCGTATTTTGAGTCCGTGTACACAGTCCCATCGGTCCCCTGTAGAATCTTTAGAGCCTGATTTAGAGCGTACAATTCGCAGGTTTGGGCGGACCAGGAATTGGAGAGTCTCCCCCTTTCTATTGTTGAGGTGTTCTGATCGTCCACTACCGCATACCCATTATGTCTTTTTCCCTGTATTACTCGGGAGGATCCATCTATAAAAATCCTCCGTCCCGTATGCAAGGGCAGGTCACCTAGATCCTCTCTTACTTTGGTTTGATAGTCTATTATATCCAGACAATGGTGACTCAGATCTTCTTCTGCCTCTTCCTCACCATTTTTCCACAAGAAATTGGCGGGATTTAAGCAGGAGTCTACTTCAATAGTCAGGTCGTCCCGTTCTAATAGGATGGCCTCGTATTTCAGGATTCTCGAGTCGGTTAAGCATCTCCCTGCCCTCTGGTTGAGGATAGTTCGCACATGATGGGGGGTACTTACTACCAATTTCCCCCCAAAGGTTAATTTCCTACTTTCCTCTACCAAGAGGGCGGTTGCCGCCACCGCCTGGACACATTCTGGCCAGCCTCTGCTAACGGGGTCCAGGACTTTGGACAGGAATGCTATGGGCTTTCTTTTTCCCCCTTCCTCCTGTGTCAATACTCCTAGGGTGGTTCCCTTCTTAACTGTGACAAATAAGTGGAATGGTTTGGTCAAGCAGGGTAGTGCCAGTACTGGGGCTCGTATCAGGGTCTCTTTTAGTTTTTCTATTAGATCTTTTTCTTCGTCTGTCCATTGCAAAAGGTTGAGTTCCTCCTCTAATAATTTCAGATATAGTCCCTTTGTGAGGGGGGCATAGTCATTCATCCAGAGTCTACAATACCCAACCAAACCCAAGAACTTCCGAAGCTCTCTCTTGGTCTTGGGTAACTCTAATTCTACTATTCCCTGTATCCGTTCTGGGTTAATATGGCATTTACCTTGACTTATTAGATGACCCAGATACCTCACTTCCTTCTCAACATATTGCAATTTGCTTTTTGATACTCTGAGTCCCCTTTCGGCTAGGAAGTTCAGGAGATTGTTGGTTTCCTCTTCAGCCTCTCTTTTGGTGGGTCCTGAGACCAGCAAGTCGTCTACATATTGTATAGTGGTGGTCCCCGGGGAATGGTATAAGTCAGATAATACTTGTCCTAACACTTGTCCAAATAAATTGGGAGATTCTGTAAAACCCTGGGGAAGTACTGTCCATCTGTACTGTTGTTTTCTTCTGGTAAGGGGGTCCTCCCATTCAAAAGCGAACAAGTCCCTGCTTTCCTTCGCTAGTGGACATGCCCAAAAGGCATCTTTCAAATCTACTACGCTAAACCAAGTATCCTTGGGTGGAATTTTACTCAAGAGGGTGTAGGGATTGGGCACTACGGGGTGTCTCACTTTCACCATTTTGTTCAGAGCTCGTAAATACTGGACAAGGCGAAAGCTTCCATCGGTCTTTCTAACTGGGAGGATAGGTGTATTAAATTGCGACATGCAGGGTTCGATGAGACCATCGTCCACCAATCCTGTAATCACTTTCCTCAGTCCCTTCCTGCCCTCCAATGATATCGGGTATTGTTTAATTCTCACTGTGTCATCCTTATTTTTCAACTCTATTTCTAGTGGCTGCACTTTTAGCCCCCCTCTATTTCCTTCAGAGACCCACACTCTGGGGTCTATTTGCTGTTCTTGTTCGTCCATTAATACCGCCATCGATACGGTCAACTGATTCTCTTTTACCTGTATCCTAAGCCCACATTTAATGATTAGATCCCGACCCATCAAATTACTACCTATTTCGGGGATATATAGTAGTTCAGACCAAACTGTGTCGTCATCACGCGTTATCTTCATTTCCTCGAAAATGGGGACTTTAAATCCTTCCCCTTTTACTCCTGAAACTATTCATGACTTTTCTTGGAATTTTGTGTTCTTGGGCCTAAAATTCAGAGAGGATCTAGTTGCTCCAGTATCGACCAAAAATACAACCTCTTCCCCCAGCGGACCCACCTTTAAAGTTATCAAGGGCTCCCGGTGACTCCTAATTTCTTGGAGCCCCTGACCTCCCTATTCGTCATCAAAATTCATCTGTTCAATTCCCCTCCTTTCTCGGCGTAATTCTGGACATTCACGTTTGAAATGGCCAATTCGTCCACAATGGTAACATCCTGCCTGTGGAGTATTTTCTCGATATGGACCCTGACCTCTTCCTTGTCCTCCCCTGATTCCCCGGAGACTCCCTCTCCCCCTTCCTCTGTTTCCTGAACTGGACGGTTCCCAGTCCTCAGTTCTCTTTTTGACTACGGTATCAACGGTCTGAATCATCATTTTGGCCTTTTGTTTTTCTCTAGTATTCTCCCGATTTACGTATACCTTCTGCGCCTCTTTTAGTAATTCATCCAATGGTTTTTCACCCCATCCCTCAATCTTCTGTAATTTCTTTAATATGTCTGGCCATGACTTTGTGACAAAGTGTATCTTTAATAATCCCTGGGCTATTTGTTCGTCTGGATTCAATCCTGAATATTTTCTCATGGCTTCCCTTAATCTCTCGAGAAACGTTGTCGGCGTTTCGTCTTTGTCCTGTCTTATCTCAAATGCTTTATTAAAGTTTTGGGACTTGGGAACACATTCTTTGATTCCTCTAATTATTAAATTCCGCATGTCTTCCATATTGTGTCTATGATTTAAGTCACCATTGTCCCAGTTAGGGTCTTGGAGGTGGTACTTAATGTCCCCCTGTTGACCCGCATGTTCTCTTTCCCACACGGCCATTCCTGCCCTTCTAATCATGCCGCGTTCTTCGTTACTAAATAAAATGTTTAAAATCGACTGTCGTTCCAGCCAGGCATATAAATTGGGACCCAAAAATTGATCGACCTGGTCAGCCAAACCGTTAGAATCCTCAACAAGAGCTTTCATTTCTTTCTTAAAGGTCCTTACTTCAGTCGATGTAAGGGGAGCCGAGACAAATCCGATCTGACCAACCCCTATTGGGACCTCTCTAAGGGGCAACATTTCCTGTGGGTTCCCGTCTGAGTCAGTTTCAGAATCAGACTTGTTCTTTTGTTGCTGTTGTTTTAATGACTTCTTAAGTGCCAATCTCTGAGAATTTCGAGTTCCCGGGTTGGAGTCTGGTAACCCAGGATAAATAGATGTTCCACCTCCGAGTGCCTGTGTCAGACCGGCCTCAGTTGTGCCAGTCAGAGGGGGTTGTTGGGGTGGTGGAGCTCTTGTGAGAGAAGCCTGTGGTCCCCCATAGGGCGGTGGAAGATGTTCTAGAGGGTCCCAGGATTTATCTAGTGTTCCCTTATATGGTGGCGTTGTTGGACTATCATTTAATTTGAGGGGATAAAGTTTACTTTCTCCCTGCCAACACATTGCATAAGTATGTTCTTCTGGATTAAACGGTTTCTTATCGTTCACATAGATATTTAATATTTGGCAGACCCAATCTTCATCCGATCCATCTTTTGGCCAGAAAATGGATGGACTTTTGATTGGTTCTTTCGTCCATGTAAAACAACAATATTTTATCATTTTCTTTTTATCTTTGTCTTTTGTCTTACTTTCAAATTCCCAATTTGCTAACATCCGACCCAAAGGACTTTCTGGAGGGATGTCCCTTGGGACTTTTCGCTTGGGGTTTCCCTTGTTTTTGGAACTTTTACCTCCCATTGTAATTTTTCTCAACTTTCGCTTAATTTTAAGTAAAGTGTCTAGTTCAACATCAATATTCAGTTAAACAATTACAACAAAGTGATTATATCATCAATCCGTCATCTTACGAGATTTCTAGATATATATCACACTGGTCATCAAGGTAATACTTAAAAGTCTGTTTTCTTACCTTGATCCGTGCACGGAGTTGCCTGACCATTCTTTATGGTCCCGACTAACTCGTTCAGAATGACTCCCCTAGGATTCCGATCAGTCTACCGAAAGAGAGCTCGCCGATGAGAGCATGAGACCGTTTAAATAAACGGGACGTGTCTTCCCGGCTGTCGGCGGCGATCACTCTGTCGGTGATGACACGATCCCGGACGAGCCCCCAATTGTGAGAAACGAGCTCACTCTTTAATAATTTTACACGAGTCAAATTCTGAAGAAGCGTCTTTTAATCGATCTTGCAAGAAAGGGTGTCGCTGAGCAGGCACACTTTAACATAATTACAGCATGTATTTTATACAGTTTCTCCAAAGCTCCCGGTACCTCTCCCCCCCCCCCCCCCCCCCCCCCCCCGCTCTTGATTATGTTATGTGATTATGTTTCTTTTGTCAACGTTATGTGATTATGTCTCCTATTTCTTGCCTATGTGGTAGTTTCTTAACTGCTGCTATGTTCAGATAAGCCACTTTCTTTGTTCTTTCTTGTTTCGGTCCCATGTTGTGTACCTTCGGTGGTTTCTGTGTTAAGACTGATGTTTGCACACTATAACCTGCTTTAAAGCCTGCTTATGGTTCTACAATTTAGCTTCATGTAGAAGCAACATTATGCCATATCTCACAGAATGAGGGGACTTCACACTGGGGACTGGGAAATGAGGGAACTTCACACTGGGGACTGGGGAATGAAGGGACCTCACACTGGGGAATGAGGGGACCTCACACTGGGGACTGGGGAATGAAGGGACCTCACACTGGGGAATGAGGGGACCTCACACTGGGGAATGAGGGGACCTCACACTGGGGACTGGGGAATGAAGGGACCTCACACTGGGGAATGAGGGGACCTCACACTGGGGACTGGGGAATGAAGGGACCTCACACTGGGGAATGAGGGGACCTCACACTGGGGAATGAGGGGACCTCACACTGGGGACTGGGAAATGAGGGAACTTCACACTGGGGACTGGGGAATGAAGGGACCTCACACTGGGGAATGAGGGGACTTCACACTGGGGACTGGGGAATGAAGGGACCTCACACTGGGGAATGAGGGGACCTCACACTGGGGAATGAGGGGACCTCACACTGGGGAATGAGGGGACTTCACACTGGGGACTGGGGAATGAGGAGACTTCACACTGGGGAATGAGGGGACTTCACACTGGGGACTGGGGAATGAGGAGACTTCACACTGGGGAATGAGGGGACTTCACACTGGGGAATGAGGGGACTTCACACTGGGGAATGAGGGGACTTCACACTGGGGACTGGGGAATGAGGGGACTTCACACTGGGGAATGAGGGGACTTCACACTGGGGAATGAGGGGACCTCACATTGGGGAATGAGGGGACCTCACACTGGGGAATGAGGGGACGTCACACTGGGGACTGGGGAATGAGGGGACTTCACACTGGGGAATGAGGAATGAGGGGACCTCACACTAGGGAATGAGGGGACTTCACACTGGGGACTGGGGAATGAGGGGACATCAAACTGGGGCTGGGGAATGAGGGGACTTCACACTGGGGAATGAGGGGACTTCACACTGGGGACTGGGGAATGAGGGGACTTCACACTGGGGACTGGGGAATGAGGGGACTTCACACTGGGGAATGAGGGGACTTCACACTGGGACTGGGGAATGAGGGGACTTCACACTGGGGAATGAGGGGACGTCACACTGGGGACTGGGGAATGAGGGGACTACATACTGGGGACTGGGGAATGAGGGGACTTCACACTGGGGACTGGGGAATGAGGGGACTTCTCACTGGGGACTGGGGAATGAGGGGACTTCACACTGGGGACTGGGGAATGAGGGGACTTCACACTGGGGACTGGGGAATGAGGGGACTTCACACTGGGGAATGAGGGGACTTCACACTGGGACCGGGGAATGAGGGGACTTCACACTGGGGAATGAGGGGACGTCACACTGGGGACTGGGGAATGAGGGGACTTCACACTGGGGACTGGGGAATGAGGGGACTTCACACTGGGGAATGAGGGGACTTCACACTGGGACTGGGGAATGAGGGGACTTCACACTGGGGAATGAGGGGACGTCACACTGGGGACTGGGGAATGAGGGGACTACATACTGGGGACTGGGGAATGAGGGGACTTCACACTGGGTACTGGGGAATGAGGGGACTTCACACTGGGGACTGGGGAATGAGGGGACTTCACACTGGGGACTGGGGAATGAGGGGACTTCACACTGGGGACTGGGGAATGAGGGGACTTCACACTGGGGACTGGGGAATGAGGGGACTTCACACTGGGACTGGGGAATGAGGGGACTTCACACTGGGGAATGAGGGGATTTCACACTGGGGACTGGGGAATGAGGGGACTTCACACTGGGACTGGGGAATGAGGGGACTTCACACTGGGGACTGGGGAATGAGGGGACTTCACACTGGGACTTGGAAATGAGGGGACTTCGCACTGGGACTGGGGAATGAGGGGACTTCACACTGGGACTGGGGAACGAGGGGATTTCACACTGGGACTGGGGAATGAGGGGATCTACTTTTCTACAGGACTATCTCTCCTGGCTGGTGGCTCATATTCTATGATTGAGGCAATCTAAAACTCTGTTGCCCTTGCCTTGTCACACGAAGTCCCTTTCACTTGTGAGCTCTTAAAAAGTACCTATATTAAAATTCTCCTCCTTGTTCTGATTTTATACCAGTTCGACTAAGCCCAGTGGTGACCAAGTTCCAGTGTTTCTTTCTAACTGAATTCTCTGTCCAAAGGGGCAGGTCCGGTCCACAGTCCTCTGCTATAGTTAGTAAAAAGAGGCTGTTCCCAAATCTAACCCAGTCAGAATAGGGATCAAATCCCAGGACGTGTTATGAACACACCTTCCTTGGCCATGAAGTTATCTCCAATTACAATGGGATCTTGATCAATTGGGCCAGTGGGCTGACGAATGGTAAATGGAGTTTAATTTATACAAATGCGAGGCGATGCATTTTGGTAGGTTGAACCAGGGCAGGACTTACTCAGTTAATGGTAGGGATTTGGAGAGAGTTACAGAACAAAGAGATCTAAGGGTACATGTTCATAGCTCCTTGAAAGTGGAGTCACAGGGACAGAGTGGTGAAGAAGGCATTCGGCATGCTTGGTTTCATTGGTCAGAACATTGAATACAGGAGATGGGACATCTTGTTAAAGTTGTACAAGACATTGGTATGGCCACACTTGGAATACTGTGTGCAATTCTGGTCACCCTATGAAAGAAAGGATATTGTTAAACGAGAAAGAGTGCAGAAAAGATTTACTGGAATGCTACTGAGACTTTATGGATTGAGTTATAAGGAGAGGCTGAATAGTCTGGGACTTTTTTCTCTGGAGCGTAGGAGGCTGAGGGGTGACCTTATAGAGGTCTATAAAATAATGAGGGGCATAGACAAAGTAGATAGTCAATATCTTTTCCCAAAGGTAGGGGAGTCTAAAACTAGAGGGCATAGGTTTAAGGCGAGAGGGGAGAGATACAAAAGTGTCCAGAGGGGCAGTTTTTTCACAGAGGGTGGTGAGTGTCTGGAACAAGCTGCCAGAGGTAGTAGTAGAGGCGAGTACAATTTTATCTTTTAAAAAGCATTTAGATAGTTACATGGGTACGATGAGTATAGAGGGATATGGGGGCAATTGGGATGAGCTTAGGGTTTTTTTTAAAAAGGCGGCATGTTGGGCCGAAGGGCCTGTTTCCATGCTGTAAACCTCTATGAACCTCTGCGGGCTACCTTTAGCTTTCCGTTCACTGTATGTCCAATAGGAGACTCCAGCATTTTAAAGGATCTAATTTCAATCCAGGCATTTTGCTAATAGATGCCAATAAACAACTACACAATTTTATCAAATGGATAGAATTTCGGATTACAATGCTCCATTAGTTTCCATTTCATTTGATGCACTGAAGCGGCCTCTACTCTGACCTTCAGTCTCAGCAATCCAACCCTGGAACCTGATTGGGACTCTTGAAATGAGATCGCCATATCTCCTGTACATTTCCTATTTAACCTGGTGTTGTGAGACTTCTTACTGTGTTCACCCCAGTCCAACGCCGGCATCTCCACATCATTTCCTATTGCACAGACAATGCTTCAATCAAAAGCAGAAGGTAACCTGCACACAGAGAGTTTACCCAGATACTGATGATGTAATGAACACTGAGTTCTCATTGGGTCTTAGTAATTTTAAATCCATTCGAAAGTCATTGCTGGAAGTTAGACGCTTACATTAATCACTATAGCAGTTTTTGATCGATGTGTATTTCTAGTGTTTTTTTCCCCTTGAAAGACTGGGATATGTTATCCACTGGGTTCAGGGACCTGCACATTCCAGGTGAGACTATAGAATAACCATAGCTGGAATAGATTTAATCAGACTAATCATAGAATCAGGGCAGAAGGAGGGCCACCCGGCCCATCGATTCCACACTGATCCCTCAGAAGAGCAGTCCACCCCATCCCTGCAACCCCATGCATCCACCATGGTCAGTCGACCCAACCCACATTTTTGGAGCATGGGAGGAGACCTGGACATCTGGAGGAAACCCAGGCAGGTAATGTGCAAACTTCACACAGTCACCCAAGCTTGCAATTGCACCCGGGTTCCTGGTGCTGTGAGGCACCTATACTAACCACTGTGCCTCTGTGCAGAGGAATTCTCCACTGTTGTGGATGAACTGTTATCACAAGTTGTGAAATTAGTGTGGCAGTGTGGCCTCTTTAAGATTGTGTTCCGTGAGGGCCACATGATCGTCTTGGACCCTATAGAGTGTCAAGGCGGAAAGTCGAGCCAATCAAGTGCAAGGGCTTATGTCCTAAATTGGGGACAGTCATCAGTTGAAGTCAGGGAGGAGCGGTGAATAGTTGCATATTGTTTCTGTCAGATTTTTGTTTGTAAATAACAATTTATTGTTGGGAATAACCCCTTTTATGCTTTGAGCCACAATCACTGAGGAAAAACCGCCGATAGTTGTTGGGGATCACAATGTGCAGCTCGAGGGGAAGGAGAGTGAACTTCAAAACTAAAAAGAAGCAAGATACGTACGCACATTAAAATGTCTTTAATTGGAAAGATTGACCCAGAGGTGGAAAACTTGGGACAGTATACTGAAAGGCTGGGTTACTTCCTCATAGCTAATACAATCACAACAGGAAAAGTGAAAAGTTATAATGCTCAAATTCTGTGGCTCACAAACTTACAGCTTGGTGAAAAGTCTAACATCACTGGAACTTCGGACACAAAGGGCGGAATTTGTCCATCCCGCCAACCATGGGAATCGTAGCAGGCAGGACAGGACCATGCAAAGGTCCGTTGACCTTGGGCAGGATTTTCCATTCTTGGGGCGAGCGTGGCCGGAAAATCCCGCCCAAAGTCTTTTAATCAGATCGTTGAATTGGTCAAAAATCACTTTAACCCCCAACCCTCAATCATTATGTTGAGGTATAAATTTAATTCAGCATTCCATGAGCCAGGGAGACAGTCTCAGGCTTGTGGGTGGAGAAAGAACGGCTACAACAATGATTTAACAACAATAATGGCAATAGTGGCTTTAAACTGGCTATTCTGGCTGAGAGCTAAGCATGCTAGGATTTTTGGTCAACTTAGGTTAAAACCAGGTGCAGGTTATAAAGAGGCTTTGGCCTGGGAGCTGTGATCTGAAGCTTCCCAGATAAGGGAAGTTGTTTACATTGACCTAGACATTGCATCGCTGATTTCTATGGCTGTTATGTGTATGGAGTATGCAGTTTGAACTAAGCGTAATGGCATCGTTCAAAAGTAATTTCACTGGATGTTAGAGTCATGTGATCAGTTTCTGATCAATTAATTGGCTGGATGACGGAGAATCTTCTGGAAGCAAGTGGAGAATTATGGATAAATAGACATATGAGTCCTTTGTTTGGCAGCAATAACTCGAAGAGACCAACCATTGCAAGAAGACCTCTACCCTGAATGATGCTTCAGAGAACAAGAAGATAGATTCTACATCAAGGATATTTCTTGACCAAGATTTTCCTAAACTTGGTAGTATCTATTTTCATTTAATAGTTAAAGTTAATATTTAGTTAAAGTTGATGTTCAGTTAGAGTTAAAGTGCAGTTTAAGAGTTAATAAGTTGCAACTGTTTATGTTTGAGTTGGTACTAGAAGTATTAAATAAAGAAATATTTGAATTACTGCCTTTGTTTGTCTCATTAAACTGGAATGCTTGGAAGGTGTGTAAATTAAAAGCTGTATAACAGGCTTCATGACCAGATTGAGAGGGTTATCAGAGCACTGAGTTTGGCCCAGCTTTAGGAGAAATGTGAAGAGGCAGTTTCATAGAACATAGAACAGTACAGCACAGAACAGGCCCTTTGGCCCACGATGTTGTGCCGAGCTTTGTCTGAAACCCAGATCAAGCTATTTCCTCCCTATCATCCCGAAGTACTCCATGTGCCTATCCAATAGCTTCTTAAATGTTCCTAAAGTTTCTGACTCCACTATCCCTGCAGGCAGTCCATTCCACACCCCTACCACTCTCTGCGTAAAGAACCTACCTCGGACATCCTTCCTATATCTCCCACCATGAACCCTATAGTTATGCCCCCTAGTTACCGCTCCACTCACCCGAGGAAATAGTCTTTCAACGTTCACTCTATCTATCCCCCTCATCATCTTATAAACCTCTATCAAGTCTCCTCTCAACCTCCTCCACTCCAAAGAGAAAAGCCCAAGTTCCCTCAACCTTTCCTCATAAGACCTACCCTCCAGACCAGGCAGCATCCTGGTAAATCTCCTCTGCACTCTTTCCAGTGTCTCCACATCCTTCTTGTAGTGAGGTGACCAGAACTGCACACAATATTCCAAATGTGGTCTCACCAAGGTCCTGTACAGTTGCAGCATAACCCCACGGCTCTTAAACTCAACCCCCCTGTTAATGAACGCCAACACACTATAGGACTTCTTCACGGCTCTATCCACTTGAGTGGCAACGTTCAGAGATCTGTGGATATGAACCCCAAGATCTCTCTGTTCCTCCACATTCTTCAGAACCCTACCTTTGACCCTGTAATCCACATTTAAATTTGTCCTACCAAAATGAATCACCTCGCATTTGTCAGGGTTAAACTCCATTTGCCATTTTTCAGCCCAGCTCTCCATCCTATCTATATCTCTTTGCAGCCTACAACAGCCCTCCACCTCATCCACTACTCCACCAATCTTGGTGTCATCAGCAAATTTACTGATCCACCCTTCAGTCCCCTCCTCCAAGTCATCTGTGGTATAAGTACCTAATCATATAGAAGTTACTGACTGAGACCAAAGTCTCTTTAGGAAAAGCTGTGGAGGTTGCCCAGGAGACTGAATGCGCTGAGCAGTGTATAAGTGTTACAAGGCGTGCCCAATGAGGTAAGGCATTTGTGGTGGTAAACAATTGCTGTGAAGAACAGTCCGAGTGCAGCAGAGCCCGAGACAGGGAGTACAGCAATGAGGGGGAAGATTGTTTTCAATGTGGAGGACAACACTCCCAAAAAACCTGCTGATGCAGAAATTATGTGTTACAGATGCAATAGCAAGGATCATTTACAAGTATGGTGCAGAGTGAAGCAGAACAGAACGTGTAAAAGCTAAAACCCCACAATGGTTAGTTAACTCCTTAAAAAAAAACTGGATGAGGAGCCTGACAAGGGACCCGAGTGGTTTACCCTAAACCAGCTCCAACTAAATACAGTGCCCCCTATAGAGACTCTTAAAATGGGAGTTGACAAAGGAGCCGTGGCCACAGTCATAGGAGAGCAGGCATTTTGTTACCTTCAAAGAGGCCTCCAAATATTGAGCGAGTCAGAAGCCGCTTGTCCACATATACAGGAGAGACATTGAAGACCACAGGGTAAGCAACAGTCGGCATGTCCTACAAAAACCAAACAGCACAGCTACCTGTCCTGGTAATTGAAGATCACAGACCTTGCCTAATAGGCTGTGATTGGCACAAGCAAATGAAATTAATTTAGGTGGAAACATTAAACCTATGGGTTGGAGGTTTTCAGGAGCTGCTGTATAAATATTCTAACGTTTTCCAAAATGAGCTAGGACATATAACAGGAGCTAAAGCAAAAATTTATCTCAATCCTGATGCAATGCCTAAATATTTTTGGGTCTTCCCAATGCCTAATGCACTTTACCATAAGGTTGAAATTGAGCTTGGAAGATTCAGGTGTTATAAAGCCTGTTCAGTTCCCTGAAGTCCCTATCATCAAGTCAGATCGTACTGTAAGAATTTGTGGGGATTATAAACTAACAGTCAATCGAGAAGCTCAGACAGACAGATATCCTATTCCTAGAATCGAGGATCTCTACACCAAACTAGCCAGTGGTCTAAAATACATGAAATTAGACATCAGTCATGCCTACCAGCAGCTGGAGTTGGATGAAGACTCAGAGGTTAGCTACGATCAGCACTCACAAGGGTTTATACCAGCTTACATATTTACCTTTTGGAGTCTCATCGGGCTGTGTCACTTTCCAGCCTATAGTGGAAAGTTTATTCCAGGGCATTCCCAACATAATGGTTTATCTGGATGGCGTTCTAATTACAGAAACCTTACCTGAGGAACATGATCAAAATTGGAAGAGAAGATTTAAAGGAGCAGGCATCTGGTTGAAATGAGAAAAATGCACTTTCCAGGCAGATGAAGTTACATATTTGGGTTTTAGGGTAAGACACTAAAGATTTACATCCTTTGGAAGATAAAGTTAAAGCCATTAACGAAGAACCATGACCAAAAAACATAACAGAGTTAATGTTATCTGTAGGATTTGTTTTCACAAAATGTGTCTACCACTTTATCCCCACTCCACCAGCTGCTAAAGAAACTTCAACGTTGGAGGTGGGGAGAAGAACAACAAGTAACATTTACAGAAAGGAAGCAGGCTCTGCAGTTGTCAACATTGTTGATGCACTTTGATTGAGCCAAGCCTTTGGGAGTTACCTGCGATGAATCACCATCGTAGGGAGTGGGAACAGTTTTGTTCCACAGGATGCCTGATGGAGTGGAAGGGCCAATTGCCTTTGCGTCAAGAACATTATCAGGTGCAGGGAAAAAGTATTTCCAGGTAGATAAAGAAAGCTTGGCAGTCATTTATGCAGTGAAAACGTTTCATCAGTTTATTTACAGACAACATTTCACTGTGGTATCAGATCACAAGCTGTTGTTAGGTTTATTCAGAGAGGGTAAACCACTGCCACCAATGCCTCTGCAGGGGTTCAGAGGTAGACTCTCTTGTTGGCAGCAGACAGTTACACTTTCCAGTATTACCCAGGTACACAAATATCAAATGCAGACGCATTCAGCTGGTTGCCCTTGCCGCAGACAACTATCATCACCTCTGTTTCCACAGGAGATAGTGCGAGCACTGCACTTGATAGAGACTTTGTTAGTATCAGCGAAATGAATAAAAACTTGGGCCAAAATAGATCCAGTGTTATCAAAAGGTAAGAAGATGGAATGCAAGGTTATAATAAGTCAGAGCTACTTAAACCTTACCAGCAGAGAAGAACAGAGATAAGGGCCGTGATTTTCCCAAAAGTGTTGAACAAGTGGGGGAACTGTTCTAAATCTCGACTGTTTTCTCAGTTCAGCTTCTCACCCGAATCTCCGCACTCTGTGCACTGCAGGGGTCCCAGTCGTGAATATTATTAAAAGCTCAGGGGGCAGGGCCTATTCACACCAAAGAGCCTGAAATCGGTGGGTTGAGTGGGAACCTGCGTATGCGCATGTCAATGGGAGATCGCGGAAAAGACCTCCCAGCATCTAGATCACTGCCCTTCAACCCCCACAGACATCGCTGGCCTCATCACTGCCCACCACAACCCCCCCACACACATCACTGGCCCCCGCAACCTCCCAACACGCATCGCTGGCCTCATCGCTGGTCCCCACAACCCTCCTACAGAGACATCGCTGGCCTCATCGCTGCTCTCCCTTTCCCTCCCCTTCCCATCTCCCCCCATGTACAGACATGGCTGTCCGCTCACCCCATGCCCCCATGGATCCGGATAATGTGGGTACACAATCCCTCCATCCCTTGAACATACTGTCCTCACTGCTGCCCTGTAGAGAACTAGCATAGTGCTGACATGCACAACCCCAGCTTGTGGTCATTCTCTCTCTTCAATGGGAGCCCTGAGTATTGCACCCCCCCTGGACACAGCAGCCTATTGAATGGCAGCCAATCAGCACCCCGAGGGATGAATGACACTCAACTGAATACAACCTTCAAAATCTCTCACAAGTGTTTGTTGCCGACGGGCCCTTGACTGGCCGCACTCGCTGCACCTGCACTCCCCTAATAAGCCAGAGCTGTGTATAAGCTGCAGGAATGGACACACAGCCACAAAGATGTCTGCGAGGAAACCTGCTCCCAGATTTTCAGAGGCCAACAGGAGCACCTGCTAGATGCTGTGGAGGAGAGGAGTGATCGTCTGTTCCCCAGCCAGGGCCCTAACCCAAGGGGTGCATCTGCCACGGCATTGTGGGAGGAGGTGGCAGAAGTGGTGAATGCCAGGAGCCTGGCACCGCACTCTGGCAGTGCCACAAAAAAATGTACGACCTTCTTCAAGCAGCAAGGGTGAGCGAGCATTCCTCTTGGAACCCTGAACATGCTTGGCAGGGATCCCCAACCCTGCGAACCCTGCTTAGACACCTGAAGGACATGCAACAAGTTACCCTTCCCCCAGGAACAGAATCTAACCCCTTCCCCTCACCCCGCAATGAGCACCCTTCAGTGGTGACCGCTTTCCCCGAAACTGTCAGCGCAACGCCCGAGACACAGACACACATTGCGCACCATGCACTGCAATATGTTAATGCTTGCTATCCACATTATGTTTCCACAGGAAAAGAAAATCAGCAACAGACGGGAGATGACACAGGCTGGTGGTGGTGTGCCTGACCTGCGGTAGCTGAGTAGCATGGAGGAGCGTGCCATGGAGCTGGCAGAGGCTGATGGGCCATCCCGAATGGTCACCAACAGCCAGGTCGGTGTACAGCATGCAAGTGAGTAGAAGCGCACCCTCAACCTTGGTCCTCCTCTAAATAAGTGCGATGCTGCATGGAATGTTTTGCCTCCCTCCCCCGAATGTATGTTCTTTTTTCCAGCTCTGGACCAGAGGAACCCGGCCCTTCGGGTGTTGCCGCACCCTCGCTGCCCTGGAGCAAACTGCCCACGACCCCCTGGATGACACCTCGGAGGGAGGCCCTGAGGAATCTTCCGAGGGCAGCACCACTGAAGCGTCACCGGCATGTACCACACAACCCACCAACCCAGACGATCACTACGGTGGGTATCTTTAGTGTTGAGGCTTCTGAGTCACGATCTGGTGAGCACATCACAGCTGCTGATGCACATCGGGTGGAGGCGGCACATCCGAGAGCTCGAGCACACGGAGGCCTCTGGGTTTGTTCCTCCCAAGGCTGGTGTATCAGGAAACCTGGGGAGTTGTGGAAGGGCTGTCAGCAACCATGCTGTTTAGGGGAGTCAAACAGAGTGCTGTTGCAGGGGTGGTGCCGACACAGCGTGAGACCCAGGCCAACACTTCAAGGGTGGCGAACATAGTGGAAAGTCTGGCTCAGGGCTCTGTCCTCATGGGTGACAGGGTCCAGGCCATCCCGGAGACACAGCGGGCCATGGGCGAGTATGTTTCTGGCATCCAGGAGGCACAGCGTTCGATGGCCATGGGTGTCGGGGGCACATGGGAAACACTGCTGGCCATGGCTGGGACTCTCGCTGCCATTCTGGAGACACAGCAGGCCATGGCTGAGAGCCTCGACAACTTAGCCCAGGCTCAGAGGGCTACTGCTAAGGGGCTCCAGAGCCTGGCTTGCTCACAGACTGCTGTAGCGGAGGAGCTCCAGAGCTTGGCCCAGTGTCAGACGGCCAAGGCTGAGGGATCACAGATCATCTAGGCCTCCAGGACTGGCAGAGCCAGGTGACGCCGGAGCTTCTGGAGCTCAATGTAGCTATCCTGGCGTCCCATGGAGTGTCCCGGGGTCTCTGGGCACCCCAAGGGGCAAGGAAGTGCTTGAGCGCATGCCGGTGTTTTCCCCGCAGGAAATCCCGGACGCCCAGAGACCTTCCAATTCCCCCCTTCCTCATACCGGGGCACCTCAGGGCCAGCGAGATGAACAGGGTGGCACTGAAACTGAGGTAGTTTGGGCTGAGGTTAGAAACAGGAAAGGAGAGGTCACCCTGTTGAGAGTTTTCTATAGGCCTCCGAAAAGTTCCAGAGATGTAGAGGAAAGGATTGCAAAGATGATTCTGGATAGGAGCGAAAGTAACAGGGTAGTTGTTATGGGGGACTTTAACTTTACAAATATTGACTGGAAACGCTATAGTTCGAGTACTTTAGAGGGGTCAGTTTTTGTCCAATGTGTGCAGGAGGGTTTCCTGACACAGTATGTAGATGGGGCAACAAGAGGCGAGGCCACATTGGATTTGGTACTGGGTAATGAACCAGGCCAGGTGTAAGATTTGGAGGTAGGTGAGCACTTTGGTGATAGTGACCACAATTCGGTTACGTTGACTTTAGTAATGGAAAAGGATAGGTATATACCGCAGGGCAAGAGTTATAGCTGGGGGAAAGGAAATTATGATGTGATTAGGCGAGATTTAGGATGCATAGGATGGGGAAGGAAACTGCAGGGGATGGGCACATTTGAAATGTGGAGCTTGTTCAAGGAACAGCTACTGCGTGTCCTTGACAAGTATGTACCTCGAGGAAGTGGTCGAGCGAGGGAACCGTGGTTTACTAAAAAAGTTGAATCTCTTGTGAAGAGGAAGAAGGAGACTTATGTAAAGATGAGACGTGAAGGCTCAGTTAGGGCGCTTGAGAATTACAAGTTAGCCAGGAAGGACCTAAAGAGAGAGCTAAGAAGAGCCAGAAGAGAACATGAGAGGTCTTTGGCAGGTAGGATCAAGGAAAACCCTCAAGCTTTCTATAGGTATGTCAGGAATAAAAGAATGACTAGGGTAAGATTAGGATCAGTCAAGGACAGTAGTGGGAAGTTGTGCGTGGACTCTGAAGAGATGGGAGAGGCGCTAAATGAATATTTTTTGTCAGTATTCACACAGGAAAAAGACAATGTTGTCGAAGAGAATACTGAGATACAGGCTATTAGACTAGACGCGACTGAGGTTCATAAGGAGGAGGTGTTAGCAATTCTGGAAAGTGCGAAAATAGATAAGTCCCCTGGGCTGGATGGGATTTATCCTAGGATTCTCCGGGAGCTAGGAAGGAGATTGCAGAGCCTTTGGCTTTGATCTTTATGTCGGCATTGTCTACAGGAATAGTACAGAAGACTGGAGGACAGCAAATGTTGTCCCCTTCTTCAAGAAGGGGAGTAGAGACAACCTTGGTAATTATAGACCAGTGAGCCTTACTTCTGTTGTGGGCAAAGGTTTGGAAAGGATTATAAGAGATAGGATTTATAATCATCTAGAAAGGAATAATTTGATTAGGGATAGTCAACACGGTTTTGTGAAGGGTAGGTCGTGCCTCACAAACCTTATTGAGTTCTTTGAGAAGGTGACCAAAGAGGTGGATAAGGGTAAAGCAGTTGATGTGGTGTATATGGATTTCAGTAAAGCATTTGGTAAGGTTCCCCATGGTAGGCTATTGCAGAAAATACGGATGCATGGGATTGAGGGTGATTTAGCGGTTTGGATCAGAAATTGGCTAGCTGTAAGAACAGTAAGAAGTCTAACAACACCAGGTTAAAGTCCAACAGGTTTATTTGGTAGCAAATGCCACTAGCTTTCGGAACGCTGCACCTTCGTCAGGTGCAGTGGGAGATGTGCTCACAAACAGGGCATACAGAGACACAAACTCAATTTACAGAATAATGATTGGAATGCTAATCAAGCCAATCAATGCAAATACAGCTAATCAAGTCTTAAAGTTACAGACAATGTGAGTGGAGAGGACATTAAGCACAGGTTAAAGAGATGTGTATTGTCTCCAGACAGGACAGCTAGTGAGATTTTGCAAGTCCAGGCAAGTTGTGGGGGTTACAGATAGTGTGACATGAACCCAAGATCCCGGTTGAGGCCGTCCTCATGTGTGCGGAACTTGGCTATCAGTTTCTGCTCAGCGATTCTGCGCTGTCGTGTGTCGTGAAGGCCACCTTGGAGAATGCTTACCTGAAGATCAGAGGCTGAATGCCCGTGACTGCTGAAGTGCTCCCCAACAGGAAGAGAACAGTCTTGCCTGGTGATTGTCGAACGGTGTTCATTCATCCGGTGTTGCAGCGTCTGCATGGTTTCCCCAATGTACCATGCCTCGGGACATCCTTTCCTGCAGCGTATCAGGTAGACAACATTGGCCGAGTTGCAAGTATATGTACCGTGTACTTGGTACCTGGATTATTAGCCTAGTGACAATATCACTATGTCACAGTGTCCTCAAAGCCTGTCCTCCATCTGCAAGTCACAAGCCAGGAGTGTGATGGAATACTCTCCAGTTGTCTGGATGGTATGGGGAAGTGGTGGCATGTAGTATTGTCATGGTATTAGGAATCCAGAGACCCCAGGTAATGCTCTGGAGCCCCAGTTCAAATCCCACCATGGCAGATGGTCAGATTGGAATTCAATAAAAATCTGGTTTTAAAGGCCTAATGATGACCATGAAACATTGTCAATTGTTGTAAAAATCCATCTGGTTCACTAATGTCCTTTGAGGGAAGGAAATCTGCTGTCCTTACCTGCTCTGGCCTACATGTGACTCCAGATCACAGGAATGCGTTGGACACTTAACTACCCTTTAAAATGGCACAGGAAGTCAAAGTTCAGGGACAATTAGGGATGGTCAATAAATGCTGACCCAGTCAGCACTGGATTGTTCACATCCCATGAACAATTAAAAAAAGAGTTCTAACAACATTCAAGAAGCGTGACACCATCCAGGACAAAAAAGCCCACTTGATTGGCATCTCATTTGCAGCCTTAAATATTCACTCCTTCCAACACCAACGATTAGCAGTAGCAGTGTGTACTATCTACTAGATGCACTGTAGGAAATCACTAAGCCTCCTTCAATGGTATCTTCCAAGCCCATGATCTCTACCACATTGGGAAGGACAAAGGCAGCAGAGACGTGGCAACAATGCCAGGTGCAAGTTCTCCTTCAAGTCACTCACCACGCTGGCTTGGAAATATATTGCCGTTCCTTCACTGTCACTGGGTCAAAATCCTGGAGCACCCTCCAGCACTGTGGATGTACCTACACCTCAGGGACTGCAGTGGTTCAAGAAGGCAGCTCACCACCACCTTCTCAATGTATTTTATACATACGTTAGGAACAAGAGGGTTGTTAGGGAAAGAATCGGACCTCTCAGGGACAAAGGAGGGGAATTATGCTCAGAACCAAAGGAAGTAGGTGAGATCCTAAACGAATACTTTGCATCAGTATTCACAAAGGAGAGGGACATGTTGACTGGGAGTGTCTCAGAGAGATGTGTTGATCCGTTAGAAAAAATCTAAATTAAAATGGAGGAAGTGTTAGGTTTTTTAGGAAACATTAAAACAGACAAATCCTCAGGGCCGGATGGCATCTATCCTAAGACTCCTCAGGGAGGCAAGAGATGAAATTGCTGGGCCGCTAACAGAAATCTTTGTCTCTTCACTGGACACAGGTGAGGTCCCAGAGGATTGGAGGATAGCAAATGTGGTCCCGTTATTTAAGAAGGGTAGCAAGGATAACCCGGGTAATTATAGGCCGGTGAGCTTGACGTCCGCGGTAGGGAAATTGTTGGAGAAGATTCTTAGAGATAGGATATATGCACATTTAGAACTGAATAATCTCATTAGCGATAGACAGCATGCTTTTGTACGAGGGAGGTCACGCCCCACAAATTTGGTTCAGTTTTTTTGAGGAGGTGACAAAAACGATTGACGAGGGAAGGACCGTGGATGTCGTCTATATGGATTTTAGTAAAGCGTTTGACAAGGTCCCTCATGGCAGGCTGGTGCAAAAGGTTAAATCTCACGGGATAAAAGGTGAGCTAGCTAGATGGGTGGAGAACTGGCTTAGCCATAGAAGACAGACGGTAATAGTGGAGGGGTCTTTTTCCGGTTGGAGGTCTGTGACTAGTGGTGTTCCGTAGGGCTCTGTACTGGGAACTCTGTTGTTTGTGATATATATAAATGATTTGGAGGAAGATGTAGCTGGTGTGATCAGTAAGTTTGTGGACGACACAAAGATTGCTGGAGTTGCGGATAGTGATGAACATTGTCAGAGAATACAGCAGGATATAGATAGGCTGGAACATTGGGCGGAGAAATGGCAGATGGAATTTAATCCAGATAAATGCGAAGTGATGCATTTCGGTAGATCTAATGTAAGGGGGAGCTATACAATAAATGGCAGAACCATCAAGAGTATAGACACACAGAAGGACCTGGGTATACAAGTCCACAGGTCCTTAAAGGTGGCAGCACAGGTGGAGAGGGTGGTGAAGAAGGCATGCTTGCCTTTATTGGACGGGGCATAGAATATAAAGGTTGGCATATGATGTTGCAGCTGTATAGAACGTTGGTTAGGCCACATTTGGAATACTGCATCCAGTTCTGGTCGCCACACTACCAGAAGGACGTGGAGGCTTTGGACAGAGTACAGAGAAGGTTTACCAGGATGTTGCCTGGTATGGAGAGTCTCAGCTATGAGGAGAGATTGGGTAAACTGGGGATGTTCTCCCTGGAAAGACGGAGGATGAGGGGCGACCTAATAGAAGCGTATAAAATTATGAAGGGCATAGATAGGGTGAACAGTGGGAAGCTTTTTCCCAGGTCGGAGGTGATGAACACAAGGGGTCACAGGTTCAAGGTGAGGGGGGCAAGGTTCAACCCAGATGTCAGGGGGATGTATTTTACACAGAGGGTGGTGGGGGCCTGGAATGCACTCCCAAGCAAGGTGATTGAGGCGGACACGCTGGGATCATTTAAGACTTATCTAGATAGCCACATGAACAAACTGGGAATAGAGGGATACAAATGAATGGTCTAGTGGGCACATGAGCGGCGCAGGCTTGGAGGGCCGAAGGGCCTGTTCCTGTGCTGTATTGTTCTTTGTCCTTTGTCAATTAGGCAATAAATGTCTACTGAAGACCACGTCCATTGAACAAATAAATAAGAAAAGTTCCTGAGTGACCCTGGCAGAACCCAAACTGAGTAGGTTATTGCTAAGTACTGCCTGATATCACAGTTGATGACGGTGTCCATCACTTTACTGATGGTCAAGGTGGTCATGGGCAGGGCCATGCAGTGACCCTTGGGCAGTGCCAACTTGGCACTGCCAGCGTGAGACCCTGGCATTGCCAGCTTGGCACCTTGGCACGTGCCCACTGGGCATTGCTGAGGAGGGGCGGGGGCCTAGAGGGGTGTGGCCATGATGGAGCAGGGCCATGACAGGGAGGTAGGGGAAGGTGCTCCATAGACGGTGGTTGGGTACTCTGGGAATTGGCTGAGGTGGCGATCGGCTGGAGGGGAGGGATTGGGGCCAGCAATCTGCCGGAGGAGTGAGGGGGAATCGGTGGTGGCAATCAGCAGGGGGGATTGGGGGCAGTGATCAGCACTGGGAGATTGGGGCGAAAGCTTAATAGCGCCCCTACAGCTCAGCTTCCAGATGTGAATAGCTCCCTCCTGGCAAGAATCACATTTGGGTTCATTTTTTTCTAAATTCCATATGATTGCGTCTGGGAGCTCGCCCACAAATGGGTGCAATTCTCTCCTGTTTTCACGCTCATTAGCAGGGAGAAGTTTTTTGGTAACATCGCCCCCATAGACTTTGCAGGGCTGTTCATGGGTCATATGTTTTTTATATTGTTGGATGTGCATTGTAAGTGGATGGTTTTGCAGTTGATGAAGTTCTCAATGGCCACTGCCACCAGTGACAAATTGAGGAAATTATTTGTCATCCATGGCATCTCAGAGGTCATAGTGCCAGACAATGACACATCATTCTCAGTGGAGGAATTTCAAAAATTTGTCAAATCAAATGTTATTCGCCATGTTAGGTCAACATCATGCCATCCAGCTCCAATGGGTTCGTGGAACATCTGTACAAACACTCAAGTTTTCAATGAAAAACAAGTCGAGAGGCCTCTACCTCTACGAATAGCCAGTTTCTTATTATCATTTCATAAATGACCTGGATGAGGAAGCGGAGGGATGGGTTGGTAAGTTTGCCAACGACACGAAGGTTGGTGGGGTTGTGGATAGTCTGGAGGGATGTCAGAAGTTACAGAGGGACATAGATAGGATGCAAGACTGGGCAGACAAGTGGCAGATGGACTTCAACCCAGATAAATGCGTCGTGGTCCATTTTGGTAGGTCAAATGGGATGAAGGAGTATAATATAAAGGGAAAGACTCTTAGTACTGTAGAGGATCAGAAGGACCTTGGGGTCCGGGTCCATAGGACTCTAAAATCGGCCCCGCAGGTGGAGGAGGTGGTTAAGAAGGCGTATGGCATGTTGGCCTTTATCAATCGAGGGATTGAGTTTCGGAGTCCAGGGATAATGATGCAGCTATATAAGACCCTCGTCAGACCCCACTTGGAGTACTATGCTCAGTTCTGGTCGCCTCACTATAGGAAGGATGTGGAAAAGATTGAAAGGGTGCAGAGGAGATTTACAAGGATGTTGCCTGGATTGAGTGGCATGCCTTATGTGGATAGGCTGAGGGAGCTCGTTGGAGAGACGAAGGATAAGAGGAGACCTAATAGAGGTGTATAAGATGTTGAGAGGCATAGATCGGGTGGACTCTCAGAGGCTTTTTCCCAGGGTGGGAATGTCTGCTACGAGAGGACGCAGATTTAGGGTGCTGGGGGGTAGGTACAGGGGAGATGTTAGGGGTAAGTTTTTCACACAGAAAGTGGTGGGCGAGTGGAATCGGCTGCCGTCAGTGGTGGTGGAGGCGAACTCAATAGGGTCTTTTAAGAGACTCCTGGATGAGTACATGGGACTTAATAGGATGGAGGGTTATAGGTAGGTCTAGAAGGTAGGGATGTGTTCGGCACAACTTGTGGGCCGAAGGGCCTGTTTGTCCTTTAGTTTTTCTATGTTTCTATGTTTCTATACAATACCATTCCAAATATGACCACAGCTGAGTTACTAATGGGACACCACTTAGGGACACGGTTGGATATGATGGGGAGAGTGGAGGCTAGGCATGCCTCCCAAAAAGAAAATTATGACAAGAAGAAAAGACAGAGTTTTCCATGTTGATGACTTAGTCATGGTCAGAAATTTTGCAGTTGTACTGGCGTAGGTGTCTGGTAAGATTGTGAGAGAACAGGACCAGTCTCCTATGCCTTGGAAATACAATGTCAAAAAACGCATAGACCATCTGAGGAAGAGAGCAGTGCCTGATACAAGGATCAATCGGTGACACCGGATTCACCAGGATTGGTTACAGGGATCCTTATTGTAAACGTGGAACCAGAGCAACAAGCAGATTCTGTAACTGAGGCTTCAGCAGCTACAGAGGAGCATCTCGACCCCAGATTGATGAGTTTCCTTTTCACAACCGTCCATCCAGATTCCTCATTTCTTGAAGAGCAAAATACAGAATTGAAATGTTCTACCGGAGTCTGGGAGACCCTGGACTCAGGTAACTTATGACGAGTTTTCCTGGGGCAAACCTGATGTCTATTATAATTTGCATGCCTGCGTAAATGATCTTTTTCTTTCATCCATACTCAAGAATTAGAAGGGTAGGAGTGTGCTTGCGTGGCCTCTTTAAGGGGGCCTCTGATCGGGCCGGACCCTATGGAGTATGAAAGTAGCCAAACCAATCGGGTGCAAGGGCATGTGTCCCAGGTCAGGATCCTCAGTTGGAGTAAGGGAGGAGTGGAGAATAGGCGCATATTTAGTTCTGTTAGACTCTTGTTTGTAAATAATTATATACTTTGAGCCAGAATGAATTGCCTTCAATCTATTACAATTAGGAAAGGTTTCAACCTCCACTGAGCCATTCCCTCACCGTGATTCCCAAACATGGGTTTCTGTCATATATCTAGGTTCCTGTTCCTGTCCTGGATCCCTGCTCCAATCCTTGCCTGTTGTACCAAATAAACTTAACTCCCTTTCCCAAATGCTGGGCACTGTCCTAATCCCAGGACCCCAGGCCCAATTCTTGGTCCCGGTCACATTGCAGATTCAACATTTTACAGAGATGAAACTTCAACTAGGCATTTTAATCGTTACAAAATTGCTGCTAATGCAATAATAACATGATGTAGAATAATAAGTAGGGGAGGGATTGTAGAGTGTAGAGGAGACTGGTGTCAGAGACTGGGATCTGTAACTGAGGGTCAAGACTGGGGATCAGGTATCATGGATCGGGAATTGTGCGGATCAGGGAGTGGGGAAGAGGAGCTTGGACTATGGGATGGGGATTGGGACAGTGACCCGGGACTAGTGCAGTATAGGTTTTATATAGGATATACAGACAGAATAAGACCATTCAGCCCAACCAGTCCATGCTTTGCTTATGCTCCACTTGAGCCTCCTCCCACTTTTTCTCAACTAAATATGAGCATTTATTTCAAACAAAAACAGAAAATGCTGGAAAGCTTCAGCAGGTCTGACAGCATCTGACGAAGGGTCATCCTGACTCAGAACGTTGGCTCTATTCTCTCTCCACAGAAGCTGTCAGACCTGCTGAGATTTTCCAGCATTTTCTATTTTTGTTTCAGATTCCAGCATTCACAGTATTTTGCCTTTATTATATGAGCATTTATTTGCTTCTCCCTCATATTCGCCAGCTTCCCCTTAAATATGTCAACACTATTTGCTTCAACTACTCTCTATGCGAGCAAGTTCCACATTCTCATCTCTCTTTGGGTAAAGAAGTTTCTTCTGGGTTCCTGATTGGATTTCTTGATGACTATATCTTATATTGATATTTAGGCTGCTTACCTCAATCCCTCCCCACATCTTACTACTTTAAAGCATTTGCCATCTCCCTGCATACCCTTTTCTGCTGGGACAGTTTCTATATGATGGGCAAAAGGGCCTCTTTCTGTGCTGTAAAACTCTATGGGTGCGATTTTCCTGGCCCACTGCACTGTTCAAGTAGCACAACGGAAAGCGTAGACATACTCAATAGATGGGAGGCAAGATTGAGTGATGGACTGGGTTTCATTCACGACCCTTTGTAGTTTCTTGCAGTCTTGAACAGAGCAGAAGCCATACCAAGCTGTGATACAACCAGAAAGAATGCTTTCTATGGTGCATCTGTAGAAGTTGGTGGGAGTTGTAATGGACATGCCAAATTTCCTTAGCCTGCTGAGAAAGCAGAGTCATTGGTGGGCTTTTTTAACTATAGCATGGGGGGACCAGGACAGGTTGTTAGTGATCTGGATACCTAAACATTTGAAGCTTTCAACTATTTCCACTTCGTCCCTGTTCATGTAGACAGAGGCATGTTCTCCACTACACTTCCTGAAGTCAATGACAATTTCCTTCGCTGACATTGAAGGAGAGATTATTGTCATCACACCAGTTCACCAGATTCTCGATTTCTTTCCTGTACTCCGTCTCGTCATTGTTTGAGGTCTGACCCACTTTGGTGGTGTAATCTGCAAACTTGAAAATCAAATTGGAGGGGAATTTGGCCACAGTTATTGGTTTATAAGGAGTATCACAGGGGGCTGGGAACACAGCCTTGTGGGGCACTGGTATTGAGGATGATCGTGAAGGAGGTGTTGTTGCCTATCCTTACTGATTGTGGTCTGTGGGTTAGGAATTTTTCCAAACAATCATGGAGTTGGGACAGGGACAGGGACAGGGGATTTGGGTCAGGGATCAGGTGTTGATTTGATTTGAGTTGATTTGATTTATTTATTATTGTCACATGTATTAACATGCAGTGAAAAGTATTGTTTCTTGCGCGCTATACAGACAAAACATACCATTCATAGAGAAGGAAATGAGAGAATGCAGAATGTAGTGTTATAACACAGCTAGGGTGTAGAGAACGATCAACTTAATGCAAGGTAAGTCCATTCAAAAGTCTGACAGCAGCAGGGAAGAAGCTGTTCTTGAGTCGGTTGGTACGTGACCTCAGACTTTTGTATCGTTTTCCCGAAGGAAGGAGGTGGAAGAGAGAATGTCCGGGGTGCGTGGGGTCCTTAATTATTCTGGCTGCTTTGCCGAGGCAGTGGGAAGTGTAGACAGAGTCAATGGACGGGAAGCTGGTTTGCGTGATGGATTGGGCTACATTCACGACCTTTTGTAGTTCCTTGCGGTCTTGGGCAGAGCAGGAGCCATACCAAGCTGTGATACAACCAGAAAGAATGCTTTCTATGGTCCATCTGTAAAAGTTGGTGATAGTTGTAGCTGACATGCCAAATTTCCTTAGGGAATTGTTCGGAATTGGGCACTGTGGGGATGAGAAGATGTTTTTTAAATCTGTATTGGGAACAGTGGGGAATGGATCACTTACTGGGGAGTGGAGATTGAGTCGGGGAAGAGGTTGGGACCAGGCTGGATTTTAGACCTAGGACTGGTCATTAGGATAGGACTTAGGACTGAGACAGGAATCCAGTTATTAAACAAGGACCAGCAACTGTGACAGAGACAAGAAATTGGGTCACCAACCCAAAATTTGGAATCGAGACCCAGGTTTGGAACAATGTTTCAGGATTGGGAGGCAGTGGCATAGTGGTATTGTCGCTTGACGAGTAATCCAGAGACGCAGGATCCAATAGGGGAAGGAGTCGTGTTGGACATAATTCTGGGGAATGAAGCCAGCCAGGTGGTTGAGGTGGTGGTGGAGAAGCATTTTAGTGATAGCGATCACATAGCTTGTTATGGTCAAGGAAATAGACAAGTTGCAAAAAATGTTTTGGATTGGGGGAGAACAGAGTTTAGTAAAATAAGGCAGGATCTGGCCAAGGAAGCCTGGGAACAGCTACTAATGGAGAAATCTACAGAAGAGCAATGGGGGGCATTTGGAAAGGAAATGGGGAGGGTACAAGCCCAGCAAGCTCCCTCTAGGGGGATAGGGAGCAGTCCAGAGAACCATGGATAACCAGAGATTTTCTGAATACAATGAGAAGGAAAAGAAAGTCTTTTAACAAGTACAAGGGAGCAAATCAGCAGATTTGGTTATATATAGACATATAAAGGCAGGAGAATGGGGATGAGAAAAATATCAGCCATGATTGAATGACGGAGCAGACTCGATGGGCCGAGTGACCTAATTCTGCTCCTATGTCTTATGGTCTGAGAAGCATTGATGAAATATAGAAAGTGCAGGGTGGTGCTTAAGAAAGCAATGAGGAAAGTAAAGAGGGAATATGAGAAAGCTCCAGCAGGTAAAAGTAGGGAAAATCCCAAGATATTCGATATGTATATCAATGGGAAGAGGATGATCAGGGAACGAGTAAGGACCAAGGGGGAAATCTGTATGTGGAGCCAGAGGACATTAATAGATTGTTGATTGAATACTTCACATCTGTCTTCACCCAAGAGAATTAGGATGAATATATGGAATTCAGGGAAACTGTGAGGTTCTTGAGCAAATTGACAGAGGGAAGGATAAGGTTTTGGAGGTGTTGGCAGGCTTAAAAGTGGATTAATCTCCAGGTCCAGATGAATTGTGCCCTAGGCTGCTGTGGGAGGCAAGGCAGGAGATTGTAGAGGCTCTGACCCAAATTTTTAATTCCTCTCTGGCCACCGGGGAGGTGCCAGAGGGCTGGGGAAGAGCTAATGTGGTTCCGCTATTTAAGAAGGTTGTAGAAATAAACCAGGGAAATAAACCACGTCAGTGGAAGGGAAACTATTCGAGAAAATTCTGAAGAGCATCTATCTTTACTTGGAGGGGCAAGGTTTGATCAGGGATAGTCAGCATGGCTTTGTCAGAGGATCATGCTGAACAAAATTAGATTGAATTTTTTGAGGAGGTGACCAGGTGTGTAGGTGAGGGTAGTGCAGTCAATGTAGTTGAAATGGATTTCAGCAAAATCTTTGACAAGGTCCCACATGGGAGACTTGTAAAGAAAGTAAATTCACATGAGATACAGGGTAATTTGATAAAGTGGATTCAATATTGGCTTAGTTGCAGGATGATGTGGAGATGCTGGCGTTGGACTGGGGTAAACACAGTAAGAGTTTTAACAACACCAGGTTAAAGTCCAACAGGTTTATTAAGGCACATTGTCTGTATCTTTAAGACCTGCTTGGCTGTAGAAATTCACATTCTAATCAGTATTCTGTAACTTGATTTTGTGTCTCTGTGCCCTGTTTGAGATGTGGAGATGCCGGCGTTGGACTGGGGTAAACACAGTAAGAAGTTTAACAACACCAGGTTAAAGTCCAACAGGTTTTTGCTTTTGTGTGGCTTTTGCTACCAAATAAACCTGTTGGACTTTAACCTGGTGTTGTTAAACTTCTTACTGTGTTTGCCCTGTTTGAGAGCAGATATCCACTCCATCTGATGAAGGAGCAGCGCTCCAAAAGCTAATGGCATTTGCTACCAAATAAACCTGGTGTTGTTAAAACTCTTACTTAGTTGTAGGAGACAGAGGGTGATGACAGAAGGCTGCTTTAGTGACTGAACGCCAGTGACCAGTGGCGAACCACAGGGATTTGTGGTGGGTCCCCTATTATTCATCATTTATATAAACAACATATCGGCTTATGAAGAAAGTAAGGATGTGTGGGATAGAGGGAAGTTTGGCCGATTGGATAGGTAACTGGCTATCTAACAGAAGACAGAGGGTGGTGGTGGATGGAAAATTTTCAGACTGGAAACCGGTTACCAGCGGAGTGCCACAGGGATCAGTGCTTGGTCCTCTGCTATTTGTCATTTTTATAAATGACTTGGAGGAGGGGGCTGAAGGGTGGATCAGTAAATTTGCTGATGACACCAATATTGGTGGAGTAGTAGATGAGGTGGAGGGCTGTTGTAGGCTGCTAAGAGATATAGATAGGATGCAGAGCTGGGCTGAAAAATGGCAAATGGAGTTTAACCCTGACAAATGCGAGGTGATTCATTTTGGTAGGACAAATTTAAATGTGGATTACAGGGTCAAAGGTAGGGTTCTGAAGAATGTGGAGGAACAGAGAGATCTTGGGGTTCATGTCCATAAATCTCTGAAGATTGCCACTCAAGTGGATAGAGCCGTGAAGAAGGCCTATAGTGTGTTAGTGTTCATTAACAGGGGGTCTGAGTTTAAGAGCCGTGGGGTTATGCTGCAACCCCACGTGAGACCACATTTGGAAGATTGTGTGCAGTTCTGGTCACCTCACTATAAGAGTGCAGAGGAGATTTACCAGGATGCTGCCTGGTTTGGAGGATAGGTCTTATGAGGAAAGGTTGAGGGAACTTGGGCTTTTCTCTGGAGCGGAGGAGGTTGAGAGGAGACTTGATAGAGGTTTATAAGATGATGAGGGGGATAGATAGAGTGAACGTTCAAAGACTATTTCCTCGGGTGAATGGAGTGGTAACTAGGGGGCATAACTATAGGGTTCATGGTGGGAGATATAGGAAGGATGTCCGAGGTAGGTTTTTTACTCAGAGAGTGGTTGGGGTGTGGAATGGACTGCCTGCAGGGATAGTGGAGTCAGAAACTTTAGGAACATTTAAGAAGCTACTGGATAGGCACATGGAGTACTTCGGGATGATAGGGAGGAAATAGCTTGATCTGGGTTTCAGACAAAGCTCGGCACAACATCGTGGGCCAAAGGGCCTGTTCTGTGCTGTACTGTTCTATGTTCTATGTTCTAACATAGATGACTATGTGGGATTTGGAACTTTGCGGATGACACAAAGATCGGCCAGGTGGTTAACAATGAAGTGGACTGTCTTGGGCTACAAGAAGATATAGCTGGAATGGTAAACTGGGCAGATAAGTGGCAGATGGAATTTAACCCTAAAAAGGTTGACAGGGGTGGCACAGTTGCACAATGGTTAGCACTGCTACCTCACAGTGCCAGGGACCCGGATTCAATTCTGGCCTTGGGTGACTGTGTTGAGTTTGCATATTCTCCCCGTGTCTGTGTGGGTTTCCTCCGGGTGCTTCGGTTTCCTCCCACAGTCCAAAGATGTGCAGGTTAGGTTGATTGGCCAGGTTAAATTGCCCCTTAGTGTCCCAAGATGTGTAGATTAGGGGGATTAGCAGGGTAAATACATAGGGCTACAGGGATAGGGGTTGGGTGGGATTGTTGTTGGTGCAGGCTTGATGGGCCGTATGGCCTCCTTCTGCACTGTAGGATTCTATGATTCTAAGTGTGAGGTGATACAGTTTGGAAGGAATAATTTGACAAGGAAGTACTCAATGAATAACATGACACTAGGAAGTTGTGTGGAACAAAGGGACCTTGGTGTGTTTGTCCATAGATCTCTGACGATGGAAGGACATGTTAGTAGGTGAAAAAGGCATATTGTACACTTGCCTTTATCAATCGAGGCATAGATTCCAAAAGCAGGGAAGTCATGTTGGAGTTGTATAGAACTTTGCTGAGGCCACAGCTGGAGTACTGTGTGCGGTTCTGGTCACCACATTGTCAGAAGGATGTGATTGCACTGGAGGGGGTGCAGAGGAGCTTCACCAGGATGCTGCCTGGGATGGAATATTTAAGTTATGAAGAGAGGTTGAGTAGGCTTGGATTGTTTTCATTGGAGTAGAGAAGACTGAGGGGCGACCTGATCGAGGTGTACAAGATACTGAGAGACATGGATAAAGTGGATAAGAAGCAGCTGTTCTCCTGAGTTGAAGGGTCAGTCTCGAGGGGACATAGGTTCAAGGTGAGGGGCAAGAGGCTTAGAGGGATGTGGGGAAAAGCTTTTTTTCACAGAAGGTGGTGAGGGTCTGGAATGCGCTGCCCGGGAGGGTGGTAGAAGCGAGTTGCCTCACATCCTTTAAAAAGTATCTGGATGAGCACTTGGCACACCATAACATTTAATACTGTGGGTCAAGTGCTGGTAGATGGGATTAGGCGGGAGTTCAGGGCCGGAATTTTACTCTCAGGAATTGGAGCGGGCGAGAGGCGGACAATGGGAAAGTCCGTTGACCTCAGGCAGGATTTTACTGTTTTGTGACGAGCCAGGCCGTAAAATGCCGCAACAGGTGTTTCTTGCAAGTCGGTACAGACTCGATGGGCCGAAGAACCTCTTCGACACTGTCTGATTCTATGATTCTAATGTTCTGGGCACTTAGGTTCGAATCCCGCCATGACAGATGGTGAAATTTGAATTCAATAAAAGTCTGGAATTAAAAGTCTAATGATGACCATGAAACCATTGTCAATTGTTGTAAAAACCAAACTGGTTCAGTAATGTCTTTTGGGGAAAGAAATCAGCTGTCCTTACCTGGTCTGATCTACATGTGCCCTCTGAAAGCTACTCAATTTAAAGGCAATTAGTGATGGGCAATAAATGCTGGCTCAGCAAGAAACACCCACAGCCCATGGATGAATAGAAAATAAACTGGGACACGTTTGTGGCCAGAGAGGCTGGTTTGCAATCAGGGGAACTGGGATTATGAAGGGAGCTGGAATTCTAACAGAGATCCAAGCTCAGTGTAGCGCAGTGAACTCCACACTATTCCTAATCCCTCACCTTATAATAATAGTTCGTGAACAAGTCTGCAAATTTCACTGTATAACGTTGAGTATTCTACATTCGGTACTTGGGATACATACAGAAGAATGCCAACCGAAGGAACAAGGCAGCGTGTACACCTTTTTCTGGAAGGATTTTCCAGAAGAAGAATGATGCCCCCATGGGGTGGACTTCACTATCAAAACTGAACTCCTCTGGAGCCTCAGTGACTCCCCCTGTGGGATAAGTGAGGGCTTCATGACTGCCCAATTCACCCTAATGAGGAATCAGCACATCATTGTCATCAGTGCTAACACTCCTGCTCTTCATGCAACAGACCTGAACAAGGAAGGATTAAAATGCTGATCCTGAGCAATCCTTAATCTGAGATCCAACAGGTGACCACCTGAACCTCCTTGGAAATTTCAATTGAATGAGGAAGAATATGAATCTTTGGATGGGGGTGATAGTTAATGAAGGAGCAAGGAAAGTAAACTCCAACAGAGTGAGCCTCATGTTAAAATGTCCAGAACATGACCCTGTCATATGCAACACCCTGTTCTGGCAGTGAGACTATCAGAAGATCTCATGGCAATATCCATGCTGCAAACACTGGTACTTTCTCAGTTACTTCATCATTTGAGCAAGAGATCACAGAGATGTGCATGGGTAACTGGCATTGCAATGGTTAATGTGGCACTGGAAAACAATACCAACCCCCCACAGTATGATGCAAAGTGACACATAACCTAGACTGGACAGAGACCTGTGTAGATACAAGCATGGAAGTTGCGTATAGCTTGGACTGTACCCAGAACAATGTTATGTCCCATCAATAATCAGGTTAATGTTCAACTACACAAGACTCAGGAACTCTTTGTGAGACCGACTAAACCTACAACAAAAACCTCGCACCATATAGTGACAATGGCTGGACTCATCACCACCTTATCCAACCTACCATCTCCATCAGGCTGGCGTCCAGATAGCAGAAGCAATGCTACAAGAATATTCACAATGGAGGACTCAAAGATCCAACCAAGATGTTTCTTCTCAGTCAGTACTCACTGTCAACCTCTCAACATCCAGCCATCAGCAGCTACAGTGCGTCCATACAGCCTGACCAACATTAAACTCCACCATAACAAGGCGCAGAGAAGAGATCCTTGATCTCTCTACCAGGAAACAACTTGACTGCTTTCACAAAGATAACCAAATCGAATGCAAGTGTAAAGCTTTCACAGACTGGAAACTCCACAACAACAACTCCACAACAATGTGCGGGTTAGGTTGATTGGCCATGCTAAAATTGCCCTTAGTGTCCTGAGATGCGTAGGTTAGAGGGATTAGTGGGTAAATATGTAGGGATATGGGGGTAGGGCCTGGGTGGGATTGTGGTCGGTGCAGACTCAATGGGCCGAATGGCCTCTTTCTGTGCTGTAGGGTTTCTATGATTCTATGATTTCTAACTCAAGAAAAAAAAGGAGCAGTCCGACAGGTGGTTGAATGGAGCAATACAGCATAAATTAATCAGGAATTCACTTGTGATCCGATCAATCGGGGTAAATTCACACTCTGTTGTTGGGTTGGGAGGTTCGTGTTTGTCTCTGTCAATAAAAAATTGTAAACAGGTAAAGATTACAACAACAACTTGTATTTATATAGCCCCTTCAACACAATAAAATGTCCTGTGGAGATTCACAGGAACATTCTAGCACGAGCTGTGACAGTGAGCTGCATAAGGAGGTATTAGGCCAGAATAACAAATATTTGGTCAGAGGTAGTGGTTAAGGATTGTCTGAGGCAGAGAGGGGGAGAGGTTTAAGGAGGGAATTCCAGACGGTTTGGGTCCAGGCAGCTAAAGAGCTGGTGAACAATGGCAGAGCGATTAAAATCGGAGTTGCTGAGGAGACAACATTACAGGAGCGGAGTTAGATTGGAGGGTTGTGGGGGTGGAGGAGAGGGAGGAGTGAGGCCATGGAGGGATTTGAAAACAAGGAGAGAGTTTTCACATGAAGACGTTGCAGCTTAGGTTGATTGGCCATGCTAAATTGCCCCTTAGAGTTCGGGGGATTAGCAGGGTAAATGGATAGGGCCTGGGTGGGATTGTGGTCGGTGCAGACTTAGTGGGCCGGGACCCAATCTTTAAAGTAAAGTTTAAAGTTTATTTAGGCTTATATTAACACTGCAATGAAGTTACTGTGAAGTTTCTGATAGCCAAGTTCCAACCATTATTCATGTAAATTGAGTTTGTGTCTTTATATACCCTGTTTGTGAACAGAATTCCCACTCACCTGAAGAAGGGGCTTCAGGCTCCGAAAGCTTGTGTGGCTTTTGCTACCAAATAAACCTGTTGGACTTTAACCTGGTGTTGTTAAACTTCTTACTGTATCAGTTTCTGCTCAGCGACTCAGCAGAAACTGATAGCCAAGTTCCGCACACATGAGGGTGGCCTATACCGGGATGTTGGGTTCATGTCACACTATCAGTAACCCCCACAGCTTGCCTCCTGGACTTGCAGAATCTCACTGACTGTCCTGTCTGGAGACAAGACACATCTCTTTAACCTGTGCTTAATGCTCCCTCCACTCACATTGTCTGTATCTTTAAGACCTGGTTGGCTGTAGAGATTCGCATTCTAATCAGTATTCTGTAACTTGATTTTGTGTCTCTGTGCCCTGTTTGAGAGCAGAATTCCACTCCATCTGACGAAGGGGCAGCGCTCCGAAAGCTAATGGCATTTGCTACCAAATAAACCTGTTGGACTTTAACCTGGTGTTGTTAAAACTCTTACTCTTAATTTAACCCCTTTAACCCCAGGAATATTCTGCTGAAACTTCGCTGCACTCCCTCCAAGGCCAATATATCCTGCCTGATAGGCGATGCCCAAAACTGAACACAGTTCTCCAGATAGGGATAAAACAGAGCTCTGTACAGCTGGAACATAACTTCCGACCCTCAGTATTCCAGCCCTTGGGATAAAGGACAGCATTCTTTAATTATTGTTTCTATCTGTCCAATATATTTTTGGTTTTGAGTCCCTAAATCTTTCGACTTGTCCACAGTTCCCAATTTCTCACTGGGGCAGCACGGTGGCACAGTGGTTAGCATTGCTACCTCACAGTGTGAGGGACCCGGGTTCAATTCCGGCCTTGGGTGACTGTGTGGAATTTGCACGTACTCCCCGTGTCCTCCGGGTGCTCTGGTTTCCTCCCACAGTCCAAAGATATGCGGGTCAGGTGAATTAGCCCTGGTAAATGTGCAGGTTACAGGGATAGGGCAGGGAGGAGGGCCTGGGTACACTGCTTTTTTGGAGAGTTGGTGCTATCCCAAAGGACGAATGGCCTCTTTCTGCACTCTGGGACTCTTTTCTATAGATTTTATAGACTTTGCCAGAAATATTCAGTTTGATTTTTTTTAGTTCCACAGTGGATGACCTGTCTTTCCCACATTAAACTCAATCTGTTACAGTTTTACCAACTCACTTCATCTGTTAATATCCCTTTGGAACTTTCTGTTCCCATCGATGCAACTTACTGAACTTAGTAACATTTATAACTTTTGATGTGCGATTAATTCACTCGGGAGGCTGGATCGTACCCGGGAAATAAAGGCTTTTATTAGTAACAAGAATGGAGCATACTGCTTAACAATACAATGATGTGGAGGCATCGATCAACAGTTCCGACGTGCCACAGCGAAAAACCGCATCGACCTCCTCAGAAGACAAACACGGGACACAGTGGACAGAGTACCCTTCGTTGTCCAGTACTTCCCCGGCGCGGAGAAGCTACGGCATCTCCTCCGGAGCCTTCAACATTTCATTGATGAAGACGAACATCTCGCCAAGGCCAACCCCACACCCCCACTTCTTGCCTTCAAACAACCACGCAACCTCAAACAGACCATTGTCCGCAGCAAACTACCCAGCCTTCAGGAGAACAGTGACCATGACACCACACAACCCTGCCACAGCAACCTCTGCAAGACGTGCCGGGTCATCGACACGGATGCCATCATCTCACGTGAGAACACCATCTACCAGGTACATGGTACATACTCTTGCAACTCGGCCAACGTTGTCTACCTGATACGCTGCAGGAAAGGATGTCCCGAGGCATGGTACATTGGGGAAACCATGCAGACGCTACGCCAACGGATGAATGAACACCGCTCGACAATCACCAGGCAAGACTGTTCTCTTCCTGTGGGGGAGCACTTCAGCAGTCACGGGCATTCAGCCTTGGATCTTCAGGTAAGCGTTCTCCAAGGCGGCCTTCACGACACACGACAGCGCAGAGTCGCTGAGCAGAAACTGATAGCCAAGTTCCGCACACATGAGGACGGCCTAAACCGGGATGTTGGATTTATGTCACATTATCAGTAACCCCCACAGCTCGCCCCTGGTCTTGCATAATCTCACCAGCTGTTCTGTTTGGAGACAATACACATCTCTTTAACCTGTGTTTAATGTTCCCTCCAACCACATTATCTGTACCTTTTAAGACCTGGCTGGCTGTAGAGATTTGCATTCTAATTAGTATTCTGTAACTTGATTTCTGTGTCTGTGCACTGTTGGAGAACAGAGACCACTCCATGATGATTCCCAACTTTTTTCAAGGAGCAGCTACTGCGAGTCTGTGATAGGTATGTCCCTGTCAGGCAAGGAGGAATTGGTAGGGCTAGGGAACCGTGGTGCACCAAAAAAGTTTCTTTGTTGGTTAAAAAGAAAAAGGAGGCTTATGTTCGGATGAGACGTGAGCACTCGGGTAGTGCACTAGAAAGCTTTAGATTGGCTAAGAGGGAGTTGAAGAGCGAGCTTAGAAGGGCTAAAAGGGGACATGAGAAGACTTTGGCGGATAGGGTTAAAGAGAATCCTAAGGCGTTCTATAGGTATGTCAAGAACAGAAGGTTGGTTAGGGCAAGTTTAGGGCCAGTTATAGATGGCAGAGGGAAGTTATGTGTGGAACCGGAGGAGATTGGTGAAGCATTGAACCAATATTTCTCTTCGGTGTTCACGCAAGGGGACATGAATATAGCTGAGGAGGACACTGGGTTGCAAGGGAGTAGAATAGACAGTATTACAGTTGATAAGGAGGATGTGCAGGATATTCTGGAGGGTCTGAAAATAGATAAATCCCCTGGTCCGGATGGGATTTATCCAAGGATTCTCTGGGAGGCAAGAGAAGTGATTGCAGAGCCTCTGGCTCTGATCTTCAGGTCGTCGTTGGCCTCTGGTATAGTACCAGAAGATTGGAGGTTAGCGAATGTTGTCCCATTGTTTAAGAAGGGGAACAGAGACTTCCCCGGGAATTATAGACCGGTGAGTCTCACTTCTGTTGTCGGCAAGATGTTGGAAAAAATTATAAGGGATAGGATTTATAGTTATTTGGAGAGTAATGAATTGATAGGTGATAGTCAGCATGGTTTTGTGGCAGGTAGGTCGTGCCTTACTAACCTTATTGAGTTTTTTGAGAAAGTGACCAAGGAGGTGGATGGGGGCAAGGCAGTGGACGTGGTATATATGGATTTTAGTAAGGCGTTTGATAAGGTTCACCATGGTAGGCTTCTGCAGAAAATGCAGATGTATGGGATTGGGGGTGATCTAGGAAATTGGATCAGGAATTGGCTAGCGGATAGGAAACAGAGGGTGGTGGTTGATAGTAAATATTCATCATGGAGTGCGGTTACAAGTGGTGTACCTCAGGGATCTGTTTTGGGGCCACTGCTGTTTGTAATATTTATTAATGATCTGGATGAGGGTATAGTTGGGTGGATTAGCAAATTTGCTGATGACACCAAAGTCGGTGGTGTGGTAGACAGTGAGGAAGGGTGTCGTAGTTTGCAGGAAGACTTAGACAGGTTGCAAAGTTGGGCCGAGAGGTGGCGGATGGAGTTTAATGCGGAGAAGTGTGAGGTAATTCACTTTGGTAGGAATAACAGATGTGTTGAGTATAGGGCTAACGGGAGGACTTTGAATAGTGTGGAGGAGCAGAGGGATCTAGGTGTATGTGTGCATAGATCCCTGAAAGTTGGGAATCAAGTAGATAAGGTTGTTAAGAAGGCATATGGTGTCTTGGCGTTTATTGGTAGGGGGATTGAATTTAGGAGTTGTAGCGTTATGTTGCAACTGTACACAACTCTGGTGCGGCCGCACTTGGAGTACTGTGTGCAGTTCTGGTCCCCACATTACAGGAAGGATGTGGAGGCTTTGGAGAGGGTGCAGAGGAGGTTTACCAGGATGTTGCCTGGTATGGAGGGGAGATCCTATGAGGAGAGGCTGAGGGATTTGGGATTGTTTTCGCTGGAAAGGCGGCGGCTAAGAGGGGATCTTATTGAAACATATAAGATGATTAGAGGTTTAGATAGGGTGGATAGTGATAGCCTTTTTCCTCTGATGGAGAAATCCAGCACGAGGGGGCATGGCTTTAAATTGAGGGGGGGTAGTTATAGAACCGATGTCAGGGGTAGGTTCTTTACCCAGAGGGTGGTGAGGGATTGGAATGCCCTGCCAGCATCAGTAGTAAATGCGCCTAGTTTGGGGGCGTTTAAGAGATCCGTAGATAGGTTCATGGACGAAAAGAAATTGGTTTAGGTTGGAGGGTCACAGTTTTTTTTTTTTTTTTTAACTGGTCGGTGCAACATCGTGGGCCGAAGGGCCTGTTCTGCGCTGTAATGTTCTATGTTCTATCTGACGAAGGAGCAACAAGCTCCGAAAGCTTATGGTATTTGCTCCCAAATAAACCTGTTGGACTTTAACCTGGTGTTGTGAGACTTCTTACTAACAATACAATCCCAGACTAAAGGGTCACTAGGCAGTGCAGTGACCTTTATACTCCTACAGGTAGGCGGAGCCAACCGGAGTGTACCACAGAACAATACCAACAGGTAGAACACCCCAACCCTAACCGCAACAGTGACAACAGTAACATATGTACAAGTACCCATAGTGCTAACCATCTGTGGTTCAGTACCCATAGTGGTAACCATCTATGGTTCAGTACCCATAGTGGTAACCATCTATGTTTCACCACATTCACCCCTTCTTTAAAACAAAGGCCGGTGGGGCAAAAAGAAAACAGTACGAACTGTCCATATATTCACAAGTTCAGTCGTATCGGAGGGCCGCACCGTCTCTGCGACCTCCTCAACACTGGCGGTAGCGCCAGTTCTGGTGACCATGATGACCCTCTCTCCAAGGCGGTGTCCAGTGACTCCTCCAGTTCCTCACGGACGGTGGACCACAAGGTGGCGACAATCTCCTGGACGCAGGAACGCCCCGAGGTGGCGACAATCTCCTGGACTCAGGCAAGCTCTACACGGGAGTAAGAGGATTAAGTGGTGGTCCCGATACTGCCCGCGCCGTGTCAGGAGGGGAGATAAAGGGCAAGGGGTCCCTAACCAGGGGTGCGGGAGCGACGGGGGTTTCCAGGTCCCCTGCAGGCGCCAGATCTCGAATAGAGACCGTGTCCTCTCGCCCGTCAGGATATGTTACATAGGCATATTGAGGGTTGGCGTGGAGGAGATGGACCTGTTCAACCAAAGGGTCGGACTTGCGGGTCCTAACATGCCGCCGCAGGAGGACAGGTCCTGAGTACGTCAACCAAGACGGCATTGAGGTCCCAGAGGAAGACTTCCTAGGGAAGGTAAACATCCGCTCATGTGGGGTAGCGTTGGTTGCCGTACACAGGAGGGACCGGATTGAATGGAGCGCATCAGAAAGTACCTCTTGCCAACGGGAGACTGGAAGACCCTTAGACCTCAACGCCAGTAAGACAGCCTTCCAGACTGTAGTGTTTTCTCTTTCGACCTGCCCGTTACCCCTGGGGTTGTAACTCGTAGTCCTACTTGAGGCAATCCCTTTTGAGAGCAGGTATTGCCTCACGTCGTCACTCATAAACGACGAACCCCTATCACTGTGGATATAACTGGGGTAACCAAACAGGGTGAAAAGATCCCGCAGGGCTTTGATAACCGTGGCAGCGGTCATGTCTGAACAGGGAATGGCAAAAGGGAATCGGGAGTACTCGTCAACCACGTTGAGGAAGTACACATTCCGATCTGTCGAAGGAATCAACACTCAGTCTTTCAAAAGGGCGAGTGGCTTTAATGAGGTGTGCCCTGTCAGGTCGGTAGAAGTGCGGCTTGCATTCAGCACATACCTGGCAGCTTCGAGTTATCGACCTGACATCCTCTATGGAGTAGGGTAGATTCCGAGCCTTTACAAAATGGAAGAGCCGAGTGATCCCCGGATGGCAGAGATCATTGTGGAGGGCCTGTAGCCGGTCCTCCTGCACACTCATAGAAACCCTATAGTGCAGAAGGAGGCCATTCGGCCCATCGAGTCTGCACCGACCACAATCCCACCCAGGCCCTACCCCCACATATTTTACCCGCTAATCCCACTAACCTACGCATCTCAGGACTCTAAGGGGCAATTTTTAACCTGGCCAATCAACCTAACCCGCACATCTTTGGACTGTGGGAGGAAACCGGAGCATCCGGAGGAAACCCACGCAGACACGAGGAGAATGTGCAAACTCCACACAGACAGTGACCCGAGCCAGGAATCGAACCCGGGACCCTGGAGCTGTGAAGCAGCAGTGCTAACCACTGTGCTACCGTGCCGCCACTGGCACATGTTCCACGTGACAGGGCGTCTGAGGGCTCATTGAGCTTCCCTGGGCGGTACATGATATCATAGTTGTAGGTGGAGAGTTCAATTCTCCACCTCAAGATTTTATCATTTTTGATCTTACCCCTTAACGTGTTGTTGAACATGAACGCCACGGACCACTGGTAGTTGAGCAGGGTGAATCGTTTTCCCGCCAAGTAATGGCGCCAATGCCAGACGGCCTCCACAATGGCCTGAGCCTCTTTTTCCACAGCGGAGTGCCGAATTTCAGGGTCTTGGAGGGTGCGAGAGAAAAAGGCGACGGGCCTGCCCGCCTGGTTAAGTGTGGCGGCCAGGGCGAAATCAGATGCATCACTCTCCACCTGGAAGGGGATGGACTCATCGACAGCGTGCATCGTGGCTTTCGCGATGTCGGCTTTTATCCCTTCAAAGACTAAGCGAGCCTCTGCTGCCAGGGGAAAAGAGGTAGATTTTATGAGAGGACGGCTTTGTCCGCATAATTGGGAACCCACTGTGCGTAATACGAAAAGAAGCCTAAGCATCTTCTCAGTGCTTTGATGCTAGTGGATAGGGGAAGTTCAAGGAGGGGACGCAGGACCCCGTTGTGGACCCCGTTTTCCACCACGTATCCGAGAATTGCGAGGCGGCGCTTGCTGAATACACACTTCTCCCTGTTATAGGTCAGATTCAGGCGAGACGCAGTGCGTAAAAACTTTAGGAGGTTGGCATCGTGGTCTTGCTGGTAATGGCCGCAGATAGTGACGTTGTCCAGGTACGGGAAGGTAGCCCGTAGCCCATTTTGGTCCACCATTCGGTCCATTGCACGCTGGAAGACCGAGACCCCATTCGTGACACCAAAGGGGACCCTTAAGAAGTGGTAAAGACGACCATCCGCCTCAAAGGCCGTATATTTTCGGTCCTCTGGGCGAATGGGGAGCTGGTGATAGGCTGACTTCAAGTCGATGGTGGAGAACACCCGGTACTGCGCAATCTGGTTGACCATGTCAGATATGCGCGGGAGAGGGTGCGCGTCCAGCTGCATGTACCTATTAATGGTCTGACTATAGTCTATGACCATCCGGGGCTTGTCTCCAGTCTTGACCACCACGACTTGTGCTCTCCATGGGCTAGTGCTAGGTTGAATGATCCCTTCCCTGAGGAGCCGCTGAACCTCAGACCGAATAAAGATCCGATCCTCAGCGCTGTAACGCCTACTCTTGTTGTGATGGTCTTGCAGCCTGGCACGAGATTCTCAAATAAAGATGGCGGGGTGATTCTGAGTGTCGAGAGACTGCACATGGAGCGCGCTGGGCAATTTGGAAGCTGCTGTTCTCCCACTGAAAGTGGAGGGAGTGGCCCATCGTACTGCAGGGTCACACTCCTCAGGTGGACCATAAAGTCTAGTCCCAGGAGTATCAGAGCGCAAAGGTGCGGTAACACGAGGAGCCTGAAGTTCTGATAAACTGTGCCCCGCACCGTTAGGTTTACCACGCAGCTCCCAAGAACGGTAACAGATCGGGACCTCGACGCCATAGAAATTGTCTGTCTGACAGTCTGTACTCGGAGAGCGCACCGTTTCACGGTGTCAGGATGAATGAAACTCTCCGTGCTCCCGCTGTCAAACAGACAATGTATCAGGCGTCCGTTTACCTCTATGTCCATCATAGACTTGTCGAGTCTGTGAGGCTTGGCCTGGTCCAGGATGATTGACGCCACCGTTGAATCTTGAGTGCAACTGCAGGCAGCTGAGATGGTCGATGATGATGACCCCTGCTGGTCGTCTGGGGTCGGTGTCGACCAAAATGGCTGCGCCCATGGATTGCACGTGGTCGATGGCGTTGAAAGTGGCGGCACTCGCGGGTCGCACGTGTCTTGCGTCGTCGTCCTCAGGAATGGCGGCGCTCATGAATCGCACGTGGTGGAAGACCTCGACGAAGCCGGAAACGAGGAGACAGATCCTGGAGAGTCACACGCCACACTGCTTGGCTTCGAAGGTGGTTTAGCTCGGCACACTTTAGCATAGTGCCCTTTCTTCCCACACGCAGAGCAAAATACCGTTCTGGCCGGACATTGCTGACGAGGGTGCTTTGCCAATCCACAGAAATAGCACCGCGGGCCACCTGGACCTGCCGCCGCCGTCAGGTCCGAGGTTGAAAGCACGATCGCGCAGTTCCTCGGAGCCGCTGGGTAGAGTTGAGTCGGTGGCTGTACTTGCCACGATGTTCCCACGTGGTCGGTGGGGGAAGTTTCAAGACTTCTGGAGGCCGTTTCCATCGCATCAGCCAATTCCACCGTCCACCGTCTTAGCTGGGTCCAAGTTACCTTGCTCTAGCAGCCGCAGGCGAATATAGGATGAGCCGATTCCCGCCACGAACGCATCTCGGATCAGATCGTTAGTGTATTGAGTAGCCGACACTGGCTTGCAATTGCAGGCTCTGGCTAGTTGCTGAAGTTCGCGTAGGTTCTGTCCCGTCGTTTCACCGGGCTGCCGCCGTCGAGTGGCTAGTAGGTGCTGAGCATGAATCTCATTTGGCGGTTTGTTGTACAGTTTCTTAAGTAGTTTGATGGCCCCTTTGTAGTCTTGAGCATCGCGGATTGTTGCATACACAGTGTCGCTTACCCTTGCGTGGAGGATCCGCAATCTATCGGCGTCGTTTTGAATGGCTGTTGAGGCGTCGATATAATCTTGGAAACACTTCAACCAATGGTCGAAAGTGTTCGACGCTCCAGCGGCACGCGGATCTAAGGTAAGCCGATCGGGTTTTAACATTTGCTCCATGGTTTTTTTTTCAACCAAAAATTGTTACCAATAAAATTGATGCGCGATTAAATCACTCAGGAGGCTGGATCGTACCCGGGAAATAAAGGCTTTTATTAGTAACAAGAATGGAGCATACTGCTTAACAATACAATCCCAGACTAAAGGGTCACTAGGCAGTGCAGTGACCTTTATACTCCTACAGCTAGGCGGAGCCAACTGGAGTGTACCACAGAACAATACCAACAGGTGGAACACCCCAACCCTAACCCCAACAGCAACAACAGTAACATATGTACAAGTACCCATAGTGCTAACCATCTATGGTTCACCACAACTTTGATGCACAACTTTCCTTCACTGATACATTTATAAATGTGGTGAACAGTTATGGCCCCAGTACAGATCCCTGCGAGAGTACCAGTCACATCCCACCAATCAGATTACTTACCCATTAACCCCAATCTCTGTCTCCAACCTCCCAAAACTATTCCCAGCCCAAGTCAAAAGACCCCATCCATACCCATTCCCATTCACACTCATTTTTAGTAACAGTCTTTTGTGGGGAACCTTATGGAAAACCTCCTGGAAATCTATAGAATAATACCCATAGACAATCCTTAATATTCTGTTAGTGACCTGCTCAAAATGCTCAGGGAGGGGAAAGTGAGGCAGAGAGCGGGGAGGTTGTGGGAGGGGGAAAGTGAGGCAGAGAGGGGGGAGGTTGTGGGAGGGGGAAAGTGAGGTAGAGAGGGGGGAGGTTGTGGGAAGTTATTCAAGATCTTGAGGTTCAACCAGTTGAAGACGCAGACAGCAATAGTGGGGAAATCAAATCAGGATGTTCAAGAGGCCAGAATTAAAGGAGTTCAGAGATCTCAGAGGGTTGTGTGGCTGGAGGAAGTTACAGGGATAGGGAGGGGTGAGGCCATGGAGGGATTTGAAAACAAGATGAGAATTTTAAAATGGGGCTGTAGCATGACTGGGAGCCAATCAATGAGCACAGGAAGTGATAGGGGAACGAGATTTGCCACGAGTTAAAATGTCGGTAGCAGAGTTTTAGATCATCTCAAGTTTCCAGAGGGTAGAGTGTAGGAGATCAGCAAGGAGAGTGTTGAACTGTCAAGTCTAACGGTGGGGAAGGTATGAGCGAGGGTTTCAGCAGAAGAAAAGCTGAGACAGGAGTGAGATCAGCTGACGTTACAGAGGTGGAGCTCAGCAGTCTGAGTGATGGAACAAATATTGATCAGAATCTCATCTCCGGGGCAAATATGACACCAAGGATCCAATTCTCGGAAATACAGAGAGGATCCCGGCGGGAGGAGTGTATGATGAAATGTTGTGGCTGTTAAGTTGGTAACACTGGTAGAAGGACGAGAATCCAAAAGTGATGAATAGTGGGAACTGGACAGGTAATGTTAAAAAGACAAGATGGAAGGCTTTGTAGAGCTTACACGGCAGTTCAGCAGTTAGTTTGCTCAATTCTGCAGTGCCTGTTTCCGTGCTGGGTAAACTCAGGAGGTCTGTCAGCATCTGCGGAGAGAGCAATGCAGTTAACATTTCGAGCCCATTGACCCTTCTACAGGACAGTATCCATAAAAGCCAGGCAGTGCCTCAATGGCTATTGTCCGATGGCTCTAACATCCATCATTATGAAGTGCTTCGAAAGGTTAGTCATGGCACAAATCAATTCCAGCCTCCCGGACTGCCTGGATCCACTACAGTTCACCTATTGCTGCAACAGGTCCATAGTGGACACCATCTCCCTGACCCTACACTCAACCCTGGAACACCCAGATAACAAAGACACCTATGTCAGACTCCTGTTCATAGACTACAGCTCAGCCTTTAACACCATTATTCCTATGAGACTCAACTCCAAACTTCGTGGCCTGGGGCTCAGCTCCTCCCTCTGCGACTGGATCCTAGACTTCCTCCCCCACAGACCACAATCAGTAAGGATAGGCAACAACACCTCCTCCTCGATCATCCCCAACACCAGTGCCCCACAAGGCTGTGTCTTCAGCCCTTTACATGTATGACCGTGCGGCCAAATTCCCCTTCCACCCAATTTGCAAGTTTGCTGACGGCACCACTATAGTGGATAGGACCTCAAAAATGATGAGACAGAGTACAGGAATGAGATAGAGAATCTGGTGACCTGGTGCGGCAACAATAATCTCTCCCTCAGTGTCAATAAAACGAAGGAGATTGTCATCAACTTCAGGAAGCGTAGAGGAGAACATGCCCCTGTCTACATCAATGGGAATGAAGTAGAAATGGTCGAGAGTTTCAAGTTTTTAAGTGTCCAGATCACCAACAACATGTCCTAATCCCTCCATGTGGACACTATAGTTAAGAAAGCCCACCAACGCCTCTGCTTTCTCAGGAGACTAAGGAAATTTGCCATGTCCACTACAACTCTCACCAACGTTTACAGATACACCATAGAAAGCATTATTTCTGGTTGTATCACAGCTTGGTATGGTTCCTGCTCTGTCCAAGACTGCAAGAAACTATAAAGGGTTGTGAATGAAGCCCAGTCCATCACTTAAACCAGCCTCCCATCCATGGACACTGTCTACACTTTCCGCGCCTCGGAAAAGTAGCCAGCATAATTAAGGACCCCACACACCCTGGACGTTCTCTCTTCCACCTTCTTCCATCGGGAAAAAGATACAAAAGTCAGGTCACATACCAATCAACTCAAAAACAGCTTCTTCCCTGCTGCTGTCAGACTTTTGAATGGACCTACCTCGGATTAAATTAATCGTTCTCTCCACCCTAGCTATGATTGTAACACCACATTCTTCACTCTCTCCTTTCCTTCTCTATGTACAGTATGCTTTGTCTGTATAATATGCAAGAAACATGTATACTAATACATGTGACATAATAAATCAAATCAAATCAAACCATTTTGCTTTAAATAAACTTACTCCTTCTTCTGAGAGATAATTCAACAGGAGATGAGTTTTGGATGTCTGCTGAGATGTGACAATCCGTCTCCATTGTCTCCACAACCACAGGAGATTAAAGTTCAGACTTTTGCATTTAATCTCTTCTTTTCAAGTGTCTCTGTCTGAAGTTGTGGTGTGCCATTACCTTCCCTCTCCTGGGATCAACTGGTCAATTACAATCCACATAGGAATTTTCCAGAAGGTGGTCACTTTACCATCTCAGCCATCATGTCTGGGAAGAGTGTCCTTGAAGTCAGTTCTTGTTGAAAAAACAAAAAGTGAGATCACAGGAAAACCCTCGAGAGTGCAGTGAGAAACCTGAGTGTTAGTTTAGAGTTTGGAGCTCCTGAGGTGACGTCAGGATTTAAACGTGACGTGGGGCAAGTGGAAGCAGCTAATTGGATGAGTACAGCAGGCTAAATATTTACTACTTTTATTGTTTATAGTTTGTAAGGCCTTTATTTTAGAAATCATAGAAATCATAGAAACTCTACAGTACAGAAAGAGGCCATTCGGCCCATCGAGTCTGCACCGACCACAATCCCACCCAGGCCCTACCCCCACATCCCTACACATTTACCCACTGATCCCTCTAACCCACGCATCTCAGGACCCTAAGGGCATTTTTTTAGCATGGCCAATCAACCTAACCTGCACATCTTTGGACTTTTTGTGACCCATTTTGTGGGTCTATAGATTGTAAGGGTTATATGCTGTAGTAACAGGGACCAGGAAGGGTCCTAGAGTTATTAATATTATTTAATTTTAAGTACCTTGCATCAGGTTTAACTTAAAGAGGTAAGCCATGGCAGGAGAGCTCAAAGCCATGGTGTGCTCCTACTGCTCTATGTAGGAAGCTGGGAACATTTTGAGTGCTCAAGGTCAGAATTTGTGCAGGAGGTATCTCCAGCTGCGGCTCCTCAGAGCTGGAGCGGTGGCTCGGGACACTGTGGAGCATCTGTAAGCTGGAGACTATCACGAATAACACATATAGAGAGGTGGTCATACCACAGGCTCAGTCTCCACAAAGCAGGAAGGAATGGGTGACCACCACGGAGAGCAAAAGGACCAGGCAGACAGTGCAGGAATCCCCTGTGATCATTCCCTTGCAAAGCAGATATACTGCTTTGAGCGGAATGGCCTCTTAGGGGAAGTCCATGAAGTGGAGATGCCGGCGTTGGACTGGGGTAAACACAGTAAGAGTTTTAACAACACCAGGTTAAAGTCCAACAGGTTTATTTGGTAGCAAATACCATTAGCTTTCGGAGCGCTGCTCCTTCGTCAGATGGAGTGGAAATCTGCTCTCAAACAGGGCACAGAGACACAAAATCAAGTTACAGAATACTGATTAGAATGTGAATCTCTACAGCCAACCAGGTCTTAAAGATACAGACAATGTGAGTGGAGGGAGCATTAAGCACAGGTTAAAGAGATGTCTCTTTAACAGGGGAGGAGCAAAACGGGTAGACATGTAATAGTCATAGGGGATTCAATAAGAGGAATAGGTAGATGTTTCTGTGGCCATAAGCAGGACTCTAGAATGGTATGTTGCCTACCTGGTGCTAGGGTCAAAGATGTCTCAGAGTAGCTACAGGACATTCTGAAGGGGGAGGGGGACAGTCAGTGGTCGTGTGGACATTGGTGCAAACACCATAGGTTAAAATAGGGGATAAGGTCCTAAAAGCAGTATATCGGGAGGTAGGAAGCAAGCTGAAAAGTAGGATCTCAAAGGTAGTGATCTGAGGATTATGTGATTATGTGATTATATGAGGGTCATGTGCGAGTCAGAGTAGAAATAATTGGATATATAGGGTGAATACATTGCTGAAGAGATGGTGTGAGAGGGAGGGTTTCAGATTCCTGGGGCATTGGAACAAGTTTTGGCAGAGGTGAGACCTGTAGAAATTGGATGGGTTACACCTGGGCAGGACTGAAGGGAGTATTCGCTGGAGTGGTTGGTGAGTGGTTGGTGAGGGTTTAAACTAGACTGGCAGGGGGATGGGAACCGATGCAAGGATTCAGAGGAGGGGAAAATCAAGGACAAAAACAAAAGATGGAAAGGGGAATAAGAAAAGTGATGGGCAGAGAAATCAAGAGCCAGGAATAAACAGGGGCCACAGCGAAAAATAATGGGAACAGGACCAGTAATGTTAAAAATATGAGCCTGAAGGCTTTGTGTCTGAACACACAGAGTATTCACAATAAATTGGATGAATTAATCATGCAAATAGATATAAATGTGTCTGATATAGTAAGGATTATGGAGACATGGCTGCAGGGTGCCCGGGGATGGGAACTGAGCACCCCAAGGGTATTCAGTATTTAGGAAGGACAGACAAAAAGGAAAAGACAATGGAATGGCATTTCTGGTTAAAGAGAAAATTAACACCATTCTGAGAAATGATATTAACTCTGACAATGTGGAATCTATATGGGTAGAGCTAAGAAACATCAGGGCAAAAAACATTAATAGGGGTTGTTTATAGACCACCAAACTGTAGTGGTGATTTTGGTCATGGCATTAAACAGGTATTAGAGATAGAACATAGAACATAGAACAGTACAGCACAGAACAGGCCCTTCGGCCCACGATGTTGTGCCGAGTTTTGTCTGAAACCCAGATCAAGCTATTTCCTCCCTATCATCCCGAAGTACTCCATGTGCCTATCCAATAGCTGTTTAAATGTTCCTAAAGTTTCTGACTCCACTATCACTGCAGGCAGTCCATTCCACACCCCAACCACTCTCTGAGTAAAGAACCTACCTCGGACATCCTTCCTATATCCCCAACCATGAACCCTATAGTTATGCCCCCTAGTTACCGCTCCATTCACCCGAGGAAATAGTCTTTGAACGTTCACTCTATCTATCCCCCTCATCATCTTATAAACTTCTATCAAGTCTCCTCTCAACCTCCTCCGCTCCAAAGAGAAAAGGCCAAGTTCCCTCAACCTTTCCTCATAAGACCTTCCCTCCAAACCAGGCAGCATCCTGGTAAATCTCCTTTGCACTCTTTCCAGTGTCTCCACATCCCTCTTGTAGTGAGGTGACCAGAACTGCACACAATATTCCAAATGTGGTCTCACCAAGGTCCTGTACAGTTGCAGCATAACCCCACGGCTCTTAAACTCAAACCCCCTGTTAATGAACGGGGGTAGGGCCTGGGTGGGATTGTGGTCAGTGCAGACTCGATGGGCCGAATGGCCTCCTTCTGCACTGTAGGGTTTCTATGATTTCTATGATTTCTATGAACACACTATAGGCCTTCTTCACGGCTCTATCCACTTGAGTGGCAACCTTCAGAGATCTATGGATATGAACCCCAAGATCTCTCTGTTCCTCCACATTCTTCAGAACCCTACCTTTGACCCTGTAATCCACATTTAAATTTGTCCTACCAAAATGAATCACCTCGCATTTGTCAGGGTTAAACTCCATTTGCCATTTTTCAGCCCAGCTCTGCATCCTATCTATATCCCTTTGCAGCCTACAACAGCCCTCCACCTCATCCACTACTCCACCAATCTTGGTGTCATCAGCAAATTTACTGATCCACCCTTCAGCCCCCTCCTCCAAGTCATTTATAAAAATTACAAAGAGCAGAGGACCAAGCATTCCGCTGGTAACCGGTTTCCAGTCCGAAAATTTTCCATCCACCACCACCCTCTGTCTTCTGTTAGATCGCCAGTTACCTATCCAATCGGCCAAACTTCCCTCTATCCCACACATCCTTACTTTCTTCATAAGCCGACCGTGGGGGACTTTATCAAACACCTTACTAAAATCCATGTATATGACATCAACTGCACTACCTTCATCTACACACTTAGTTACCTCCTCAAAAAATTCTATCAAATTTGTGAGGCAAGACTTGCCCTTCACAAATCCATGCTGACTATCCTGGATTAAGCTGCATCTTTCTAAATGGTCGTAAATCTTATCCCCAAGGACCTTTTCCATCAACTTACCGACCACCGAAGTAAGACTAACCGGCCTATAATTACCAGGGTCATGTCTATTCCCTTTCTTAAACAGAAGAACCACATTTGCCACTCTCCAGTCCTCTGGCACCACCCCCATGGACAGTGAGGATGCAAAGATCAAAGCCAAAGGCTCTGCTATCTCATCCCTTGCCTCCCAAAGAATCCTAGGATATATTTCATCAGGCCCAGGGGACTTATCAACTTTCAGTTTCTTCAAAATTGCTAGTACATCTTCCCTCCGAACATCTACTTCCTCCAGCCTATCAGCCTGTGACACCCTCTCTTCCTCAAAAACATGGCCCCTCTCCTTGGTGAACACCGAAGAAAAGTATTCATTCATCACCTCTCCTATCTCTTCTGACTCCATGCACAAATTCCCACTACCGTCCTTGACCGGCCCCAGCCTCACCCTGGTCATTCTTTTATTCCTCACATAAGAGTAAAAAGCCTTGGGGTTTTCCTTGATCCGACCCGCCAAGGACTTCTCATGCCCCCTCCTAGCTCTCCTAAGCCCCTTTTTCAGCTCATTTCTTGCTAACTTGTAACCCTCCATCGAGCAACTGAACCTTGTTTTCTCAACCTAACATATGCTTCCTATGGGCGGCACGGTAGCACAGTGGTTAGCACTGCTGCTTCACAGCTCCAGGGTCCCGGGTTCGATTCCCGGCTCGGGTCACTGTCTGTGTGGAGTTTGCACATTCTCCTCGTGTTTGCGTGGGTTTCCTCCGGGTGCTCCGGTTTCCTCCCACAGTCCAAAGATGTGCGGGTTAGGTTGATTGGCCAGGTTAAAATTGCCCCTGAGATGTGTAGGTTAGAGGGATTAGCGGGTAAATATGTGGGGGTAGGGCCTGGGTGGGATTGTGGTCGGTGCAGACTCGATGGGCCGAATGGCCTCCTTCTGCACTGTAGGGTTTCTATGATTTCTTCCTCTTGACAAGACATTCCACCTCTTTTGTGAACCATGGTTCCCTCACTTGGCCATTTCCTCTCTGCCTGGCAGGGACATACCTATCAAGGACACGCAGTATTTGTTCCTTGAAAAAGTTCCACTTTTCATTAGTGCCTTTCCCTGACAATTTTTGTTCCCATCCTATGCTTCCTAATTCCCGCCTGATTGCATCATAATTACCTCTCCCCCAATTGTAAACTATGCCCTGCCGCATGGCCCTCTCCCTCTCCATTGCAATAACAAAAGACACCGAATTGTGGTCACTATCTCCAAAGTGCTCTCCCACAACCAAATCCAACACTTGGCCCGGTTCATTTCCCATTACGTGACAAAGGAATATCTGTAATTATGGGTGATTTTAACCTGCATATAGATTGGGCTAATCAAATTCTTCACAATATCATAGAGGAGGAATTCCTGGAGTGTATACAGGATGATATTCTAAACCAATACATTGAGGAACCAACTAGAGAGCAGGCAATTCTAGAATGGGTATTGTGTAATGAGAAAGGAATAATTTGCAATCTAGTTCTGCAAGAATCCTTGGGGCTGAACAACCATAATACGATAAAATTCTTAATCAAGATGGAGAGTGAAGAAATTGATTGTGAGACGAGGGTCCTGAATCTAAATGAAGGAAACTGCAGTGGTGTGAGGCTCAAATGGATATGATAGATTGGGGAACTTTTCTTAAAGGGATGACGGTGGGTAGGCAATGGCAAACATTCAAAGAGTGCATGGGTGAACTGCAACAATTGTTCTTTCCTACCTGGCATAAAAGTAAAATGGGAATGTTAGCCAAATCGTGGCTTACAAGGGAAATTAGAGATAATATTAGATCCAGGGAAGAGCCATTCAAAGTGGTCAGAAAAAAACAGCAGACCTGTGGATTGGGAGAAGTTTAGAATTCAGCAAAGGAGGACAAAGGGATTGATTGAAAATGGGAAAATAGAGTATGGGAGTAAGCTTGCGGAAAATGACTATAAGTTTCTACAGGTATGTGAGGACAAAAAGATTGGTGAAGACAAATGTAGGTCCCTTACAAGGGAATTTATTATGGGGGAACAAAGAAATGGCTGACTAACTTCATACATACTTTGGTTCTGTCTTCACAAAGGTGGAAACAAATAATGCATCAGAAATATTGGGGAACACGGGGTTTAGTGAGAGTGAGGAACTGAAGGATATCAGTATTAGTAGTGAAATGGTGTTGGAGTAACTGATGAGATTGATGGATCCCAGAGTACTTAAGGAAGTAACCCGAGAAATAATGGATGCATTGGTGATCATCTTCCAAGATTGGTGGCACAGTGGTCAGCACTGCTGCCACAGAACACCAGGGATCCAGGTTCATTTCCAGCCTTGGGTCATTGTCTATGTGGAGTTTCCACATTCTCCCTGTGTCTGTGTGGGTTTCCTGCAGGTGTTCCGGTTTCCTCCCAAACTCTAAAGATGTGCAGGTAAGGTGGATTGGCCATATTGAATTGAGCCTCAGTGTTGGGGGGATCAGTAGGGTAAATACATGGGTTTAAAGGGATAGGGCCAGGGTAAGATTGATGCCGGTGCAGGCTTTATGGGCTGAATGTCTTTCTTCTGCACTGTAGGAATTCTATGAGTCTATGATCTTAAAAAGTACGATATGTGTGGGAGTACTTCACGGTCGGTACCCACTGTTGTGACACTATCTGCTATCCAAGCACTCAACGGGGCCACCCTGTGAGAGCCAGACATGGAGGGCATCTCATCAAAGACAGGGATCTTGCATTGGATTTATCAGCCTTCTCAGAATCTATCAAAACAGAGTGGATACAACTCATTGTCCATCCCAAGGGATTATCTAAGTGGTTCACATCCCCACCAGAATGTTCAGCCTGCGACTGAACCTAATGGATAACATATTCCAGTGTTCAAAGATTAAAAGATTCAAACAAAACACCCAAAAGATATGTTGAATACAAATTATAAATTTGATTGAAACATTTACCATCCTGTAATCTCTTTCTAATGAACAGTGTAATTACTAACACCAATAAAAACTCAATGTTTTCCAGATCATCAGTATCTGGGTAAACTCTCTCTATGCAGGCTACCTTCTGCTTTAGATTCAAACACTGTGTGGTGGACTTCAGTTGCGCCTTTGTCCTGTCTGGACCACCGTTGTTGTGTTTGTCATGCCTGGACACATCCCCTGCCGGCTCCTCCCCTTGTCACCTAGTATAAAGGTGGCTGTTTCCTCCCCCTTGTTCAGTTCGGGTCGGTTATCTGTTGGGATGTGTTCCTGGTTCTGTAATGAATAAAAGCCTACAGTTGTATTGGCACACAAGTAGTCTTTTGCCTAATTGATAGCGTATCACACTGTCTGTCCAATAGAAACGCCTGCATTTTATTGAGTTCAAGTTTCAAAGTGTGTCAATCAGGTTTCAGGGTTGGATTGCTGACGTTGAAGGTCAGAGTAGAGGCAGCTTCACTGCATCAAATAAAATGGAAACTAACAGTGCATTGTAATCCGAAATTCTATCCATTTGATAAAATTGGGAAATTGATATTTGGGAAGTAAGGCCTGGATTAAGTGACAGAACAAATTCAGACAGACAGAGAGTGGTGGTAAATGGGAATTGTTTAGGCCTCTGTTCAAGGAAGAAGTGGAGAGCGCTCAAACCCCCCTGCTGAGGAATGGAGATGTGGAGGGATTAGAGATCTATGGTTTTTTTCATAGATGTGGAGATGCCGGCGTTGGACTGGGGTAAGCTCAGTAAGAAGTCTCACAACACCAGGTTAAAGTCCAACAGGTTTATTTGGTAGCAAATACCATAAGCTTTCGGAGCACTGCTCCTTCGTCAGATGGAGTGGATATCTGCTCTCAAACAGTGCACAGACACAGAAATCAAGTTACAGAATACTAATTAGAATGCAGACACTACGACAACGGATGAATGAACACCGCTCGACAATCACCAGGCAAGACTGTTCTCTTCCTGTGGGGGAGCACTTCAGCAGTCACGGGCATTCAGCCTTGGATCTTCAGGTAAGCGTTCTCCAAGGCGGCCTTCACGACACACGGCAGCGCAGAGTCGCTGAGCAGAAACTGATAGCCAAGTTCCGCACACATGAGGACGGCCTAAACCGGGATGTTGGATTTATGTCACATTATCAGTAACCCCCACAGTTTGCCTCCTGGGCTTGTAGAATCTGTTCTGTCTGGAGACAATACACATCTGTTTAACCTGTGTTGAATGCTCCCTCCACCCACATTGTCGGTACCTTTAAGACCTGGCTAGTTGTAGAGATTCGCATTCTAATTAGTATTCTGTAACTTGATTTCTGTGTCTGTGCACTGTTTGAGAGCAGATATCCACTCCATCTGATGAAGGAGCAGTGCTCCGAAAGCTTATGGTATTTGCTACCAAATAAACCTGTTGGACTTTAACCTGGTGTTGTGAGACTTCTTACTGTTTTTTCATAGAAACATAGAAAAACTACAGCACAAACAGGCCCTTTGGCCCACAAGTTGTGCCGAACATATCCCTACCTTCTAGACCTACCTATAACCCTCCATCCTATTAAGCTCCATGTACTCATCCAGGAGTCTCTTAAAAGACCATATTGAGTTCGCCTCCACCACCACTGATGGCAGCCGATTCCACTCGCCCACCACCCTCTGTGTGAAAAACTTACCCCTAACATCTCCCCTGTACCTAAAACCTGTGTCTTCTCGTAGCAGACATTTCCACCCTGGGAAAAAGCCTCTGAGAGTCCACCCGATCTATGCCTCTCAACATCTTATACACCTCTATTAGGTCTCCTCTCATCCTTCGTCTTCATAGATTATCATAGAAACCTATAGTGCAGAAGGGGGCCATTCGGCTATCGAATATGTACCGACAACAATGCCACGCAGGCCCTATCCCCAAAACCCCATACATTTACTTTAGCCAATCTTCCTGATAGTAAGGGGCAATTTAGCATGGCCAATGCACCTAACCAGCACATCTTTGGACTGTGGAAGGAAACCGGAGCACACGGAGGGGAACCCATGCAGGCATGGGGGGAATGTGCAAACTCTACACAGATAGTGACCCAAGCCGGGAATCGAACCCGAGTCCCTTGTGCTGTGAGGCAGCTGTGCTAACCACTGTGCCGCTGTAGTAAAGAGGAGGCTGTTTGGGCCAGGGAACAGGAAGCTGTTGATGTGATGTAGGGCATCAGAGGAATTGCAGATGTAGGTGGGAAGGACTGAACAAGAGGAGAGAGGCTGGAGTTAAGATAAGAAGAGTTGAGTTCAGTGGAGCAGGAACAGGCTCCTGACGGACCTGATGGGCCTACTGGGACAATCCTGTTTATGGATTTTGGAAGGAGGTTGAAGCGGACTCTCTGGGGTTGATAGACTATGAGGTTGGAAGCTGTGGAGGAAAGTCACAAGGCCTGAAAGTTGTGAATTCAAGTCCTAAATCAGGACTTTGAACATAGAATTTAGACTGTCACTGCACTTAGGGAGTGCTACACTGTTGGAAGTGCTCCCTTTCAGATGAAATGTTAAACTGTGGCCCTGTTGCACTCAGTCAGACATTTTTACGCACCATTTTGAGGAGCACGAGTGTTCTCCTTGGAGTCCTGACCAATCTTTACTCCAGAATCAACATCAAACCAAAGGGAAGTGTCACATGGTTGTTTGTGGGTGTTTTCAATGTCTTCATTGGGTGAGAACCAGAACAGCAGGCCAGTAAGTGTAGAGACTGCAGAAAAAAGTGAGACTGAGATAAACAGCGCAGAGTAAGAGCAGGCAGAGGGAAGCCACAGGACTCAGCAGGACTGTAGGTCTGGAATGTGTTTCCTTCAATGCAAGAAGTATAACAGGTAAGACAGATGAACTGAGAGCCTGGATTACTGCATTGAATTACAATGTTATTGCAATTACGGACACATGGTTAAAGGAGGGACAAAACTAGCAGCTTAACATTGCGGGATATCATTGTTTTAGACGGGACAGAAGGGGAAACAAAAGGGGTGGCGGAGTTACATTGCTGATTAAGGAGCAGATCACAACTGCATTGAGGGTGGACACATTGGAGAGATTTTGCAGTGAGCCATTATAGGTGAAGCTCAGGAATAGGAAGGGTGAAATCACAATGTTGGGAGTGTACTTTACACCTCCCAACAGCCCGCAGGAGACAGAGGAGCAGTTGTGTTGTCAGACACTGGAAAGGTGTGAGAAAAGCAGGGTAGTTGTTGTGGTGACTTTAACTTTCACCATATTGACTGGAAATCCCTGACAGCCAGCGGCTCGGGTTGAGAGCAGTTTGTTAGATGTGTCAAGGAGGGCTTTTTGATACAGTATGTTGACAATCCAATAAGAGAGAGAGGGGCCATACTAGGCTTGGTATTGGGGAATGAGCCAGGTCAGATGATCGATGTTGCAGTGGGGGAGCATTTTGGGTTTAGCGACCATAATTCCATATGATTTTGGGTAGTCATGGATAAGGACAAGAGTGGCCCTCGGGTGAGGCTGCTTAATTGGGTGAGGGCCAATTACATTCAAATTAGGCAGGAACTGGGGAATGTGGATTGGGAGCGGCTATTTGAGGGCAAATCCACATCTGGCAAGCGGTAGGCTTTTAAAGGCCAGTTTATTGAAGTGCAGGACAGGCATATCCCCGCAAAAATGAAAGATAGGTTTTGATTTTTGATTTGATTTATTATTGTCACATGTATTAACATACAATGAAAAGTATTGTTTCTTGCACGCGATACAGACAAAACATACCGTTCATAGAGAAGGAAACAAGAGAGTGCAGAATGTAGTGTTACAGTCATAGCTAGGGTGTAGAGAAAGATCAACTTCATGTGAGGTAAGTCCATTCAAAAGTCTGACAGCAGCAGGGAAGAAGCTGTTCTTGGGTCAGTTGGGACGTGACCTCAGACTTTTATATCTTTTTCCCGAAGGGAGAAGGTGGAAGAGAGAATGTCCGGGGTCGGAGGTCTTTTTCCCGAAGGGAGAAGGTGGAAGAGAGAATGTCCGGGGTCGGAGAGAATGTCGAGAGCTCCGAAAGCTTGTGTGGCTTTTGCTACCAAATAAACCTGTTGGACTTTAACCTGGTGTTGTTAAACTTCTTACTGTGTTTACCCCAGTCCAACGCCAGCATCTCCACATCAAGACTTTAATTTCCCAAACATAGATTGGAATATCCCTAGGGTAAGGGGATTGGATGGGGAGGAGTTCGTTACGTGTGTTCAGGAGGGTTTCCTGACACAGCATGTGGACAAGCCTACAAGAGGAGAGGCTGTACTTGATCTGATACTGACCAATGAGCCTGGACAGGTATCAGATCTCTCAGTGGGAGAGCATCTTGGGGATAGCGATCATAACTCTATCTCCTTTATGCTTGCATTGGAGAAAGAGAGGATCAGGCAAGCTAGGAAAGTGTTTATATGGAGTAAGGGGAAATACTAAGACATAAGGCAGCAAATTAGAGGAGTAAATTGGAAGGAGGTATTCTCGGGGAAATCGACTGAAGAGAGGTGGCAGTTTTTCAAGGAATGTCTTTCTAGGGTTCTACAGGACAATGTTCCGAGCAGACAGGGAGGAGTTGGTAGGTTAAAGGAACCGTGGTGCACGAAAGCTGTGCGGGACCTAGTTGAGAAGAAAAGGAAAGCGTACAAAAGGTTCAGAGAGCTTGGCGAAGATAGGGATCTAGATGAGTATATGGCTTGTAGGAAGGGACCAAAGAAGGAAATTAGGAGAGCCAGAAGGGGTCACGAGAAGGCCTTGGCAGGTAGGATTAAGGAGAACCCTAAGGCGTTCTATAAATATGTGAAGAGTAAAAGGATGAGACGTGAAGGAATAGGGCCTATAAAAGGTGAAGGTGGGAAAATCAGTACGGAACCAGTAGAAATGGCAGAGGTGCTTAATGAGTATTTTGCCTCGGTTTTCACAGAGGAGAAGGACATGGGTGGATGTACTGTGGGCTTGCGGTGGACTGAAAAGATTGAGTATGTGGAATTTAACAAAGAGGTTGTGCTGGAATCTTTGAATGGCATCAAGATAGATAAGTCGCCGGGTCCGGATGGGATGTACCCCAGGTTACTGTGGGAGACGAGGGAAGAGATTGCGGAGCCTCTGGTGATGATCTTTGCGTCGTCGATGGAGACGGGAGAGGTGCCGGAGGATTGCGGATGTTGTTCCTATTTTCAAGAAGGGGAATAGGGATAGCCCAGGAAATTACTGACCGGTGAGTCTAACCTCAGTGGTTGGTAAGCTGATGGAGAAGATCCTGAGGGACAAGATTTATGAGCATTTAGAGAGGTTTAGTATGCTCAAGAATACTCAGCATGGCTTTGTCAAAGGCAGATCGTGCCTTACGAGCCTGGTGGAGTTCTTCGAAAATGTGACTAAACACATTGACGAAGGGAAAGCGGTAGATGTGGTTTATATGGATTTTAGCAAGGCGTTCGATAAGGTCCCCCATGCAAGGCTTCTAGAAAAAGTGAGAGGGCATGGGATCCAAAGGGCTACTGCCCTGTGGATCCAGAACTGGCTTGCCCAAAGGAGGCAGAGAGTGTGTATAGATAGGTCTTTTTCTAATTGGAGGTCGGTCACCAGTGATGTGCCCCGGGGATCTGTTCTGGGACCCTTGCTGTTTGTCATTTTCATAAATGACCTGGATGAGGAAGTGGAGGGATGGATTGGTAAGTTTGCCGACGACACGAAGGTTGGTGGGGTTGTGGATAGTCTGGAGGGATGTCAGAAGTTACAGAGGGACATAGATAGGATGCAAGACTGGGCGGAGAAGTGGCAGATGGACTTCAACCCAGATAAATGCGTAGTGGTCCATTTTGGCAGCTCAAATGGGATGAAGGAGTACAATGTAAAGGGAAAGACTCTTAGTACTGTAGAGGATCAGAAGGACCTTGGGGTCCAGGTCCATAGGACTCTAAAATCGGCCCCGCAGGTGGAGGTGGTGGTTAAGAAGGCGTATGGTATGCTGGCCTTTATCAATCGAGGGATTCAGTTTAGGAGTCCGGGGATAATGATGCAGCTATATAAGACCCTCATCAGACCCCACTTGGAGTACTGTGCTCAGTTCTGGTCGCCTCATTACAGGAAGGATGTGGAAAAGATTGAAAGGGTGCAGAGGAGATTTACAAGGATGTTGCCTGGATTGAGTGGCATGCCTTATGAGGATAGGCTGAGGGAGCTCGGTCTTTTCTCCTTGGAGAGACGTAGGATGAGAGGAGACCTAATAGAGGTATATAAGATGTTGAGAGGCATAGATCGGGTGGACTCTCAGAGGCTTTTTCTCAGGGTGGAAATGGCTGCTACGAGAGGACACAGGTTTAAGGTGCCGGGGGGTAGGTACAGGGGAAATGTTAGGGGGAAGTTTTTCACACAGAGGGTGGTGGGCGAGTAGAATCGGCTGCCGTCAGTGGTGGTGGAGGCAAACTCAATAGGGTCTTTTAAGAGACTCCTGGATGAGTACATGGGACTTAATAGGATGGAGGGTTATAGGTAGCCCTAAAAGGTAGGGATATGTTCGGCACAACTTGTGGGGCCTAAGGGCCTGTTTTTGTGCTGTAGTTTTCTATGTTTGACAAAGTCCCACATGGCAGACTGATAGAAAAACTAAAATCACATGGGATTCAGAGTGGGCTGGCTAGATGGACACTGAACTGGCTTGGTTATACAAGGTTAAAGTCCAACAGGTTTATTTGGTAGCACAAGCCACTAGCTTTCAGAGCGCTGCTCCTTCATCAGGTAAGTGGGGGAGGGGAGCAGCGCACCGAAAGCTAGTGGCTTGTGCTACCAAATAAATCTGTTTTACTTTAATCTGGTGTTGTGAGACTTCTGTGTTTACCCCAGTCCAACGCCGGCATCTCCACATCTTGGTTATACAAGACAGAGAATAGCAGTGGGTGTTTTTCAGAATGGAGAATCTGTAGCTAGTGGTGTTCTGCAGGGTTTCAGTGCTGGGATCTCTGTTGTTTGTAGTGTATATAAATGATCTGGAGGAAGATGTGGTGGTCTGATTCATAAGTTTGCAAATGTCACGAAGATTGGCAGAGTTGCTGATAGTGCCGAGGATTGTCAGAGGGTAGAAGAGGATTGTAGATAGATTGGAGATTTGGGCACAGAAATGGCAGATGGAGTTTAATCCAGACAAATACGAGGTGATACATTTTGGAGGATCAAATTTAAGTGTGAATTATACTGTAAATGGTAGAACATTAACGTACAGAGGGATCTGGGCGTGCAGGTCCACAGTTCACTAAAAGTGGTAATGCAGGTAGCCCAGGTGATTTAGAAGGCATATGGTGTGCTTAGCTTCATCAGCCAGGGCAGTGAGTACAGGAGTTGGGAAATCATGTTGCAGCTATATAAAACCTTGGTTAGGCCGCATTTAGAGTTACTGTATGCAGTTCTGGTCGGCACAGTATCAGAAGGACGTGGAAGCTTTGGAGAGAGTACAAAGAAGGTTCACCAAGATGTTGCCTGGTCTTGAGGGTGTTGGGTATGAGTAGAGGTTGAATAAACTAAGATTGTTTTCACTGGAAAGACGGAGGCTGATGATGACCTGATAGAGTGTCCAAAATTATGAGGCATAAACAGGGTAGTTAGAGGCTTTTTCCAAGGGTGGTAGAGTCAATTACAAGAGGGCACAGATTCAAGGTGAGGGGAGAAAGTTCAAGAGAGATGTATGGGGAAGTTTTTCCACAGAGGGGTGGGTGCCTGGATCGCACTGCCAGAAGATGAGATGGAAGCAGGCACACTACCAACATTTACAAGGCATCTGGATGGGTACATGAATAGGGAGGAAATAGAGGGATATAGACCAAGTAAGGGCAGAAGGATTTTTTTAGTTCGGGCATCATGATCGGAACAGGCTTGCAGGGCCAAAGGGCCTGTTCCTCTGCTGTACTATTTTTGTTCATTTTGGGGAACAGTTGTTTGAGTTCAGGCTGAGACGCTCCCTTTGTATCCATTGGGCCAGCTGGGTGTCTTTGGGCATGATGGTGACTCACTTGGCATAGATGGCACACATTTGGTGTCCTCATAGAGCCCTACCAGGTAAAGCCTTGCAGGAGGCCATTCAGCCTCAAGTCTGTTTGACCATTCAATGAGATCATGTCTTATTTTACTTTCATATACATATCACTTGGATAACAATCTCAGATTTGAAATCGACAACTAATCAAGCTGTTTGAGAATGGCATTTCCAAACTTGTTTCCAATGCTGACTCTCTCTGATCAGGCTTGTCCAAATGCTCATTTACTCGAGATGTGAGACTAATAGGTCCATACCTGCCTCATTTATTCCTCCAATTCTTAAATATTGAAGCAACATTGGGGATTTTCTCATTAATTTGAATGTGACAATGCAAGTGGATCAGGTTTTATTTAATGTATATGTGAACCCCCAGCTTTGCTTCTGCACCACAAAGTGAACACCCCTTTCTATTCTATGTTGCTGACCTTTTCCTCTTCGTTAGTCACTTTTCAAAGCCTCTAAAATTCAATCTGCACTTTTGTTTGAACTTCAAGTGTCTCGACATCAACCTCCCGCTCCATGTTGTCCTGCAGTTGAACAGTTTTTATATTTGCACGATTTATTGTTTCTCACTCTAAATTCAGCATTTTCCTTTGTTGATAATGCTTGTGTTTTACTCTGACACCTGTTGCTAGGATCATACGAATTAAGAGCAGGACACTCAGCCTCTCGAGCCTGCTCAGTCACTAAGATCATGGCTTCTGATTGCAACCTCAACTCCACACTCCTGTCTATCCCCAATCCCTTTCACCTCCTTGTTAATCAAGAAGCTATCTAACTCTGCCTTAAAAAGATTCAAAGGTTCTGTTTCCACTGCCTTTTGAAAAGAGAGTTCCAGAGACTCAAGACCCTATGAGAGAAATACATTTGCCTCAATCTCAGTCTTAAATAGCCTTATTTATCAGTGACCTAGTTCTAGATTCTCCCACAAGAGGAAACATCCTCTCCACATATGGTTCAATCAAGTTGTCTTTTACTCTTCTAAACTCTACTGGATACACCTAACCTCTCCAACCTTTTGTCATAAGACAACTCACCCATTCCTAGTATTAGTCCAGTAAACCTTTTTCTGAACTGCCTGTAAAACATTTACATCTTTCCTTAAACAAGGAAACCAATACTATATACAATATTTCAGATGTGGTCTCACCAATGCCTTGTACAACTTAAGCATAACCTTCCTATCTTTGTAATTAGTTTCCCTCAAAATAAATGATAACATTCCGTTAGCCTTCCTACCTGTATATCAGCGTTTTGCAATTCAGGCATCAGCTCTGCAATTTCTCACAATTTAAACAAACTTATTTTTAATTATTTCTGCCAAAAATGGAAATTTCACATTTGCCCACATTATACTCCATTTGCCATATCCCTTTGTAACATCCTCAATGTCCACTTTGACACAGATAAGAAAGTAAGCTGCAATGAGCACATTTATCAAGATTTATCCATTTATACGAATTGTAAAAAGTTGAGGCCTGAGCACTGATCCATGGTACATCACAAGTCATTCCTGCCAACTAGAAAAAGACCCATTTATACCAACTGTTTCCTGTTAGCTAACCAATCTGCAATTCATGCATATATTACCCACTATACCATGAGCTTTTATTTACAATAACCTTTGATATGACACCTTATCAAATGTCTCTAGAAATCCAAGTACGGTATATCTACCAATTCCCCTTTACCCATATTACATGGAACTTCAATATTGTTTAAACAGGATTTCCCTTTCACAAAACCATGTTGACTCTGCTTGATTGTTTTGAATTTAAGTGTCTGGTTACAACTTTTTCAATAATGGCTTCTAAATTTTCCCCATGACGAATGTTAGACCAACTGGCCTGTAGTTTCCCGCTTTGTCTCCCCTTTTGAATAAAGGAGTTATATTTGTTATTTTCTAATCTAATAGAAACTTGCGAATCTGGGGAATTTTGGAAGATTTAAACCAATGCATCAACCATCTTACGAAGCACTTCTTTCAAGACCCTCGGATGAAATCCATAATGTCCTGGGGTTTTATCAGCCCACAATTCCACCAACTTTCTCAAAAGCACTTCCCGATGGCTGTAATTTTCTCAACTTCCTCCCTCTCTCCTATTTGATTTACAGCCTATTTCTGGGATGTTCATTGCCATTCCGACAAGTTTGAAATAAATCACACTTTTAATATTAAACACTGAGATACCTGGGAATGTGATTGTTAGAAGATTTGAATGTTCCTATTTATTAGATGCATTAGACAGAGACAGATTGGAGTCCAAATCTAATTTATTAGAACTTAAATACAAAATAGCAAGTACAAATTAAACCACCTTTTGCAAAGCACAAACAGGCACCCCTTTCCAACCCCCCCTCCGACCCCCCGATTACTCAAGCAAAAAAATAAATCTGATTATGTTCCGTGACCTCCCAACAATCAACACTTGGCTCTTCCCTGGGACAGTCTCATGGAGCAGATCCCTTCAACACCCGCCCCCCCCAATCTCCCCACGACCGACTGAAGGTCTGCAGAATCAAGGCCCCGCACCATGTGGATAGGTGAGGCCCCGTGGACTTGACTATCAGTGAAAACCAGTTGGACTCAGTGCAGTTGGGCCTCCAGACCCCGATTGTGCATCTGACAGCCAGGAGCTGAGAGATGGAGATCTGGATCATTGCTCCATTGAATCTCTCCCCTTCCCCTCACAAATAATGAATGAGATTTAACGGTTAAAATGCAGTATTGCAAACAAGGCCCAGAACGAAATCAATGTACGAATCAGTGGACAGAATTTTCCATTCTCAGCAGCAGCAGAAATCCTAACGGGTGGAACAGCAAAGATTTGACGGAAAACCAAAAATCAGATTCCCAATGGCGGGAAGTTAGTTTGGGATCTTGTGTACCCCATTTTCATGGTGGGTTAAAGACCACGGAGCTACGTCAGGAATGCCATTGGAATCTCATGAATGATTAAAGGGCCAACACACTGGAATTTTATTCCCTCTGCAATTAAGCATCGACCAGCAAGACTGTACACAAGCAGTGTGTGCTTGGTGAGTTTGACTTCTTCCTGGACTTTGAGGCTGGCAGGTGTTGCTTTTGCACTGTCAGAGTTATCAGCTGCCTGTTACACACACACACTGTCAAGGCTGGGTAAAGAGGAGGAATGTATCGGAGATAACACGTGTCTGTACCCGAGTGTGCGTGTGGGTACTTGTGTGGTGGGGGGAACGATAGTCAAGGAGCAGAGTGAAGGACTGAATAACTTGTTAGAGCCTATGAGGTGAGAGAGTCAGGCCACTTGCTGCCTGTCCCACCAGAAGATGCCATCCTCCTTGCCGATGCAAAATGAATAAGCTGAACAGCTCAAGATCTTGTGTGTTCAACTTTTCAGCGAAGTCATTCCTATCTTTGGTCCCACCACGAGACCGTAGCTCCAGAATGGAAAATTCCACCCAGTTTCCCAGTGTTTGCGCAGCAAACAGTGCAAATTGAAGCTTAATTCATCAGCTACTCCCTATTCAAAGCACACACATTTCATTATGTACAGATCACCCCCCCTTCCTGCAGATACAATCAGAGTTTCAGAAATAGTCATCAGTGATGAAAACCCACCCTCCCCGTTTCTCTCATCAGCTCCATTCATTGGTCGATTGAACTCCGTGGAATGTCACTGAGGAAGAGAAATAAAAGATGGTTAACAGAGTGAGGAAAATCCACACAAATCCCCACAACAAACCCCAGACTCCTCCCCTCCACCAGACCCATCGCTCTCCAAAAACCAGTAACACAGGATTCTTTTTCCAGTGAGAAAGGAAAATAGGACAGATGAATACATGGCTCAAGAGGTGGTGCAGAAAGGAGGATTTTAGTTTGCTGGATGACTGGGACTGTTTCTGGGGGAGGTGGGACATGTACAAATGGGACGGTTTGCCCCTGAACCACATTGGGGCCAATATTTTTGTGGGTAGGTTTGCTAATGCTGTTGGGAGGAGTTTAAACTAGTCTGGCAGGGGGAGGGGACACAGGACATTAGTAAAATAGAGACACGTTGACTTGCTTCCTTTACTGTAGCAGAGAGAATTCAGCTATGTTGAGTGTCAAGAGAGTAAGGCAAGGTTGGATGGTGTTTACTTTAATGCTCGGAGTAAGACGGATGGGTTGCAGGCGTGGATTGACACATGGAAGTGTGACATTGTTGCCATCACAGAAACATGGTTGTGGGAAGGGTAGGACTGGCAACTCAAACATTCCAGGGTTTAGGATCTTTAGGCGAGACAGAGGAGGGTGTAAAAGGGAGGTGATGTAGCATTATTAATTAAGAATTACTGCAATAAGGAGTGATGATATTTTGGAAAGGTCTTCAAAGAGGCTGTGGAGTTAGAAATATAAAAAAAGGCAGCCACATTAGAGGGAGTGCACTATTGGTGAAGTCGCATGGGATCAGAGGTGAGCTGGCAAGGTGGATACAAAACTGGCTCAGTCAAAGAAGACAGGCAGTGGAAAGGTGCATTTCTGAATGGAGGGCTGTGACAAGTGGCGCTCCTCAGGGATCAGTGCTGGGACCTTTGCTGTTTGTAATATATATATATAAATGATTGGGAGGAAAATGTAACTGGTTTGATTAGCAAGTTTGCGGATGACACACAGGTTGGTGGATTTGCGGATAGCGATGAGGACCATCAGAGGATACAGCAGGATATAGATCGGTTAGAGACTTGGGTGGAGAGATGGCAGATGGAGTTTAATCTGGACGAAATGTGAGGTAATGCATTTTGGAAGGTCTAATACAGATAGGAAATATACAGTAAATGGCAGAACCCTAAAGAGTATTGATAGGCAAAAGGATCTGGGTGTACAGGTACACAGGTCACTGAAAATGGCAATGCAGGTGGAGAAGGTAGTCAAGAAGGCATACGGCATGCTTGCCTTCATTAGCCAGGGCATTGAGTTTAAAAATTGGCAAGTCACGTTGCAACTTTATAGAACCTTAGTTAGGCAGCACTTGGAATATAGTGTTCAATTCTGGTCGCCACACTACCAGAAGGATGTGGAGGCTTTGAGAGGGGACAGAAAAGATTTATCAGGATGTTGCCTGGTATGGAGGGCATTAGCTATGAGGAGAGGTTGGAGAAACTTGGTTTGTTCTCACTGGAACGACGGAGGTTGAGGGGAGACCTGATAGAAGTCTACAAGATTATGAGGGGCATGGACAGAGTGGATAATCAGAAGCTTTTTCCCAGGGTGGAAGAGTCAATTACTAGGGGGCACAGGTTAAAGGTGCGAGGGGCAAGGTTTAAAGGAGATGTACGAGACAGATTTTTTCCCCCCACAGAGTAGTGGGTGCCTGGAACTCATTGCCGGAGGAGGTAGTGGAAGCGGATACGGTAGTGACTTAAGGGGCGTCTTGACAAATACATGAATAGGATGGGAATAGAGGGATATGGTCCCTGGAAGGGTTGGGGGTTTTAGTTAAGTCGGGCAGCATGGTCGGTGCAGGCTTGGAGGGCCGAAGGGCCTGTTCCTGTGCTGTAATTTTCTTTGTTCTTTGAGGTCCCCAAAGAGTCAGCGGGAAAGAGAGTAGATATGAAGATAGTTCACTAATGTGTGTAAGAATAATAATCAGGTAAATTATCTTGCGGAATTTCAACTTCCCCAACATAAATTGGGATAGTCATAGTGTAAAGGATTTAAAGCTAGAGGGTTTCTTGCATCAGTAAGCGGAAGGCCCAACAAAGGATGGTATAGTGTTGGATCTGGTTCTGGGGAAATGAAGCTGAAAGGGTTCAATGTGACAATGGGGCAGCATCTCAGCAATAGTGACCACAACACGGTACAGTTAAAGTTTGTTATGGACAAGGAGAAAGTTGGCTTGCAAAAGTCAACTTTGGATTGGGGAAAGGCAGATTTTACTAAAATAAAGCAGGATTTGGCCAAAGTTGACAGTGGATAGCTCCTTGTGGGCAAGTCTACGGCAGAGCAGTGGGGGGGGGCATTCAGTAAGGAACTGGGAAGAGTACTAACATGTTCCGTATAGGGGAAGTGTAAGAGCAATAGGTTCAGGGAAGCCTGGATATCTAGGACAATTCAGGACTGGATAAGTAAGAAACAAATGGCTTTTAGCAAATCCAAAGGGAGCAATTCAGCTGCAGCCCTAGAGGAATACAGGAAGTTCAAGAAGGAACTTAATAAAGCAATTAGAGGAGCAAAAAGGGGGCATGGAAAAGGACTTGCAAGCAAGATTAGGGGAATTTTAAGACATTCTATAAATGCATCCAAGGGAAGAGGATAACCAGGGAAGGAGTAGGACCGATTAGAGACCAAGGGGGCAATGTGTGTGTGAAGCTGCAGGACACTGGAAGGGTGTTAAATGAATATTTTTCATCATCTTCACTCAGGAAAAGTAGAATTGAGGAAAAAGGACTGTGAGAAATTTGCATAGTTTGACATAGGAAATGGCGGGCTTTTGGAGTCTTAAAAATGGACAAATCCCCAGGCCCGGATGAATTGCATCCCAGGCTGCTGTGGGAGACCAGACAGGGAAAGTGCCAGAGGACCGGGGAATAGCTAATGTGGTTCCACTTTTCAGGGGTGGTAGTCAGTGGTAGGGAAACTATTGGAGAAAATCCTGAAGGAGATGATTAAAATTCATTTGGAAAAGCATGGGTTAATTAGGGATAGTCAGCATGGTTTTGTCAGAGGTCATGCCTTGAGGATGAGGAAGTTCAGTTGATGTAGCTTATATGGATTTTAGCAAAGCCATTGACAGGTTCCCACTGAGAGACTGATTGAGAAGGTTGAAGCACAACATTGGTCAGGCCACAGTTGGGGTAGTGTGTGGAGTTCTGGTCACCTCACTATGGGAAGGATTTGATTGAGGGGGTACAGAGAGGGTTCACCAGGATGCTGCCTGGAATGGAGCATTTGAGCTTTAAGGAGAGACTAGATAGGCTTGGATTGTTTTCTCTAAACCACAGAAGGCTGAGGGGGGACATGATTGAAGTATATAAGATTACGAGGGGTATGGATAGGGTAAGGAGTAGCTGTTCTCTTTGGTTTGAGGGGTCAATCATGACGGGGCACAGTTTTAGTGCAAGCGGCAGGAGATTCGGGGGGGGGATTTGAGTAAAAGCTTTTTCACTCAGTTGTGGGAATCTGGAATGTACTGTCTGGGAAGATAGGGGAGGTCGTAAATATTACAACCTTTAAAAAATATACGGATGAGCACTTGAAATATTATAATATTCAAGGATATGGGACAAGTGCATGAAAATAGGATTAACATGAATTTACCGGTAGCTAGTTTTTTTTTTTTTCTTGCTGGTAATGGCTTCAGGGATGGCAGTTCAGGCAGTATGCTGCATCTCCTGTGGGATGTATGTGGTGAGGAAATCCAGTAGTGTTTCAGGAGATTTTAGTTGTAAGAAGTGCATTAGATTGCAGCTTCTGGAGGAGCGTGTAAAGGAGCTGGAGGGGGAGGTAGAGGAACTCCGCATAATTCGGGAGGCGGAGGTGGAAGTTGATAGGAGTTATAGAGAAATAGTAACTCCTAGAAATGAGGCTTGGGTCAATGCCAGGAGGAGGGGTAAGAAGCAATCGGGAAGACAATCCCCTGGGGCGGTTCCCCTCCATAATAGGTTTTCGGTGCTGGAGGCTACAGTTGAGGAGGAATCAACTGAGCATAGAGAGCAGATCTCTGGGGGTGAGCCGAGTGAGAAAGCTCAGGTGGTTAGGGGCTGTAAAAGACTGGGCCTTGTGATTGGGGACTCCACAATTAAGGGGACAGATAGGAGGGTCGGAACTAAAGGTAGGGACTCAGGGTTGGTGTGTTGCCTACCAGGGGCTGGGGTCCGGGATGTGTCTGACAGGGTATTCAGGACTCTTAGGGGGGAGGGAGATAAACCACAAGTTATTGTACATGTGGGGACACACGACATAGGGAGGATAGGGGAAGGGGATATTAGGCAGGGATTTATGGAGTTGGGGTGGAAACTAAAGGCCAAGACTGACAGAGTGGTTATCTCTGGACTCTTGCCTGTACCACGGGATAGTTTAGAGAGGAATAGGGAGAGGGAAGGTTTGAATTCATGGCTGAAGGGATGGTGCAGGAGGGAGGGGTTCAGGTACTTAAGCAATTGGGGCTCGTACTGGGGAAGGTGTGACCTCTATGAGAAGGATGGTCTACACCTTAATCAGAAGGGGACCAATATCCTGGGGGGTAAATTTGCTAAGGCCATGCAGGGAGGTTTAAACTGATTCGGGGGGGGGGAGGGATCCTGAGTAGTGGGGCTGAAAGTGAGGGATGCATGGATGGGGGCTGCTATGCACGGCATTGCAGAGGTGGGGTGGAGCAGGGTTTGAAATGTGTATACTTCAATGCCAGGAGTATTCGCAATAAAGTGGGTGAACTTGCAGCGTGGATCAGTACCTGGGACTTCGATGTTGTGGCTATTTCAGAGACATGGATAGAGCAGGGGCAGGAATGGATGCTGCAGGTCCCGGGGTTCAAATGTTTTAGTCGAAGTAGGGAAGGAGGTAGAAGAGGGGGAGGGGTAGCATTATTGGTCAGAGATTGTATCACAGTGTCAGAGAGGAGGTTTGATGAGGACTTATCTGTTGAGGTAGTATGGGCGGAGATTAGAAATAGGAGAGGAGAGGTCACCCTGTTGGGAGTCTTTTATAGACCTCCTAAAAGTTCTAGAGAGGTTGAGGAAAGGATTGCGGAGTCAATCCTGCTTAGGAGTGAAAGTAATAGGGCAATTGTTATGGGGGATTTTAACTTGACTAATATTGACTGGAATTGTTATAGCTCTAGCTCGTTAGAGGGGTCAGTTTTTGTTCAAAGCGTGCAGGAAGGTTTTTTTGACTCAGTATGTAGACAGGCCAACTAGAGGTGAGGCTATATTGGATCTGGTGCTGGGAAATGAGCCAGACCAGGTGCTAGACTTGGAAGTTGGTGTGCATTTTGGTGATAGTGACCACAATTCGGTTACGTTCACCTTAGTGATGGAAAGGGATAGGCATGAACCTCGGGCCAGTGGTTTTAGCTGGGGGAAGGGTAATTATGAGGCTATTAGGAGAGAATTAGGAAACATAGGTTGGACTAGGAGATTACAGGGACTGGGAACGTCCGACATGTGGAGTTTTTTCAAGGAGCAGCTACTGCGAGTCTGTGATAGGTATGTCCCTGTCAGGCAAGGAGGAATTGGTAGGGCTAGGGAACCGTGGTGCACCAAAAAAGTTTCTTTGTTGGTTAAAAAGAAAAAGGAGGCTTATGTTCGGATGAGACGTGAGCACTCGGGTAGTGCACTAGAAAGCTTTAGCTAAGAGGGAGTTGAAGAGCGAGCTTAGAAGGGCTAAAAGGGGACATGAGAAGACTTTGGCGGATAGGGTTAAAGAGAATCCTAAGGCGTTCTATAGGTATGTCAAGAACAGAAGGTTGGTTAGGGCAAGTTTAGGGCCAGTTATAGATGGCAGAGGGAAGTTATGTGTGGAACCGGAGGAGATTGGTGAAGCATTGAACCAATATTTCTCTTCGGTGTTCACGCAAGGGGACATGAATATAGCTGAGGAGGACACTGGGTTGCAAGGGAGTAGAATAGACAGTATTACAGTTGATAAGGAGGATGTGCAGGATATTCTGGAGGGTCTGAAAATAGATAAATCCCCTGGTCCGGATGGGATTTATCCAAGGATTCTCTGGGAGGCAAGAGAAGTGATTGCAGAGCCTCTGGCTCTGATCTTCAGGTCGTCGTTGGCCTCTGGTATAGTACCAGAAGATTGGAGGTTAGCGAATGTTGTCCCATTGTTTAAGAAGGGGAACAGAGACTTCCTCGGGAATTATAGACCGGTGAGTCTCACTTCTGTTGTCGGCAAGATGTTGGAAAAAATTATAAGGGATAGGATTTATAGTTATTTGGAGAGTAATGAATTGATAGGTGATAGTCAGCATGGTTTTGTGGCAGGTAGGTCGTGCCTTACTAACCTTATTGAGTTTTTTGAGAAAGTGACCAAGGAGGTGGATGGGGGCAAGGCAGTGGACGTGGTATATATGGATTTTAGTAAGGCGTTTGATAAGGTTCACCATGGTAGGCTTCTGCAGAAAATGCTGATGTATGGAATTGGGGGTGATCTAGGAAATTGGATCAGGAATTGGCTAGCGGATAGGAAACAGAGGGTGGTGGTTGATAGTAAATATTCATCATGGAGTGCGGTTACAAGTGGTGTACCTCAGGGATCTGTTTTGGGGCCACTGCTGTTTGTAATATTTATTAATGATCTGGATGAGGGTATAGTTGGGTGGATTAGCAAATTTGCTGATGACACCAAAGTCGGTGGTGTGGTAGACAGTGAGGAAGGGTGTCGTAGTTTGCAGGAAGACTTAGACAGGTTGCAAAGTTGGGCCGAGAGGTGGCGGATGGAGTTTAATGCGGAGAAGTGTGAGGTAATTCACTTTGGTAGGAATAACAGATGTGTTGAGTATAGGGCTAACGGGAGGACTTTGAATAGTGTGGAGGAGCAGAGGGATCTAGGTGTATGTGTGCATAGATCCCTGAAAGTTGGGAATCAAGTAGATAAGGTTGTTAAGAAGGCATATGGTGTCTTGGCGTTTATTGGTAGGGGGATTGAATTTAGGAGTCGTAGCGTTATGTTGCAACTGTACACAACTCTGGTGCGGCCGCACTTGGAGTACTGTGTGCAGTTCTGGTCCCCACATTACAGGAAGGATGTGGAGGCTTTGGAGAGGGTGCAGAGGAGGTTTACCAGGATGTTGCCTGGTATGGAGGGGAGATCCTATGAGGAGAGGCTGAGGGATTTGGGATTGTTTTCGCTGGAAAGGCGGCGGCTAAGAGGGGATCTTATTGAAACATATAAGATGATTAGAGGTTTAGATAGGGTGGATAGTGATAGCCTTTTTCCTCTGATGGAGAAATCCAGCACGAGGGGGCATGGCTTTAAATTGAGGGGGGGTAGTTATAGAACCGATGTCAGGGGTAGGTTCTTTACCCAGAGGGTGGTGAGGGATTGGAATGCCCTGCCAGCATCAGTAGTAAATGCGCCTAGTTTGGGGGCGTTTAAGAGATCCGTAGATAGGTTCATGGACGAAAAGAAATTGGTTTAGGTTGGAGGGTCACAGTTTTTTTTTAACTGGTCGGTGCAACATCGTGGGCCGAAGGGCCTGTTCTGCGCTGTAATGTTCTATGTTCTATGTTCTATTGGTGCAGATTCGATGGGCCGAAGGGCTTTTTCTGTACTGTATGACTATGGAGGGGCAATACAAATCCCCATGGAGCAGCTGACAGCAGGCACATCCCAGGTTGGATGTGATGAGAGGAGTTTCCAACCCCTCCCTCACAACTACCCAAGATATCCATGCCTCAAGTCAGCTACTCCAGGGGGTCAATTCCTAAGCTGTGTCAAATTGTGTAACACAGTAAGGAGTCTAACAACACCAGGTTAAAGTCCAACAGGTTTATTTGGTAGCAAACGCCACATCAAATTGTATAACCCATGGCGAGATTTTCCAGAGGTAGCCAATGGTGTAGACACCGGAGGGACCAGAAAATCCCAGTGGTGGCCAACCGTGAGCTGCCTCCATTGCTGAAAAACATGCTGCGAGGGGCTGGAAAATCCTCCCAGTCTTTAATGCACATATAAAGACAGAGAGAGAAAGAGAGTGCAGTCAGATTCCACCCTACGAGTGTACAGGAAACAACAGCTTCAAAGCCAGTGCACAATCTGCTCACTATTGATCAGTAATGTTCGTACCTTTAGGCAGTGGCAGAAGAATTTGATGAGGATTCTGCTTTGTCAGAAGCTGTTAACAGAAAAACAAGCATTATAAAACTGTTTATCAACAGTGAGCCACAGATACGGAGAAGATCACAAGTATAGAGGGGGGCCAGAGACTGACACATACAAACACAAGAGGATGGAGGTCTCACACACACAAAAAGGGAGACATCACATACCAATGAAGATAGCAATAAACCAGTGACTGTACAGAGAGAGAGTAATGTTTCTTGCTCTTAGATGAAGATGCAGTGATTTGAGGCACACTTACTCTTTGCTGGATTGTAGCCAGTCTTCTGTCCTGCTGTAAAACAAGGAATTCTCAGTTAGTGAGCAGAGCACAACATTCAGAGAGGAGACACAACCATTTTCTCTCTCCCAGCCAGGATCACACACATAGAAAGATAAGTACATTATAATGGGAGGAGATTATTCAGGTCATAGAGGTGGTTTTGACATTTAATGAGATCATGGCTAATCTACAATCTAACTCCCAGCCAGTGAAAGCTGTTTCGCCCCATATATTCTCATTATCTTGAAAATTTCCATTAGATTACTTCTCAACTTCAAGATTGCAGAGAATATATTCCTAATTTTTAAAAAAATCTCTCCTCACCCTTTCAGTCAATCTGCACTCCTTTGAAGACAAATATCTCCTTCCTATAGTGTTAAGCCCAGAGCTGCTCCCAGTATTTCAGGTGTGGTCAAACCAGAGCTTCTTGAAGCGGAAGTGTCTTCACACCCCCCCCCTCCCCAACCCCCAGATTGAAAAGCAGCAATATGTTTGACTAATAATTTTTTTCCAAAGATGTAACCAGCGGGATGGATAATGGGAATCCGGTAGATGTCGTGTATCTTGACTTCCAGGAGGCATTTGATAAGATACTACACAAAAAGGTTAATACACCAGGTTTGTTCACATGGGATTAGGGGTAAATTATCATCTTGGGTAGAGGATTGGCTAACCAATGGAAAGCAGAGAGTCGGGGTAAATGAGTCATTTGTGGTTGGCACGATGTAACTGTTGGGGTGCCATAGGGTTAGGTGCTCAGGGGTCAACTATTTACAATCTACATTAATGACTTGGATACAGGGATAGCAGGTATCATAGCCAAATTTGCAGATGATACAAAAATAGGTGGGATAGTAAGTTGTGACAATGAAATAAGAAATTTACAAATGGATATGGATAGGTTAAGTACATGCGGTAAATTTGACATGTGTAGTTTAACGTGGTTAAGTGGGAGGTTATCCATTTTGGCAGGCAACATACAAAGGAAAATTCTTGTCTAAATGGGAAACTTGAGTGCTTCGGTACAGAGGGATCTGGGTGTCCTTGTGCATGAACCGCAGAAAACTAGGACGCAGGTAATAAGGAAGGCAATGGAATCTTGGCTTTATTGCTAAAGAAATAACTGTAAAAGTAGTGAAGTGATGCTGCTACTATACAAAGCATTAATGAGACACTGTATTTAGAATATTGTGTACAGTTTTAGTCCACTTACTTGAGGAGGGATGTAGTTACCTTGGAGGCATTTCAAAGGAAGTTCATTAGATTGATTCCAGAGATGAGGGGTTTGCATTATGAAGAGATTTTGAACAGTTTAGGCCTATATGTCTATATGGGCGGCACGGTAGCACAATGGTTAGCACTGCTGCTTCACAGCTCCAGGGACCTGGGTTCGATTCCCGGCTTGGGTCACTGTCTGTGTGGAGTTTGCACATTCTCCTCGTGTCTGCGTGGGTTTCCTCCGGGTGCTCCGGTTTCCTCCCACAGTCCAAAAATGTGCGGGTTAGGTTGATTGGCCATGCTAAAATTGCCCCTTAGTGTCCTGGGATGTGTAGATTAGAGGGATTAGCAGGTAAAATATGTAGGGATATGGGGGTAGGGCCTGGGTGGGATTGTGGTCGGTGCAGACTCGATGGGCCGAATGGCCTCTTTCTGTACTGTAGGGTTTCTATGATTTCTATACTCTTTAGAGTTTAGAAGAATGAGAGGAGGTGCTAAAAGGGATTGATAGTTTGACGTAGGTGAACCTCTTATGGGGCAACAGGACAGGAGGTCATAGTTTTAGAATAAAGAATAAATTTAAAACAGATGAGGAGAAACCACTTCTCTCAATGGATTGGAGTGCAGTGGATACCGGGATATTTGAGAAGATAGACAGATTTTTAATTAGTAATGGGTTGAAGGGTTATGGAGAACGAGTAGAAAAGTGGAGCTAAGGCTATTGAATGGTGCAGCAGACTTCAGGGGCTGATCTGCCGACTCCTGCTCCGAGCTTTTATATTCTTATTCCATTCATCTTTGAGATTATTTTCTCTGTTCATGGTATTTTAATAATCTTTGCACCTGACTCCCCAAATTTCTTCAAACCTCCACTGTCTACACTGAAATCCTTGTGCCAGAGTTTAATTGTATACTTCCATCTACAATGTCTCCAATGACACTCATCTTTGTTGCAGCGACAATTATCAAAGTTAGTGTGAATGGTTGAGGCCCAGATCCCTGTGGGCAGCACAGTGGCAAGCACTGCTGCTTCACAGTGCCAGGGAACTGGGTTCAATTCTAGCCTTGGGTGACTGTAGAGTTTGCACATTCTCCCCATGTCTGTGTGGGTTTCCTCCAGGTTCTCCAGCTGTCTCCCACAGTCCAAAAATGCGCAGGTTAAGTGGATTGGCCATGCTAAATTGTCTCTTAATATCCCAAGATGTGTAGGTTATCTGTCTCCTGCCAATTTCCTAACAAGGTTGCAGCCTGATGGGTATTCATAAAGACACCAGCAAAGCCTGACAGTTAGCCTGCATCAGGCTAAGGCCTACGGAAGCAGCAAAGAACAGGATGTAGAGCCATGGAACAAGCATGGGAACTGATTGGACAGTGGCCGTTACTATGCTTTGAACTGACAGTGTTGTGTTCCTGAGAGAATTACCACCCCTGACAGAGGCACGACTTTTCAGTGTTCGTGACCAAAAATACAGTGATTTATTAGTGCCTGTCCGGAGAGTATGTGATTGGAAGCATCATCAGTGCCAGCAGGATCTCTACGTGAAGAGACAGGGATATTGGCAGCCATAACCTGGGATCAACCACTGTAGAAGCAGCAAGACCCTGAGCACAGAACGCGGAGACATTGGAACAAAACCCATCAGGAGGGAATCTGATCAGTTTGCCTTGCCACGGGTAGTATCTCTAAGGCAAAGTCATGAGTTTGGATATTTTATGACATTTTATATAAAGCTTGGAAGGGATCAGGGGAACACACCAAGTTAAGTAAAGCCACAGCAACAGCAAGTTGTATGAAGGAGTTGCGTGAGAAAGAGATCAGTAAACTGAAGCAGCAATTGAGTGCTGCAGCACAGGAAACTGACACGGTGTGTTAAAGCCTTAGAAACCATAGAACCCCTACAGTGCAGAAAGAGGCCATTCGGCCCATCAAGTCTGCACCGTCAACAATCCCACCCGGGCCCTATCCTCGTATCCCTACATATTTACCTGTTAATCCCTCTAACCCTCATATTTACCCACTAATCCCTCTAATCTACGCATCCCGAGACACTAAGGGGCAATTTAGCTTGGCCAATCAACCTAACCCACACATCTTTGGACTGAGCAATGGAATGAAAGTCATGAGTTACGTATCAGTCAGTTGCAGAAGCAGTTTGAGAAAGCAGATAGAGTGCGAGAGCGAGAAGCAGATAACCGGAGGATTGTGGAGATAGAGCAGAGGTGTAACGAGCAGAGGTGTAACGAGCAGAGGTGTAACGAGCAGAGGTGTAACGAGCAGAGGTGTAACGAGCAGAGGTGTAACGAGCAGAGGTGTAACGAGCAGAGGTGTAACGAGCAGAGGTGTAACGAGCAGAGGTGTAACGAGCAGAGGTGTAACGAGCAGAGGTGTAACGAGCAGAGGTGTAACGAGCAGAGGTGTAACGAGCAGAGGTGTAACGAGCAGAGGTGTAACGAGCAGAGGTGTAACGAGCAGAGGTGTAACGAGCAGAGGTGTAACGAGCAGAGGTGTAACGAGCAGAGGTGTAACGAGCAGAGGTGTAACGAGCAGAGGTGTAACGAGCAGAGGTGTAACGAGCAGAGGTGTAACGAGCAGAGGTGTAACGAGCAGAGGTGTAACGAGCAGAGGTGTAACGAGCAGAGGTGTAACGAGCAGAGGTGTAACGAGCAGAGGTGTAACGAGCAGAGGTGTAACGAGCAGAGGTGTAACGAGCAGAGGTGTAACGAGCAGAGGTGTAACGAGCAGAGGTGTAACGAGCAGAGGTGTAACGAGCAGAGGTGTAACGAGCAGAGGTGTAACGAGCAGAGGTGTAACGAGCAGAGGTGTAACGAGCAGAGGTGTAACGAGCAGAGGTGTAACGAGCAGAGGTGTAACGAGCAGAGGTGTAACGAGCAGAGGTGTAACGAGCAGAGGTGTAACGAGCAGAGGTGTAACGACTTACAGGCTGCTGTGAAGGTCTTGCACAACTCAAACACAGAAATTAACTGACCAAAGTGATAGAGGGAGACAGGCAAGTTAAAGTTGCAACTCTCAGCACAAAGAGGTATGATGTGCACTCGAGGATCGAGGGCTAGATGGAGACAGTGACAAATTGAAGTCTCTACTGTCAGCTCAGAGGAGCTTGTTAGACTAGGCTACAGATTAGAGAGGCATGAAGGATGAGCCTGTAAGTATGGGGGGCAGGGACGACCCTGGGATAATCCTCCGCGTGATGAGCATGCACTGGAACAGTCAACCTCATTCACACCCATCAAAACAGTGTACGGGGCAAGAAGCAGCAGCTCAAACCCTCACTTATACTGCAAAGAACCCCAAGAGGCCCTATGCACCCAAACAAAAGAAGGGGGGAAATGGACAGTGCGGTGTTACAGAACGGGAAAGGAAGCAACTATGCCCCTTCAGCTTACTCAGAAATCATGTAAACTAATTGGCAAGATGCAAACATTTCCTATAGATCCAACTCTGCACAGTTGCTTATTCAATGTATGTAGTTGTATTTTGAATTAGGTTTAGTGAGGAGTTATCTGGGGTTATGGGATGGAAGTTAAAAGGTTAGAAGAGGAATAAAATACACCATTTGTTCACTGTTCATGAACTGGGAAAGAATGGTCAAGAACAACAATGATAATGGAGACGTTTCCTCTACAATTTGTTAACCAGGCATAAAAACAATCATCGGAGCTATGATTTACCTATATTGGGTTAATTGAGCTTTTAAAGGGAAGTTAGCAAGTGTATGCTAATAGGAGACAAAAATTTTAAGCTGTGACTATTGGAGATTTAGGGTTATAATGATAGCTATGACAAAGGGATTAACTGAACAAACAAAACATGTCAAAAACTAGGATCATATTCTGAAAGAAAATAAATAGTGCTGCAATAGTATTTGGATTAAGATCTGGAAACAGATGAGGCAAAAGACCAGACGAGAATAGGAAGCCCTATTCAAACGTCCACCCTCTGCTTAAAGTCCCAAATCTCAGCTAGAAGATTGAGCTGGTAGAAACCTCTCTTAGCATTACTGAAAAAAATCAAATAAATCCGAGGGAAATCTTCTGAAAATACAAAACCAATATTGGATTTCTCCTACAAAGGGTGATAAAAAAGCTAGCCAAGGCTCACCAAATATATATTATTATACAACAGGCAAGGACAATCAGAAGGAAATTGAGGCCATGAAAGAAACTAGCTGGTGGAGCGCGAATGTTCAAATACACACTTGGATAAAACTTCTCTCAAAACTGCGAGTTATATCTCTTAAGTCCAAGCTGTGAGTTTGAATATTTTGTGAAGTTTTGATAACTTTTGAATACTTATAACGGAGTAGGAGAGAGTTTAGTTATTTTGTGTGTAATGAAGTTTGATGCCAGGTGTAATTTTGTGGTAACTTGGGTCGGCGCAATAAAGGAGACTTTTTGTGCAATAATTTGAGAGTTTGTGTCTTTCACCAGGGTTCTAGGGAAACAAGGTCATTAATTGACCTCTAATTTCATGAGTTTCAGCTTTATTTAATATCCTCTCAAGAGACTTGATCAAATGTTTTCTCATACGAATAAAATTCACCTGTTCACTTACATTAATCACCTCTTCAAACACTTCACTCAGGGTCATTTGACATGAGTTCCCTTTACAAATCCATGCTGTCTCTGATCAGCTGAAAAGATTTACAGTGCTCAGTCACCCTATCTTTAATGCTAGATTCTCATCATTTCCTGACACTCATGATAGGATAATGGGTCTATAATTCCCTGCTTTTCCCCTCTCCTTTCTCAATAGTGCAGGGAGAGGGGTATAAATTTTCCAATCTAAAGGAACGGTTACCCAATTGGGTAAACTTTGGAGACTGCTATTAGAACGTTGCCCTTATCTGGTCTGGGGGTTTAGTCACCATCCAATGTCATTAATATTAATGAGAATTGTGTTGAGCCCCTGTCACAGACAATATTAATTTATTGACACATTGATCTCTTCCTCTACAGTAAATACTGATATGTCCCCCATTTTGTATTCCCATTGACAATATACATCAGATTTCAAAGGGCCCACGGTGTTTCTATCTTCTTTCCCCTGATCTATTTCATGTGTTGATTTTGATATCCCACACAAATTTCTTTTCATATCTATTTTTGTAACTTTCTGGGAAGGTTGGCACAGTGGTAACATCACTGAAGTAGTAATCCAGAGGTCCAGGTGAATGCTGTGGAGACACTGGTTCAAATCCCACCATGGCAGCTATTAGTTATTGTAAAAACCCATCTGGTTCATAATGTCCTTTAAGGGAAGGAAATCTGCCATCCTTACCTGGTCAGGCCTACGTGACTCTTAGCAACTGCTCTTGAAATGGCCTAGCAAGCCACTCACTGCAAGAGTAATTAGGGATGGGCAATAAATTCTGGCCTTGCCACATCCCATGAAGCAAAAAATCTGCTTTTTTCGTATGTTTCCCATTTACCAGGGTCTGTGCAATTTTTTGTATCTTTTACTTTTATGTTGTCTGTTGAATTGTTCATGACTACCATTTTTGGCAAGTGGAGCTTGTGGTTTTTAGGAGTCTAAATTGGTTATTCACTTTGGAAACAAAAACAAGAGGTCAGATTACTACCTGAATGGCTGTAAATTGGGAGAGGGGAGTGTGCAGCAGGACCTGGGTGTCCTTGTGCACCAGTCGCTGAAGGTAAGCATGCAGGTGCAGCAGGCGGTAAAGAAGGCAAATGGCATGTTGACCTTTGTTGCGAGAGGTTGAGTACATGAGCAGGGATGTGTTGTTGCGATTATACAGGGCCTTGGTGAGGCCACAGCTGGAGAATTGTGTGTAGTTTTGCTCTTCTTTTCTGAGGAAGGATGTTCTTGCTCTCGAGGGAGTGCAGCGAAGGCTTACCAGGCTGATTCCAGGGATGGCAGGACTGATGTATGAGGAGAAATGTCTAGGTTAGGATTGTTTTCACTGGAGTTCAGATGAATGAGGGTGGGGGGATCTCATAGAGACTTATAAAATTCTAACAGGACTAGACAGGGTAGATGCAGGGAGGATATTCCTGATGGTGGGGTAGTCCAGAACCAGGGGTCACAATCTGAGGATTCAGGGTAGACCATTCAGACGGAGGTGAGGAGACATTTCTTTACCCAAAGAACCCATGGGTTAAGGGTGCAAGGAGAAAAGTTTAAAGGGAATATTAGGACGGGCTTCTTCACGCAGAGAGTGGTGGGAGTGAGGAATGAGCTGCCGGATAAAGTGGTAAATGCTTTTAACATTTAATAAAAACTTGGACGGGTTCATGGATGAGAGGGGTGTGGAGGGATATGGTCCAAGTGCAGGTCAGTGGGACTAGGAAAAAAATGGTTTGGCACAGACAAGAAGGGCCAAAAGGCCTGTTTCTGAGCTGTAATTTTCTATGGTTCTAAAGAGTGGTGAGCCTGTGGAACTCATTACCACAGGAAGTAGTTGATGCCAAAACGTCGAATGTAATCAAGAGGCGGCTGGATATAGCACTTGGGGCGAATGGGATCAAAGGTTATGGGGAGAAAGCAGGATTAGGCTATTGAGTTGGATGATCAGCCATGATTGTAATGAATGGTGGAGCAGGCGTGAAGGGCCAAATGGCCTCCTCCTATCTTCTATGTTTCTAATGCTCAATCTATACTTGCCCCAATGAACCTGTGGAATTCACTGCCACTGAAGGCTGGTTCTATGAATCACAAGAAATTCCTTTTTCAGCACCTTCTCCCGATCTTGTGTCTTTTTATCCATTCCCAGATTTACTCAGATTAGTGTGCCATTAACGGGAGAGGGGGAAAGCAGGGAATTATAGACCCCTGAGCCTAAAATGTGTTGAGGGGAAAGGATGAGAGTCTATGGATTAGCGAACACCAAGGGTTAAATTTTCCCGTGCCACCCACCACAGGAATCGTAGTGGACAGGACAGAAAATTAACTGGACCATGCAAACGTCCGTTGACCTCTAGCGGGAATTTCCAGCCTTGGGGCGAACATGGTCAGAAAATCCCACCATAAATCTTTTCAGCTGATCAGAGAGAGCCAGCATGGACTGGATTGTTGTGGACGATCTCTGTCGCATTCCATTGAAGTCAGCCTTACCCAAAACGCGACTTTGTTGTTTCTCCCTTTCAGCACTGTATGAACCCAATCATATTATGATCACTATTAGATCAATGTTCAAGTGCTGTTAGATTGTTAATTTTATCTGTCACATTACTAAACCTGATATGCTTGGTTCTAGGATTTGTATTGGAAAACTATGCCACTAACATTTGAGAAATTCAGTCTGTCTGAAATGTGCGTACCTGCTTTTCCTAATCTCTATGAAAGAACAAACCTCTCACACCCACCGTCTTTGCAACCTGTCTAATCGCAACAGCTGTACCAGTGTCAATGCACAGCTCCCAGTCCAGTCTTAAATCCTTTTCCATTTTTTCATTCTACTCAGAATGACTCCACTCCCTGCCCATCTCTCATTATATCCTCTCTGATTGTATCTATAATCATTAAGGTTACACCACCCTCTCTATCATTTTCCTGATCTTATTTCTGAGTATCTTTAATTCCTGATCATTGAGCCGCCATGCCCACCAGGTCATACCCTCCAAGATGAACTTAAACTTCCAATTCATACAACGGATGCTCTATGTTTGTAGAAAGATGCTTATCTGGGCGAATCCATTACTTCTCCAACCAATCCAATGATTCAATATCACTATATCTCTTCAAATGCAACTATTTAACTTTGTGAAGTTTTGCCATTCCTTGTAGTTCCTCAAGTTGAAAGATCGCAACCCTCCCCACCAGTTGTCCACTTCCTACCTTTCTTCCTGTACAGGACGAAACCCACAACAGCGAGAGCGACAAGCACCAGGACAGCAATGACAATGCCAATAATAACTGGGAGCATGGAGGCAGGTTTTGGTTCTGAGGGGAAAGAGAGTCACATAAGGGGTCAGGAACACCATATAGCACAAAGACCAATCACATGGTAATATATGAAAATACTGGGAAGTCAATGAATATCCTGGATATGAGTCCCACTGAGATACAATGAACTCCTTCACAGGGCTCAGCACTGACCCTCTCTCCCAGACAGACTGGATCCTCACACATGGGGAGATGGTCTTACCATAAAACACCACCAATGTCTGGCTCAGCCCGGCATGATCCACCACACAGGAGAACTTGGCCGGGTCGCTCGGTTCAAAGTCGGTCTGTTTTTCCATCTGGTAAGTGCCATCGTGGTTGGGGCGGACCCCACTGGAATATTCATCGGCAGCTGCCTGACCTCGGCGCAGTTTCAGCTCGATAGACTGAGGGTAGAATCCAGTGGCCGCACAGGAGAGCTTCTTACTGTCACCCAGCCGGGTGAAGGAGACGGTGGGAGCAACTGAGAGAGACACAGATTAAAACAGGAGCAGAGAGACCCGGCACAACGGAATAAACCCCCCGGACCCGGGCCCGGACCCCCCGGACCCCGGGGAGCGGAGCCCCGGCCCCGCGGGGAGCGGACCCCCCGGACCCGCGGGGAGCGGAGCCCCGGCCCCGCGGGGAGCGGACCCCCGGCCCCGCGCTCACTCACCGGGTCTCAGTTGACTCTGTCCGTACTGCAGGTATTTTTTCAG